>NC_137235.1:32016064-33216064 GCF_949987685.1 Ammodytes marinus
TGTGGTGTCAACAAAAAAATGTTTTGATTGTGTGTGAGGGTGATTCAGTTCAAAGCTCATGGTTGTAGAATATTTGATAACGGGTAGCTTAGCTGTTACTTGAGAGACTAGAACTTAGCCAACAAAATCAATCGTCGTGCTTTTATTGTGAAAGGGGATTCATGTGACTTATTTGGTAGGATTCCCATTTTGATTTTCAAGCTGACAATTTTTCAAAGTATGAGCATGTATATAGGGGTATACATCTAAGTTACTTTCTTTTATTGCTGTAAAAATAAAATAATAAAATAAAGCAACCTCTGCATATTTACTTGAGAGTGACCTTATCGTGTTTCACTCCTACTGACACACACACACACACACACACACACACACACACACACACACACACAAACACATGAGAAATGACAGACGGTATTCAAGGACAACATCACAAAATTATTTATGGGTACAGTACAGCAACTTCGGATGACTGCTGGTCAACATGTAATTTTTATCGTGTGGTCTAATCAGAGCGGGGACTTCCCTTTCTGGCATTTTTAACTTGCTTGTAGCAATCATACAGCAAAGTTAAGATAGGACAAGAAAAACAAGTGACAGAAATTCGTCTTTGACAGGGCAGGTTCAATTTACACAAAATAAATAAATACATACAAAACAGAGACAGTCCCAAACAATGACAATAAATTAATGCCAAAAAATGCAAGCAGTGCAAAGGGGTGACTGAGTGGAGTGAGATAGGTTGCCTATTTGTGACTGTTCAGAGTGGGGATGGCAGTGGGGATAAAATATTTTTTGCAGATGTTTTTACGTGCCAACAGGACACTGTAGCATCGACCTGATGGCAGTAAGTCAAAGGATTGGTGGAGGGGGTGGGGTCCTGTGTGATTGTATAGGCTTTCCTGAGTACTGACCAGGTGTACAGTTCTGTGAGGGGGGTTCGGGGAGAGACAATTATTTTGCCAGCCTAATTTACTATCTGGTCAAGTTTTGTTTTGTCCTTGATGGTGAGGGTGTAGTACCAGGCTGAGATATTGAAAGTGAGTATGGATTCAATGAGTGAACAGTTAGTTTAATATACATCTATTGATGCACTTAGACACATCATCAGTGATGGAACCTGGGGTCATTGGGTGTTTCGGGTCTCGCAACATCATACACCCTCACCCAGGCGACCCAGCCGGGATTGATCAAGTCCCAACTTGTGTCTAAGTAGCAAGTACCCACGGATCACCCCTTTTGATCCACAGCCATCTAGAGGCCTTCTCAGCTGCCTCTGTGGTGGTCTTGATGGCCTTTCTCTGGCGTGCACCTGCGATTCCAAGCATGCTGTATGCTTTGCAGAGAGATTGCGCTGCAAAGCCTCTACAACCCACCTCTATTGGCACACACCGGGCACGCCATCCCCGACTGCGGCACTCCTCCACTAAGTTGGCGTACTTGGCACGCTTCCTCTCTTTGGCCTCTTCCATGCGCTCTTCCCAGGGAACTGTCAACTCCAGTAGGACCACCTGTTCTGCTGAATCTGAGAACAGGACTAGGTCTGGTCTCAGGGTGGTTTCCACGATGTGCTCTGGGAATCTGAGCTGCTTTCCCAGGTCGGCCTTCATCTGCCAGTCTGGTGCGGTTCCAAGGAGTCCCGCTGCCCCTCTTGGCTGGGGCTTAGGCTTCTCCCCTGCTCGAATGAAAGCATTCGGATAGAGCTGCAACGATTAATCGACGAATCGATTATTAATCAATTATTAAAATAATCCCCAACTATTTTGATAATCGATTAATTGTTTTGATTAATTTTTATATAAAAAAATTCCAAATTCTCTGATTTCAGCTTCTCAAATGTGAAACATTTCTGGTTTCTTTAATCCTATTATGACAGTAAACTGAAATATCTGTGTGTTTTGGACATAATACACGTCAACATGGGCTTTGGAAAATTGATCAACATTTTTCACCATTTTCTGACATTTTACGGACCAAAACACTAACCAAAAAAATAATCGACAGATTAATCGATTATCAAAATAATCGTTAGTTGCAGCCCTACATTCGGATCACTGGATTCCCTGTACTGCAGCACCTCTCTTGCACGGGTACCCATAAACTCCTCATTCAGGCTGCTAATGGGGAGCTTCAGTTTGTTGTTGTGCCCGTACAGAGCGATGCTACTCAGGCTTCGTGGCAGGCCCAGCCATCTACGGCGATAACAGCTGATCCTCCTCTCGAAGCCCTGTACCGTTGTTATTGGGAACTCGTACACCAGCAGGGGCCACATAATCCTGGGGAGAACACCGTGCTGGTAAATCCAGGCCTTGAATTTACCAGGCAGACCCGACTTGTCCACTGCTGTCAGCCACGCCTCCAGCTCCTGATTTGTGGCCTTGATGGATGCAGCGTCTTTCAGGGTGCAATCAAAGGTCTTTCCGAGGCTCTTGATGGGTTTCTCAGTCACCGATGGAATCTGGGTGCCGTCCAGAGAGAATCGGAACTTGTCAGTCACTTTCCCTCTCTTCAGCACCAGGGACCTAGATTTTGCAGGCTTGAAACACATCCGAGCCCAGGTGATGATCTTCTCCAAGCCCTGAAGGATCCATCGGCACCCCGGCACTGACGTTGTTGTTACTGTCAGGTCGTCCATAAAGGCTCTGATGGGGGGCTGGCGGACTCCAGACTTGGTGAGCGGACCTCTGCACTCGACTTCAGCTGACTTGACCAGCATGTTCATGGCCAAGGCAAAGAGGATCACTGAAATAGTGCATCCAGTGATGATCCCTTTCTCCAGGCGATGCCACTCAGATGTGACTGTCCGAGAGGTGACTCTCAGCTTGAAACTCTTGTAATAGTCCAAGATAAGGTCCCTGATGTTACCTGGGACATGGTGCCGGTCCAGTGCTGTTTCCACCAGCTTATGAGGAATTGATCCATAAGCATTGGTGAGATCGAGCCACAGCACTGCTAGGTCTCCTTTCCCTTCTCTTGCCTCTCTGATCAACTGCGTGACCACACCTGTATGTTCGAGGCATCCTGGCACCTTTGGGATTCCACCCTTCTGCACAGAGGTGTCGATGTATTCGTTCTTCAGGAGGAACTCCGTCAACCGACGGGATAGGATGGCGAAGAATATCTTCCCCTCAACGCTGAGCAGCGAGATGGTACGGAACTGCTCGATGTTCTTAGCATTCTCCTCCTTGGGAATCCAGACACCTTCTGCAAATCTCCATTGTTGGGCTACCTTTCCCCTCCTCCAGATAACCCTCAGGATCTTCCACAGCCAGTGAAGGAGTCTGGCACACCTCTTGTATAGTTTGTATGGCACTCCGCTTGGTCCAGGGGCTGAGCTTGCTCTGGCTGCCTTGACAACCTCCTGAACCTCCTTCCAACTGGGCTCCTTGCTGTTGATGTCTGTGGTGGGTCCTGGGGGGTCTATCATAGATAGGGACCTAGGCCTTCCAAGCAGCATCACTGTATGTGTTGCAGAGATGGTTGTCGATCTCCTCTTTGGGACAAAAAAGGTTGCCGCTTCGTTTTTGCCCAAGTAACTGCTTGGTGACTCCAAAGGGGTTTGCGATGAAGGCAGACCACCTCTTGGCCCTCTCTTTCCCCCGCCGTCTGTGCCATTCTGCCCTTTGAAGAGTGGTGAGCTTCTTCCTGAGGATGCCGCGAAGTTATGATAGTGCATCCCTTTCCTCTTCTCGCGCTACCTTGTACTGCCGCTTCAGGACCCGCAGCTCCTGCCTTAACTGGCTGATCTTCTCTGCCCTACGGTTGTTCATGTAGGGGGTCTTGGTACCCAACTTCTCCACTGTACCAAACCTCTCGACAGAAAGGCTGATGATGATGGTTGCCATGGTTTTGAGCTTCCTGTCTGCGTCGCCCCTTGGCTGCTGATTCTAGGATTGTATCCACATCATCATCGAACTGGAGCCACTGTTTCTCCTTACTGGCCGGAGGCCACTTGACCCAACGATGTTCGGTTACTCTGCCTGGGTCTGGGGCTACTGGTACGTGGAGGCTCCAAGCACTGTGGGGTGACTCCGGGCCTGGCTCCTCCTGCGTCTCACCAGGGGTTATCCCTGTGCGCTGTATCAGTTGCTCCTTCAACGAGCATTTCATCTTGGCCTGGTGGATCTTCAGGCCACGCGGGTTTTTGCACACTTTGCCGCAGACACATTCTGCAATCGTTGTCGATAATCCGTTTGCGTTGGTCGTTAACTGTAGGTCCATCCTATGGGGGTGCTCATTCTCCCCCCCTCTCGGGCACCCATGGGGGTATTTTTCATTAAGGCTTTCCGTAGCTGATTTGGGTACTTCCTCACAGAAGTTGCAGGTTGGGTAGCTGGCCCTTCCTACCCCGGCTGCCGTCTCTCCGAGCTGTCCACTGTCTCTCCAGTTGTCGCCACACTATTCATGGTTGTCATGAATATGTCCTTGCTCACATTAAAAGGTATTTAAAAACCTCAACCTGTTCAACTGGCTGACCGTTGATGCTGAGCGGTTGAAACATTTCCTGTAAGCTCAGTGTTCCCCTGCTCCAACAGCACAGCTCCTTGGTTTTATCAATGTTGAGTTCCAGGGAAATCTCCTGGAAAGTTGTGACCAAGGTGTTCATCAGACAGTGCTCCGTCAAATGGGCTACTAAGGCCATGTCGTCTGCATACTTTAAAGATAATTTTTTTGGCATTTTCAAGCTTTATTTGATAGTACAGAGTTGAAATGGTGAGACAGAGAGAGAGAGAGAGAGAGAGAGAGAGAGAGAGAGAGAGAGAGAGAGGGGGGATGCCCTGCAGTAAAGGTCCCCGGGTTGTATTCAAACCCGCAACATCGGCAACGAAGGCCGGAGCCAATATGGTATGCGCTCTATCCACTACGCCACCGGAGCGCCCCATCGTCTGCATACTTTAAAAGAGTCATTCCTTCTCCACTGCACCAGATGTTTGTGTAGACGGAGAAAAGAACGGGGGATAAAACACAACCTTGTGGGAGACCAGTATTTAAAACCAGTTTTCTGGATTTAAAACCATTCACCTGCACTTGTTGTGGCCTGTCCTGTAGAAAACTCTTAATCCATAAAATCAGTGTGAGGTGGATCTGAAGCTCCACTACGAAGTGCAGCAGTGTTACTATGTGACTATGTGTTATTAAAAGCAGAGGAGAAGTCCATAAATAAAATCCTTGTGTGGGGGTGTGATGAGTCCAGCTGTCGGGTCACGGTATCCAAAAGGGTCAGAGCTGCATCTTCCACTCCTAGTTTGGCCTTATAGGCAAACTGGATCCAGTCTTCCTGCTACCATGCTGGAGAGATGGTCACCTAACTCTTTCCATACATTTGCAGAGTACCGATGTCTGGCCTAAAATCCTTTGGTCCTCCTTGGCATGTGTCTTTTTTGGAATAGGAATGATGGTGGTTTCCTTCCACTGGTAGGGAACAAAACTTAAATCCAGAAGGCTCTGAAAGAGCTTGTTGAAGACTCCACAGCTGAGTGGAGCAGTCCTTAAGCACTCTGCCTCTGAGCCTGTCAGGGCCAGGGGCTTTGTGTGGGTTGACTGGGCCCAGAACAGAGGCCACCAGCTCCTCATCTATGATGAGAGCCTGGTGGGATGGACTGGGGCTTGGGAGGGTCCAGCTTGTTGGTGTACTGCTGCTGTTAAACCTGCTGAAGAAGTTGTTAAGCTGCTCTGCAAAAGAGGTGGGGTCTGAGCAGTTGATCCCTGCAGGTTTGGAGGCTCTCCTCATCATGATGTTTAACCCCTGCCATGCCTCCCTTGCATTACCAGAGGTCAGTTTGTCTTCAACCTTCTCCTTGTAATTTCAGCCTGTGAGTGTCACCTTCCAAAACAGCCCTTTGTTTCTGAACAAAACACATTTTCATGTCCTTGGTGACCCATGGTTTATTGTTTGGATGTATTGTTATTTGTTTAGTAGGAGTGACAGTGTCCTCACAGAATGATATGCAAGAGGTGATTACATCAGTCAATGAATTAAAATCATCCCAAGTCCCAATCTGTCAATTCAAAACATCCCCTCAATGTTTCAGAGGTCTCCTCATTCCAAACATGAATTGTTTTTTAACTGGTACTCCCCTTTTAAGCTGTGACCTGTAATTTGGCAGCAATAAAACAACTTTGTGATCAGAACGACCAATAGGAGGACGGGCATTTGAAATGTATGCATTTTGAATGTTACCATAGCATAAATCCAGTATATTGGATTTATGGGGATTGTAACATATTGCTCCAGGTTGGGTAGATGTGTGTTGATTAGGGGTGTGAACGTTTACAGCAATGTCTAACCGTGTACACGACGGAATTTTTTTCGTGTGCACGGTTAACCGTGACGTCATTGTCCTCGTGCGCCCACCGTCTTGTAGGCGCGCGCACACACACCTAAGCGTTTGTTCGCCTGTAAACACACAGTTGACATGAACTACGCTTGTTTACACACCTCTTATATAGGTCCATGGTACACACACACACACACACACGTTCGCCGTCATTATCGCCCTTCATTAATTTCCTGATTAATATAGCCTATCGCTTTCTACGTGTCCACGTTTATGCAGGTTGAACAGGTGTTATAAAGTTCGGGCTACTTACGAGCGTAGTTCACGTCAACCGGTTAACTTTAATCTTTAGGTTACCTTTCATCACTTGTCCGTGGCTGTGGCTCGAGCCCGAGCATGGCGACTCCCCGTGTGTGTGTGTGTGCGCGCCGATACACAGACTCACACACACACGCCGAGGGACAGACAGATTCGGCAGACTAGCTTTTATCCTCCCCAATTAGTTTATTAGTGATGTAAAATCAATAAATGCCTGTCTCAAGAACATATTTAAAACTTTGAAAAAAAGAAAATTAAAAATTAAAAAAAAAAAAATTAAAAACGGTTTTTGTTTATTGATTTTTCCTAAACGGTTATGATTTACTAAACGGTCACACGGGTTCACGTGTACACATGCACACCCCTAGTGTTAATGTTACATTTGTTAAAATCCCCCAATAGAAATACTGGTTGATCACCAGTTTGACTGACAGCTCTGTTGTAGCTGTCTGCTATGTGTTCAGCAGCCATTGAAAAATCAGGTCCAGGTACATATACTAAAATCACAGTTATCTGGGAGAATTCTCGAGGTAAATAGTGCGGTCTAAAGGACACAGTTACAGCTATACAGAGCCCGCCCCAATCGACTTCAGCGTTCTCTGTACATCCCTGTCAAAGCGTATGACATTAAAACCATCCAGTTTAAAATCCACATCTTCTGATAGCCATGTTTCTGTAAAGCAGAACAGACTTATCTGCCGATAGTCCAAATCCAAACTCACTCTGAGTGTGGACAGCTCGTCAGACTTGTTTCGGAGCGATCTGACGTTTGACAGGGTTATGGCAGGTTGAGGTAGTCGGCTGCCTCTTCTGCGCTGTCTGTTACGAATCCCTCTTTTCCTCCGTATCCGCCTCTGCTTGTTTCCACGGTTTAACTCCGGAGGTATCTGGTTTGTGAGGAGGGATACCTGCGATGGCTCCAGGTGAGCGCGGCTCAGCCCCAACAGCTGCTCGCCATTTACACAGCATATAAACTCACGATCATGAACCAAATGCACGCAAGGTATAGCACTGTTGTTGATGACATCTTGACAAACGTTAAAACAACACATTGATAAACACAAGAAACAACGAAATGCACAAAAAACCTGAGCCTATTCGGGAGTCGCTCTGACGCAGCGCCCTTCACGAGCAGACCCGAGAGACAGATGATTGATTTTCCAGGTCACAACCTAGCAGCTACGTGACTTATGTCTTCTTTCCACATACTTTCATCAACCCTGTCAATCTTGTTTAACCAGGTATATTGCCATGTGGTGCCTTGAAGAATCATGCCAGCCGAAAGGGATTGATAGTCATTTGAGCAGCTGGCCCGCTCCTTATGTAAACTGTGATTCAATTTGATAGCTAGCCAACTCAAAACAGTGCAAAGAAGTGATTAAGCAGTTGTGTTAATACTAGTGTTTAACCGTATTGGTATTTAATGAAGAGACTTAAGACCATCATAATATAATTTTATTTTTTTACACAAAACACAAACCATTTGTTAAATAATAACTGTTCCAGTTGCTATGGTAACACTGTTTAATCAAAGCAGCTGCATAGTTATTTCGTGTGGTTGGGTGTGAGGGTGGGATGTGGGTGGGGTGTGTTCGGGGAAAAAAAGGGGAAAAAATTTGTACCCATTGTGCTGCAATTCCTTTGCAACTGGCATTTAATAAAAACACCTTTGAAAGAAAGAAGCTGCATAGCATCAGTCATGTCTGAGGTTGATGACACTGATTGTCAATTGTTTACAGAAACAAACAGAAACCTAACTAAAAAAAAGACTTGTTTGGGCTTATGTCTTGGCTTGCAGTGAAAACACTGGGACTTTTCCATTTGAATTAATAATAATAATCACATTATTAACATCATTAATAAAAAACAGTTAAACAGTATAATTTGACAGTGTATGGAACTATTATTCAGATAGCATTCATTTGAGATAAGTTTATGTACATGATCAGGCATTGTTCAGGTCACTTCTTCCAGTAGAATCCAAGCAATGCACTCAAGCAGTTCTCATATTAACATGTACCCTGCGTTCCAAATTGCATACTCTTTCTTTTTTCTATTCTACATACTAGATTTGGACCATAAAAAGAATCAAGTTAGGATGCAGTAGGCATACTATCGGGACATACTTTAACTTATTTATTTAACATTGCGCCTTGAGCTTGCCTCTTGCTTTTATATCCATCGCCTCCCCGATTGTTTTCATACGGCGGCTCTGTCAATGTTACTTCACTTGTGGGTCAGAATCGCCCATATAGCGTGCTGTTTTCCAAACTAAATATCTCGGCCTGATATAGTAAGTAGCAAGACATCCGGGTATTTTTAAGCATACTATATCTGACCACAAAAATTGGGACATCCTTAATCTTTTCATCTACCATACTAAATAGCAGAACGTTTCGGTATTGGAATGCAGCGATTGTCCTGAAGCAGTGAGTGGATGTGTTTCAGTCCCCCAATGGCTCTGTTCTCCAGACTCAAGCTGACATGGGCTCATAGGTGTGGAAGTGGATCCCTTTGGAGCAGGTGATCTTCATCACTGCTCCATTCAGACTGCTGTCCAGGATCAACTGCATCATGCCCTCTGCTATCAATGATGGTCTGGACACACACACACACACACACACACACACACACACACACACAGAGGAGGAGCATTAGAGAACACGCACACACACACACACACACACACACACACACACACACACACACACACACACACACACACACACACACACACACACACACACACACACACACACACACACACACACACACACACACACACACACACACACACACACACACACACACACACACAAACAATAAGTGACATATTTCCTGAGTAGACTTCCAACCCAACCGAACAACAATAAAGCTGCTATACTGCCCTTAATTACAGAGACTGTGTGTGTGTATGTGGTCAGGAAGTATTTTGGCCTCAACTTCCTTTGACACTAAATGCTTCCTTCCTGCTGCGTCTGAGCTACAGAACATTTTAAGAAAGGATTCTCCAGAGCCATAAATGTAATAGTCACGCCAGCGTGAAACAGTTCTGATCAATACGTATCATTGCTAACAGTAATAAAGCCCCATAGTGAAGATATACAGTGGGAGAAATTAGTATTTGATCCCTCACTGATTTTGTAAGTTTGCCCACTTACAATGAAATGAACGGTCTATAATTTTAATGCTAGGTTTATTTTACCAGTGATAGACAGAATATCAAAAGGAAAATCCAGAAAATAAAGATAGAAATTATTTTGCATTTCATTGAGTGAAATAAGTATTTGATCCACTATCAAAACATTGCTTAGTACTTGGTGGAGAAACCCTTGTTGGCAAGTACAGATGTCAGACGTGTCTTGTAGTTGATGACCAGGTTTGCACACATCTCAGGAGGATATTTGGACCACTCCTCTTTGCAGATCCTCTCCTAATCTTTAAAGTTTCGAGGCTGTCGCTTGAGTTTAAATTCCCTCCACAGATCTATTGGATTAAGGTCCAGAGACTGGCTACTCCATGACCTTAATGTGCTTCTTCTTAAGCCACTCCTTTGTTGCCTTTGCTGTATTTTTAGGATCATTGAAGTGCTGGAAGACCCATCCATGACCCATTTTTACGGACCTGGCTGAGAGAAAGAGGTTGTCACCCAGTATTTCATGATACATGGTCCCATCCATAGTTCCCTCGATGCAGTGAAGTCCACCTGTCCCTTTAGAAGAGAAACACCCCCAAAGCATAATGCTTCAACCTCCATGCTTGACTGTGGGGATGGTGTTCTTGGGGTCATAGTCAGAATTCCTCTTCCTCCAAGCATTGCGAGTCACTATGATACCAAATAACTTGATTTTGTTCTAATCTGACCACATAACCTTCTCCCAAGCATTCTCTGAGTCGTTCAGGTGTTCATTGGCAAACTTCAGACAGTTCTGTACATGTCCCTTCTTGAGCAGGGGGACCTTACGGGCACTACAGGATTTTAATCCATTACGTGTGTAACCAATGGTTTTCTTGGTGACTGTGGTCCCAGCTTAGCCTGGTCCAACCAGACCATCGTACTTCATTTCATTTGTACAGAAGGTCTGGAACTGCTCTATTTGGCAAAGGTTCACTCACTTGGAGGCGGGTGTCTGTTGAAGTTTAAAACTATTGGATCTGCCCAGTGCCACTCTGGATCAGCCAACCAATCGTTTAACGTTTGGCCGGGACGTATGTCATGAGCCGGCTTCTGACGGTGCGTTCAAGTTGTACTGGAGACTCGGAAATTTCCGACTTCACTACATATTGAAGTCTATGGATCTACTAGAACCTGGCAACGGTAACTTGCTTGAGCCTAACGTTTAGTTATTTGGATGGTCAGGTTTTAGGCGTCCATACTTTCGCGAGCAGATGCACTGGAACACAGACAGGTTGGAACTCGGAACCACCAAGTCGGAAATCTCCGAGTTCCGAGTACAAAGGAACGCAGCATTCAACTGAAACTGGAGCGAGACTTCGACGTCATCGTTCTCAGCCACTTCCTCTGTTTGCTGATTGGACACTCAGAAATTTGTTCGAGCAAAATCCCACTAATACGCCCCATCCCCAGACTGACTACTGAAGGGAAAATTAAATTTGGGCGGAAGTAGGTAGGTGGGCGGGCGGAGCCAGGCTAGTCCCAGCTGCCTTGGGATCATAAACAAGCTCCTCCTGTGTAGATCTGGGCTGATCCCTCACCTTTCTCATGATCATTGATAACGACAAGGTGAGATCTTGAATGGAGGTGAGATCTTGCATGGAGCCCCAGACCAAGGGAGATTGATGGTCATTTTGTGTTTCTTCCATTTTCAAATAATCGCACCAACAGTTGTCTCCTTCTCATCCAGCTTCTCGCCAAGGGTTTTATAGTCTGTTCCAGCCTTGTGCAGGTCTACAATCTTGTCCCTGATGTCCTTGCGGCCTCCACACACATCCTACCTCTACTGCGCGTCTACTGCGCGTCTGCGCCTGACTTTTTGTCACTGACCGTGTAATCAACCTAGAGCGGGCACACATCCAACCTCAGACGCACTGCTCATGCGCGTCAGAGGCACGTCTGCAGCGACGCTCCCTTTACCTCAGGAGGCTCGCCTATTTTTTTCTGAGCCACGCGTCTCTCTCTGCTTTACAGTTTTTCCGATTACTAACCCACAGTGGGCACAACTGTAGCTCAATGTGCAAAACTCTAACTACAGTCTGCACTACCAAAAGTCACTGGAGCTGAACAGTTCACTTCACCTGCAAAATAGGCTCAGTGCAGCAAACACTATGAACCAGCCTCATTGAGATAACACACTGTCACTCAGAACACACTCTAGCATCAAACCCCAATACACAAGTTACAAACTTTTAATTTTTACAGTTTTGAATAATTTGAGTTACTTCACACAAATAAAGTAATATTTTCTTTGAGGAAAGAGTGAAATTAGTTCACATTAAATTGTTTATTTTATAACATACCAGTTATGTTTAGGTAAACAAAAATAAATGACAATCAGAAGTTTGCTTCAATAGATACATCTTTTTATTTTATATTTTATTAATAACATTTCCAAATGTAGCATTTATCTGTGTACATATTCTATAATTGTAATACAGAAATCAATTCCTGTAATGTTGTCATTTACTGTAAGGGTGCAACTCTTACATTTTTGTTTGCTTGAAAATTCGTATTACAGATGCAACTTTAGATCTTTGCAGATTGCGTTGCACCCTCAACCCTGCCTCTCTCAATGAGAGACCATGATTCACAACAGGGTCTATCAGTGTAGCCCTTACTGTATTTCATCAGAAATTACAGCTCAATGTCTTCTAGGTCTTCCTCCACACATCCAGTCTCACTGCTTCTCTTCTCCCTCCAACAACCTGTCTTTCTATTTTTGAGCTTTCCCTATACTGTATACAGTATGTTCACTAAAAAGTCTAAAACAAGACACCTTCTTAGTGTTTCAGTTGAAATTGCAATCAGCAGTGTTTGAAATGCACTATGCTGATATCCATTCTGTTTTGAATGTGTGGTCTACAGTTGTGACAGCAGTGGGTTAGCATTTGAACAAAGTGCTAGAAATCCACAATGTTGTGCAGGCTGTGGTTAAGCCATGAGATAAGTGTGTAGAGTTTTGAAAATTGTTTTTAAGCAATGAAAAACGAGCTAGAGTTTGGTCCACATGAACCGCTGCTGTGCATAGTGTAGTTAAGAGTTTTGCACTTGTCGTTCCAGTTGTGCCCACTGTGGTTTAGCGATCGAAAAAAACTGTAACTAATAAAGAAATACTCTGCTGAGAGTCATATTGACTTCATACCGGCAGCTTTCGCTGTAGTTTCACCATTTCCTGGTGTGTCCCTTTAAAAATAAAACTTCCAACAAGCGAAAATGTGAAAAAAAAAAAAAAGGCAATGGGGCGCACGGATTACTGTCCAGACTCAATATTAGACTCAATATAAATCATATGCATCATAAATGACACGAAAGAACTTCAGCAGCTGCTGAGACGTTCCATGTGTGGCCGAGAAAAGTCCGAGAGACGCAGCAGTAAGGTAAGGCGACGCGCTCCAGAGGTAGACGCAGGATGTGTGTGGAGGCCGTTAGACAGCTCTTTGGTCTTGCCCATGATGGAGATGTTGGAGTTTGATTTATTGACTCTGTGGACAGGTGTCTTTTATACAGGTAACAAGTTGAGACAGGTGTGTTTTATACAGGAAACTAGTTGAGATTAGGAATACTTTTTTAAAGCACGAGGACTAATCTGTTGGAGCCAGAATTTATGGTTGGTAGGTGATCAAATACTTATTTCACTCAATGAAATGCAAAATTATTTATATTTTTTTCTAAATTTGATTTTCTAGATTTTCTTTTTGATATTCTGTCTACCACTGTTAAAATAAACCTAGCTTTAAAATTATAGACCGCTCATTTCTTCGTAAGTGGGCAAATTTACAAAATCGGTGAGGGATCAAATACTTATTTCCTCCACTGTAGAGGAACTTGGCATCAGACTATGTCATAGCTGTTAGCATAGTGCAGGGTTGTCTAACTCATTTTCACAAAGGGCCACTCAATATGAGAATCACACTAAGGGCCAGAAATGTTGTTAAGTGACGTACAGGTGCATAGGCTGGGTTTCATTTCAACATTTTGGGGGACAAATTATAGGTGGAGGATATGGGGATGCTCCCACAGAAACTTTTTAGCATCAAACACTTAATTTCCTGCATTTTGGTGGATTTTTATCCACCAATCTGTGCCTTTTCTGCATCAATTTATGGTGGAATGTGTCTTTATTTCTGTAATGGAAAAAAAAAACATTCAGGTTCCTGGTGAAACAACTATAATGGAATATAATACAGTAAGGCTCTCAGGCATCCTGGATTGTTCAAAACTTTCTGCACATTCAAAACATATCAATTTTTTTTTAGGAATCATGACTCAGCACCAGTGTTAACTATTGATGACACTTTACATTGGTAATGAAATGCCAAGCCAACATTGGAAATGAAAAGGGTGGGCTAGCGGCAGCTAGCTAACGTTAGCTATAGGAAGCAGATAATGTTAGCATTCATCCTTAGACACTTTACACAATCAGTCATCAATATTATATTAGCATGCTATTCAGCCACATAGATTGGCCCTCAGACAGCTGACATATTTTCCTTGATGCAAGTTCATCAATTCATGGCTTATAATTCTGAGCGGTGCAACTTTCAGCAGACATTCCTGGCGGTAAGCTACGAGACTGTCCTAACCATCGGGACCATGTGCCACGTCAGTTCACAAACACAGAAAACCTACGACACAGGCTCCACATGCAGCATAGCACTTAAAAAAAAACATATGTTTTAAAAATTCCCTAAATTGATACCTGGGCCAGATCTTAGATTGAAATGTGCCGGATTTGGCTAACGGGCCATGAGTTTGACACGTGGCATAGTTTATTGGGGTTAGGGCCACTTATACTGGCTCAGATTGCCTCTGAAATATACTTTATCTTTCTTTTAGGTAGATAGTATCATTCAGTTGCCAAGGCGACTCTTGAGTGAAATCAAGGTAAAAAAGAATGAGAGAGTTTTTTCAACTGCAGTTTTTGGAAAAGAGGCAAATGGTGAATCAGTTCACTGATTCTGGGGCTGGTTGCACCAAGCACCTTAAAGCTGGGAACACACCGCATTGGCCGCCTGCGGCGGTTGGCAGCGTGAACGCAGGAGGCTCGCCGCTTGATCATTTGGGTCATATTGGGCCATATTCAGCGGAGCCGCCGCCGCGGCCGCCACATCGAAGGCGGCGGTTGGCCGCGTGATCGAAAGAGGCTCGCCGCTTGATCATATTGGGCCATATATTCCTGACGCCGACGCCGAAATCAGACCCGTCACACTTATGGTGCAACAACAACAGCATGGTCCAGCTGTGCCAAAAAATACAGATGTAGGTTCACTGTGTAACCAGCGGCAGTCATGTCACAAATAACATTAAAACAGCATGAAGACGCACCCCGATCGCAAATACACACACATTAACAGCAATTCAGCAACATATCTAAACACAATAACAACAGCAGTGTGTGCTCAGCGGCTAAAATAAAGGCAAACATCAGCCTACCTGAAAGTGAAAGTGTGCCGGCTGACGGAGGAAAACACCGGTTCTTCGCTGCACTATATTGGAATTCCACACGGACACCGCCGTCAAGTTTGGGTATATTATCCTCAGGAACAGCACACAGCTTGGTGAGTTTCACTATGCTAACCGGCGCTACCTTGGCTAAAGTACAACCAACAGCTAAACAGATGCAAAATAGCCTACACATATTTGCAGAATGTATTGGAAGCCCGATGTCCTCACTCCACACGCCCACCTCGTCTTGCAGACCACCGCCACCGGGCAATCTCAACGCTGATTGGCTGTGGAGGCGCGGTGCCCGGCGGCGCTGCAGAAAAAGATGAAAAATGTCATCTTTTTCTGCGGCGCCGTGCTCGCTGCACAAGCCTTCGATTCACGCTCCTTCGATGACACAATTTCTATGCGCCGCTAATGGCCGCGCTCCCGATTCACGCGCCTCTCATGAGGCGCGGCCACGCGCCGCGCAAGCCCCCGCCGCCGGCCGCTGGACGCCGATTATTGGGTGGACGCGCGGCCACGCGCTAGTACATTGACTTTGTATGTAATCTCGCCGCGCGGCCAGTGCGGTGTGTTCCCAGCTTAAGTTCTCTACTTAAGTATGACACTTAAGGTTTAATGTCACCTTAGCTGAGGGTCTGACACATTTAACACACATTAGTAGATACAGCTTGTTTGTTGAATGTCCTCTGGCTCCACAAGATAACAAGATACTACATATAAAATGTATCATTGACGGATAAATATTTTCTTATAATAGCAAAAAGAAATGTAGGGATTTCTAAATTGCAAATCTGATGTCATTTTTTGATGTCTCATTTCATTTCTCACTGGCTACTCAGTCACATTCACCTAACTTGCTTACCCTAACATTACACTTATTTCTATTTCATGAAGAACAAACAAACATTCTAAAAACAGGTAGTTCTCTTGTCTGTTTAAAATGTTGCATTGGAGTAGTGAAGAAACCGACCAATGTTAATAATGGTCCCAGTCTTTCAGCTTGCTTTCCTGCACTGTGGGTTGCTTGGCAACAATTCTGATAAATGAAGCTGAAAAACTACAATGCTCGGCTGAATAATGATTTGGCCTATTTGTTCAAAATGATTTACTAGCCTACTCCAAACTTTCAAATAGTTGTTGTCACAGTAAAAAGTATACTGCACATCTAAGTGAATGGCTAGAAAACAATGCAAGGAAGCAAGTTTGTGTGAAACTGATAGTAGTAGTTAGTGGAAAAGGATTGGCTGTCATGGGAGAATTGTAATTGAGTAAAAACCATTAGTGACACGCGTGTGTAATAAACATACTGTAAAACTCCAAACTTGCTCATGCTGCGTTTGAACTCGTCCTTGAACTTGACAAACTTTCCCATGTTGTCCTCGTGTTCCACCGAGTGCAGCAGAGGCGTGTCTACGAAGGCCGGACACAGCACGTTGATACGCACGCCATAGTTCCCCTGAGAGGAGGCGTCCTGAAATCAAACCACACATTTTATTTATTTATTTTTTTAAATCAGAAATATTTAACCAGAAACTTTTTTCCCCATAAACTAAAATGTGCAGGCACCTGTGAGGTCCATGATTAACATCATTCTTCACTATTTACTATTGTCTTATTTACTGTGTGTGTGTGTGTGTGTGTGTGTGTCTTACCGCCATAGCTCTAGTGAAGCCAATGACTCCATGTTTAGTAGCAGTGTAGACAGGCTGGTGAGGAGAATGCAGGAAGGCTGAATTAGAAACGAGAGAACAAACAGCCGGACAGGGTTGGGTCAGCAATTCTTCCAAATCATTTGTTGTAAAGGTGCTCATTTTCAACATAGCCATCTTCCTTATTTCATTAATACATTCATAACATGCAACATTACAAATATCAATAAAACAATTTAAAACCTATTTTGAAGCACCATATACATCAAGGAAAGTCTGTCTGTCGTTCCCATAGATAGTATATAAAATGGATGTCACATCCGGCCTGATCTCAGTTATTCCAACTGCATCCAATCGTCTTGGCCTATGCAGATTTAAGGCTGTTACATACTCCGCGAGAAGAAAGAACAAAGTTCTCGGTGACAGAGCTGCGAGAAGAAAATGACGTAATTTTCTTCTCTCAGCTCTTGTTTAGCTGTTCTCGTAGCTTGTTCTCGACACATCACCCGGGCCGAACTTTCTTCTCGCAGCTTGTCCGAGAACTATTGTGTGATTGGTCAGTCTGAAGTCAATGAGGAAAGCGAAGTGAAATCAGCTGGCGCTACTGAGTCAATTACCATGGTAACAATGCGCCGCGGTGAGGAGTTTGGCAGTTGAGTTCTCGTGAAGTATGTAATGTCAGACCAGAAAGAACTTCTGGCAGCTCTGT
The DNA here is from genome assembly GCF_949987685.1 of Ammodytes marinus. NCBI lineage: Eukaryota > Metazoa > Chordata > Actinopteri > Uranoscopiformes > Ammodytidae > Ammodytes > Ammodytes marinus. The sequence goes on from NC_137235.1 coordinate 32,033,648, forward strand.
CACCGAGAACTTTGTTCTTTCTTCTCGCGGAGTATGTAACAGCCTTTAGACTACGCCACATTTTCTCTTAACAAAAAAGGGCATTGATGTGACATCGGGGGGAGGGAGATACACCCATCTAGCTGACGTATACCTCCGAGGCGAAGTGATGGCCAGTGGCTATAGCTGTCACTCAAGAGGTCGCGCCCCTAATTATAACATTTTTTCACAATTGTTTAAACAATTTTTTTGGAACATCAGACACAATGTGCACAATCTGAAACTAATTTACCAACTGCTTAACCAATTCTGCTGAACTCCAAACACATTTCCTGCCTTACACTCATATTCTCATTCCAAAACACACATTTTTCACAACACACAATTCTCTATATCTTGCACACTCTTCCTGAATTCTCTCTCATGGTATTCACACAGAACACACTGCCAATCAAATTTCTAAACTCAACAGGCTTTTGTGCAGTTAGCTATAGAATGGTCAGAGATGAGCTCCTGTTTGCTGTGATTTACAGTAGACTGCACATTTTAGTACAAATACAGTTTTTGCCGAATACTGTAAACACTAAAAGTGACTGCTATGACCACAGCATCACAACCTCTAACTTTTGTAACTATGCCCTAAACCAAAGCACCAACCCTACAAACACAATTTTGTTTGAAATTCTCCAACACACTTCTTGAAAAAATAAATAAATAATTGAATACCAATCAGTCTAAACCTTAGCACTACAAATAGACCCCAGGTGAGCTCAGCTCCTTTCTGAGACGGTAAGAGTCAAGGAAAGAGGAGGAGAGAGAGCGACAGGAGGACGAGGACAAAGAAGGCAACAGACAGAGACTCATACAACAGGGACACTATAGTGGACCATGTTATAGATCATGGCCTATAAATGAGGGAGCCTGGACAGAGAGTGCAGCCCAACCTGAGTCGCTCCATAATTAGGAGTTTTAGACTGGATATCAGGTGATCATTTCCCTGTTGCTTCTCAAAAGATGACATTGAGTGTGATGTTGATGAGGCGATGTGGCCAGACGCAAACAGGAGGCGGAATCCATAATAGGATTCATAATCCAACCACCCAATTCCTTACAACGCTGTTTTTTTTACCATTGTTCCCTAATTTTACTGTAATTGTTTTTTACTGTACAGTACAGTAGTTTATACTGACACACTGAAATGCTTGAACTGCAATCCTACCTATTCATTGTGTTTGTTTGAAATGGCAAAATAAACTATTCTGCAACATGTGTGTTAGCATTTGGCAAAAACCGTAAAGTATTTGTTGTTACTGTAGGTGAAAGTGTATGAACATGCAAAGGCATAATTTTACTGATAAAGCATTCATATAGTGGTTTGCATTTATACTACAGTGTTTTCTATTCTGCACACCAGTGTTCAATGAGTGCTAGAAATGTCTAGTCATATGATATGTGTTTGTCATTTGAAAAGAAAACACCATTTAGTGAAGAGTTAACATTGTTTTGAGGGTAAAGTGTGCTTTTGCAAGAGAAGTGAAGGATTTTGCATTTTGTGTTTGAGTTTTGAAATTTGTGTTTAGGGTTTTGAAAAAGTGAGGTAGTCTATCAGGAAATGTGTTTAAGCAATTGTGAAAAACTGTAATACATTTTAACCTCCAATAGAATAAAGACTTCACACCCCTCAGTGTTGTCATAGAGATATGACCTAAACAGACAGACTAGAATGTTTTTTTGTACCAGGCCTTAAATAGGTTTAAAGTTTTTTTCAATTCCTAAAACACAGTGGGCACAACTGTAGCTCAATATGCAAAACTCTAACTACAGTCTGCACTACCAACAGTCACTGGAGCTGAACAGTTCACTTCACCTGCAAAATAGGCTCATTGTAGCAAACACTATGAACCAGCCTCATTGAGATAACACATACTGTCATTCAGAACATGCTCAGAGTACAAACACTGGCATCAAACCCCAATACACAAATTACAAACTTTTAATCTTTACAGTTTGAATAATTTAAAGTTGAGTTACTTCACACAAATTGCGTTATATTTTCTTTGATGAATGAGTGAAATTCTTTCACATTTACTGTAAGGGTGCAACTCTTACATTTTTGTTTGCTTGAAATTTGTATTACAGATGCAACTTTAGATCTTTACAGATTGCGTTGCACCCTCAACCCTGCCTCTCTCAATGAGAGACCATGATTCACAACAGGGTCTATCAGTGTAGCCCTTACTGTATTTCATCAGAAATTACAGCTCAATGTCTTCTAGGTCTTCCTTCACACATCCAGTCTCACTGCCACTCTTCTCCCTCTAACAAGGGATTTTTGAGCTTTCCCTATACTGTATATACAGTATGTTCACTAACAAGTCTAAAACAAGACACCTTCTTAGTGTTTCAGTTGAAATTGCAATCACTAGTGTTTGAAATGCACTATGCTGATATCCATTCTGTTTTGAATGTGTGGTCTACAGTTGTGACAGCAGTGTCTTGGCATTTGAACAAAGTGCGAGAAATCCACAGTGTTGTGCAGGCTGTGGTTAATAATTGATTGGATTTATATAGCGCTTTATTTCGCTGTTGTTGACTCAAAGCGCTTTACAGGGTTCCAGGTTCAATTCGTTCAAACACAGTCATACTGGTGGTGGTAAACTACGATAGTAGCCACAGCTGCCCTGGGGCAGACTGACGGAAGCGAGGCTGCCATTCCGCGCCATCGGCCCCTCCGACCACCACCTCAAACATACAGCAATCATACACATTCACACAAGGCAAGGTGGGTGAAGTGTCTTGCCCAAGGACACAACAACCATGACACAGGTGGCCGGGCGGGGATCGAAACGCCAACCCTTGGATCGTTGGCCAACCCGCTTAACCACCTGAGCCACGGTCGCCCCAAAGCCATGAGATAAGTGTGTAAAGTTTTGAAATTTGTGTTTAAGTAATGAAAAACGATCTAGAGTTTGGTCCACATGAACCGCTGCTGTGCATAGTGTAGTTAGAGTTTTGCACTTGTCGTTCCAGTTGTGCCCACTGTGGTTTAGCAATCGAAAAAAACTGTAATAATGCTGTGCAAACGGCTTATTCTAACGTGGGAGTCAAAGAGAAATTGCTCTGTTTTGATACCTGCCCTTAGTGGCCACTCGGTGAGCTGCAATTTTTGTCACTTCCACATTGGATGCTGGTAGAACTGGCTGTGGTTGGGGCTTGGTCCTTCCTAATTTTTCTCCTCGTGGCTTGACCTATCTCAAATGTCACATGGCCCTTCAGTATATTCCTGGCCAGAGGCTGATGCAGCCATTTTTCTCTTTTGCAAACGCTGAAAAAAAGCTTGATTTTGTAGGAGCATTTGCGGTGCGATTGCTGACGAAAATCTGCACATGCGCAACTGGGCTGACTCATTTCACCGCTCCATGTGGCCTCAGTTGCTGTCGGGAGCAACAAGAGGAGCGATATGTGCTGCTTTGTTTTGTGTAAGAGAGGAATCAATCTCCTGCATGTTGTTATGTTATTGTGAGGCAGCGCTACCAGAGACTGCTGCACCAGCCCCAGCACCCAACGGTATGCACAAACATAGACACTGCCCAAAAAATTAAGTGGGGCTGATTTAAAGGTGAAGTAAGCGATTTATTTATGTTAATGTAGCCTATGGAATTGGATGCCACACAGGACACAATGAATTCGGGGTTTTTGTAGCATCAATTTATTGTAGAACACATTATTTAAATTCTTGTGACAGAGTGTAATGATTCAATTTAAAATACTTTATTTATTCTTACAGTGCTCAACAGTTGCACTTCAATTTATCTCTAGGAGACCGAATTATAAAATAAATGAATAAAGTAAATACCAATATAGAAAATACTACAATAGAAAAATACAGTATACTAGCCTATAAAATACTAGCCTATAAAATACGGCAGTGGCATGACTGTAAACAGGGAATGTAAAATAACATGTTACATACACATTTCGCCACTATAAACATTAACAGGTCATTTAATTATGTAAACAGTAAATGACTCATACATATTATACACATTGGCTTATAACACTTACATTTCAGCAACTTGAACTAAGACAAGCCCTTCCCGAAGTTTCCAGCGGACTTATTTCCCCCGAGTCGTTATCTCTAAAAGATAGACACTGTTAAGCGACACTGCGATTCACAAACACACCGCGTGGTGCCATACATCTCATTGCAAGCGAACGCCCACGTTTGTCGACTGGCGCCGAAAATCCCCAGACATCCTAAACAAACACGGCCATCCAACACAATTACTCACTGGTATCGCTATAAAACTGTTCCATACAGCAACAACCGGCAGCATATGTCCATAAGCCACTCTATAACGCAAACAATGGAGATATACCTCGTCTTCACGGAAAAGACCAACACTGTCCAGAGGTAAACAACGGAAGAAGGGACCAGGATGCATCGGGCGCAGCACTATGTAGTAAGACTCAATACTGCCACCCTGTGACCAGACGGCCACACTACCCGTTGCAAACCACCCGCAATCCCATTCCCAAGTACTGCAACTGAAAGTGTTATATTCATAAAGATATTAACTGTACCACCCGGTTACAATAATATAAGTGTTAAATCGCTCTTTATTCATACAGTGATCACTTATATAGTGTGCACGTTTCATAAGTGTAATTAGGATTCTGGCTTATTGGTATGCCAACCAAAGTATGCAGATACAATGGGGGAATACCGTCTCTGCACCATTTGGTGTTCGGAATGGAGTTCGCCAGGGGGGTCTTCTTTCACCATGCCCTTTTAATGTGTACATGAATGATCTGTCTGACCAGAACGGGCTGTATCATTGGAAATGTACTTATTAATCATCTTATGTATGCCGACGATCTGGTTATTGTTTCTCCAAGTAGTGCTGGTTTTCAGCAGTTACTGAATATTTTTTCTGAATATGGGGTAAACGTTGATGTAAAATACAAGGCCAAGAAGAGTGTTGTTATGATATGTAGAGCTAAAGGGGATAAGGACCTTAGTTTACCAGCTTTCTATCTGTCAGGGCAGGCAATGTCTGTCAGCTGTAAAATAAAATATTTGGGACACATCATTACAAATGAAATGTGTGATGATGAGGACATATATAGACAGTGACGTATGTTATATGCGCAAGCCAACACGCTGGCGAGAACATTTTCATATTGTTCGGATTGGGTTAAGGTGACCCTCTTTAAGGCCTACTGTACGCCTCTTTATACTGCGCCTTTGTGGGTAAAGTTTAAGAAAGCGAGCATCCAGAAGCTCCAGGTTGCGTACAATGATTGCATGCGCATATTGCTTAAAAAACCAAGGTGGTGCAGTGCAAGTGAAATGTTCTGTAATGTAGGTGTTCACACTTTCACTCTTTTAAGAATGATCATGTATAAATGTATCTGTCGTCTGAATGATTCTCCCAACTTTATAATAATGCTGCTGACTAATCCTGGGCTCAGTGCTGTGCGGTACCAGTCTTCCATGTGGAAACATTGGTATGGTTGTGTGTATATTGTATATTGTGTAAAGCACATACACACAAACAGGTCAACACACACAGACACACACATTCCTTAACACCAAAACAACATGCTGCGCTGTGTTTGGACTTGTCTGTGTCTGTTATGGGGATAGCAAGGTCACACACACACACACACACACACACACACACACACACACACACACACACACACACACACACACACACGCGCACACACACACACACACACACACACGCAGATGTTATCACCAGTGCGATAAGAGGAAAATGATCACCACCATATGTTTGCTGTTACTGAGAGTCTGAACTGTTCCTGATCATGTCTTCTGATTATACGAACCCAAAACATCCTCTGGAATCTCAGAAACAACAACACAGCTTTAAAACGCAGCACATACAGATGTATGTACAGTATACAATCAGATTTAGTGTCGGGAACAAATGCCTGTCTTGGAATCTCAAAAAGTATTTACAATAGTATATATAATATTCCTGCAAACAGAATCCTTAGCAGAACCCAGTTGAAAATGAAACCTTAGATACAAGGAATAACTTGTTTAGAGCCACATTTTCCGGCTCATTCTTAATTTACTGTACAAAGGTCAGCCTTAAAAAAACATAAATGTGTTTACGTCATCCTGACTAACTGAAACCATTACCACAGTTGGAAAAGTGGCTTGACAGCTGCGAATAGTTTCTACATGCAGATAAAAGGTGAAATGTGAAACACAGCTCTGCCTCAGGCGCTGTTGCATTTAGTGTGTTACTGATAGGCAATTAATCTGCTATTCAGAATGGCTGCTTACACAGTGCTGTGTTTCACAATGAAAACAGTGCATTTGTCCCCCTTAAGGTCACACAAATAATGTATTTTACCCCTTAAAGCTGGGGTATATGATTTGGGGAGAAAATGGCAGTTGGGATAGAGATTTGAATCCAAATACCTCAACCGCTCCACTTGTTCTCTTTGGTCCCTCCCGGACACGCTCTACACCAACAAAGTCGTGCCAAAGTGAATGGACAGTCCCAACAGCCAATACGAACAGAGAATCGGAGCCTCGCTCTGATTGCTCAAAGTGTACAGCTCATGTTAACTTTGACCAATCAGAAATCATATACCCCAGCTTTAAAGCTCTCTACAAAAAAAAACAAAACATTGTAATTAAACACTACATTTTGAAGCACCGGCACATGTTGGCTTACAGTAGTTCTACATAGCCGGACTACACTTGAAAAATTTGCAAAATAAAAGGCTGTCTGCCGATGAACTGGAGTGCATCAGTCAGCAAATTAGCAGTGAAGAAAATCCTGAATTCAGCGTACATTTGAAAAGATGTTTAGTTTTTAGGTTAGCATCGATTTTATAAGTGGTGAAAAAACGTTTTCCAGCTGGCCCCCCTCTGCAACCGTTCAAAGCTGACTTCTGCTACTGCGACATCTCCCCCCAAACTCTTTAAAATGACTGTGCTGGTCTCCATAAGGTAACAGACTAGCTATGCATAAGTCTCTCATACAACCCCCACTTCAAAAAGGCTGAACAATCCCTTTAAAGACAGGCAGCCGACTTGGACCGAAGCTTCACCAAAAACCTGCACTAAATAAACATTTACACTGGGGCTATCGCTCTACTTGAACAGTCCAAGTGCCATATGCTGCTTTTTAGAAATGGGACCGACCCGATCCGATATCTGCATCTGGTCCGATATTGCTGCATCTACTTATCGGATAACAGATTGACAACTCCAATCCATGTTTAACTATGAAAGAAAATGTCATTTTAAGAGCAGAACTTTGTGATATAGCACACATCAAAATAATATAGCAATTACAAAGTTAAGATGTATTCAAACCTTTCAAGCAGTTCAGATAAACCTTTATGCATTTTTTGTATAACAGCATCCCATTTGGGCGATTCTGACCCACAATCCGATGCGCACGTGAAGTGACGTCACATCGACGAAGCTTCCATATGAAAACAAACGGGGATGTGACGGATATAAAAGCAAGAGGCAAGATCAAGGCACAATGTTATGATGAAATAAAAGAGTAAAAGTATGTCCCAATAGTATGCCTACTGCATCCTAACTAGATTATTTTTATCGTCGGATGTAGTACGTAGAATAGAAAAAAGAAAGAGTATGCGATTCGGAACGCAGGGATAGTCACCAACAGATTTATTTTTCAAACTGTGGATGTGTCAGTTTGTGAGTGGGGTGTGCTGCTTTTGAACAGACAGAGAGCAAAACCAGAATAACTAGAACATGTTGGAGGATGGTGACCTTTTCCAGAACAAAGACATGAGGTGCAGAATGAACAGAACACACAGCCAGGGAAGAAGGGAAGTGTTTTCATAAGCTTGGCTTCTTCCCCACACTTTGAGAAGTTCATCCCCTTTGACATTCTGACATCAATAAATCTCTGGGTGTAGCCTATCTGTTTTTCAGAAGCGAGCAGGTTTAGGGAGTAGAACTCTGGGCTGTGTGCTTCCAACTACAACTGAAATGTGACTAAAGTTGTGCAGTGATTCTGAAGACATACATACACATCTTCGAATGTATTGCACACATTCAGTTATTGACTGCGTATCACACTTCCATGGCAGACTATTCAAATAGCTACAATGAAGCAAGGTCCAAGGTCTTAGTTCAGATATTTTTTCTTCCCACTACCCAACCAAGTCCTTGTACAGTCCTACAACTGAAGCAGAAGATTACTTGACATGGATAAAGGAATAGTTCAAATGTTATTTATATTAAGCTTGTTGTTGAATGTTTTGTCAGAATGATTGATGTTTGGGATAAGGGGTGGAAAGTTACCGGTAAATTTCCAGAATCAGGAGTTTTGGGAATATTCAAAAGTGGGAATTATAGGAATGAACTAAATGGCGGTAATTTAAATGACCTGTTTCATATCCAAACATTAATCTAAACATATAAACATTATGTTTTGTCATAGGCAGACATCCATGCAAATTAATACAATTAAAAAGCATTACATTTGAACCGATTAATTTGTAAGTAGAACTTTATGAAGTTTTGATTATTTTAATGAACAATCAATAATTTCACTGAACAACAAAAAGATGAATGTTGAGTAAAATATTACTGTCTGACCCCACCCATTCAATAAATGAAGTACATTGCCCCCCATGTGATGGAGGAATGCACAGTGCATGTAGGGGGTGTGGCCTCAGTACCCCTGCAGGAAGCAGTGTGCTATGTGCAACTTGCCAAGTGTACTTGCATGAAATCTGGTTCTTTTAGTCAAGATTATGCTAAAATATATTTTCCCCTACTATATGTAAAATCACTGTTTAAGCCTCTTTAAACCTGGTATAGTACAAATCAATATGTTATCAAGTTGGGTGTCTCAATAAGTGTTTTAAACAATCTGATTTGAAATTAAATGTTCATAAATATTATACAACTTTGTTGAAAAAACTGCTTTTTACAGTCTAGAACGTTTGCCAGGACTGACATAGGATTTAGTGCATTTGGGTTGCTTTAAATTGAGTAAATTTGCATTTATTCCCAAAATTCCTGCTAATTCCCATGAAAAGTTTCCAACTTTAAAAATTCCCGGAATTTTGCAACCCTATTTGGAATGCTGTGTGCTTTCCCCTAATAAGTAGAATACAGGTGCATACAGGTGTGTTGAGGTCTTACCTGCCATTGAGGATACATTGATGATGGTGCCTCCTTCCTTGCCATACTCTTTACTCATGTGTTCCAGTGCCAGGTAGGTTCCTTTGATGACAGAGGTCTGTGTGGAGAGACACATAGACAACACTGTTACAGGAGTCATCTACACAGCAGGCCAGAGCAACACGTAGGAGCAGCACGTAGGCAGTCAAACTGATCCTGAACAATGTATCAATCTAAAGTGACAAACATCAGCCAAGATTGAAATCTACTCAATTTACTATAAGCCATTCCTATGTGGAAAAGCAAATACTGAAATACTGTATGGTAAGGTATTCTGCATGCACGCACGCACACACACGCACACGCCACACACACTCACACACACACCGTTACGACCCCTGCTCGAGGGAAGCAACTTAGAGAACTCAAACAAGGAATAGATTTACGAATTGTAACAAAAGTAGCAAAGGAAACTCAAAAAGATGTTTTAGGACAATGCTGCTGGTCTTAGCTGCAGGTCTTTAAGGCCAGCAGCAGGTGCCAGGTAACGAGGGCGAAGTAGGGCGAGAAGGAGGAACTCCAGGGGCCTCACATTAGAGGGCGTACGCCGCCCAGTACGCAACCTTTGTGATTTATCAAAAGCAAACTTGACAGGAAGATGTGCGGTCCTCCACTCAAACTCTGACCCATGCGTACGCACAGAAAGTGGAGAAAGGAGAAACGGCGACTCCATCGGCACATGTATGATGTGCGAGAACAAATGTGTTTGTGTAAAATGAATCCAGATATAGGCCTATTATAATGGCGCTCAACTCGACTCAACTCGCATTTTTAGCTTTAAACTTACTGTACACAACACAAGAGGAATCTTTTTTTCCTCTAACTTTAGTTGGCACTTTTGGGGTTGTGAAAAAAAAATAAAGAAAACAACTTGAATAGAACCCCTCCCCCTTCCCCAAACCGCTGTAGGAGAAAGCTGCAAAATAAATGACAATAACGGTAACACTGAAATAGACTATTTTATTGATTTTCAAATGATAAAAAAAACAGGTAAAGTTAACCATTTCAATTTGATTTGTGAGCCTCTTTGGAATATGTCTATCCATCTTTGGATCTCAGATTTAGGAAGAAATATAGAATGAATAGAATAAGAAATGCAAAAAAATAAAAAATAAAAAAATTATTTTCAAAGGGCCATATTACATTATATTTTTTAAATCGGCCGCGGGCCAATAAAAAGCGGGCCGTAGTTTGGACACCCCTGATTTAGAGCTTCAGTAAGTGTACTTATGGATTACTATCGGTTCCTGTTATTTGTTTGATGTGGTTTCATTTATTCACAGTTATTTTATTTGGCTGATTTTGTAGTTAATTTTTTAATTTTTGTATTTTTTTGTATTTGTTTTGTTGATTTTATATTATTGTTTGTTGCAATTTTTGTGGCTTTCTGTGTGGACCCCAGGAAGACCAGCGACCACTTTGTAGAAGCTAATGGGGAGCCAAAGAAAGAATAAAGATTATTCTAGTCTTACTTTAAAGGGCCAGGTGCCTCAAAATAATTTAGTTTGGATTGATGATGATTCAAACTTAGAATGACATGAAGAGAAAATATGTTGAGTAAACTAACTGCAGGCTCTGTGAATATAAACAAATCCCCCTCCTCTGAAACTACACACTACACTTTTAACTTGTTCTAACCCAGCGTGGAGAGGGGCTGTCTCTGGGCTGAGGTCTTTTAGGGACAATCAGTCATAGGAAGCGTCACACATGATGATTGACAGAAGCACTGCTTACTGACCTAAAACCACACTGTTGCTGGAAACTGGTTTAAAGGTCATGTAAAATATCACCAGTGAAAGCCAGCAGCCTCCAGACCAAACTACTGACATTTACCTTGGTGCACTTCTTATTCACTGCAAAGGAAAAACCTGGATCCAATCGCTCTCCTTGATGTTGGCTCATTTATTCTGTTTTGTTTATCTAATTTATTACTTTAATAAATATTTCTGCATGCGGAAGGAATAATATTATAAGATACTATTTTTGGTTTATTCTGGTTGTGAAAAATGTTTTATAGTAGATTGAAAATAATGTACTTACCCTTATTATCCTGAAAGGTGTTCTGTTATTCTGTCTACTTCTGGCTCCAAAAAGCTACATCACATTTGTTAATGTAACATATTGTAACTTATATTATACAACCCCAATTCCGAAAAAGTTGGGACGTTATGGAAAATGTGAATAAAACAGAATGTGATCATTTGCTAATCCTTTTTGACGTGTATTCAATATAAAACAGTACAAACACATCATTATGAATTTGTAAATGTTATATTTTTTTGTAAATATACACACATTTACCATTTGAAAATTGCAACATGTTTAAAAAAAGTTGGGACAGGGGCATTAAAAGATTGGGAAAGCTGTAGAATGTTAAAAACAATACTTGTTTGGAACATTGCTCACATAGCTAAACATGTTAACTGGTAACAGGTGATATTATCATAAATGGATAAAGGGGCATCCCGTAAAGATTCAGTCTTCACAAGCAATAACGGGGTGAGGCTCAACACTTTGGGAAGAACTGCAGAGGAAAACAGTCCAACAGTTTAAAAACAACATTCCAATAATTTAAGGATTTCACCATTGCACCATTACAATACATCTACAATCTATAATATATAATATTTAAGAGAAACCGGAGAAATCTCTGCACGTAAGGGGCAAGGTCCAAAATGTAAATGTAATGCCCATGACCTCAGGTGGCACTGCATAAAAAAATACATGATTGTATTAAGGATATCACTACATGGGCCATGGAACACTTCAGAAAAACCTTGTCAGTAAACACAGTTTGTCGCTACATCCACAAATGCAAGATAAGACTCTACCTTGCAAAGTGAAAGCCATATATCAACAACATCCACAAATGCAGCAGACTTCTCTGGGCCTGGGCTCATCTGAGATGGACTGACTCAAAGTGGAACAGTGTGCTATGGTCTGACGAGTCTACATTTCAAATAGTTTTTGTAAATCTTGGACGTTGTGTCCTCCGGGCTCCAGAGGAAAAGGACCATCCAGATTGTTACCAATACAAAATTGAGAAGCCAGCGTTTGTGATGGTATGGGGGTGGGTTAGTGCCCATGGCATGGGTAACTCTCACATCTATGAAGGCACCAGTAATGCTGAAAAGTACATACAGGTTTTGGAGCAACATGCTGCGATCCAGACAACGTCTATTTCAGGGACGTCCCTTCTTATTTTAGCAAGACAATAAAGAGCCACATTCTGCCCGTTTTAATACAGCTTGGCTTCATAGGAACAGAGTGCAGGTACTAGACTGACCTGTCTGCAGTCCATACCTGTCTCGCATTGAAAAAATGTGGTGCATTATGAAGCACAACATATCACAATGGAGACCCAGGAATGTTGAGCATCTGAAGTTGTATTTCAAGCAAGATTTCAAAATGTCAACAATTAATGTCCTCAGTTCCCAAACCCTTACTCAGAGTTTTTAAACGTCACATATTATGCTAAATGCACTTTTTAAATGTGTTCCAACATATCCATGGGTCCACGGTGTGCCTAGAGACTGCCAAAATATAAAAAAATAATAATCTCTCCTTTTCTCACTCTCCCCCTTTCTGAAACCCCCACCCCTCCCCCCAATATACTCCGTTCAGAATTCTCGCGGTTTATGACGTCATAAACTGCACAGCCACATCCCCATATTTTCTTTATATGTCCATGCTTCCCCCCCACATTAGCAGTAGTCTATGATAACCCCACCCCCCCATTTCTTATTGGTCCACGGCCCCGAGATCCGATGGAAAATTTTCCGAGTGACAGCCATGTTGCTTTCCCCGCTAAGCGACAAGATGCCCATAGTAGCCTACAGCCTGAATGTTACATACACCAACACAGAATGCTTTTGCTCATACTCCACTAATTTATCTTAACCACAGCAGTCTATGCCTCGTTTTTAATAACACAACGGATAGGAAGCTACTTGTGGGTTTTTTCAAACAGTGAAACTGAAAGAAATGTTTTTATTGGTATTTTTGCCTGACTGGTGTATAGCTATTTAGCTTTGGGACAAGCATTCAGCTTTTGCTCATAAAAACATAATTCTATTACCCACACCAGTCTGGAAATGCCTCGTTTTTAACAGGACAAAGGATTGGAACTTAATAGTGTGGAAGTCAACTTTGAAGATATTTTTTTCACTGATTTGTGTGGTATTTTTAGCCGGTAGCTTCCGAGCTAGCTTTGAGACAAGCATTCAGCTTTTGCTCATAAAACATAATTCTATTACCCACACCTGTCTGGAAATGCCTTGTTTTTAACAGGACAAAGGATTGGAACTTAATAGTGTGGAATTCAACTTTGAAGATATTTTTGTTCACTGATTTGTGTGGTATTTTTATTTTATTTTATCGTCTGAGTCTTATTTTTAGTGTTAGCACCCATGTAGCTTCGGTTGTAGCACCAAGTTTTGCTCATAACACGCTGTTTATATTCCCCACAGCAGTCTGAAAATGACTCGTTTTTAACATGACAAAGGATGGGAAGATATTCCTGTAGAAATCAAACTTTGAAGCTACTGTTTTCACTGGTTTTAATCATGTCAGGTCATGTCAAACTGTTCTCAAAGTATGGCTTAGCTCCGGCCGGGTAAACACTGTGTTCGCAGTCACGCAGTGTCTCTCTAGTATCGCGAGAGCACGGCAGAGACGGTGGGAGAGCCCCATGGACATATAAAGAAAGCCCGGCAGAGAGGTGGGAGGGGCCAGCCAGATCGCACAAATATAGGTCATCCTGAGACCAGAGGACAATCAGGGTATAGAGGCTTGCTACAATAAATGATCTGAACGGGTTTTTCAGCAAGCATCTAAAAAAATAAGTATTAGGGACTACTTAGACCATATAAAATTGACAGCAAAGTGCATAATATGTGAGCTTTAAAAGAAAGGGTGTTGTAACACATTGGTAAACATACCACTGTCTTCATACATCAGTGTTATTGGTCACACGTCACGTCTGTGTTTGAGTTTTAAAAAGTTTTAACATATGAAAAGTATTAATAAGAGCTTTTGAATTGACAACACAAAGTTATTTTGTTTTAAAAATACAGTGTTTGTTTTTGTTTCCTGAAAAAAAACATTTTGGACATACAAGGTTACTGCCTGACAGCAACGTAATGTTCCTTGTAATTGCCCATACAATGCATACATAGGGAAATATAGGGCCCTTTCTTCAACTGTGTCTATGCTAACTGAACTAAACTCAGTTGAACTCATTCTTACTGATGTGGGGCACTTGGGGAAAACCAGTAAAACAAGATGAAGACAGTGATTCTGGGGAATACTTGTTGTTAAAATCCCCATTTTTTTTCAAAATCAGTGAATATCTCCTCATGATCCACTACCCGTCTGTACTGTGAACATTTTTTTATGGATATCACTTGGCTCAATGATGGTTCAACTGCTTCAGAATCTCAACACCAACAGATCTCCATCAGTCATATTGCAACTGCACTATTCCTATCAAATCTTCATCCTGATAGCTTTAACTCCTAACTTTAAAGCTGGGGTATATGATTTATGATTGGTCAAAGTTAACATGAGCTGACACTTTGACCAATCAGAGCGAGGCTCCGATTCTCTGTTCTTATTGGCTGTTGGGACTGTCCATTCACTTTGGCACGGCTTTGTGGGTGTAGAGCGTGTCAGGGAGGGACCATAGGGGAGGGACCAAAGAGAACAAGTGGAGCGGTTGAGGTATTTGGATTCAAATCTCTATCCCAACTGCTATTTTCTCCCCAAATCATCCACCCCAGCTTTAACCTTGAAAATGTGTTTCACTGATGCACAGAACATACACAGTTTTTCACACTCAACAGAAAAGAGTTTATAGCCCAAGAGGAAAGAGACAGAACACTAAGCTAACACTTGACCTTGCTATTTCAGCTCTGCACACAATACACCTGTATGTTATCAGTCAATGGGATCTGTCTGCAGTGAGGAATTGTATAAAGCAAAGAACATAACACAGGCCACACCTTTTCTTTTCTCACCAAGATACTGAAGAGCTTGGTCATACTTAGATTATTTATTTAGAAATCATTTGAACCACTGAAATGAATTAATACACAAATACATACAATTAAAGTGACGATTTTCCGTAGTTGAGTAAGTAATGTTTTGTTTGATTTGAATAATAGGCATGCAAGACCATAGAATTCTAACAATGCCGATATGTCTCAACTTTTTTACCCTATTTACATTCCAGTGGGTTGCACGCATCATTTTCTTAATATTTAGCTGTTTATAAGTGTTTTTTTAAGGCGGCATTGTCCGAGGATTGCTGTTTTACAGTAGGCAAGGCTTATGATTATTTTGTTGTTACTTTTACGCGTGCATAAAATTGCCATTCTGCTTGGACTTCTGCTGTTTGACTAGAGGTACAGATGAAAGAGGAAGACAGAGCTAAGGTAAACATCTAGTGAAGTGGTCTTGAGGGACAAGAAGAGGATCCTTAAAAAAAAGCTTCTGGTGCATGTACAAACAGTCCATCTTCCCTTATGTGCAGTACATAAACCAGGATAAAGAGTGTTGCTTATTAAGAACCTTGGAAATCACAAATTCAATATTCAGCGCTATGTAAGTGAAAGTGAGTTGAGTGACTGGTACCAGGTTGACTTGTATGGTCTTCTCCCAGTGCTTCTCATTGTTGATGCCCGCGTTGTTGATCACGATGTCCAGGCGTCCAAACTGCTCTGCCGTGCTCTGGAAAGCATCTGTTCCACAAAATATAAAAAGAGCAATCAGTGAGAGAGGAAGAGTTAGCACATGGGGGCCCAACCAATGCTGGGCTTACACTACACGACTTTTCACGCGATTTGACAGTCGCAGACAAATTTACAATGTCGGACTTAAATCATGAGAGTCTAGCTGGAGTTGCGGCGCGTGCCCGTCATTTCAGTCGTTTGGTGTAAGGTGGTCATCCCACCCAATTTCAGTCAGTATCAAACAGGTTTGTTTTTATCGTCAGTCTTTTGAGGGTTCGTTCAATCTCAGTCGTTTTTTTTAATTAAATAATCACTATCGCGTTTGCAGAAATAATATTAAAATCAAAAGGAATCTAGTTGTAGTCTTGCAATATGAGACCCCATGTCTTTTCAAAATCTCACTCTGTGTCTGAAAACTAATGACTGGTTGTCTTCAGGTGTGAGTTGATTGTCTTTAGATGTAAGAGGGTTTCAGTCTTCAGTCTTTTCAAAGTCCTCTAGTGTAAGCCCAGCATTAGAGGTTGAGATTTTTGGTTCAGAGTATTGAAAAAAACTAACGTTGAGATAATGGTCGTTAAAGATAGTTGTATAAGTATTAGTACTTGTATAAGTACTAGTACTAGTACTAGTAGTATGAAAGAAGACATGTTATGGAAGCAAAATAGACAAAAAGTGTTTCCACTTAAAATGTTAGAAGAAGACTAAGTAAACCCATTGCAGTTGCCATTCTGTATGATAAAATGGTTCCTCTCTATACAACAAAGAGGGGTCTCTACACTGCAGAGTCCAAAGCCCAATGTTTTGTCTTAACGGACCTCACTCATATTAGTGAATATACACTCACTTACAATGCAGACAGTGAATGAATGGATATACTGTACATTGGGCTCATTGTTTATCTCCCTGTGTGAACAGACGGAAGGTGGTTGGATAAACAGCCCGAGGTGCTGTGCTGAAACCTGCATGTGTCATCACCTGCTGCATTCCACACTCACAAACACCACATTTAGGAACCACAAACCTGCTTTTAACAAAACTCATGACACACACACACGCACGCACGCACACACACACACACACACACACACACACACACACACACACACACACACACACACACACACACACACACACACACACACACACACACACACACACTCACGCACGCACGCACGCACGCACGCACGCACAAACACACACACACACACACACACACACACACACACTGAGTGTCCACATCAACAGCAGTGCTATCACACAGTAAGGCGCAACACCAAACAGCATTCCACAGCCGTTAGCCTCCAGGGACTCACTTCTTCAACGTCAGACAATAAAACCTTGTTCCTCACTCTACACACTCATTCACCTATACACACTTTAATACTCTGGTTCTTCTCTTTCTCATTCGACCCCCCACCCCACACACAAATACACACACACACACACACACACAAATACACACTCACGCACGCATGCACGCACACACACACACACACACACACACACACACACACACACACACATACAGATTTTACTAGCAAATAGGCAAGAACCCTCCATCGGCCAAAAACGGCAGTGATTAATATGATTCAGTTTAACCCTAACTGTGAATAGCTTCTTATTTCTTCAACAACCATGTCAGAAGACATATGCCGTGGTTTTGGAAAACATGTTACTCTGTTTCAGAGGGGGGAAATGATTAGCCTGCATAAAATGAAGAAAACTACTCAGGAGAAACTACTAAAATCAGGTTAAGAACTGTCCAAGGCATTATTAAAACCTGGATAGATAGTGGTGAACCGTCATTTTAAAATATCAACAGTAGAACTCCTGGCTATGTTTAATAGTGAAAGTAATTGAGCATTTCCACACGCACAATGCGAAGTGAACATAAGAGATATGGACAATGCAGATGTGTAGCCTTAAGAAAACCACTTATCAGTGGGGCTTATCAGGATAAAATGCTTCAATTTGTCAGGGAGCATACAGATTGGACTCTGGAGCAATGGAAAAAGGTTGTGTGGTCTGATGAGACCTGTTCCAGAGTGATGGGTGCATCAGGGTAAGAAGAGAGGTGGATGAAGTGATGCTCCCATCATGCCTAGTGCCTACTGTACAAGCCTGTGTGGCAGTGTACAGTAGAATCTGGGGTGCTTCACTTGGCCAGGTTCAGCAACCAATAAAGCTTTCTGAAAATGTGTTAGTGGGAATATGTGCTGTACTCCAAACTAAAGATGGTCCAACAACATATTTGAGTCTGTGACATGTGTACATGTTGAACAGTAAGCAGACTTCTAATGTAAATTCGGTATAATTAATGGCCATGTGATGCAAAGCTAAACTAGACAGGATTAGCATGGTTAGCATAACTGTCTGCAGCTGTCAGCATTGCCTCTCTCCAGGGAATCATTTTGTAATAGCTGCCAGAAATACTCTGTATGGGTTTAAGGATCTTTTTAAGTCACTTCCTCAATTATTATGAGGAAGTGCTCAATTTAGAAGGCAAAGTGAACAGACATGTTCTGTCGCTCACTCAGTAACAACAGCTTGTTTTTAGAAGGCTTTGGTGTCAGTTGTACCTCTGAGTGCGTCTCCGTTGGACACATCACACTGTATAAAGGTGCAGTGTCCCTCTCCAAACTCCTTGTCCAGCTGGGCCTTGCATTCTTCACCGCAGCTCTTGTTCAGGTCCACCACGGCCACCTACACACCACACAGACAGAGGGACTTAAGATCCACACATAGAGACAAGCTGAAGAGCCAGGCGCAACACTTTGTTCATGCATCTCTGCAGAACCTAGATCAAAATAAGATGAGATCATGCTTTGGTTGTCATTTTTAACTTTTTGTTCAAATGTTTTATTTCTTTTATTTAAATGTTGCATTTCTGTCCATGTTTTTTTATTTTTTTTTGTGTATTCTATACTTGATGTATTTTAATTTTGACCCTGTGAAGCACCTTGAATGGCCCTGTGTCTGAAATGTGCTATATAAATAAAATTGCCTTGCCTTGCCTTTGGTTAAAGTCTTCTTCTTCTTACTCATTTCTTACTGCAATATACCCTGACAAGTATAAATAGCTGTGGAGACACTCAGTCACTTCCTCACACAGGGACACAAATAGACTCATGTTCTGGTTTGACATACTTTGAGGGAACTTCACAGAAACTAATTTATTTATTTGAAAAAAAACTTTCCTACTTTAAATTTGAAAGGAAAGAGAGTGTCCTGTAAAATGCTTCCTTCACCATCACATTTCAGGAACAATGGCACTTGTATGTTTATAATATTCTTCTAAGAATCCTCTACTGAGAGATAAGCTGACACTAGCTCTATCTGAAATGATGTCTTAAAAACCTTTAGAATAAGAAGGAAAACAGAAAAATAAATCAAAAGTGAAAAGCCAGCGAAGATAAATTGCTTCCCACACTAAATAAGTAACCAATTGAAATCAGCATTAGTGTAGGAGGCAGTTGTATTGCTGTGAATCATTAAAGCGACAGTCCCCTCTGATTGCATTCTACTATGAGTCAAAACAGTGTGTTCATTTGGGTTTGAGCCGTGGAGATAACAGTGAAGTGAGTTGTTCAAGGGTTTGAGCTGATAATGCAAAGTCATGACTTGCAGAAAAAAAAGTGTGTTCAAAAAGAATTTTGAGTTGATTTGTTAATTTATTTATGTATCCTTATACTTGTTGATTGTAACAGAGACATTTGAAAATGGGATAAAAGTGTCAAAATCCAAGATGGTTTAATGTCATACGAAACGTTTACAGCAGCAGTCGTCTGCAATGGCATTCTTAAGTCCCAGTCTACCTCTCAACAATGCAATATAGAAGAAGTGAGGAGAGCAACACCTGAGACACAAATAAAACACATCAAAGCAGTGGCTTGACAGTAGAAAGAAGCGTTTTGCATTACTGACCTTCGCTGAGCTGTTGAGCAGTGAGTGAACCACGGCTCTCCCGATGCCCTGAGCCCCCCCGGTCACCAAGGCAACCTTCCCACTCAGAGACATGATCCAAAGCCTTCTCTCTCTATCTCTCTCTCTCTCTCTCTCTCGCTCTACACTCTGCTCTGTATATGTCTCAGAGAGCTTCTTCTTCTGTGCTCACCTATCTGTGTTCTTCGCTAACACAATCACAGGCTTTTCTCACCAACGTGTGTGAGTGTGTGTGTGTGTGTATATTTTCACTCATTGAGCTGGCCAGTTTTCCCTCCCTTCTTCTTCCCTCCCCCTTTCTCTCTCTCTCTCGCTCTCTCTCTTTCTCTCAGCTTATCAGTCTTTACAAATACTGCATGTGCTGTGTTTGAGTGAGTGTGTGTGTGTGTGTGTGTGTGTGTGTGTGTGTGTGTGTGTGAGAGAGAGCGAGAGCGAGAGAGAGAAAGAGAGAGAGAGAGTGTCAAAGGGTGAAGGATAATAATTACAGGTTTAATCCAGTTTGTTACCTATCCTGTGTGCTTACTTTTCCACACTCTCTTGCTCCTCTTTTCCTCTCAACACTTGAGCTCTTCACACAGGTCACTGTTAATAAAATAATCTGTATTTATTGACTAATCTAAAAAAAAAATAGAAAAAAAACAGTAAAACAAATGTTTATGAAGCTGTCAATCTCACATGATCTCCTCCTCACCAGGTCTATGTAAAGTCAATGGGCTTTCTCCTGTATAATTGCTATTACACAATATGCAACACACTATTCAGTAATACACTGCACCACGGTTCAGGTCTCTGCATGTTGACGTAGGCTACAGCCCTGTACTGAGATGAATGGAAACTGATAGTGGCTAACTGCTGCTACCCAAACCTGTAAAAATACCGGTTTTGGTCCTTTTAAAGTAATGCAAGACCCAATGACATGCAGCAGGGAACCTTTTGTAGCGTTTTTTCTGTGGGCTCCTACGAAATGAATGAACACAGAATACAATTGCAAGTAGTAAAGAGTTTGTATATTAAATGATGTCTTAAAAACCTTTAGAATAAGAAGGAAAACAGAAAAATAAATCAAAAGTGAAAAGCCAGCGAAGATAAATTGCTTCCCACACTAAATAAGTAACCAATTGAAATCAGCATTAGTGTAGGAGGCAGTTGTATTGGTGTGAATCATTAAAGCGACAGTCCCCTCTGATTGCATTCTACTATGAGTCAAAACAGTGTGTTCAAAGAGCATTTGGGTTTGAGCCGTGGAGATAACAGTGAAGTGAGTTGTACAAGGGTTTGAGCTGATAATGCAAAGTCGTGACTTGCAGAAAATTGATTTGTTAATTTATTTATGTATCCTTATACTTGTTGATTGTAACAGAGACATTTGAAAATGGGATAAAAGTGTCAAAATCCAAGATGGTTTAATGTCATACGAAACGTTTACAGCAGCAGTCGTCTGCAATGGCATTCTTAAGTCCCAGTCTACCTCTCAACAATGCAATATAGAAGAAGTGAGGAGAGCAACACCTGAGACACAAATAAAACACATCAAAGCAGTGGCTTGACAGTAGAAAGAAGCGTTTTGCATTACTGACCTTCGCTGAGCTGTTGAGCAGTGAGTGAACCACGGCTCTCCCGATGCCCTGAGCCCCCCCGGTCACCAAGGCAACCTTCCCACTCAGAGACATGATCCAAAGCCTTCTCTCTCTATCTCTCTCTCTCTCTCGCTCTACACTCTGCTCTGTATATGTCTCAGAGAGCTTCTTCTTAATTAATTAACAGCACTAATATTTAAACACCCCCCCCCCCCCACACACACACACACACTTCCCTCCTTACACACTCCCTTCCCTGCTCTTGAGGAAACCAATGTAGAGATGTCACCTTTCAGGTTCCTGGTATCTACCATGACCGGTAACAAAGGCCCTTTGATGAAAGATTTAAAGAATCTCGGTGGTGTTTCAACGCCGACCCTACCCTTACTGGTAGGGCGGGGTTTAGGCTGGAATGCGATAGCCGCCGCCAGAATATGGGTCAAACCAGGGGTCACCAACCTTTTTGAACCTGAGGGCTACTTCATGGGTACTGAGTCATACAAAGGGCACCCAGTTTGATTCACTCTTCTGAAATAACAAATTTGCTCAGTTTGCCTTTAGTTATATATTATTATTAATGATTAATGATACTCATCTATGTGAAGACACTGATCATGTTAAGGATTTCTCACAATAATTATCAGCAATGACTTAAAGGTGGGAAACAGATTATTATGCTATTTTTAGATCAGGCCTGCGGGCGCCTCATATGGTCCTTGCGGGCTACCTGGTGCCCACGGCCGCGGCTGGCCCATAGAGGGCGCTAGGGCGCCGCCCCCCCTCCTCCCCCCAAAAAAAAGAAAATCGTTTTTTTTGTGTGTGTTAATTTGAGGCAACTAAACTATTTAATTTTACTTAAGAATGCACACTGAATTTATATTCTGGCACTGTATTTACATTTCATAGCGAAATTCAAGCTCTAAACTGACTCATTTGGCTTCTACGGGCGCCAGTTCACGGCGCCCCAAACTCTCGTTCACTCAGAGTGGCCCTATCAATTTCTATTACCATTCAGTTTTAACGGAGGGTTTGGGGCGCTAGGCATTGGCGCCCAGTAACTGGTTACCTGGCAACAATAACACCAACGTTCGGATCTACTCGGTTGCACGCGACGTCGCGTGCAGTGTTGCCAACTTAGCGATGTCGTCGCTATATTTAGCGACTTTTCAACCCCCCTGGCGACTTTTTTTTCCAAAACAGCGACAACTCTAGCTTTTTTTCTGGTGTTATTTGGTGACTTTTTCGCCAAGGCAAGTATCACTTTTAAGTCTTCTCAACGAGCAGCGGGAGACTCCCCGGCCCCTCCCCGTCACAGAGCACTGACAGGCGGCCCGGTCCTCGCGCAGCAGTCCCTCCCAGCTGCGGTCAGAGCAGGAGATACACACCTCTCTGCTCGTGGTCCGTTAGCGTCCCTATTAGCAGTTGTAGTAGCAGCTCTTCTACAGTCTACGAGTAGTGCAAAATATTATGCAGTGCTTTTTTAAACTTTGAGCATGTATGATTACTGCTAGACTTACCATTATCACGTTGGTTGTTTATGCGATTGACACGTTTATAACACTAGAACCTCACCTATTGCCTACACTCTAAAAAGTATATTTTTGAAAAGTTGAAGTAACGCACTTTTTTGAATAAGTCTGACTCAGTTTTCTGCTTTAGTGATGGCAATGTACTTTTGTGGATTACATCAAATTGAAATTGTACTTTACTACATTGACCTGACATTGACTTGATTTTCTTATGCAAATTAAAGCGATTCAATTAGGTTTTCCTGTCTAACGCCCCCTTTCCCACAATGACGTATACTGGTCTAAACCTTTGTTATGTTGCTATTTGCACCCTCAGTGAAGGGGATGTTTCATTCCATTACGTCACTATGCATTTTGTTTTAATAAAATATCTCTTTGTGAACTAACCGTGATTTTGTTGGTTATAACAGAACGGTTTGAGGAACTCTTAAGCCAGATCCCTAGTTCAACTCAGGAGACAAATTACAAAAGAAATGAATCATTCCATTGAACTTGATATATTGTAACAAGTGTGTTGAAGTAACAAACAGAAGCTGCTGTCTATGTTTAGAATTTTAACAAATAGGGGACATAGTAAACTTATATAGGGTTGAAACACATCTGCCCAATGAAATATAACATCCCCTTCGCTCACGGTGCAAACAGCAACATAACAAACATTTAGTCAAGGTTGCCTTAATTCAATTAAGTTGGTGCAACTATTTTCTTTTAGGTTCTACAGAAGCAATATTTTACTTTAGGATTAAACAAGAAATTGATTCAGAAAACACTGACATTTTAAGTTGTCGTCCCTTAATTATAAGTTGGATTAATGCAAACTTTTGATTTGAAAACAAACAAACTATTAAGTTGATCTGACTTGAAACAATTGTGTAAGTGTAACTTACATTCTTTATTTCAATAAACTTAATTCAATTGTGTGTTACCGGTTGCCCTAATTCAATTAAGTTGGTTCAACTATTTTCTTTTTAGAGTGTATGTTGGCATCATGCATTTAGTGTGCATATTGTATATAGTTCTCTGCAAACCTATGTTTGCATCATGCCTTTAGTGTGCATATTGTAAATAATTCTCTGCAAACCTATGTTGGTATCATGCTTTTAGTGTGCATATTGTATATATATATAGTTCTCTGCAAACCTATGGTGGTGTGACGCACACAAGACATATGGTCACAATTTGTGTTTATGTATTAATTGTATCAGTGATCATAATCACTTGTTTCCCAGCACTTGCTGATGATTTATTTCAACTTTTATTATCTCTTATTCAGTCTTTGAAGGCTTGTACTTCTGGGTGTGATACCGATTAACGCCAGAGAGAGAGAGAGAATGTTAACTTGTGTATAATTCTCAATTGTTATTGATGTATTTGCACTTTTAATCTTCCTGAATTCTACAAGGCAAATAAATTAAGTTAAAACCTAGTTCCCCTGCCCCATTTGTCTTTGTAAGGAAATGTTCTATTTTGTCTTTATTATTTTGTCAGAATGCTTCATTTGTATGAAGGGATCCCCCCAGACCTCTCCTACATGGGTTTGGTTTATAAAATTTCAGCCCCACCTAAAAGAAAATTCACCAGCCGCCACTGCCACGGGCACTGTGTTGGTGACCCCTGGGTCAAACTATCGGGCTGTGGAACAACTGTGGTCAAGCCAGCGGTCTCTCGTTTTTTGCTTGGTTAAACCAGCCGCTTCTTTATTTATTCCTACCGTGTTGTGAGCGTATTGTGCCGGTAAATGCATAGAGACGGCTCGGTGCAAGCCGACAGAGACAGTGAGCGAACAGCGCTGGCTGCGGCAGCTACGTGACATCGTAGCAGTGGGACACAGTGTAGCCAACTGATTAATTTAAAGACGAGGAAAAACACCACACAATAAACATTTTTCACCAAAACACAAGACTCTCTTTACTCTTGCTGAGGTGACTACAAACGGCGGAAAGGATTCTTTCGACCAATCAACGGACGGGAGTGTGCAGCTCCACCTTTTCGGCACCCATTCAGGTGGCTGGTACCCCAATGGAGGAGTACCAACAATGGGAACGGCTTAGAGCGGTTAGGCTTGCTTATATCCCTACCCAACTTTTTGCAAATGGAAAGCCAAAATGACCGAACCGACCCTCTCTACTCGGTGGAAACGAGGCATTAGAAAAGGGAGATGGTAGGATAGAAGGCAGCTGCAGAGATTATAGATCAATGCGATATGAAAGTTAGTTGCAGAAAATGTGATTGAACAGAGCAAAACTAAATAAATATATAATTGTTAAATGGACTGCACTTATATAGGCCTCCTGCTCTTTTCCAACGTGCTTTAGCTTTAGTTTGTCTCATTCACGCACGCACGCACGCACGCACGCACGCACGCACGCACGCACACACTCACACACTCACACACACACACGTGTCCATCGATTTCGATGATGTCGTCCACTTTAAACCTTTTTGTAAATATTTTAAATAAACAAAAACATACTTTCTCACTTACTTACTTGTTCCCTATCCTACTACATGGCTACCACAACCCAAACAGCACAGCCACCTTCTCGACAGACCCAGGCTCCGTACAAGCAAGCTCCAGGTAGTGTCAATGCCGATTCTACCTATTGTATCCTATAATATGGCTAACACAGCTTAAAAACAGCATAGCCACCTTCAACAGACCGAGGCTCCGTACAAGCAAGCTCCAGGTAGTGACAATGCCCATACTACACATTCCCATTGTTCCACATCTTTCTATGAGATTTAATGTGGCTATACATCCCAATCCTAGACATACATAACCTCTAACAAACAGTACAAGTAAATGTGTCAGTAGACACCGAGGGCTCCACAGGAGGTTTCCTCCTGTCCATCCTCTGCTGTCTCCTGGCTGTCCTGTCCTCCTCCAGCCCTAGGGTCCCCTCCTTACACATCTGCGTTGGCTATGACTTAACTGGCCGTACAACACTCTGCGGGGCAGTCGGTCCTGGGGCACTCTCACCACATGTCCAAGCCATCTCAGCTGGTGCTGAGTGACCAGAGCCTCAATACTTCTACAGTTGGTCTTTGCAAAGATTTCAGAATGGGGCACATGATCACGCCAAGTGATGCCAAGGATACGCTGCAGACAGCGCATGTGAAAGTTCTCCAGGGACCTGAGGTGGCGGCTGTAAGTGACCCAAGCCCCACAGCCGTACAGCAGAGTGCTGATACAGACAGCATGGTACACAGACACCTTGGTGTGGAGGTTTAAGTCACTGTTTTGAAAGACCTGGTGTCGCAGTCTACCAAAGGCAGCAGATGCTTGCCTGATGCAGTTCTGGACCTCTTCATCAATGCTGCAGTCATCGGAGAGCATACTCCCCAGGTATTTAAATGACAGAACTACTGATAGCTGTTCATCAGCAACAGTAAGGACAGGCATAGTGGAAGGGGGGCTGACAAATGACCTCTGTTTTGGTGGTGTTGATGGTTAAACCCATCCTGCTGTATGCTCTGGCTGCAGCATTAAGGTCAGACTTCTGGAGAGTTAGCAACAGATGTGCAATCATCTGCATATTGCAGTTCAAGGATCCTTTCATCAAGCAGTTTGGTGATAGCTTGGAATCTCCTGATATTAAAGAGGTTTCCATCCAGTGTGAAGTCTACATGCACACCACTGCTATTCTCAATCTCCTTATGGAGAAGCTGAGTAACACAGAGAAGGAATATGTTAAAGAGCACAGGTGCCAGCACACAGCCCTGCTTGACGCCTGTACGAACAGGGAAAGGAGCGGACTCTTTTCCTCCCATGGTCACTCTAGCAGTCATATCATCATGGAACTGACTGAGGATGTTAACAATTTTTTTGGGACAGCCAAACTTTAGGAGGATGTCCCACAAAAGTTCTCTCCGAACAGAGTCAAATGCTTTGGAGAGGTCGACAAAAGCCATAAAAACATCCTGATGTTGTTCCCGTGCTGTAAAGATCATGTTGGCCGTACTCCTGCTTTCCACATTGTGATTCAGGCAGCATTGACCCTGTGATGTTACTGACCAATCTGTTCAACATCACCTTAGCCAGGACTTTACCAGCAACAGCCAGTAGTGAAATACCCCTACTATTGCCACAGATAGCCTTATCACCCGTGTTCTATGAATAGTGACAATGTTGGCATCTTTCCATTGTTGAGGAGTTTTCTCTTCAGTCCAGACTTCAGTGATATATTGATAAAGAGTTTTCGTACATTGGAATCCTCCCTGCTTAAGGAGCTCAGCTGGGATCTTGTCATTTCCAGGAGACTTGTTGTTCCTGAGGGAACAGATAGCTGACTGAACCTCAGAAAAGCTTGGTGGCTGATTAAGGGTGTCAATTTGGGGGCGATCAGGCAATTCTTCTAAAACGGTGAGGTTCACATCAGACTCCTGATTAAGGAGACAATCAAAATGATCGGCCCACCTCAATAGAATGTCATTTTGATCTTTCAAAAGTGTCAGACCGACTGCTGACTTCAAAGGAGTAATAGAGCGATTTGTTGGGCCATATATTGTTTTTAAAGCATTGTAAAAAATTATGCATGTCATTTATATTGGAATAATACTGAATTTCTTCAGCCTTTTTCACCCACCACTCGTTCTTTGTCATCCGAGTGGTCCTCTGAACTTCCTGCCTTGCTTTCTACCATTGCTCCCTTGCAATACTGCAGGATGGATTTCTGAGGGCTTTACGATGCAATCTATGCATATTCTCAATCATGTAATTTATAAATCTCCATTAATACCAAACTAAATATAAATATGTTAAGAATTATGTAAAGACTACAGGACCCTGATCCATCAACGGCCAGCTGTATCCAGTCTGGCGCTATGAGCAAGGCAGCATTAAATAACGTAGGCAAGCCTTTGAGACAAGAAAGTAACAACACACAGTCAGCATAAAGAAGTGGATACCAAGTTTATTTGAATTAAATTATTAACAATTAGAACAATGTAAAATATTCACATCTTATTTTACAAAACAATATTGTGTGTGCTCTCAACTCTGTACAACATAAATCATTGACAATATATGAGGAGTTTGCTTGTGTTTTCAACTTTAAAGATCATTGCAGCTTCATTCTGAGGGAGAACTTACACAAAGGATGTGAGTAATGTGACATTTTAATACAAAAAAAAAAAATTGGTCCAAATACAGAACACAGTCCATCTATAACGTGACTGTGTCCCTTTCATCCAGGGTTCCCAAGACTGATCAGATTTTCCATGGATTTTATTTTACACTGAAGTGGACTAAGACTTGTGCTATGTTCACAATTTAACAAAACTTTATTCACAAATCCACACACTTACACCACATTTGAATCACAATGCAAGTATAAAAACAAAGCAAACATAACAGTTTAAAAACAAAATTCATGGCAAGTAAAAACATTGCAAAATGTTTTTTGGACTACTTAATACATTTTATTTACTAGCTGAATATCCTGTGTGAAAAAACTGACATGGAAATCTAGTGAAGGAACCCATGGTTCTAGTTCATGTGTTCATGTTGTTTTAGGTTGAAAAGCTGTAGCACTCGGTCGTGAGCCAATTAGCACATAAGTCATCATTCCTTAGTGAAAGCAGCTAAGGAAAGGAAGGCATGTTAACATAGAAAACTATTTGAAGATCACTCTCTTCTGGTTTATCAACTTACTCTTCCCAACAGTGGCAAAAAGTACACATCAAACTCACCATTATCAGCCCATACAGTTGAATGACTATAACAATCGTACTTTTCTCATCTTAAAATCTTTTTGTAAAAATGTCATAATCTTTGACTTACCATAGAAATATACATATAGTATAGCATACTAGTTTTTCGACTGTGTGACACAGAGGTGAAAAACAGTGAAGTACACTCATCCAGATGTACTTTTACTGACTAAAGTCTAAACTGATTCTCAACAGCATTGCAGAGGGGGATTTCTGATTGTGAGGATGTAAAAAAGGCTGGCACCAACTGCTAGGGATGGGAATTGATAAGAATTTAACGATTCCGATTCCGCTTATCAATCCGATTCCTTATCGATTCTCTTATCGATTCTCATTGGGTGAAAGACTATGTACAAATTAGTTTGTTTGTATTAACTCTCTTTAATATCTGATCAGAAGTGTGTCTAGTCTGTGCCTTGAACGATTATCAAGAGTAGGCTACTTTAGGATTAGGAAATTGTCAATTTTCACATTAATTGGTCCAAACAAAAAAAAAAGGTTTTGTTTTTAAGCCCAAATGCCCGTACTCTGAAAGGGCAACGTGATGATGTCACTACGTTAACGCCTCAGGTCAAACCGTCAAGTTGTACGTTGTTGTTTAACTGACTGCACAGTAGTCAGTCATGTAGGCTATTCAAGAAGAGAATAAATACGCCATAAAGGCTAAAAGAGAATGTATCGCTTTGCTTGTTCTTCACCACGCCAGCGACGAGGAGTCACCGCTCCATCTCAGCTTTACACTGTTCTTATGTGCAGCGCGCTGTTTATTAATATAATGGCCCGTTATCAGACATACGTAGCGGATGGTTTTATACACATCGATCGCTCCATCAAGTAATCCAAGGCAGATCTTTTTGTATCGGGCAGAGAGCGTTATAGACTATAACTGTAAACAAAATGTTGTTGTTTTGGTACAATGACAAAATAAAGTATCTTGAAACTCTTGACCTACTTCACCGGTGGGAATATGGAGGTGTATTGAATTCTGAGATCCTATTTAGTATAAATGTGCAAACATTTTTTAAATTGGTTCATCCTAGCCTGAGAAAAGGCAGAAAGAGGGTTTTATGGTCTCACTGTCTAACCCTACATTTTCCTTACTGTGACATCACGTAAGGGCTAAGATTAACAGGACAGCTGGGCCAAGGGAAGACTGAGGGAAGACAGAGGGAAGAAAAACCTAATTCATTATATTATAATAGTGATTTTATAATGATGAAGTAATGAAGTGAAGTATTCCTTTAAGCAGGCATGTTAACGATTCCAAGGAATTGGTTGACTGCCGATTGGCACCAGTTCTAAACAAGAACTCGATTCCCATCCCTACTAACTGCTGTGACAAAAGTCATTACACAGCTCAGAATACAAAAGCACATGGTTGTTTAAGTTCCTCTGGTTGAGAAGACCTTCTGGCCTTTTTGTGGAGCAATGTCTGCTAACCTTAACCTTAACCCAGAGCCAGAGCCAGGAGTGAACACCTTTACACCAACACATTTCATTTAGGATTTCAAGATGTCAAGTGCAACCTTTACCTGTAAGACCCTGGCTACTATGAACTAGAGCAGTTTAATTACATCTGTCTACATCTATCAGTCGAGTCTCATGGATTGTGACAGAACTGTTCATAACAGAAGCCCATTTTGGAATTGAAAAGATCAGACTCCATGTGGAAATGTGTTTTCACACTGTCATGAACATGTACAGTATCTCACAAAAGTGAGTACACCCCTAACATTTCTTCAAATATTTCATTATATCTTTCCATGCGACAACACTGAATAAATGACACTTTGATACAATGTCAAGTAGTCAGTGTACAGCTTGTATAACAGTGTAAATTTACTGTCCCCTCAAAATAACTCGACACGCAGCCATTAATGTCTAAACTGTTGGCAACAAAAGTGAGTACACCCCTAAGAAAAAATTTCCAAATTGGGCCCAAAGTGTCAATTTTTTGTTTTGCCATCATTATTTTCTAGCGCTGCCTTAACCCTCTTGGGCATGTAGTTCACTAGAGCTTCACAGGTTGCAACTGGAACCCTCTTCTACCCATTCATGACGACATCAAGGAGCTGGTGGATATTAGAGTCCTTGCGCTCCTCCATCTCCCGTTTGAGGATGCCCCAAAGATGCTCAATAGGGTTTAAGACTGTTGACATGCTTGGCCAGTCCATAACCTTTACCCTCAGCTTCTTTAGCAAGCCAGTGGTCGTTCGGAGGTGTGTTTGGGGTCGTTATCATGTTGCAGTACTACCCTGCGGCCCAGTTTATGAAGGGAGGGGATCATGCTCTGCTTCAGTATGTCACAGTACATGTTAGAATTCAATGAACTGTAGATCCCCAGTGCTGGCAGCACTCATGCAGCCCCAGACCATGACACTCCAACCACCATGCTTGACTCTAGGCAAGACACACTTGTCTTTGTACTCCTCACCTGGTTGCCGCTCCACACTCTTAACACCATCTGAACCAAATAAATGTATTTTGGTCTCATCAGACCACAGGACATGGTTGCAGTAATCCATGTCCGTAGTCTGTTTGTCTTCAGCAAACTTTTTGTGGGGTTTCTTGTGCATCATCTTTAGAATAGGCTTCCTTCTGGGATGACAGCCATGCAGACCAGTATGATGCAGAGTGCGGCGTATGGTCTGAGCACTGACAGGTTGACCCCCCACCCCTTCAAGCCCTTCAGCAATGCTGGCAGCACTCATACGTCTATTTTCCAAAGCCAACCTCTGTGTACGACGCTGACCACGTGCACTCAACCTTCGTAAACTGGGCCGCAGGGTGGTATTGCAACATGATAACGACCCCAAACACACCTCCAAGACGACCAGTGGCTTGCTAAAAAAGCTGAGGGTAAAGGTTATGGCCTGGCCAAGCATGTCTCCAGACCTAACCCCTATTGAGCATCTTTGGGGCATCCTCAAACAGAAGGTGGAGGAGCGCAAGGTCTTTAATATCCACCAGCTCTGTGATGCTGTCATAAATGGGTGGAAAAGGGTTCCAGTTGCAACCTGTGAAGCTCTAGTGAACTACATGCCCAAGAGGGTTAAGGCAGTGCTGGAAAATAATGGTGGCCACACAAAATATTTACACTTTGGGCCCAATTTGTAAATTTTTTCTAAGGGGTGTACTCACTTTTGTTGCCAGCAGTTTAGACATTAATGGCTGTGTGTCGAGTTATTTTGAGGGGACAGTAAATTTACACTGTTATACAAGCTGTACACTGACTACTTTACATTGTATCAAAGTGTCATTTCTTCAGTGTTGTCCCATGGAAAGATATAAAGAAAAATTTCAAGAAATGTGAGGGGTGTACTCACTTTTGTGAGATACTGTATAGTGCCAAACAATTATATTTGTCCAGTTCTGCCTACAGTTTGAAAGTAGCCATAAAATGTCCCTCCAATATATCAAGAACCACGCTGGAGTAATGTCGGACTTTAAAAGCAAAGCATAGACCTTGAACAACTCTCAACCATTACCACAAAAATGTAGTTTTCCTTCCAGACAGCTATTGATTTGCATTAATTTAAATACTCTTAAATACATTTAAATCAGCGTTAAACCTGTTTGAGATAGTTGCATTGCTGTTGTGTGGTAATAATCTGCATTAAAACACAAAAGAAACATCAACATTTTCCAAATGCTAAATGACATGGGATATGTCAAGCAAGTGTACAAATACCCCGTCTATTTAGGAACCAATAAGTTCATATAAAAAATAGAAAATAAGTCATCACAGTCTGCTTCTTTTTCCCAGATCCCTAAACACAAACCGGTGTTTATAGTAGGGCTTATCAGGAATCCTGGGAAGGTTTTGAATGTGTTTAGTTTGTTCACAATGGAAACGACGAAAAAAAGTGCAGTACAAAAAAAGTCAATGCACATTGAAAATCTGCTTGATTGGGTTTGCACACAGATTTACAAAAAAATGAAGGTGACAGTAAAATTCCAAACCCAATACATTTTTAACTGTTTCCTTCTAGTAAGTGAATAGTACAATGATTGCTGATATACATATTAACTGAGAGTTTACTATGACATTACAGTATTGTACAGTACTTGGCAATACAAGATGCCATTGTCTTGATTAATGGAAACAGCAAGAAGTTGTTAACATTATAACCATGAAAATATTTATGGGGGAAACTTTGATGTAAATAACAGTGAGTTTACACTGAGGCTTCATGTTAACAGGCTCACTGCCCAGGAAACAGTCCTTATCGTCGGCCATCTTTGAATGGTGAAAGGTGTCCTGTCAATCATTGAACTCTTTCAGGACCACACTTGTGTTTTTACATGTGTTTTAGTTTGAGTCCATTCAGACATCTTTAGAAAGCATGCTGAAAGAGGAGGTGACAGTTATTTGGGGTTAGATAACTGAGCACAGTTAACATGATGTCTACTTTTATTGATTTACATATTGCATGATGACGACATAAAGAGCGGCTTTGAAATAGTAAATAGG
Organism: Ammodytes marinus; assembly: GCF_949987685.1. Classification (NCBI taxonomy): domain Eukaryota; kingdom Metazoa; phylum Chordata; class Actinopteri; order Uranoscopiformes; family Ammodytidae; genus Ammodytes; species Ammodytes marinus. Next base: position 32,066,812 of record NC_137235.1, read on the forward strand.
ATAAAACATGCAACAAAAACAATTGGTCCCCTAAAGTCTGGTTCATGCTCATATGTGCGCGGGTGTGTGTGTTGATCGAGGTCATGCACCAACTGTACTTTTTGGAAATCACCATAGTTGAGTTTAGTTCTAGACTGGCTAACTACAAACACTGATCAGTAATCAGTTAGAACTGCACAGAGCAACTTAAGCCATGAGGTGGCTCAAGACTTAATGTGGATCCTGGGTCAGTGCCAACTGTGTGAAAGGAAACAATTCATTTCTGTCACACATCAGGAATTACAATTGGTCTTACAGTACTGTTGGTTTTGCATGGTTTCACAATGATCCAATCACTATTATCGCTGTGAAAGTTTGAAAATTGTTTCACCACTCAAGCTGACAGAACTCAAACACTACAGCACGCTTGAGAAAACATTTGGCAGGAAATTAAATGTTGCTTTAAGGGAAATGGGCTAAACCTGCGAGACCACTGACTGCACTTAATGTTTCAAATATGTAAAGCACAAATTACGGTCTCGAACAACACACACACACACACACACACACACACACACACACACACACACACACACACACACACACACACACACACACACACACACACACACACACACACACACACACACACACAATAGAGTAGTGCAGCACAGCAAGCCTTGTAGAACAATGTTTGTCCAATGTTTAACACAAACAGTATGAAAGTTGTATTATCAGCTGATTTGGACAGCTGATAGGAAAACACATGTAATAATTGATTGGATTTATATAGCGCTTTATTTCTCTGTGACTCAAAGCGCTTTACAAGGTTCCAGGTTCCATTCATTCACACACAGTCATACTGGTGGTGGTAAACTACGAGAGTAGCCACAGCTGCCCTGGGGCAGACTGACGGAAGTGAGGCTGCCATTCAGCGCCAACGGCCCCTCCGACCACCACCTCAAACATACAGCAATCATACACATTCACACATATACTTGGTTTGTATATAAATAATGTAAAAAATAAATATAAATAATGTAATCTCCACCTATTACAGTTCAAGTATGCAAGTTGTATAAGCATTATAGAACACTGTTCTCATTTGATTGCACTTCACACTTTAATAATGAAACATCCCTGCACAAGGAGTGGTAAAAGTTAAAAGAATAAATGACAGTTCTTGGAATAGATGCACTCAATGACACACAAATGTCTGAAATGCTGTCAGTGTACCAACAGGAAGTCTTAAATATACAGTATTGCTTTAGTATAATGCTAAGTGGATATGAGCTCACTAAACTCAAGAGCTACCTTTGGATCTGTTTTGATATTTTTCCACATTTCTCAAACAGTGAAGACTATGGTTCTAATAAGACCAGAAGCAATCAGATCTCAGCTCTGCTTCTCCAGCTGCATTTACATACACATACTGTACATAGGCATCATTTCAATCAGTCACTCCAAATTGACTGATATGCTGTTAACTAAATAATACTGTAAACCCAATACAACATAGGCTTCCAAAAGCTTTGCCAGTGAGCATATACTCAATAAAAAAGTAACACACATTGTCTGATAGTCACTTGTGTTTGGTGGAGATTACCTGTGCTCCAGTTATTAATAAAAGTAAAAATACATTTTGCATAGAAGTGGTTGGATTTAAAGCTTGTTGCTTTTTGTGCATGAGGATTGTGGTTTAAAGCGCTCTCTTTGAGTCACCCTGTCACATTTATCATTACATTGTTTTCTTGCCACCACATCACCTATAATCAACATCCATTGCAGCATTTGTACTCTTTGATTTGATAGTTTTAAAAAATAATCTTTTTGTGTTTCTGTTGATTGTCTGTGAGAACTGATACAGGTATTTACCTTCAGACTCAGGACATTTCTACTAAGTTAAGTCTAGGGTTAAAACACCTTTTCCCTGCCAAACAGAAATTAAATAAGCATGGGCTGTAGTTACAAACAAAATAAGTAAGTCACCAACTGAAAATAAGAAGGGCAGCAAATAAAATAAATATAATTTAAGTAAATATATAAAGTACACACCAAAGCAGCAGTACTAAAGTACTAGTGAATCTAACCGCATAATGCTCAGTCCGTATCTCTGACTAATTACTCATTAACAGAACGTTATACTGTAAACCGGACTACTTTTTTTTCTAATCTTATATGCAATAACTATAAAAGTCTTTTTAACCATCCTTGGCTCGTTGCGAGTGTGTCTGAAGTAAGCCTGAGTGCTTCCTGTTTACCTGACTTTCCAAGTGGAGAGCACGTTGCGTTCACCTGGAGTCTATCATACTAACCGAGAGTAATCTCTGTCATCTCCCCTTCTTATACATACTCTTATAATCTGCTTTCAAATAGTTTGACACTTATATTCCAGAAAATGTCCATCTGCTCGGGAGAAAGGAGAGAAATGTTCAGTTGGGCTGTGGAGAAGATGGAGGTGTCAGGTGTCAGCATGTGCTGTTTTGACACAACACTCAGGCTACTGTAGTTTATTGCACTTGCATCAAAATACTTTCTTTTGTTAAACTTTATTTTGTCCGTTTTGTGTTGTTTTGTACACTAAAATATTTTGAAAATAGGGCCGGCCAACTAACACTCAAAACAATATAAATGAAAAACAAAATAAATAAAAATCAATTTTCCTCGTTCACCAATGGAAATCATTTGAAACGAGGAGCACTGGAGGAATATATCACCCATATCACCCACCGCTATCCCTTTTAATTATATCTTCATATCGAAGAATCTTATAAAGAACCCAGTAGAATATATTGAAGAAAAGAAAGGCCAGAGGAAAGCCGGCCCTCGACACAGTGTCAATCTTTTTGGCTCTGTCGATAAATAACTTCCTCATTTCTTCGGTGCTCTTCCTCCCTTTGTCTGCGGGTGCTCCAGGTGCATTGTGGGTAGTGTTAGCTGTGGCTCCCGGGGTGTTCACCACAGACACAGTGTTGTTGGCACTAGCCTTTCTCTCCTTGCTGTTGGGAGTGGAGCTCACAGCAGCGCTGGAGGTCGCTCTGCTCTCGTGAACTTCCCCTTCCTGTTGGGGGACAATGAGGAAGGGGGGGGGGCACACATCACATACAAGCCTTATTTAGCATTGTCTAAAATGATTGCATAGGCCCTGAATGAAGCTTTCATTGATATTCTCTATTGTTTATGAACATGAAATTGATTTGTGCAGAAAATATTATGTTCACTCAAACAAACATCAAAACATACACCCCACATAACCCACCCCATGGACACCCTACCAAAAAAGGAAAAGAAAATACAAAACAACAGCCAGACATTGTTATGACAGTATGTGAAAATATATAAAACGATTTTAGGGGCTTAGTCAAAGTTTGAACAATCAGATAGTCACCCAATGTAATGTATATACAAACAGTACATGCACACATACACACTTAATAAACACATTTTTTTGTACACACTTCCAAAGACATGTATACTACATATAATTCATCTATCTATAAAGCATCTATCTATCTATCTATCTATCTATCTATCTATCTATCTATCTATAAAGCAAGAAACATCTGTCTGTCTGTCTGTCTGTCTGTGACTCGCATATCTCTCTGACTTTTAGTCAGATCGGCCTGAGCTTCCGGATATGGCTTGCGCACGGCACGAAGGTGTGCATCATTGATTTTAAAGTTTTTTGGACCAAATATGTAAAAGTTATCATATTAATATCATGCTGGCGGCGAATACGTGCGCACACTGAAGGCCACAGTGAGCACGGAGCATGAAGTAATCCCCGACAAAGCCCCGCCTCCCTCTGATTTGATTGGCTGCTGTGACCAAAACTTGCATTGACGAGCGGGACACAAACAGTAGACAGCCTGTTGTTACTTCCTCATTCAATGCACCCAACTTTCCAAGCAAAACGTTTTTAAACCTTATCACATACATCAACAACCCTCAAACCTGTCCGCTTTAGTGTTAAAGATTGCACTTTACGCTATTTTCACAGCAATGCAGTTAATGTATAGTTAAACACTACCACTACACATTGATGCTAATTTCAGTTAGCATGTCACACACACACACTGTGTGTCACAGCTGACTGCTATTGACACATTAACGTTATTTGACGGTTATCCAAACTCTTACCTTTTAAAGTTAACTTAATCTGTAGCTGGCAAATACACATAATCCATTCTCCTTGCTAACGTTGCATCCATCCATCTTATTACAGAAAGACCAAAAATGACTTTGACGAGCGATGCGACAGCCAGTTCAATGACTGTGTGACACTGCCTTTGTTTAGGCTACATCTGTTTCTGTGTCCCACTGTCATAGACAGGTTACATTTAAGCATGCATAAGTTAATAGCTGCTTCCTACGGGCACTGCACATACTGTATGTGTCCTCCACAATTTTTCCTTTTTAACAGACTGTTAAAAACCATGATGAATATTAAAATGACTTAAAATAACACACTGTTTGTATCATGCAAATGTAACATGCACAAATACATGCAAAGCCATGCACACAAGCATGCATGCATGCATGCACGCATGCACACACACGCTCCATTACCCTGTGGTAGCTGTTGTAGAAGTTGCTCATAGATCCATACAGAGGGTGTGTTGCTTTGAGGCCGTTGTTGTCAATGTTAACACGACGGAGGGACTCAGCTAGCTCCTCTGGGTCAACTGCACCTCCACTGTTCTACCAGTCCACAGCATGCACACACCAGTAATCAACACACACAAACCAAAAAAAAAAAAAACTGATGGCATCCAACAATACAAGGTTGGGGCACCCAAACATTCAGTCAACCCACGTGTGCTGTCAATTAGATTGTGTTTGGGTGGGTTGAAATTATCATACTGAACATTTCAGTTACCTCTATGCAACAACAGATACCACTAACACCACATTGTCAGGTAAAGATGCTATTAATAGCAGCCTGTGTTACTAAGTTGCATCCCATTTAACTGTCTATCCATATAGGCCATTAGTTTCCCTTTCATGGGGTTTTATGTGTTTGTGTTTATGTTTCATTCTGTAAAAAAGATGATCATAGATTGTGAGGGGTACCAGCCAAGCCCCTTAGCACTAACAATATATATAACTTATGTTGACACAATTCAACAAGACCTGCTTCCTGACTAGATAGAAGGACAATAATATGGGGGGAAATATATCATATGATGTACTGTATTTCTTTTAAACCCATTTAAATTGAATTAATGTGATCATTAGGCCTATATGTCTTACATTATGACAAGACATAGCAAGCTTTATCCAGCTGGCATTATGTCAAATCAGACTATCAGTAATTTACACAGATAAAAAGTCACATACAAATCTGTAAACTAATAGAAGAAAAAACATGTATTTAATTTTCTGAAATGTGATTCTATTTTTAGATGAGGTTAGGGAGACTAACCCATGCTGAAATGTTTGATCAGCAGTTTCCTTTCAAGTAAATGTTGTTTATGTGAGTGGACTGAATTCTGAGTTGATCCCCAACCCACAGAGATCATAACCATGCATTGACAACAGGCTCATCCTCTGTCTGGATGGCTTTCTAGCACACAACTGTGAATTTAAGAATAATAAAACCACATGACGTTACGGCCATGCTGTATCATGCACTACTACAGTCAGTGAGATGTGGTGGTTCATGCACAGCCAGATGCTTTGCCACTTTATATTTACTTTCACATATTAGGTCTGAGGTTGGCTTCAATAGCTCCTTCCTCTCTCTCATCCAATACTATTCCTCTGAGGAACAAACTGCAGTAGCAACATGTCCCCACAAGGTGACAGCCTCAAGCCAAGGTTGAGAGAACAATAAAATACAGTTTTTCACTTCTCTGACACACCTTAAGTAACATGCACAGTGTACCTTTAAGTATGTGATTATGCATTGTGGTTCATTATAGTTTTTTCAGTACCTTGCTCTTGCTCTTGTGAGGCCGTCTGAATCTCAGCAGCTCTTTATGTTGCCTGGACACAAAGTTGACGGCAGCGTACTCCAACAGAGCAGAGAAGACGAAGAGAAGACACACTGCCATCCAGATGTCTATTGCCTTAACATAGGAGACCTGTAGTGTACACACATACACCCACACAAAATAAGTGAATATTTAGCAGATTGTGAGGAGATATTAAAGCGGCTACGAGTAACATTTAAATATCTTTTAAACAGCCTCATGTTTCCTCTCATAATCATAAATTACCTTTAACAGCAAACGAGACCATCAGTGCAAAGAAATACTTTTTTTATTTAGTTTTTATTACTGCGTTTGGTCTGGTCGCACACCCAGTCCGATTTTCGGTTCACGCGTGCAGGCTCTATGGTCACATATTCGTATTGGTCGCAGATTTCAGTGTGGCGCAGTAACGCGATTTGAGTAGCCTATCCCTCCAGGTGAGGGAAGGGGAGCGGGAGCTTTGTTTGAGACAGTTATTTGTCGTCATAATGACTGATAACGGGGCTGAACCATCAAAGAAAAAAAAGAGAATGCAATGAAGAAAAGCTAAAAGGGCAGATGGCAGGAGGGCGTTGCCAAGCAACGTATACACAATTTCACGGGACTAGTCTGCAGTGTTTACTCCTAAATGAATGAGCGGTAGCCTACTAAAACAAAGTTTACTTTGCTTCACCATCATCAGATGACCATTATTCATCCGAAATAGTCATTATTTACAACAACATAAACACATTACCTCATCGTGATCCATACTAACTGCCTCATCACGTTCATTCGCTTTGTGTGAGGACACGGAATCTTTCAGCTCCGTGAGAGGTGACACTGCATCAACTCATTGCAATCAGGTGTGTGTAGCACTGACTGGCATTAGTTGATGCTGTGACACTAACCACTCTCACGGAGCCGAAAAGAGTCCGGTGCCCTCACACTTTCAACACACGGACATGCACTATATTGCTTCCTGATCATTTGAATCTCTCACGCCCTTCACGAGCTAGAAAACAGCTTCACGACAGCTGGCGTCGTAAAAAATACTACCGCTTTTGTCCAAAGGGGCCGCCAACGTGCAATGTTACTCGTAGTGGCTTTAATTGATTTTGACAAAAAGTGATTTGTCAACAAACATTCTCCAGGATCCCTTACCCGACCTTATGCTGACATATTTTCATATAATCACAGTAAATATTTATTTAGGATTCACAGCTGCTGTACTGCCACTGATGATGATGTCAAAACCATGTATCCTTCATCCTTCATTAATATATGACTTACTCGTAACATACATAGTAAAGTTCTGGCACAATGGTAACGTGACAAACCTTCTAACCGCTGAAACACCCAGTGTTGAGGTGTATGTGTATAGTATGTGTGAGAGAGATGGCTGGGCTAATAAGGCTTATGTAACAAAGTGCTCCATGTCGGATTGTTCCTCATGCATACAAGATACCAGAAACAAGACTGAAGGGCTCTTGTTCACACACGCTCTAGTGGATGCATATTGTATATATAATCAACATATACTTAGGCCTGTCCATGCAAAACATCCACCAATAATAAAGAAGGACAAAAAGACGCATTTCTAGTCTCAGTAGAGGGAATAAATTAACCATGCCACAGACACACACTCTCATCACTTTGTCACGCATGTATAAATACAGTATTTCCTCCTAAATATGTAACCAAGGCTTATGAGTTTAACCATTTCAACCGGATGGAAAATCTGTGCATCCATTGTCACAGTACAAACAGGAACTGCTTGCAGCTAATGCAGCATGACCTTTCACCAACATGTAAAGGATATTAAAAACAATTACAATTAATTAAAATGGGGCAGCTAACTGCCTGCTTAGCGACATTAAACTTCCAGTTGACATCATGGGAGGCCAAATAGGAATACTAGTAGCAAAAACTGAAATCATATGTTTCTTGATGAATAGCAGTAGCTAAAACAGCTATGATTAAAACTGTTAAGATATCTTCTTGGTAGTTTCAAAAGCAGTGGCATTTCCAGGACATTTTGACTGGGGTGGCCAAGGTGGGACACAGACCTAGAGTGAGGTAGACATCGCAAACCTGAATGAATGGCATGTGATATGCTGTATAACCAATGAAAAGATTATTTATAATCCCAATTCCCCAAATCATGTTAGTATCCGTTGTAATTAGGGCTGTCAAGCGATTAAAAAAAATAATCTAATTAATTACAGGCTCTGTGATTAATTAATCTAAATTAATCGCATACTTATGACACTTTTATGCCTGTTTATAAACAACTGTAGCTACCGTTCGTCTCTCTCTCGCTCTCTCTCTCCCCCGTCTCTCGTAAATTTAGGAACTACTAGCGCCGAAAAAAAATAAAACCAGGCTAAATGACGACTATCTCTGTCTATCTCCCACAACAGACAACGCTGCACTGCCACAGGTGCGGTCCGCATGCCTATGCCGATTCATATATATATATATATATATATGACACACACAGACACACACACACACACACACAAAGGAGGAAAAAAGACAGGCATATGCTAGGAAGAGTGAGAGGGGGCGGGTGTCGATCGCAGCAAACAAAAGTGAGACACGGTGGAAGATTGAGAGATACTGTTTTGAACCTACATTGTTAATTAGGCACCCACTAAATCAATAATGCACAGACACTGCGGAGAATAACATAAGACATATTCCTACCTTCATGCTTATGTGGCCGGAGCAGCCCATAACACATCCATAGAGCCCTCGGCCCCTTTCACCTGCTTCTTTCTTTACTCTTTAATCCCGTGCGGGCCGTGTCCGCAAGCTACAGGTGCAGCTCCGCTATCGCCTCACCTCTTTTGCACCGGGTCAAAGGGCAATATAGAAGTGTGATTAATCTGCGTTAATTTTTTTAATCGCGTTAATTTTTCTGTGATTAATTAATCGAAATTAACGCGTTAATTTGACAGCCCTAGTTGTAATGTTTGTTTTCAAGACCGGCTTTCAAACAACCCAGAAGAGTGCTACATGCAGTTACCATACTATTAGGGGAGTCTTGCAAGCCAAAAGGGGGGGTGGGGGGGCAACAAGAGAAGGGGTTGCCCCCCCAATTTTTTGTGGTTTAAACATGTAATTGAAGCATTCTGGTGCATCCTGGTGAAGAGAATAAAGGAACATTTCAGTTGATGGATACAGAAACAGACCTTGGGCAGTGAAGTCCTGGACCCTGAGCTCTGTGTTGTCATGGTCAGGACAGTGGTGATGCCCAGGGCCACTCTGGCCGGGGCAGCATCCATGTTGATCCAGAAGGAGACCCAGGACAGGATGACGATCAGCAGAGAGGGGATGTACATCTGGATCAGGTAGTAGCCCATCTGACGCTCTAAGTGGAACCGCACCTCAATACAAGTAAATTTACCTGAAACAAGGCAGAGACACGCTAGTTAATATTCACTCATTTGTACATGATGCATTACGACTAGAGGTGCCCTGATCGACCGGCGAGCCGATATGTCAGTGCAGATTGGGTAATTTTGTCTTGATCAGGCTCAGCCGACTCATCTATCGAGCTGGTGTCACCACCGGTAAACCCAGTGACACGGCTTTCTACATGAAGCACAAAAATGGACTACAACAAGCGCTCTTTCGGTCTATTGTGCACTGATTATTCAATTGACAGTTGTTAGCTTTATAATGCTGGCCCGTAGGGGCAGTATCCCTGGGGTTGACTCTATCAAATAAGAATCCAGCATTAATAAAATTAGTTAAAAGCACTCCAAATTTTTACCTGGTTTCTACCATTTTTTGGATCATAGTCAGACAAAACCTGTGTGGAAAGTGCAGGGGCCGATTTATTTGTCATTGATTTCATTGTTTTCCAGAATTTAGCTGGTTTACCAGCACTCAGCAAGTGCAACACATTTAAATAATATGCAGATTTTGCTTCCCTAATCATAAAAGTGCATCTATTTCTTAATTGCGTAAACAAAATCCATCTTAGTTTTTCTAGCTTTGGCCCATGCTGAGTTCTTCTCAGTAATTATTGCAGATAGATCATAAAAGAACCTGGCAGTATGTCTGTCCTTAATTCGTAGTCTTCTGAATGGAGCATGTTTGTCTGCTACCACAGTAGCTGATTTTTGTCTGGACTTGATCCCAGCAGCACAAAAATGATAAATGGAATATGACAACTGTTTCACCTTGTGTGCTAGTGTCCTGTGTTGTGTTGCTTACAGCAGTGTGTGTGTGTGTGTGTGTGTGTGTGTGTTTGTATTACCTGTGTTGTAGTGCTTGGTGCAGTATCTGAGGTCTGATTCTTCTTTGAGAATGAATTGTGGGAGCGTGAGCCCTTCAGCTATTTGGACTGGTCCTCCGGCCTGCCACTCAAAGATCAGGTCGTTCATGGTATAACCAACTGAAAAAAACAAACCATAGGACAATTTGCATAAAGGACATGGAGCAGAAATCATAGAAGTTTAAAATGTTTAGCAGAGGCTTCATGATTCTCTGACATTTTGAAATATTGTCAATTATTTAGATTTATCAAGCAACAATTAGTCTCACTGAGGGCTTGGTGCTGCTTTATGTTAATACCAGGCTCTGTAAACTGGTATGTAAACAATGGGGGCATGTAGCTAGCAACATGTCTGTTTAGGCTGTGTATTAAAACTTGATTTTCTTTCAGCGCACAGACTGTATAGACAGGTAGCTGATCATGAGGAGTTATTGGCTGATTTTTTGACAAAAGGGATTTTGGTGAAAAAATTAAGGCCATACCCTTAATTCTGTACTTTGCTTATCAAGAAAAAAAGGAATTTTGACAGCAAGAGTAGGGGAGAGTGGGGTGACTTGTGCCAGGGGGAAGTAGTACCACCCCTTGCTTCCAGAAAACCATAGCAGAAATTGGTCATGTGACCACATATTTTTGAAGAGCCATCCATTTGACTCATCCTGTAAAGACGGGAGACACATGGAATGAGAGGTAAGCACATTTAAGCCAAATTTTTTTTTTTTAAAGTAAAATTTCTATGATCAAGGTTTTTTGATGATTGTGTCTGAACAATTATAGACAAGTTTGAAAACATTTTACACATGTTTTAGTGCTTTAGTATGATACACTATGACTCTAGACAGTTAGCACAATGTTAGCCCTAAACTGCTGCATCATGCTAGTTTTCACAAAATGCTGGGGTTGGGGTGATTTGTGCCAAAGGTCCTCCTGGGGTGTATACACCGGTCACCAAAAAGAAAGTGATTGTCTACAGTAGTGCAGAAGAGACTGACATTTAAAAACTGTTTTTAACTGTTTTTAAACTGTTTTTAATCATTTGTCCCTGCCTGGCGGTCCGCTCTGTGGCGTCACTGTTGGCGTCTGTGTTTCGCTGCCCGGCGTCGGTGCTCCTCCGGCTGGTCCTAGCTCTGGGTATGCCGATGGCGGCGGCGGATGCGTCGCGCCCTTTGTGCCTGGCGCCTCTGGCCTTGCCTCATGGGCTGGGCATGGCCGGTCCGGGGGGCCCGAGTGGGCTGTACGGGCCGCCCCTCCGGGGGTTTCGGCTGTGGTTGCTCCTCGTGGCAGCGGTGCATTTGGCTATTTCTCTATTCTATACTCTATTCTCTATCTATGGCCCCGGTCCTCCTCGGGATTAGTGCCGCACTGGGGTGTGCTCTCTGGGGGCGGGGTGCTGGGGGGCAGGCTCTGGGTCTGGGGGGCTGGCGCCGATTGTGTGTCGGTGGTGAACGGTAGAGTGTAAATCAATGTAATTTAATGTTAATTGTGCTCATATTGTTTACCATTGTTATAGCGTTATTATTAACAGCCTGAGGAGCTGCCTCGGTCTCGGTTTGTCTGGGCCTGAGTACCGGTTGTCCTCCCACTGAAAAATTGTCCTGCCGACGCTAATTGCATAACTGATACCATTTCTCTGACATTTGTTCTCCTCTGTCTATCTTCCATGATTGGCTGAGCGTTGCCCCGGGGGTTCTCTCCCTCTGTCTACAAAGCACTCTCCATGCTACTCGACTGACTCCGAGTTCTGTGCGGAATCAGCTGTCCTAGGAACGGATGCTCCCCGCCTGCTATTGCCTCACATCAGCACTGATTCACCGTCCATCAGGATAGTACTCTTTCTACTCGCTTGCTTGTTCAATCTTTAAATTACTTTTTGCTTTGCTCACTGGTTGCCTGTCTGTCCTCTTCCAGTTTTCCCTGGTCGTGACGAGACGGTGTGGATCTGGTCCCCCCTCCGGTAACATCTGAGAATGGACCATCAACGCGAAAGATGTTGCAGTGGTTAAGGATGCCACCTGGAGACGTGGGATGTAATCCCGGCGATGGAAACCTTAGTTTTCCCTGGTGGAGACGAGACGGTGTGGATCCTCTGGCAGCATCTGAAGTCTTCCTGCATCCACACTATTCACACTTTACTTAGTACTACCATGTAATCACCTGGTCAATGATCAAATTCCTTCGTGACTTTCTCTACTTATGACTTCTATTGCAGCATGTCCGTCCTGGGAGAGGGATCCCTTACTCTGTCGACTCTCCCTGAGATTTCTTCAATTTTTTTATTCCCGGTAAAGGGTTTTTACTGGGAGTTTTTTCTCAGCCGAGCTAAGGGTGTAAAGGCAGGGTGTCATATTGTATCATATTGTATCGTATATCATATTGTATGAAATGTAAAGCCCACTGAGACCAATGTGTTTGTGATTTTGGGCTATACAAATAAAACTGATTTGATTTGATTTGATCTCCATTCCACTTAACAACACCGCTGATGAGAGTTCAGATTGCCATAATGATGATGATGAGTGGTGACTTTGTCATTGTGAGCTTTGCAGGTAAAACCACCTAGACCTGCTAGGCCTTGTTTAAGAAAAATTACCTTCAAATCTTTGTAAAATATTTTGTTTATTCACTTTAAATAAACCTTAAATTTGTAATTTTCTAATGGATTTGTCTTGCTTTTATATAGCATTACAGTTTATGAGATATATATCAATGGCACAATTTACCCAAACGTATTCTCTCCAAATGCACATCTTACCCCACACCGGGGGTAAGTTGTGCCACGAGACCACTTTTTTTCCGAAAGCTATATTTCTTAAACAGTTTATTTTAGATCCAAAGTTATTGTTGCCAGGGATGCACCACATCCTGAAATATACACACTTTAAAGTCACTTTGAGTAGAAAATTGCACAACTCATTCCACTCTCCCCTACTCCAGAAAAATGGGTAACACTTTATAATAACTATCCGTTGTAACTTGTTAATAGATCATTAGTAAACTCTTAATTAATGATTATTAATGATTTGTTAAGTGTTTGTTAGCAGTTTGTTAAGGATTTATAACAATGGTAGATAGTTAATAGCTTAACTGATCACGTCACGTTCAAGTCCATGGCATGCACAGTGTGTATTGAGTTTATTTAAAAATATTTGAAAATGGGGCTGCCCTCAGTTGCCCATGCACTGTGTATAGTCTATAGCCTATTTTAGCCTCGTCGGTATCTCGGATTACCTCCCAGATGAACTGATTCAATTATTAAGCTATTAACTATCTACCATTGTTATAAATCCTTAACAAACCGCTAACAAACACTTAACAAATCATTAATAATCATTCATTAAGAGTTTACTAATGATCTATTAACGAGTTACAACGGATAGTTATTATAAAGTGTTACCAAAAAATGTAGTGCAGTAAAACCCACACAAACACAATATCCCCCCTTTAAAAATGAAGATGTGTAGAATTATAAAGTCAGCCTGGGAATACATCTAGAACGATATACTGTAGAGTCTGGCCTAGACCTTCCAAACTCAAGGGGCGGCACCGACACATGCATTTCAAAATACCACTGCAAGCTATTGGCTAGCACTACGACCAATCAGAGCAATGAAAAAGGTGGCCTATTCGCCCCCATTCGTTTAGCATCATCATCAACATCATTCTGGCCATCTGAACCCTTATGAGTTATGTCAGTCTCTTCTGAGCTACTGTAGACAATCACTTTCTTTTTGGTGACCAGCGTATACAGCCATGCCACCGGCACAACTCTTTGGCACAAATCACCCCAACCCCAGCATTTTGGAAAAACTAGCATGATGCAGCAGTTTACGGCTTTTTTGTGCTAACTGTATAGACTCAAGTGTTGCATACTAAAGCACCAAAACACGGGTCAAAAATCCTTGATCATAAAAATTTTACTTTGAAAGGCAAAAACCAGTTTTTTTAATTTAAATGTGCTTACATCTCATTCCATGTGTCTCCCTTCTTTACAGGATGAGTCAAATGGATGGTTCTTTAAAAATATGTGGTCACATGACCAATTTCTTCTATGGATTTCCAGAATCAAGGGGTCGCACTACTTCCCCCCTGGCTCAACTATAAAGCAACATTAAATAGAAAAACTGAAGAAAACTACAACACAATTGTATATATGTACAGCACTTGAGTAAATGTCCTTAATCATATTCCACCACTGTCAGCAGCTCAGCGAAACGCTGCAGTCCTAATTGAGTAAGTCAGTAAGTGCACTGGTGCTGTCAGCCTCACTGATGCTCTAACAAACGTTTTGACAAAGTTCACAGTGCAATATGCAATCACTGCAGTTAAATGCACACAAGTCAAATGACAAAAGACTTAAAAAGCTAGAGTATGTCCAGGGAGGGTAAGGAACAGGAAACTGGATGCATAAATCATGAAATAAACTTTTGTCAAACATTGTTCTGGGTATAAAAATAATGGAATAAAAGCAAAATGATGAAATCACAATGTAAACAGATAATTCAATAACTATTCTCATTAACATTTTCAATTACCCAAACAGACTTAAGTCCTTGTCCTTCAGTTAAATTATTATAATCCATCTACCAAACGTGATGACCATGCTTTGGAAAGAGAAAGAAAAGAAACAAACTTCATGGAAGCCACATTGAAATGCATGAAGTCAGTGCAATAGGGCTTTTTTTGTGGCAAATGCAGAGACCAGCTGGTACACGCTGGTACAAGCCTACAGCCATATACAAAAACATTCAGTTAATCTTGCCTCATAAGGTTCAGCTAAAAGCGTGTGAAAAGTCTATGTGTATGCATGTTGAAAAAAAAATAAGAAAAATCAGAAAACAAAACAAAACAGAGGAGGACATGCCCTCAGACTTCCACACAAACATTCAGGCTTCTTTGTTTACGCTGTGGATGTTTTTTTTTATCTTACAATTGCCCCTGGAGGTAACAGTGTCTATGAATGTCATGTCAGAGCACTTTCCACTTCTGCTGGTCACACAAAACTGCAGCGACTCAAAAATACTTCTATGTGATCTGCAAATCACAATTCAATGAAATACTACACATTTATATCTATAGAAAATGGGACACAAAATGTAACTAGAGATGAGAGTTGAATCGAGGCAAATGCATTATTTCATGACTGGAATAATCTGCCCTCATCCTCTCTTGCATTCTGCAGTCTGTATGTGCGTGTCTTTTGTTTCCTGAGTTCTCTGCTGCATGACATCAGAGACAACATTAATAATCTGTTACATATAGAAATATAGAAAAACAAAACAGCTACATCTATGTATGGTAATGCCTGTGGCCAGTGGGCTCCAGCAGAATAAAAACCACCAATGAAGACAAATAATCTGTCCAAGTGTTATCTGACCCCTGTCCCCAGGCAAAACTAGTGATTGGACAGAGGATGAATTAGTCATAGTAAGCCTATCAGCATTGTTTACCATGACTTTCTCTTTCCTCCTAATGGATATAGTCATTTTTCTGCTCTAATACTGTTGGCATGAGGGGCAAGTTGAATGGGAAGGACAATGGTACTCAGTGTAATTTAGTATAATGTATAGTACGTATAGATGGAGGAAAAATAACATGCAAGATTAAAAGTAAATCTAGAAAAAGCATTTTCAGAAGAAAATATGTGTGAATGCTGGAAGCTGAAAAAGCTGACCCTAAACTGGATAGCTGAAGGAGTATTGATATATGAAAAAGTTTGAAAATGTGAAATGAAAAATAGTGCTGAAAAGGAGCTGCAAAATAGTGATAAAAATGCAGAAATGTTAAAGGTGCTGAATAATAGTGCTGAATATGCATAAATATCAAAGTAACTGCACAAATGTGCTGACAATGCATAAATGTCTATGTAACATCAAAATAGTGCTAAATGTGCATACATGTCAAAGTAACTGCAAACATGTGCTGAAAATGCATTAAAGTCATGTCAACTGCAAAAATGTACTGACAATGCATACGTAACCTCAATATAGTGCTGAATATGCATACTTGTCAATGTAACCTCATAATAGTGCTGTTAAAGCATAAATGTCAATGTAACCAACCTCAACATAGTGCTGAATATGCATACATGTCAATGTAACTTCAAATTAGTGCTGAATATGCATTTAGTCCATTTTGGACCTAAACACGCTTAGTCATTGTAGGAGATAACTGCAGAACGACTAATCGAACAAAACACCAAGGCTTAAATTCTGTGTCACATTGTTGACATTTTGAACTGCGAGCACCACAAGGCTTTGCTGAAGGTGTACATGTAGGATTCATGTGGATAGAGCTAAAAATGGCAGAGAAAAGACAGTTTCAAAAACATCGAATTTGTGTATTTGGCAAAGTCTGTAAGACGTTAAAATAACATTATAGTCTATGGGGGACTAGAGGCGTTTTCTCTGTGCTTTAAGGCACACTGTTCAAATGCTGTAGGTCTGACAGCTAGGGTAGGCATATGAGCGGGGGCCTATTGCATAAAAGTAGTATTAAGATATCCAGGATGATTGATAAAGCCAGCATTGACAAAGTCTAGCCTGGGCATTTTGGATTAGTCAGTTGCATAAACGCCAATCCAGGATGTAAAGGGGCCGCTTTGTCAAGCCAGGTGTAAGTCATTCTGTTAAGAGCCAGCCCACAGCTTTCAGAAGTAGACCCAGAGATCGAACACAGATTTACTGATGTAAAAATGTAAAAGACGGCCCATTTTCCCACAATGCCTTGCTAGTTTAAACCGTAAGTCAGGGGGCAGTTCATTGTATTTTATTTTATTTATTTATTATTTAACCTTTATTTTTCCAGATAAAACATTAAGAACAGTTTCTTATTTACAATATTGATCTGGTCCAAGAGGCCCCACTAGGAGTACAGGTATAAATAACAAATACACAAGCATGACTCAGGGGATGTCATCTCTGCCAACTAATCTTGATGTCCCTGCATTGTTTTATGATAAAATAGTTGACAGTGAGCAGTCTGCAGGTGCATTTAAAAAATAGAATATCATGGAAAGTCCATTCAAAAAGTTAAACTTTCATTACACAAAGTGAAATATGTCAGGCCTTCTTTTTGGATGATTGATTGATCATGGAATAAGTATCTCAAAATATTAGAATATTGCATACAACCAATCAGAAATGTCGACCTTCTGAAAAGTATGTTTATTCTAGATTAATTTCACTTAATGTGTAATGAATCTAGAACATATTTAAGTTTCACTTTTTGAATTAAATTACAGAAAAAAGGAAACTTTCATTGATATTTAATTTCGTTTTAGATGCACCTCGATATAGTTATAAGTACAAAGTGAATTTATTTGACCCACATTTGCAACGTCATCTACCATCGATAATCAATTGTATAAATATAGCCCGCAATATGAACAGACTATCACATAAATTATTATAATTTATATAATTTCATCTTAATGTAATTATAATTAAGTTAATTATAAATGGTTCAGGTTAAATAATAAAAAAATAACTATTTAACTAAATGACAATGCAGTCTTTTATATGGTACTTTAAAACAGGTTATTGAAACTTAAGCATTACACAGAAGATCATGGAATAACTGTTAAACACCTTCAGATCGGAGTGACAGCTGACTGAGCCAGTCAGGCAACAGAATAAGTTTATCCTTTACGTTTAGCCTGGTCGGGACCAGGCTAAACGTAAAGGATAAATCTCCAGGGTAATTTATGTCCCTCCGCTTTTATGCAACCGGATCATGGCTAACGCAAGCCAGGATAACCGAAAAATCCTAGGTTAATCCCTTATCCTAGTTTTATGCAATAGGCCCCTGACAGGTGACAGATTTGTCTACGTTTTGATGTATACATTGTTTATGAGAAGTTAAAGGCAAGGCTGTCATGATCCCGCTTGGGCCCCTTGGCCTTGTGTGTGTTTTCCCTTTCACCCTTGTCTGTGTGCTGGTCTAATTGCAGGGTTGGAGTCAGGTGTGCTGTAGTCAATTACCTACATTCACAGCTGCCTTCAATCATCATCAACTGCTCTACATATACCCGGTCCTACCTTCCAGACACTGCCAGATTGTAGCTTCTGTTTTCATACAGTCAGTTCTCTCTCTAGCTCACCTGTTTGCAGCTCCGCTTTTTTTTGCATTTTTTCCTGGTTAACCCCTGTTTCTCTGCCACAGTTCTCCCGGCCTGAGTCCAGCCACCAGCTCCAGCCCTAGCTCTCCAGCACTACTCCTCGGACCCCTCCTGCCTGCCTGCTTTAGCCTGCTTCCACTCAGCCCCCTGGACTTGCCCCGTTGCTCTCTCCCTGGACCCCCATGCCAGCCTGTTTCCCTCCCCGGATCACGGTCCTAACACCCTGCTGGTTTCTCCTGAAATAAATCATCTTTTACTTATACTGTCTCCGCGCCTGTGTCCTCCAGACCCAACCGTTACAAAGGCAAGGCAAGTTTATTTATATAGCACAATTCAGACACAAGGCCACTCAAAGTGCTTTACAGGGGCACGATTAGAATACATAAAACACATTATAAAACATTTAAAAGAGAATAAAAGAAGCAAATAAAATAAAAATTGCAGGTTAAAATGGAAATTAAAAAAGTGTTCAGACTCGATTTAAAAGAACTGAGAGTTGCAGCAGACCTCAAGTTTTGTGGGAGTTTGTTCCAGATTTTTGGTGCATAATAACTAAAAGCTGCTTCTCCTTGTTTAGTCCTAACTCTAGGGACTGTAAGTAGACCTGTCCAAGACGACCTAAGGGCTCTGGACGGTTCATAACGTATCAGCAGATCAGTAATGTATTTTGGCCCTAAACCATTTAGTGCTTTATAAACCAACATGCAGACTCATAATCGGGTAACTAAACGAATAATACTTCAACAGGACTTTTAAACTGCATGTAAACACCTTTATCCGATCTACTTCGCACACAAATCGGCACAATAACGGACAAGAGAAGTCGGATAAGAACACCTAGATAACTCGTTCATTGTCGGCATTCTCTCTGCATGTATACAGGGATCGGATATCGCATATCGGACTTCTCGTTCTGTGCTTGTGTGCCTGCGCGTTATAGGCTACACCATGGGTTATTGCCGGAAGGGAACCGGACGTGGCTCTTTAACCACTTGTTGAAAGCATGGTTGAAAGGGCTACAGCGCCACCTAGCATAGTGGAGACAGCCATGCATCGGACATTTATCCGATTCCTGAAAGGCCATGTATACTCAGACAAGTGACACGGTCCGTTCGATATACCCTCAACAAAAATATAAACGCAACACTTTTGTTTTTGCTCCCATTTTTCATGAGATGGACTTAAAGATCTAAAATTCATTCCAGATACACAATATTACCATTTCTCTCAAACATTGTTCACAAATCTGTCTAAATGTGTGATAGTGAGCAATTCTGCTTTGCTGAGATAATCCATCCCACCTCACAGGTGTGCCACATCAAGATGCTGATCTGGGGCCGTATTCACAAAACATTTTAAGGCTAAGAGTAGGTCCTAACGTGCTGATTTAGGACTTTACGATTTCGCCAGTTGTTTCTAAATGGTGAATTTCCAGGTTTGTCGCTGTCTGACTATTGCTGCATAGTCCGCCGTTGAGGGAAATACAGTGAGAGTGCATGGCGTGCAGCTGTTCAATGAGGATATTTTTTCCGATTCAAATCATTGTAAAATTTTAAAGCTCCCATATTATACACTTTTCGGTTCTATTATACACCATATTATATGGTCTTAGTGGTCCCTAATACGTTTTTCTTTAATTGTTTGCTGAAAAAAACTTTCAGATAATTTATTGTACTATGCTGATGTTCAGCTAATCTCACAATGGCCTATTTTTTAAAAAGAGCTGCAGCTCCCCTCGTAAATATACAATCTTTGAGCTCCCCCCGCCCCCTGTCCGGAAGCGAAGCCAGATACGCCTCGCCCTCTGTCTGTCAGGGCCGTGGACCAATAAGAAATAGGGGTGTGGGCTGCACAGTGGAAGCTTCTGGCTTTCCAGTTTGTGAGGTCAGAAAAGGGGAAAATTCTGACTGGAGTATATTGGGGGGAGGGGTGGGGGTTTCAGAAAGGGGGAGAGTGAGAACAGGAGAGATTGTTATTTTTTAAAATATTTTGGCAGTCTCTAGGCACACCGTAGACCCATGGATATGTTAGAACACATTTAAAAAGTGCATTTAGCATAATATGTGACCTTTAAATGAATAGGTTAATTGTGAACGAATGTGTGGGAAACCCTGCAGTATCTTGGTTTCATGTTAAATCAGTGTCACTTGTCATTAATTGTATATAAAAACTCTTCACTTTAATACAGCGACACGATATGGATATCTCCCACAGTGGTTCTATCATAAACTCACTCTTAGCTCTCATTCCCTCTCAGCCAATCACTGTGGGCATAGAAGGTATGAACATGACATCATCCATAGCAACAGGGTCAACACCGCCCTCTAGTCTTAGCTAAGGAGTCCCTCCCATTCCT
Source organism: Ammodytes marinus (assembly GCF_949987685.1). Lineage (NCBI taxonomy): Eukaryota > Metazoa > Chordata > Actinopteri > Uranoscopiformes > Ammodytidae > Ammodytes > Ammodytes marinus. Next base: position 32,087,502 of record NC_137235.1, read on the forward strand.
TAGTAAAAGTTGGTCTTATCAGCTTTGTGAATAGGTTTTAAGAAATTACTCCTTACTAAGAACTTTTAGTGCTCCTTAGGAGTACTCTTAGCGCTAAGATAAAATGTTTTGTGAATACGGCCCCAGACATCATGATTAGTGCACAGGTGTGCCTTAGACTGTCCACAATAAAAGGCCACTCTGAAATGTGCATTTTCTTGCTTTATTGGGTGTCTGGGGACTCAGAACCAGTCAGTATCTGGTGTGACCACCATTTGCCTCATGCAGTGCAACACATCTTCTTCGCATAGAGTTTATCAGATTGTCAATTGTGGCCTGTGGAATGTTGGTCCACTCCTCTTCAATGGCTGTGCGAAGTTGCTGGATATTAGTGGGAAGTGGTGCACGCTGTCGTATATGCCGGTCAAGCACATCCCAAACATGCTCAATGGGTGACATGTCCGGTGAGTATGCTGGCCATGCAAGAACTGGGACATTTTCAGCTTCCAAGAATTGTGTACAGATCCTTGCAACATGGGGCCGTGCATTATCTTGCTGAAACGTGAGGTGATGTTCATGGATGTATGGCACAACAATGGGCCTCAGGATCTCATCACGGTATCTCTGTGCATTCAAAATGCCATCAATAAAATGCACCTGTGTTCTTCGTCCATAACAGATGCCTGCCCATACCATAACCCCACCACCACCATGGGCCACTCGATCCACAACATTGACATCAGCAAAGCGCTCACCCACACAACGCCACACACGCTGTCTGCCATATGCCCTGAACAATGTAAACCGAGATTCATCCGTGAAGAGAACACCTCTCCAACGTGCCAGACGCCATCGAATGTGAGCATTTGCCCACTCAAGTCTGTTACGGCGACGAGCTGGAGTCAGGTCAAGACCCCGATGAGGACGACGAGCATGCAGTTGAGCTTCCCTGAGACGGTTTCTGACAGTTTGTGCAGAAATTGTTTGGTTATGCAAACCAATTGTTTCAGCAGCTGTCTCAGTGGCTGGTCTCAGACGATCTTGGAGGTGAACCTGCTGGATGTGGAGGTCCTGGGCTGGTGTGGTTACACGTGGTCTGCGGTTGTGAGGCCGGTTGGATGTACTGCCATATTCTCTGAAACGCCTTTGGAGACGGCTTATGGTGGAGAAATGAACATTCAATGCACGAGCAACAGATCTGGTTGACATTCCTGCTGTCAGCATGCCAATTGCACGCTCCCTCAATGCTTGTGGCATCTTGCTGTGAGACAAAACTGCACATTTCAGGGTGGCCTTTTATTGTGGACAGTCTAAGGCACACCTGTGCACTAATCATGATGTCAGATCAGCATCTTGATGTGGCACACCTGTGAGGTGGGATGGATTATCTCAGCAAAGCAGAAGTGCTCACTATCACACATTTAGACAGATTTGTGAACAATGTTTGAGAGAAATGGTAATATTGTGTATCTGGAATGAATTTTAGATCTTTAAGTCCATCTCATGAAAAATGGGAGCAAAAACAAAAGTGTTGCGTTTATATTTTTGTTGAGTCTATGTCTTAATCCAATCTAGTTGTGCCATGGAAACACACTGAGTATTTTGAAATCAATTCTTTGAGTGACAGGAAGCCAGTGTAAAGACAAAGCAGTTGTTCTTTGCTAAGTAGTTATTTAGCTGTTGATAAACAGCTTTTTCAATGATTTTACTTAAAAATGGTAGGTTAGATATGGGCCTATAATTTTTCATGAGTGATGTATCTAGATAGTTCTTTTTTAGGAGTGGCTTGATGACTGCTGTTTTCAGGGCCTGTGGGAATACACCTGTCTGAAGGGACATGTTGACAATTTGTAGAACATCTGAGGCCATACAGCTAAAAACAGTTTTAAAGAAGCCTGTGGGCAGAATGTCAAGGCAGCAGGTTGAGGAGTTCAGGTGTTGTATAATGTCCTCCAGGTTTTTGTGGTTTATAAGATAAAATTCTGTCATTGCATTTGAATTGATTTTAAGAGGGAACACATATGTTGAACTTGGTATTGATGCAGTGACAGCTTGTCTAATTTTGTGAATTTTCTCAGTAAAGAAGGAGGCAAATTCATTGCAGGCTCTCGTGGAGAGATGTTAAGACGCTACTGACACATAGGAGGGTTTGTTAATCTGTCGACAGTAGCAAACAGGGCACGTGCATTGTTGTTGTTTTTGGTGTAGATGTCAGAAAAGAAAGACTGCCTTGCATTTCTCAGTTCTGAGTTAAAGCAGCTCCGAGTAACATTTAAATATCTTTTAAACAGCCTCATGTTTCCTCTGATAATCATAAATTACCTTTAACAGCAAACGAGACCATAAGTGCAAAGAAAGACGTTTTTATATAGTCTTTATTACTGCGTTTGGTCTGGTCGCACACCCAGTCCGATTTTCGGTTCGCATATTGGTCACATATCCGTTTTGGTCGCAGATTTCAGTGTGGCGCAACAACGCAATTTGAAAAGCCTATCCATCCAGGTGAGGGAAGGGGAGCGGGAACTTTGTTTGAGACAGTTATTTGTCGTCATAATGACTGATAACGGGGCTGAACCATCAAAGAAAAAAAAGAAAATGCAATGAAGAAAAGCTAAAAGGGAGAGTGGTAGACGAGCGGGAGGGCGTTGCCAAGCAACAAATACACAATTTCACGGGAGCGAACTGCAGAGTTTACTCCTAAATTAATGAGCAATAGCCTACTAAAACAAAGTTTACTTTGCCTCACCATCATCAGATGAGTCGACCATTATTCATCTGAAATAGTCATTATTTACAACAACATAAACACATTACCTCATCGTGATCCATACTAACTGCCGTCTCTCGTTCATTCGCTTTCTGTGAGGACACAGAGTCTTTCAGCTCCGTGAGAGTACTTTGGTGACACTGCATCAACTCATTGCAATCAGGTGTGTGTAGCACTTACTGGCATTAGTTGATGCTGTGTCACTAACCACTCTCACGGAGCCGAAAAGAGTCCGGTGCCCTCACACTTTCAACACACGGACATGCACTATATTGCTTCCTGATTATTTGAATCTCGCACGAGCTAGAAAACAGCTTCACGACAGCTGGCGTCGTAAAAATACTACCGCTTTTGTCCAAAGGGGCCGCCAAGGGACCAAGTTACTCGTAGTGGCTTTAAACGTGCACAGTTTCTCTTTGAAGATGTCATAATGAACCTGGGGCCTCATTTATCAACAGTGCGTAGAAAAGGTTCTAAATTCACTCTTACGAATGAAATTTAGTATGTGCTTAAGTACAAAAAAATCGGTATTTATCAAACGTGCGCTGGCCTATCGTACGCACACCAGTAAGTCATTAATCTTGATAAATCCCACATGTTCTTAAGTACCATGCTCGTTCACGCTCAGACCATTTGCATTCAGAAACGCCTCCAATTAACCATATATGGTCACAACACATCCCTTTATTAACCATGTGAATGTGTTTTATCCCTCTCCGCTACAATGGCAAAGAGGGTAACGAAAAGAAACTTCTCCAACACATAAATGGAAACCCTTGTAAACGAGGTTGAATCAAAGCGAAACATATTTTGTTGGCTCACTTAGTGCAGGCATTAAAACAAAAGAAAGCTTGCTGCATGGGAAAATGTGATATTTTCGAGCAAGTTGTAAGGCAACGGCATTGTTTGGGGTCCGCGATCTGACAACTTCACGTGCAGTCATACATAAACTCTTTCAATAAATAAGAGATGAAGATAAGTTCCTAACAACATTAGAGTTACTAAGTGAAATGAGTGATTGGCGAGTCTGGCGAGTCACCGCGGCTCGTCCAGCTCACAGCTGAGTGCTGTCAGATGAGACGCACAGAGAGCATCGGAGGGATCCTCCGCTTCAAAATATGTTAAACACATTTATTGAATAATCAATTAGAGCTTACCTAAAAATAAGTGAGCCATATAACTATTTATTGCATTTAGGATGTTAGCTCATTTGGACGCTGTTTTGACCGTCTGTTTTCATTGATGTATTGGCTTTATTATATCTACTTTCAGTTTCAATACTGAGTCGTGATCAGTGTTCTTAAAGAAACTTAGATTATAAAACAAGAGGTCCAAAACACAGATGATGATTAAACAAACAAATGTATGACTTTATATTACCCTAGAAATGCACGGGTGGATTTGACGCGTGGCGATTATAGATATAAAGAGAACGCTGGCGGTTCTAGTGTTAATGCAGACGTTGAAACTCTTAAAGGCACTACGAGTAAGATGGCACGTTGGCGTCCCCTTTGGACAAAAGCGGTAGTATTTTTACGACGCCCGCTGTCGCAAATGCTCGTGCCAGGCGCGTGAGCGTGGACTGAGAAGGGCGCAATATAGTGCATGTTCGTGTGTTGAAAGTGTGAGGACTCTTTTCGGCTCCGTGAGAGTGGTTTTGACACTGCATCAACTAATGCCAGTCAGTACACACACCTGCTTGCAATGAGTTGATTCAGCAGCGTCACCTAACTACTCTCTCTCTCACGGAGCTGTGTCCTCACAGAAAGCGAATGAATGAGAGACGGCAGTTAGTAGACTATGGATCACGATGAGGTAATGTGTTTGTGTTGTTGATGTAAATAATGACTATTTCAGATAATGGTTATCTGATGATGGTGAAGCAAAGCAAACTTTGTGTTAGTACCAACCGCTCATTCATTTAGCAGTCTAGTTTCGCTCTCGTGAAATTGTATACACGTTGCTTGGCAACGTCCTCCCGCCCGCCTATCACTCACTCTCCCTTTTCGCTTTTCTTCATTGCATTCTCTTTTTTTTCTTTGATGGTTCAGCCCCGTTATCAGTCATTATGACGACAAATAACTGTCTCAAACAAGGCTCCCGCTCCCCTTCCCTCACCTGGAGGGATAGGCTTCTCAAATCGCGTTGCAGCGCCACACTGAAATCTGCAACCAATACGGATATGTGACCATAGAGCATGCACGAGCGAACCGAAAATCGGACTGGGTGTGCGACCAGACCAAAAGCAGTAATAAAAACTATATAAAAACGTCTTTCTTTGCACTGATGGTCTCGTTTGCTGTTAAAGGTAATTTATGATTATCAGAGGAAACATGAGGTTGTTTAAAAGATATTTAAATGTTACTCGTATCCGCTTTAAATGCTTTGCTTTGTGCTTGTAATATCGCTATTCTACCACTAGATTCTGTTCGTAAGCATGGTCAGAGTTGTGCTTACATTTACACACATTCATAAGTCTAAGTACATTTTGGTAAATTCCATACTTTGCGTGGCAATGTTCTTACGCCCTACTTACGCACAGATTTGTGCGTAAGTACGGTTGATAAATGAGGCCCCAGGAGATTTGTTTTTCGCCACCTGCGTTCTGCTTTACGGCACTCTCTTCTATCTATTCTGACCTGCGGGGCATTTCTCCAAGGAGATCTTTTCTTACCAGAGACAACCTTCATCTTAGTGGGCACAATAGCATCTATAACACTTGTAAGTTTGCCGTTAAAGTTGTCTAAGAGCTCCTTAACTGAGTTACAGGGGAGGGGTGGTATTGAAGAAAATGCTTGAATGAATGTTTCACTGGTATTTTCTGTAATATACCGTTTTTTGATTACTTTTGATTGATCAGTTGTGTGCACAGACATTTTACTCTCAAAAAATAAACAGGAATGATCTGAGAGGGGACCTATATCTGCCACTGTTACGTCTGAAATGTTCATTCCTCTGGAAATGATAAGGTCCAGCGTGTGCCCTTTGTTATGAGTTGGTTTGTCAACATGCTGATTTAGTCCAAAGTTGTCAAGGACACAGCAGTTCTTTCGCACATCTGTCCTCGGGTTTGTCAGTATGAATATTGAAGTTTCCGACGATGAATACACAGTCAAACTCAGTACAGATTACAGACAGCAGTTCAGCAAGGTCATCAAAAAAGCTTGTACAGTATTGTGGTGGCCAGTAAATATTAATGAAAATAGCTCTAGAGGCTGAATTTAACTTGAGACACATATTCAAATGAATCAAAATTTCCACAAGACATCTTTTTGCATTGTAGAGATTCTTTAAACAGAATAGCAACCCCCTGCTTATCAGATTTGATACATTTACAGGATTTAAGAGTTTCCTGTTACTTGAGATAAACTTTGAGAAACAGGGCCCCGGCTTATCCTGTGAGTCGAAGGCGATAACTGTGTAGCCGCGGCCCAATAAGTGCTGACATCATCAAGGCAAGGCAAGGCAAGTTTATCTACACAGCACGATTCAGACACACGGCCATTCAAAGTCTCCCAAGCCTGATGATGATGACGTATCAGAGGGGGTGTGCGTGGAGGGGTGACGAGCCGGGCGCTGTGGCTAAGATTGACGAGTTGAGGGGAAGTGGATTGACGTTGAGGGCGGGGAGTACATACAATTTCCATGAACTCCAGCTCAGGAGAGGATGGAGAAAGGAGGAGAGGTCGGCTTGGTGATGACTTGCGGGGTCCAGCGGAGACGGGGATGGGTGTAGCCCCCTCCTCTCTGCCCTGATATCTCTCATGGTCTGAGCTGTTATCTGGGGCCGGCAGTTGTCCTTCGGTGCTGCTGCAATGCTGTGTTTTGGCTTTCTCCAGTATCTTGTCCTTGGCACGAACAGATGGGTGGCGCAGGACGTAGAACACATTTGATATGAATACTTTTAATCCTGTCTTATTTAGGCAGAGTCCATCTGTCTTAAAAAACTGCCTGCGGTTCCAGAAAGTGTTAACATTGTCAATAAAATGCACTGAGTGGTCGGGGCACGCAGCCGAAAGCCACGTGCTCAGTGCCAGAAATCTGGTGAATTTCTCAGGTTCTCCTCTGATTGGTGGCAGAGGACCACTGATAAACACTTCAGCTTTCAGTGAGCTGACCGTTTTCAAGAAAACAAAGTCCTGTTTCAACATTTCAGACTCCTGCTTTACAACATCATTTGACCCGATGTGCAGAATGATGTTCTTTACAGTTGTGTGAGCAGCTGCAATGTCCAGGATTCTTTTTGCTAAGTCAGATACCATATAATTTGGATAGCAGAGTACTTTGGTATCAACACTAAACATGCTTTTCATATCTCTAACAGAAAAGTCTCAGATTTTCAGGCCCGGTTGTTAGCTTGGTTAGCCCGGTTGTTAGCTCTCTCTGTGGCTCTTGGCTTTTGGGCCTTACCTTGCGGTGTGCAGCTGCTGTGTTATCCAGGTCATCAGAGGGAAATCCAGGGACTTGTAACAGTGGGGTGAACCTATTTGACACTAGCACACTTGTTTGCTGGGGAAATTTGTTGTTACGTCTCCCATTGGCAGCTATCCATTGCTGTGGCCTCCGGGGCACGGGGTTGAGGAGGCACTGTGCCTGGGTGGTAATGCAGGCCAGCCGTCCAGATCAGTCATCTCATGGCGCTCGGCTCTGCCGGTTATCCGTCCTCCCTTTTCCAATCTCTTTGGCTTTGCACCAAGACGATTCCAGGGAGGGTTATCACTGCCTTGAAAACAGTCCTTCTGTTTCTTCGTAGCCTTGCTGGTGCTAGTTAGCTGTGCGTTAGCTCAATCTTGTCCACTGTTTTGAGTCACTGATAGAGTGGTGTCGTTCCCACATAGTCCATTCACTTCTATTCGATTCACTTTTGTTTCCAGTACTGTAATCCTCTGTAGGAGTATTTGATAGTCCTCGTTTGATAAGGGAGGCATCTTGCTGCTAATTAGCTTTAGCTTAGCGCCTCGCTTACAGTCACCACAGGCTTGTCCTGTTTGTAGGCCTCTTCACGTTCTGTTGAGGAGGTCGTAAACGTTTCTAAAAATGCCTGTAGTATCTATTAAACAATAAAATAAATTACAGTCCCATTGATTTGTATGTATCCAGGCGCTGCTGCTAAATTTATATTGACGAAAAAGAAGAATGTAAGCAAAAAGTGCAAGAGGAGGAGAGAGCAAACAGAAAAGCGTCTGCACAATATGAAAGCAGGAAGCACTAGTGGTGCAGTAGAAGATGAAAGGAGTTAGTGTAAATATTTTGAAGAAGTTGAACGACAGCAGAGTTAGAGTGCGCACACTCTTAAGGCCTTTGCACACCGAGCGCGTTTTATTTGTGCGATTAATTCCCGCTTTATTAATAATTACCATATACAAAGTCAATACAAGCTTCCACATCAGCGCCTGGATTTAGCTTTGTGAATTTGAATATTTTTTCGAGCTGAGTTCGATTTTTCTAGGAAGTCGCTTCCGATAGACGCGATAAAATTCACATTCCAAAATATTCGCTTTTACGTGTCGTTTATTTGCGTCGCGCCCGGTGTGAAACTGCCTTAAAGGGGACATATTATGAAAAACCAAACATTGCCGGTGTTTGGGCACACTGTTTAGGTTATTGGCGTCCCTACCAGCACACACAAGCTTCAAAAAGACAAATATGTCAGTTTCTTCTGGGACACTTATTTTGAAAAAGGGGGGATTTGAAGGTTTCTTCCAAAAAACACCGACTGATGACGAAATCGGTCGGTTTTCATTATCATAAATACTCCCACGGGAAAGCTCACCAGAAACACGGCAGTTGATTGGCAAATCAAGACGCCCCGTTGGTAACCACACACACCTGGCTGAGCCTCCACTCGCTCATGCAACAACAGAGGAGAAGCAAGCAGTGTGAGCTCAACCTCAAGCTACCATCACACCCCAGCCTCGAAGCACACTAGGGCTGAATGGATTTACTTCATTTTTTGTTAGGCTATCTCCAGCAAAGGTTTGCAATCTGTTAGTGTGATCAAAGCCTTTTTACTGGAGTGTGGAGGAGACTGTGCCAGGAAGACTGAGAGACACCATCCGTCCGAAATGTAAGTAGTCCTATTTTAAAAATAATTCTGTCCGTTTGTTAGTTCAATGTCTGTAATGTGCTTTATTTTATCCCTCCTATAATAACCAACACCGACTGAAATGAGAGAATGCGGGGTTTAGTCGTTAGCATTAGCGCCCGCTAGCTTTACCGTTAGCTTTATGCTAACGGTTAGAGCTGTGCGTCTTTTGCAGTGACAGTTATTTGGCTCTTTTGTGAGCTCACGTTAGTCCTGCTGTGACGGCCCCTGAGTGAAAAACAGACGGTGAAACTGTAGGGTGTGTTGGAAACTGAAGAGTATTTTTTTAATAGCTTCATCCTGTTACCTGCTAGCTGTCTGACTGTATAGCTCAAGTACACACCGCAATAAGTCTGCGGACAGTGTGTAGTTAGGGTGACCCAATTCACCAGATGTGGGACAAAGACTACGTTTGTGCGGGACAAAGTGCCGTTTTTTTTAAGCAAAATAAACCTGTAGTACAAGCAGCAGTAGGCCTATTACATGATCTCCAGGAATACTGTAAGTTGTCTCTGCTGGTGTTTGTTTCCTGTCCATTATATTTCAAAAAGCACACAGTATCACTCAGAACTTGCTTATTGAGCCAGGGCTATACTGAATTTGTTGTAGCTTTGCCATAACAGATGTATGATGTAGGCCTATACATGTCAGCTAGGCTACATGATGTAACATTGAATGTGCCATGTTTTACAGGTGTCTGAGTGACCTGATGGAGCCACCAAGACCGTCACACTATCCGTTCCTTCAGAGGAGGATGTGTTCACTGGGTGGGACAGGTGGTCTTCTTCAGGGCCTAACAACAACTGGACAGTTACATAAAAGTTATGGCTTTGCTTCTGTTTGATATGTACACTTCATATTTTCATTCCACTGGCTATGAATAAACTGCTTTATTTTTAAGGATGTTTTTGGTCTTTTTAAAATGTAATGATACTGTTTTATCAGAGAAAATCTTCAGCGAGATGAAAATGTGAGTTTCAAGTAATCCTTTACTACAGGTAGCAAACAGTGACAGTAAGCAACACAATGCATTTTTTAACGGTAACTTTATTATGAATGAGTGATCACAATACAAATGATACATTATCTACTAGATATTGAAATGTTGTCAGATAATTTGCAGCTCTGACAAACCTAAAGCATAATTATTTCAACCATACATTTTACAAAAGATAATGTCTTTCCAGTGAATCTTGACATGATTCAGGATACATTCTTTTCCATTATGGTTACTGTACATTTTTACATGTCAACTCAGTATCGGTTCACAACCAAAGCTTTTTCACTCCACTGGGCTGTAGATCATTCCACAGACCTGTAAAGACAAACGTAAAACAGGGTGTATGTTACCAGTTTAGAGAGTTTATGCATAAATACTTAGCTCAAATTATGTTATTGACTGTGACATAATTCAACAGTATTTACCTGAGGATAATGTCAGGGAAATCAGAAATCTTGATGCCATTTTCACAGTTTTCAGCTCAGACTCCTGTCTGAACAGGTTCAGTTGTACATCTTTTAGTTTAGAACTGGTTAGTGTGCCGATATTTGTGGTAGAAATGAAGCTAAACATGTTTACATTGGTCTCCATGCTGCATTGGCCAAAAGTAAACAAAACTGACAGCTGGGCGTGTGCCATGCCCATGTAGGTAGGCATAGAGTAAATGAGCAGGGCGGTGCATGCACGCCCATGTAGATCTGACCAGTCAGAGCAGACTAGTATTTGTGCGAAGGGGGTTAAGCTGTCAAAACCTACCTTTTGAGATAGAGGGCAGAGAAGGCTGGAAAAGGCGATGAAGAAATGGGAAATGGTAGAAAACTATTGGGTTTTTTGAACAATAAACCATGAAAACCTTTTCTAGTAGACCTTGGAAATACACCTTTAAAACCGAGATTTTGCATAATATGTCCCCTTTAAGGAGCACAAGTCCAAAAGGAAAAGAGCACAAAACATAAATTGTGTTTTTTCAAAAAAAACTTTTTATATTTTGATGAATTGAATAGCCCAATGTCTTGTGACTTGTTTAAACGTTGAATGGAGTCTGTAGCTTAAAGTATACCAGAGAAGTAGCATTTCAAAGGATGCCCTTACTGAAGAAAAATTATCTTGACCCTTCTGTGCTGAACAATTACAGACCTATATCAAACCTGCCTTTTTTGGGCAAGCTTTTGAAGAAAGTTGTTTTAAAACAATTAGATGTATTTTTGCATGAGAATGATGTTCATGACAAATTCCAGTCCGGTTTTAGGAAAGGCCACAGCACTGAAACAGCTCTCATTAAAGTAGTTAATCATTAAAGTAGTTAATGACCTCAGAGTGAATATGGATCATAAAAACATTTCCATCCTCATACTACTTGATCTGTCAGCCACATTTGATACAGTTGATCACAACATACTCCTAGACCGCCTTAATAACTGCATCGGCCTTTTAGCCACAGTCCTATCATGGTTCCACACTGTCAAGTAATCTGAATCCCTAACTGCTCCTCACCACCTCTGGAAGAAAGCCATAATAATGCTTTCTTACCAGTAGGCCTCTTTGAAAGGCAGGGGACAAGGCTCTGAATAGGCTAATAGGCAGGTGAAAATTAATGACTGGCAGCTGCCACCAACATTCATGGAGGTTTTGATGTGCGCGCAGGGTTATAAGTAGGACTTTTGCAAATGACAGGCTTTCTTTTCTGTTCTTTTCCGCGAGGTCCCATTCACACACGGAAGACTAGTGAAGGTCGCGTAGCTGAGCTAGGAAGTGCTAGGTTCCGGTTTCTGCTTCAAAATAAAAGTCAGAATTGACTTGATGTTTTGCCGTTTTGCCAGTTAAATGATTTTATTGTGAAATTACGCTGTAGGACATGTTCCTTTTGAATTGACAGTAACTTAAATGCGTGCCATATGAATAGTTTGTGGTGTTTCAGTTGTTCTAACATTACTAGTTGATACAACAGCATGTGAAACAACCACAACATTTCCTAGGCCATGACGAGCGTTAATCGCGCGATAAAAAAATTGACGCCGTTAAAATGGGTTTGCGTTAACGCCGTTAATAACGCGATAAACTGACAGCACTAATAATAATACAAAATGATCAATATTGGCTGATATCCAAAACCCAAATATTGGAATTGGATCGTACTGAAAAATTGTGGATCGGTGCATCTCTACAAAAGGATAAAATGGAAAATGATAATATACAATCTGATCTGTAGTTTGTATTTTACTTGGAATTACAGTATTTGTTCTGATTCATTCTATGCTTTGTCAGTATCCAGCTCTTTCTCTGAACAGGTGTTGGTACAAGTTGTGCTCCCTCCATGAATCCAAGCAGAATACCAAACATTCAGTGGTCTGCAAAGTTACGTGCCTGTGGGTCTTAGGACACACCAGAGAAGACACATCACTGAGGTATGGACTATATACATATGGCACGAAACAGGAGAAGAAATAGCAATAGTGATGAATAATAAACTGAGCATGAGGAGTGCTGGAGAGATCAGGCTAAGTGATGTTAACTTATTAATCAACTACTGACATTGTGACTGACATTGTTGATTTGTAAGACACTGATGTGAGAAGCTTTTTTTTGACCAATTTAACCATGAGCGCTGCTCACAGGTAGAAGCTTATAGTCACAACAGCCGGAAGAATATATCCATGAAACACAAAAAGTTGAACTTTTATCTTAGAAGTCCTGAAAACAAATGCTTGTCTTTTCCTCTTAAACAAAGCTGTAAATAGCCTTTACGTAGTGTCAGTTGGAGCCTTGTTGCAGCAGTGCAGGCTAATGCTAACTGTGTTCAGATTAATAAACCTATTGTATTGTATGTAGCCTATCTCATTCTGCGGCTGCACGCGATCATTACTGTTCACTTGCGTGATCACAAAGTCACAGACGAGCCTCGTTAAATAGCCTAATATGAATATAGAAATTATATAATAATTAAAACTGTGATCACTAGAGGCCAATGGGTCTGGTAATAAATCAATCAGGATCTACAAAGGAAACTGTCACTCCCCATTTTTTAAAATGTGTTGTTTATTTTAATGTGGTGGCACTTTTTGTGTTTTATTTATAAGAGTTTATATTTGTATGTGATTGACCTACTTGTGATAATTGTGAATTAAAGAGACGGATTTCCGAAGATGTACACAAAGCTTCGTTGCTTCATTCATCTTCTACCTCAAAATCTACTTTTTACCACCGTCCTGGCCACTTGGGACCCTTAACAAACTGACTTATTTTACTGTCTATTACCATAATCGGTGGAAACTGTGTCTTGTTATTATTCACCGCTAGGTGAACGCCGGCAGTAAAACAAAACGAAGAAGAAATTTCGTATTTCCGGTGGAGCTCCGTTTCTCCATGGGTCTGCAAATAGGTACTCTTGGATTTGCTAGCTACTTGTGTGCTCATCCATTTCATACTCTCCATGGAGCTCACAACTTAAAGAACGTCGGCAAAGAAAGGGACATTTGTTCCCATAGTTTGTCCTTCAGACGACTGTTCTCCACAGGCCTGATGCAGAAGTCATAAAACAGTCAATAAAAAGTATTTTTTGTGTAGTCAACACCACAGATTAAGAAAAATAGTAACATTGATGCCAGCTTCTTCACTCTGCAAGATGCACATTGAAACACATCTGAGGACAGGAAGACATAGTATACAGTAAATCCCCCCGAGGTGGGTTGAGTGAACGGTATACACCGTACCTACAAATATGTAACATTACACCTCTGTCTGCAAATAACCAAAAGCTGAACAGCTGTGTGGTGGTGTAATTGTAATTTGGAGTACAAATGAGAAAAAAAAACATTTCCTTCATTTCAAATAATAGGTTTCAAATCATGCAATCCATTATGGTGAAACAAATGGTGTTTGTACACATTGTCACATACTTGTACTTCTACAAGATTTGTTTGCTGGTCCTCACTTTTTGGTGGAACGTCAGAAGGAGGTTTGACCTATGTATTTATTTATTTAGGTTATAGCCTATATCAATTGCAGTTCTTTACCCTAAATTGACCTATACCGTAAGTATAACGGATAGGTCAATTTAGATAAAATGTGGAATTAATCGTTTAGCTTTGATGGTTAAGGTTAAAGTAACGGGCTCACTATATTTGTAGGAATTTTTTACTGACATAATGCAAACGCGTGAATGTGTGTGTGTGTGTGTGTGTTTACTTACAGCTCTCCAGCTGCATGATACAGGTCTGAACATCCATAGGGAAGTTTTTTAGATCCATGGGACATGAGAGAGTTAATGTTAGTCTGAAAGCAAAGAGACATGGGAGAAATATTGAGAAGTGAGTGAGTCAAAGTCAGTCACGGGGTGTAAAGTCATACATAAAGGCTGTACACAATCAAAATGTTTTTATCCATTCTTCTTTTATATACAGGTGCATCTCATATTATTAGAATATCATGGAAAAACTTGTTTTTTTCTGTAATGTAATTCAAAAAGTGAAAGTTCCATATATTCTAGATTAATTTGACATAAAGTGATATATTCCAGGCATTTCTTTGTTACATTTTTCAGGATTCCGGCTTACAGCAGATGAAAATCAAAAATCCAGCATTTCGAAATATTAGAATATTTCAAATGGCCAATCAAAAAAATTATTTATAACATAGAAATGTCAACCTTCTCATAAGTATTTTCATTCATCCATTCAATACGTGGTCTGGGATCTTATTTAGCATGAATTATTGCATAAATGCGGCATGGCATGGTGATGATCAATCTGTGGCACTGCTGAGGTGTTATGAAGCCCAGGATGCTCAGATCGCAGCCTTCAGCTTGTCTGTATTGTTGGGTCTGGTGTGTCTCATCTGCCTCTTGACAATAGCCTATAGTTTCTCTATGGGGTTCAGGTCAAGAGAGTTGTCTGGCCAATCAAGCACAGTAATACCATGGTCAGCCAAACAGTTACTAGTGGTTTCTGGCACTGTGGACTGGTGCCAAGTCTTGCTGGAAAATGAAATTGTCAACTCCATAAAGCTTGTAAGGAGACTGAAGCATGAAGAGCTCTAAAATCTCCTGGTGGACGTCTGAGTTGACTTTCGACTTGATAAAACACAGTGTACCAATACCAGCAGATGAAATGGAACCCAAAAACATCACTCAGTGCGTTTACATGCAGACTCATAATTGGATAACTCAACGAATAAGACCTCAACAGGACTTTTAAACTGCATATAAACACCTTTATCCGATCTACTTCGGACACAAATCGGCACAATAACGGACAAGAGAAGTCGGATAAGAACACCTAGATAATTTGTTCATTGTCGGCTTTCTCTCTGCATGTATACAGGGATCGGATATCGCATATCGGACTTCTCGATAGGCTACACCATGGGTTATTGACGGAAGAGAACCAGACGTGGCTCTAAAACCACTTGTTGAAAGCATGGTTGAAAGGGCTACAGCGCCACCTAGCATAGTGGAGACAGCCATGCATCGGACATTTATCCGATTTCTGAAAGGCCATGTATACTCAGACAAGTGACACGGTCCGTTCGAGTGTCTTGTTCGATATATGTGATAATCCAATCTAGTTGTGCCATGTAACCGCACTGACTGATCCAAATGAAATGTCGCTTTTCATTAGGAAATCAAAATGCCAGAGTCTGGAGGAAGAATAGAGAGGCACATAATCCAAGTTGCTTGAAGTCCAGTTTCAAGTTTCCACAGTCATTTGGGGCACCATGTCATCTGGTGTTGAGTTTTTATCAAGTCCAAAGTCAAGGCAGCCGTCTACCAGGATATTTAAGAGCACTTCATGCTTTTTTTAGATAATGCACATTTCAATTAATAAAAAGTTCCTGTACACCTATCGACAGTAACAAGTATTTATATATATTTATTTAAGGGTTCAAAAAAGTAATTTTTTTCAATATATATTTTCGGGATTTAAAAAAAAAAAATCCGGCGATTTAATCTCAAAAATCCATATCGGTCGGGCCCTAGCCCACCGTGTCAAAACCACTAATAACTTGTTGGCTGACCATGGTATTCCTGTGCTTGACCTGAACACAAAAAATTATCTTTAGGCTATAGTCAAGAGGAAGATGAGAAACACCAGCCCCAACAATACAGATGAGCTGAAGGCCACTATCAGAGCAACCTAAATAATTTTTGATTGGCCTTAAGCAATATTCTAATATTTTGAGATGCTGGATTTTTGAAAAAATGCCTGATATATATCACTTTATGTCTAATGAATCTAGAATATATGGAACTTTCTCTTTTTGAATTTAATGACAGAAAATAAATTAGCTTTTCCATGATATTCTCATAATACCTGTACAGTGGCTCTTTTACTTTAGAATACAAAAGCATTGGACGTTGCATTGGGTACACACATGTAATACCAAACACAGAGACAAAACAGAATAACTTTGAACATCTCATGTTGAGAGCATAAACGGCAAATGAAGGAGTAAACCAGACCAATTAAAGATGTACAAATACATTAATTTTTCAGGGAGCCCCTCCCCCCTATAAGGTGCATTTCAATACAGAACTGCAGTATTTAACATGTATTCACAGCACATATCTCTTGTTTCTAATGCCACTGTGTGTGCACTGTGCGCCTCTAGCACTGAAAATTATAAAAATTAATCACCATGTGTTCACATTTTGCACTTCTCCTTGATTCATAAATATATAACCTCTAGGGGCTTCTCAAGAACATAAAAGTATGAGAAGAGAACCTTCGTGTAAATTGCTAAACAATAACTGTCATATCTTTGCACTGTTTTCAATCAGATACGACGGTCCATATTTTCCTCATACAGTGTTGCTTTCTGGCAGCAATTTTGGAACCTAGTTCCCTCCCCCTTATGCTTGTCACCTACCGACTAAAGAGGCCCATCGTAACACTTACCTTATAGAGTACAAAACATTCCCATTCTGAAATATCCTGAGCAGTTTGTTGTCTGTGGTGACTTCATGAAAGTGCGCTCCCTTCTCATTTGCAAAGAACAGATCTGGTTTCCATATGGAGTCTAACATAGAGGGATCCAGGTCCAGAGAGTCATCAGGGTATTCAGAATAGGCCAGCCTGGGATCATTCCATTGCTGACGGAGGAAGATATTCACACGGTAGTCCTACAGACACAGACGCTAACATCAATACACTATACACAAATAATGTCATAGGAATGCTTACATGTTTGATTCATTACAAGTTATGCATGAGGAACCAAGTTCAGCTCAGTTCTCCTATAATGGAAGATTTTATACATGAGTTTGACAAATGTCAAGGACTAAATAAAAATAAGTATAGTCAGAAATATACATGAGGACTAACATGGTTGCTCCCATACACAACATAGTGCTTTATTTCACAATGGTAACCCTCTCCTACAAATGTTTAATGATCCATTCAACATTCACATGCTTCAGAAATATAGCTTTGATATATTTCTGCTGAGAAGCAGATATTTATGCTCATGTTGTCACTGTGCCCAATAGGACAAACCATTCCAGGAGCAGGTTATCACAGAAGATTATAAAAACATCTTTATTCTTCGTTGTAATTATCTTAAACAGATTTCCAATAATCAAGTCATCCAATCCGCTCAGTGTATCATATGTTCACCTTGATTGCAACCTGCTCAAGATGTGCACTAATGAGGCAGAGGACTGCAAATGATTTCAAGCTTAGTACACCAGCTGTTTCACTGAAAGCAGTGATGTATGGTGGCACCATATGGTGGCACCATATTGCCCTGACTACTACTAAATACTCATACTAATCTGACATCATTAGCAATGGGGAAAAAAAACACTCAGACTTTATTCCCCACTGTCAACAATAGAAATGCACTGATCCACTATTTTTCAGTACAATCCGATTCTTATATCTGGGTTTTGGATATCGGCCGAAATTGATACAGTCCGATATCATAATTATTATAAATGTCTTTGTTAGTGGTGATAAGTGTTAGGTTAGAAAGGCTTAAGCAACACAGCAATTCTAATTTAAAATAAACAAAAATGCATAGAAGTTCATCTGAACTGCTTTTAATGGTTTGAATACTGAATAACATCAGAACTCATTATTGCTTCATTATTTTTATCCTGAGCTATATCACATGCTATTGTCTTAAAATTGAATTTCCTTTCATAGTTGAAATGATTAAAAATGTATTATTTTAAATAGATGGAATTTGGATTGGTGCGCGGTTCGGACATCCCATTCTTACCAACCTGGTTAAAACCTGTCTGCCCTCAATTTTAACCATTACAACTTCTAAGTGAGCAAAAAGTTAGTTATACTGGTCTCTCCCAGACAAAGATTTCAAAGCAGACTGGGGTTTCAAGATGTGTTGCACAAAGAAACGGGCAACATTGAGGATCGTAGATGCAGTGGCCGGCAGATGAAAAACACATTAAGCTTATTTCTCCTTCTAAAACGGAAGATGTCCAAAAGTGCCATCAACTCAGAACTGGCAGAAACCAAAGGGGCTAAAGGCTGTTACATACTCCGCGAGAAGAAAGAACAAAGTTCTCGGTGACAGACCTGCGAGAAGAAAATGACTCTCAGCTCTTGTTTAGCTGTTCTCGCAGCTTGTTCTCGACACATCACCCGGGCCGAACTTTCTTCTCGCAGCTTGTCCGAGAACTATTGTGTGATTGGTCAGTCTGAAGTCAATGAGGAAAGCGAAGTGAAATCAGCTGCCGCTACTGAGTCAATTACCATGGTAACAATGCGCCGCGGTGAGGAGTTCAGCAGTTGAGTTCTCGTGAAGTATGTAATGTCAGACCAGAAAGAACTTCTCGCAGCTCTGTCACCGAGAACTTTGTTCTTTCTTCTCGCGGAGTATGTAACAGCCTTTAGGTACACCCATCTACTGTCTGGACAAGTCTGGTCAGAAGTGGTCTTCATGGAGGGTTGCAGCTAAGCAACTCAACTATAGACAAAAACATAGGAACTGGGACTCAGCAAAATAGCAGCAAGTGGACTGATGATTTAAAATTTAAAAATGTTGACCTGAACAGTGCAGGGGCCGGTTTCCCAAAGCCTTCGTAGAGCCTTCTTAACGCTACGTCATTCGTAACCCCTACGTAGAGTTCCTACTTAACGTTTCGCCTGTTTCCCGAAACGTTCTTTGCTACGAATCTCTTTCGTACGTCATACGTTGGTAAGGTTGGTCTGGAGCGCCCTCAGAGCCTTCTTAGCTCTACCGTAGGGATGTTTCAGCTCTCACTTGTGTCATTTAACTAATAAATCTGACTGTATTTCATATCAAACGGACACAGCGATGACTGTATTTAATAACAAACTGTTCAAAACGATCCAACTGTATAGTGTATATCACGTATATTTAAAGTAGGCTTAGGCTATTGTATATTTTAGCAGAATCAGAATCAGATTTATTTGTCATTGCACCGTTACCGAGCAACGAAATTACATTCCAGTTCACACTCCACCAAGAAACATACAAGACAATGACAATAACATGGGTGGACAGGAGAGAGTGTAACTGTAGGGTCAGCAATATTTCGCGCCCCTATTTCTTAGAAGGAAAAGGAGAACAACAGGGGAAGATAGGTCAAAAAAAATGCAAATCTCGAACTACGTTCCTTAAGGGAGCGCAGTGCGTGATCCAACCTGGTATCACGCCGAGGCGTCACTTCCAGACGCATGGACCGGCGGCTCTATTTCACGCCTTGCCTGACCAGGCTCTATTACACGCGCACCTCCCGCCGTCCAAATGAACGGAGGAATAGCACCAACAGGGGCCGACATGTTCTCCCAGGAATAGCATGACATGTTCTCCCAGCATTTCAATACTATCTAGCTGCAGCCCCCTCGGTGGTTAGGGTTAGGGCAAGGGGACAGGGAGAGGTTATAATATAGATAAAACATTGACGGAAAACCGCGGCCGCCATTTTGACTACGGGCGGCCGCGATAGCGGCCGCCATCTTGACTACGGAGGTGCGCGTGTAATAGAGCCGCCCTGGTCAGGCAAGGCGTGAAATAGAGCCGCCGGTCCATGCGTCTGGAAGTGACGCCTCGGCGTGAGATCGGGTTGCGTGATCAGTGAAAAACCACCTTAGCACAAATAAGCAACATGATAAACACCACAGACAATAAGACTCGTAGACATTGCACATTAAAGGAACGGGTTAGGGCTTTATGGGAAGGTAAGTGTCACAGCCCAGGCACCAGGGGGCGTACGCAGCCGGCAGGCGCCCCGCCCGCAGCTTCCGGTCCGCAACGAGGGAGGGAGAGGGGGTCGGATTCAAGAGGGCTTGATTTGTCAGGGTACTGTGTGCTATGTGTGTACGTGTGTGTGTGTGTGTGTTCCATGAAGCTATCTCTGTCCAGACGTAGTGGGAGTCTACAGGCGCCAGGTGTTATGAGACAGCCGTGGAGACGACCTCGGGGCCCGGTCACAGATAGAGTTCACAGGAGAAGTAGGTGATGGGAGGGTGGGGGTAGAGCGTCTCTCCACGTAAACATCCCGGAGAGAGAAGAGATAACACCGCGCCAAGGACGGTGTAGGGAGCCGAATCGAGAGATTGTGATTTGTTTTGGTTGAGACTAGGCGCTGGAATGAAACCTGTCTTACAGTCACTGGTTTCCTTCTAATAATCCGAAATCCAGTGGCCTTTTCCAAGTGCCTACGGCCGGTTAATGGCAGCCATGATCGAATCCACTTTCCGAATAAGTCCAGGAATCACTTCCAGCTTGCGATTCACCTCGCTTATCACTTGAGTCTGTGCATTAACGGCCCGGCACAAACCCTCAAAGACGGGCAGCTTCTCAATGGCCTGATGTGCTGCCAACGCCTTATTGCCGTTGCGGTAAATCAGGAATCCAACTCCAAACAGCAGGAAACCTGATACCATGAGCCCAATGATGTAGATGTCTTCGGCGTCCTCAATGGAGAGTATTGCTAGACACATCTGGTTCCAGCCACTCCACCCGTCCCAGGTGTATCCAACAGTAAAGGTTCCATCCGGACAGGAGGCTTCTCCTTTGCCCCCTTTTCTCGTCGAGAAAATTTGGTCAATTGCAGAAAGACCCCAGCTGATCAGATCCATAATTTAGGTTTTTCGGAGGAATATGCAGAGAGACACTCGGAGATCAGACAGAGACAGCACAAGACAGGAGAGAGCAGAGCAGGAAAGATAAGGGTTTCGGGAGGGAACAGAGTATGCGACTACCCTCGTTGAAGTGCAGAGAAGAAGACAATACCATTAACTCTGATTCACAAAGTGTTCAAACTATATGAACAAGTAGCCTACTTTTTAGTCATCTAACTGACTTGACAATCAGCATTAACTGAATGGATGCGATGTCCCTCAATATGAAAATACTTTATACGTGATACACTATAGCCTACAGTCGGATCGTTTTTATCAGTTTGTTATTAAATACAGTCATCGCTGTGTCCCTGTGATATGAAATACAGTCAGATGTATAAGTTTAAGTGAAAGTCCCTGCGATCGCTGTGGCATCGCCAGAGATACAAACCCCCACATTTCCTTCCGTAAAGCACCATGCGTAAAACGGACACGAGTGACATCCTTGTTGCGCATGGAACTGCCACAAGTCATTCATGATGAAAATTATTGCTGTAAACAATCTTCATCTCCTCCGCTGTTTCTATATTTTCTATAGGCTATCTTTTTTTAAATTAGTATAGGCTATGGTAGTATGTTCGACATGGTTAACACTAGAACCTCCGCACTGTGTTCCACACCGGCTCTGTCAGCTGAGCCCGGGCAGAGTGCGTTGGATCCTCTGCCTCAAAACATGTAAACGTGCGAAAAAATGAATGAATAATCAATTAGAGCTTACCTTAAAATAAGTGTGCCATGTTACTGTTTATTGTATTTAGGATTTTAGCTCATTTGGACGCTGTTTGGGCCGTCTGTTTATTTATATAGGCTATTGGCGATATTATATCTACTTTCAGTTTCATTACTGACCCACCAAGTAACGTGATTAGTGTTCTTAAAGATACTTTGATTATAAAACAAGAGTTCCAAAACACAGATGATGATTCATAAAACTAATGTATGACTTTATATTACACTAGAAATGCACGGGTAGATTTGATTAGACAGCATACAGATGCAGCTGCGCATGAAATGAGCAGGAAATGGATAATCGAACTCGGAGCAACCGATTTCAGCAGTGTACGAACGACGTAAGGAGTGTTTCTCCTAAGACACCGTTCGGGAACCACGACTACAGAGGTAAACAACTTTGGTAAGTCATAACGTAGGAGTCTTCGTAGCTCGCTAAGAGAGGACGTTATCGGGAAACCGGGCCCTGAACAGTTCACTTCACCTGCAAAATAGGCTCAGTGCAGCAAACACTATGAACCAGCCTCATTGAGATAACACACACTGTCACTCAGAACATGCTCAGGGTACAAACACTAGCATCAAACCCCAATACACAAATTACAAACTTTTAATCTTTACAGTTTGAATAATTATTTCACACAAATTACGTAATATTTTCTTTGATGAAAGGGTGAAATTCTTTCACATGAAATTGTTTATTTTATAACATACCAATTTATTTAGGAAAACAAAAATAAATTAAAATCAGAAGTTTGCTTCAACAGAAACATTAAACATTTTGTATATTTAATTGAAAACATTTCCAAATGTAGTATTTATCTGTGTAAATATTCTATAATTGTAATACAGAAATCAATTCCTGTAATGTTGTCATTTACTGTAAGGATGCAACTCTAAACTGTGTATATGCTGGAAAATTCGCTTTACAGATGCAACTTTAGATGTTTGCAGATTGGGTTGCACTCTCAACCCTGCTTCTCTCAATGAGAGACTATGATTCACAGCAGGGTCTATCAGTGTAGCCCTTACCGTTTTTCATCAGACATTACAGCTCAATGTCTTCTAAGTCTTCCTCCACACATCCACACTGTCACTGCCACTCTTCTCCCTCCAACAACCTGTCTTCCTTGGTCAATTTCCCCCAAAAAATATGTTTTTGAGCTTTCCCTTTATACTGTATATATGTTCACTAACAAGTCTAAAACAAGACATCTTAGTGTTTCAATTGAAATTGCAATCCGCAGTGTTTGAAATGCACTAGGCATTCATTCTGTTTTGAATGTGTGGTTTACAGTTGTGGCAGCAGTGTGTTAGCATTTCAAAAAAGTGCTGGAAATCCATAGTGTTGTGCAGGCTGTGGTTAAGCCATGAGATAGGTGTGTAGAGTTTTGAAAATTGTGTTTAAGCAATGAAAAACGAGCTACAGTTTGGTCCGAATGAACCGCTGCTCTGCATACTGTTGTTAGAGTTTTGCATATGTCGCTCCAGTTGTGCCCACTGTGGTTTAGCAATCGTAAAAAACTGTAACACCATTACCATAATTTATCTACAGTGACTCCATGTGACTTGTAATGTTTTGTTAACCACCATCTTGAGTCATACTTGACCATAGCAAGATATATTGCAGACAAGTGTATGCTAGCAATCCAACTGTCCTCCTAGTTGCTGGAACCTGTGAAATGAGGGTTATCTACGTATGTGGGAATTAACAATAAGAGGAGATCAGCCTGGCTTAGGTGGGGGAGGAGGATGGATCTGCACAACACATGAACGTTATTATACATGGTTTTGTGGGGCAAGAAACACTTTGGTTAAAGTTAGGGTGGTTTGTTTGAAAGATTTACATGGTCTGTGAGTATAAAAGCAGCATGAGCATATCGGGGTATCAAGGGGCGCCTCAAGCTGGTCTTTAGATAGCGAACTAAGCATCCCGAAGACAGTATCACTTGTACAGCAAGTTCAGCTCCCTTATTCCCAGAATGCACTGTTTAAGTCAGTGAGAAGCTCTGCTCACTATGCTCACTGACTGGAAGTGGCATCACTATTCTTCCACTTCACTACACCTTCAACAGAGCAAGAGTTATCACACAGTGAGCACAGATGTGGCTAGTGAGATAAACAAGAGTAACTTTGATTTAGCTGTGTTATGCCTCGTTTCCACCAAGTAGAGCGGGTCGGGTCGGAGCGGCTCAGAGCGGGACAGCTCACTTTTAAGAATCTCGGTGGTGTTTCCACCGCCGACCCTACCCTTACTGGTAGGGCAGGGTTTAGGCTGGACTGCGATAGCCGCCGCCAGAATGTGGGTCAAACTATCAGGCTGTGGAACAACTGTGGTCAAGCCAGCGGTCTCTCGTTTTTGCTTGGTCAAACCATTATACTATCTATGGGTCAAACCAGCCGCTTCTTTATTTATTCCCCCTGTGTTGTTGTGAGCACAGAGACGGCTCGGTGCAACTGATAGAGACAGTGAGCGAACAGCGCTGGCTGCGGCAGCTACGTGACTAGCAGTGGGACACAGTGTAGCCAACTGATTCATTTAATGACGAGGAAAAACACCACACAATAAACAGTGCCGCACTCACATTTTCGCCAAAACACAAGACTCTCTTCACTCTAGCCGAGGTGACTACACACGGCGGAAATGATTATTTCGACCAACTGTGGTCAAGCCAGCGGTCTCTCGTTTTTGCTTGGTCAAACCAGCCGCTTCTTTATTTATTCCCCCCGTGTTGTTGTGAGTGTGTATTTACTACTATCTATGGCGTAAACGACATAGAGACGGCTCGGTGCAACTCATAGAGACAGTGAGTGAACAGTGCTGGCTGCGGCAGCTACGCAGTGGGACACAGTGTAACCAACTGATTAATTTATTGACGAGGAAAAACACCACACAATAAACAGTGCTGTGCTCACATTTTCGCCAAAACACAAGACTCTCTTCACTCTTGCCGAGATGACTACACATGACGGAAATGATTCTTTCGACCAATCAAATGACGGCAGTGTGTGGCTCCGCCTTTTAGGCACCCTTTCAGGCGGCTAGTACCCCTACGGAGGAGTACTGAGATTAGGAGCGGCTCAGAGCGGTTAGGTGTGCTTAAACCGTACCCTACCCAACTTTTGGCAAATGAAAAGCCAAACTACCCGGACCGAACCGCTCCGATCCGACCCGCTCTACTCGGTGGAAACGAGGCAATAGTAATACTAACTGATGCTTAAGGCTTACATTAGTAGGTGAATTTCAGTGTTGCAGTAGTGACTATGCACATGAATGCCAAAAACACCACAACAAACACAATTTAGTGAGTAAGGGGGTCAGAACACAACATTTATATAACTGTATACAAACGCGCGCGCGCGCGCACACACACACACCTTTACCTTGCTCTCCTACACCGACCTCTGTTTCTCTATTTATTGTGTTTTTGACTTGTAACATTTTGCATGTTGTTGGTGTGATTGTGGAAAACTCCAAATTAATTACCCATCCTGGGATCAATAAAGTTGTCTAATATAATATAATATAATATACAGTGCATATGGAAAGTATTCACAGTGCTTCACTTTTCCACATTTCGCTATTTTACATCCTGGAATAAGGCTGGATTAAAATCCTTTTTCTCCCTCAAATCTACACACCACAGCCCATAATGACAACATGAAAAAAGTATTTTTTAAATGTTTGCAAATGTATTAGAAATAAAGAACAAAAATATAATATGTACATGTGAGTATTCACAGTCTTTGTGCTTAGGGTCGTTGTCCTGTTGAAAGGTGAACCGTCGCCCCATTCTGAGGTCAAGAGCGCTCTGGAGCAGGTTTCCTTCAAGAATTTCTCTGTACATTGCTGCTTTCATCTTTCCCTCAAACCTGACGAGTCTACCAGTTCCTGTCACTGAAAAATATCCCCACAGAGTGATGCTGCCACCACCATGCTTCACTGTAGGGATGGCATTTGCCAGGTGATGAGCAGTGCCTGGTTTCCTCCAAATATAACGCTTGGCATTCACGCCAAAGAGTTTGATCTTTGTCTCATCAGACCAGAGAATTTTGTTTGTCATGGTCTGAGAGTCTTTCAGGTACCTTTAGGCAAACTCCAGGCGAGCTGCCATGTGCCTTTCTTTTACTAAGAGGTGGCTTCTGTCTGGCCAGTCTACCATACAGGCCTGATTGGTGGATTGGTGGAGTGCTGGTGGAGTGCTGCAGCAATGCTGCAGCAATGTTGCAGCTTCTGGAAGGTTCTCTCTTTTGTGATCTGACATGCACTGTGGGACCTTATATAGACAGGTGTGTGCCTTTCCAAATCATGTCCAATCAACTGAATTTACCACAGGTGGACTCCAATTATTCTGTAGAAACAGCTCAAGGATGATCAGTGGAAACAGAATGCACCTGAGCTCAATTTTGAGCTTGATCACAAAGGCTGTGAATACTTATGTACAAGTGATTTTCTTCATTTTTTATTTTTTATAAATTAGCAAAAATCTAAAACAAACTTCTTTTAAATTGTCATTATGGGGTATTATGTGTTGAATTTTGTATTTAGATGTGGTGACGTATTGGCAAGAAGCAAGCATGACTAGGTCTGGATCTTTATGAGCCGTGTGCTTAAATGGTATGGGCAACTGGTCCTAGTATAGTTGCGCCCTAACCCTACGGCCACACCAAAAGCGACAAATATGCCTGTGGGCCCTCAGGTCGCTCCTATCAGGCTGTCAGCCTTCAATTATTCTTTCAGTTCAAAAAATTAACTGACGTTTTATTTTATAAACAAAATCAATAATACCAAATATCTTTTACCTTTACTAATTGTTTATGTAATAACTTCCCACAAACGTAATTGCTAGCCAAGTACTTACAAATCTTCAGCTTTTTATAACTTAAAGAGTTTAACAGTAGTAGCCCTGTACCCCTTGTGTTAATACTGAGTTGATTCACCCCTTCCATGAAGACATTTAGAGTTAGCAATTTATAAAGGCTGCAGATTTAGATTAAAATAGTGATTTATTATATTGGTGGGCAGTTATTACACATTTGAAAGCTCAAGATTTAACCTTCCTGCAAACAATAAATTCCTGCAAACAAAACATTATTACGTTCATGGGAAAATACTTATTACATTGGTGGTAAGCCACTGTTATTACGTTTGTGGGATTATTACATTAAAAGCAACCTTTTTTAATTACATTTGCATGTCTAACACTAGACACTATGGCACCACACTTTCCACCAGTTCCCCATATTCAGGCATGATACCCCACATTTCCCACATATTGTGTGCTCTTAGTGAGACTTTACATTGGGCAAAATATGTTGTTATCCTTTAAGACAATAAAGCTACCTGCTTTTGGGTTCCTGCATTTAGTTTATTAATTATCGATACATGTTTTGGATGCTAACATTATTAAGAAGTATTCACATTTCCATTGAGAAATCTTTGGTGTCCACATCTCAGACTCATAGGAACCTGTGTGTGACATTGGAGGACTAGCTGTCCTTATTCGTTTATATTATAATTTTCTATTTACAGGCTGTTCCACTAACCCAACAGAACAGCAACATTGTTTTGCCACAGGTATTAATTCAAAATGTTTTGTGAGGATAGACCTGTGGCATTATGATTTCTCCATGTGTAGTCAGAAACACTGCTCACACAGATACAGAATGGATTAAGAGGGATGGAGAGATTGACAAATGAAAAAAATAACTGTGGTAAATCTGTTTAACATAGATAGCGTGTACAGATCAGAGTGAGCCAACCTGACTATAAGCTCTCTGTGTGTGTGTGTGTGTGTGTGTGTGTGTGTGTGTGTGTGTGTGTGTGTGTGTGTGTGTGACACTGGGCATTAAAAAACCCTGTATCTATCCTCCCTTCTTTTTTCTCCTCTTTTTCAATGACATAATGTTGGAAGAAAAAACTGTGCCACATAACAATCAGCTTTATCAATAGTTATATTCACAATTATGAACTATTACTAAAGAAATAAAAAAAATACCCTAGTTTCGGTCTGACTTTTAGCAATTCTTTCAAGGGCAGTAGAAATAGAGCATTGCTTTTATTAACAGTGTTTTTTGTTTAAGAACGAGTGTCGGAAAAACCAACGAGTATTCAAAGCCTTTAAAATGGTATTCAGGGCAGCCTTAGACACATTTGTTAAAGGCCTACTTCACTAGGGATGGGGATCGAAACCCGGTTCTATCAAGGACCCGGTTCCACTTTTTTCAAAACCCGAAAATCAATAACGTTTGGGCTTATCGATACCACTATCGAGTCTCGTCGTTTTTTTTCTCCCGTAGGTCCTGTAACGCAATTGTGTGTCCCTCGAGTCGCGTCACGGCATTTAAATCAAATCAAACCAATCACTGCTGCGTGTCCACCAATGTTTATGAATGAAATGCAAACGGGTATTAAAAGTAAAAAAGTGAAGTCTGGCAGTTAACTTCGCTTGCGAGGATGGCTGAACGGGCGAAAAGGTCTATGGTTTGGTTTTATTTTACCAAGCTCGAAGATAAAGCAGAAGCGAAATGCAACTCATGTTGCAAAATCATTTATTGTAAAGGGGGGAACACAGCCTCAATGGCCAAGCACATCAGCATTGTGCATCAAATAAAGGCCAAATGCAGTACCTTCGACTGTCTCCTCCTCCTCCTGCTGCTGCTGCCGCCGCACCACAAACGGGCCCGTCTTCATCATCCACAAAGTACCAGCGGTAAACGCACACACACAGACTGTGTAGCTTGTTGTCCCGTCAGTTAAAAATAGTAATCCAATTGTGAAATCCGTGTTGTAATCGGCAGCATACAAGCTAGTTAGCTTAAAAAGTAAACAAAGTTTTCAGACGTGCTGCGTGATGATGTGTTCAGGATGGCTCAGTAAAACGAATATTAGGTTATCATGATGCGTTCAAGTGTAACGTAAAGGAATGGGAAATTGAGTTTTTGGCGAGAAACATGAGTAATACAGTTGTATAGTGCTCTCATCATTTTAAAATATATAATTAAACTAATTAAACTACTGATGCCAATATTTATTAAAAATTTAATTTAATTTAAAATACAAAAAATACAAAAAAAATACAATTTTCTTAATCACTAAAACATGATGAAAAGTGACAGTATACAATACATTAACCAACAAGTGCGAACATTTATGTATTTTTTTCATAGATAGTATACACTTGATTTTTTTTAAACCAAAAATAATATTTTCTTCAAAATATATAATAATAATAATAGAAAAGTATCGATAGTGGTATCGATAAAGACCCGGATCGATAAGGCGTATCGATAAAGGTATCGATATCAATAAATATTAACGATCCCCATCCCTATACTTCACCGGTGGGAATATGAAGGTGTATTGAATTCGGAGATCCTATGTAGTATAAATGTGCAAAAAAAATTGGAATTGCTTCATCCTAGCCTGAGAAAAGGCAGATAGAGTGTTTTATGGTCTCACTGTCTAACCCTACATTTCTCTTACTGTGACATCACAGTAAGATAAATACACCTTCATATTCCCACCGGTGAAGTAGGCCTTTAAGGACCACTAGAATGCATGCTCCATAAATGTAGCTTCTGAGAAGGTATAGGTGGTTCATTTAGCTATGAAAAACTAAAGGGATTCAAATTATTCAACTTTTCATCACAAGTTCCACTCACACAATTATAGAAATTAAGTAATATATTTTCCTATATCTAAAGGGTTTCATCAAATGTAAATCCTAGAGAGAACTAGGCTCTGTGTAACGGATACTAATTTCGGCAAACATCCTTATGGACGGTACAGTTTTTACTGTTTAAACGGGTACGCTGTGCATTTGACAGCATGCTGTGTTTGCCTTAGTGCCAGGCAGTAGGATCATGGTGGATCAACAAGTCAACAAACAAAGGTTACAGCAGGTAATTCATTGCAGCCAAAAATTTATCATATCATAACCAAGAATTCTACTCATAATAAATAATTAAAGTAATAATAATATTACTCACGGCAACAATTCAAACTGAACAGTTTTGTTCACTTATTTATTCATTTATCCAGTATCCTAGCTGTTAATATATATATATATATATATATATATATATATATATAATAGGTTTACAAGCTATAAACCTTATCCCATTACAGTAATACTAACATGTCCGATACACATAAAGTACTATGTTATTGATGTATTGAGGTTATATCACTGCAGTCTTGTTTGTGAACAGAAAAGAGGAGTGAGTAGATGAAAAGACAGATGGTGAGAAGAGAGGAAGTTCTTAATCCTAATGTGACATATGGCATGTGTGTGTACGTATCTCTCAGTGCTCCTCTATCTCTACAGCTGTGTATCAAAACCTCTGCGTTCACACTGGCCCAGATTAAAAGAGAAAAGTCTTCAGATTTGATTCAAAGGAGCTGAGAGTTGCAGCACACCTTGAGTTTTCTGGGAGTTTGTTCCAGATATGTAGGGCCTACAAACTACAGTTTTGAGCTGGTCTGGAACTGCGAACCACTTACGTCAGGGGCCAGGGGAGGGGTTATCCTGACCAACCAGACCAACTAAAATATTTAAAAACACTGCTACTACGAGATGTTATCAAAACATTATTTCCCAACGTGGCGATCACAACGGCCATCTAAAATACGCTGGATAGGTTCTGTTTGGTTATCAAGCAAAGCCATAGGCAACAGAGGTAAAAATACAATGTATCCACCAAATGTTGTTGTTGTTATGCTTAAAGCTAGCACTAGCATTAGCTGGGGGAGCTGCAACGTCGGGCGACGTACACAGACGTTTACAGTGACGTCAAACTGTTCTTAACTTAAATCAGCTGCGAAACGGCTCTAGCACCAGCCCGGAACTGGAACCTGGTTACCGTTGGTCGAAAAGGGGGAATGTGTTTTTAAAGGCGGTCCCGAATCAATGAAGTTTAAAATAACTTAAAATAAGTAAAGCTCAAAAAGAGCTCCTGACGCAGCCGTGCTGCTCGCTGCTACCATGAATATATCATCATCAGCTGATCTATTTAGCATTTTATATTATTATAAAATTAAGTACCAAGTTACTAATGATATAAAACGCTAAATACAATCAACAACTGAAAAGCTTGAAATTTGAGAGGAACTGAAGTCTAAATTTAAATAAATAACAAAAATCATACTCTCCATTTTGCACTGTGATATGAAGAGAGCTGATAAGACACAAGTATTGCACACGTCAATGTTATGTTTTATGTTTGCTGTTTGTTTAAAACTATTTTTTTTTAAATCTGTCACAAAAATGTACTTGCAGACCAACTAAAAAAAAATCACATTGTGTGAGAGGGCCAAAATGGCACATTCCCAAAGCTGGCTTGTTCTTGTGTAAACACACACACACACACACACACACTCTGTCTCGGATAATTCATCTGAGTCCGATAAATAATAAAGGCCAAATGAAAGCAATATGTACATAGGGAAATTTCTTGTGACAATGCACGCGCACACACACGCACACGCACACACACACACACACACACACACACACACACACACTCAAGTGGCATATCTGTCAGAACTAGCAGTGGTGCAGAAAGCACTTAGACCTTGTCGCTTCAATTACCCATCTGTCTTTAAAGAGGGCTTGACTGAACACAACCAGTTCTACTCTGGTAATTATGCAGGCGACAGAGCGCACACTAAGTGAATTGCTGCTGGAGAGCAGTAAAGAATCATACATTTCTTCAATCATTCCTGACCTACAGATATACGTAATAATGATATAGTTCTATCTGACCATCAATACATGGTTTTATTAAGTGCAATCAGACTAATACATATGTTTTTATATTGAGGCTGCCAGCTGAACCTACTCTACATTCCTGAGATTCAGTACCCCATTTAGCTTTAGATTAATCACAGTTGATAGCTATAAACACTCATCATTGCTCATATGAAAAGGTTGGTGAGCCCTCTCTTCAAAGTGATATGAAACATGTTGGTTTATAATAATTTAAAAATCTTTTATTGGTAAACAACCTCCTTACATTGCCTTCATGGAGAATATTACCACACCTATTTTATTGACCTGCTCCTCCTTAAGGTTCCTCCAGCTCGCTCAAACCTACCTTTTGTATCCCCTTAATCTCTTTTTTAATCTCTGTGTTATCCTTATTATACTGTATGTTATGCTTGTTTATTTTTTACATTGTGTTTTTTCTTAGGGCCACCTCAGTGTCTCATAAGTTGAAATAAAGGTAATTGAAAAATGTTTTTCCTCTGATCCAACAAGACTAACACTGTCCACATTCAAGGCTTGGCATGAGCAGTACATTTGCACAGCAGCAGCTGCTTCAGTGCTCCATCTGTGTCTATACAAGATGTGTCCATGCATAGTATTTCATTATTTGGCAGACAATCACTGTAGTTGGTTCCTTTAAAGTTAAATTTGAAAAAAAAGGTGTGGGTCTTTTTGGTATGTATACTGTTTAGTGTGGACAACTGTTATGTTTTTGATTCCACTGGCATGGGAGCTGACATTTCAATACTGGCTTACAAACTCACTTAAACCCCTCTTCCACCACCGCAGTTCTATGTCCGGTTCAGATCTGGATCCTAATCTCAAATCAGCTCTTTCCACAGCAAAATAACCAACTCTCAGCCAGGAAGAGTGGCACCAACACTTTTACTTACACTATGTATGTTTGTATAATATTAAATTATAAGGCAGTGTGCATCCTGGTCTGACTTCATGACATTTTAAAATATCTTCTGTCAGAGTCACCCAATGTCCTCAGTGCACATCTGCTATTCATGTCTGCCTGTCTGTCTGTTTTGCTCTGTATCTCTGTCTGCCTCCCTCTGTCATTATCTTGACTTGTCAGTGTGTCATCATGTTTGGCCACAGCATGAAGCATTTCTTCCTTCCTCTTGCTGTTAACATCCCTCCCTCAGCCACTCCGACGTCTGCATGCAACATAATTCACACCTCCATAGCCAAACTACAGACTCTAAACCCGAGTGCCCATCATCATTTCGGGAGATCTCCACCATGTCACTATAGCAAAATACTTCACCCAGTATGTGAGCTGCCTCACCATAGAGGAGAGAACTCTGGACTTGTGGTATGCTAATGTAAAGGATGCATACAGCTCTTCTTCCCTCCCCCTGTGGGAAGATCAGACCACAACCTGGTTCATCTCAACCCCTGCTATGTGCCTCTGGTGAAGAGTTAAAGCCACTACGAGTAACATGGCACGTTGGCGGCCCCTTTGGACAAAAGCGGTGGTATTTTTACGACGCCAGCTGTCGTGAAGCTGTTTTGTAGCTCGTGCCGGGCGTGCGAGATTCAAATGATCAGGAAGCAATATAGTGCATGTCCGTGTGTTGAAAGTATGAGGGTGTTGCAAGGGGGCGCCCTTAGCTCAGTTGGTAGGGCGTCCTCCCCATGGGCCTCGGCCAGCAGTGGACCCGGGTTCGATTACAGCCCGCGGTCGAGCTCTGCATGTCACTCCCCTCTCTGCCCCATTTCAACTCTGTCTCTACACTATCAATAAAAAAGCATAAAAATGCCAAAAAGATATCTTTTAAAAAAAAACAGGGACTTGCAGGGACAGTTGGAGGAGCAAGGGCTCATTATTATTTTAAAGTAGTAGCACATTTCTGACTTAGCCCAACATACATACCAATTTATTTTGATTCCCTTACACTCACACAATTGTTTAACAGATGAACAGATCTCTACAAAATAATCAGTTCACACAGAGACATTGTTCTTCTTTAGTATTCACTAAAGCAAACAGTTTTTTCACAATTTGCACGTTTTCTATACTACTAGTTTCTGGTAAGATACATTTACACTAATTGACTGCACCAAATATTGCACTTTTTTGTATTTCTGCACGACATTAAATAATTTGAAATCTGTTGGTGGTGTTGTTGAAATAAATAACACTTAAAACATCAACAACAAATTATTCACACACAAATGAAAAAAGGCGGTTCTCTACACGAATAACCAAACCAACCTACCCTCAAAACTATAAGGTTGGCCTATGTTTGGTTGCAACATTTAGGCTTAGCTCATTCTCCGCTCATCACTGCAAAAACACTGAAATCATTACAAAAAAAGTTCTTAATCTTTGAACTCAAATCTGTTCCTTCAATTATTTCCAACTTCTTTGTGTCTTGTGTCTTTCTTTGCATTAATAACTTTTTTAGGTCTATTTTTATTTTCTATTTTTAGAAACAATACAGAAAGCAGGATCTTGGTGGTTACGGCAATAATTAAAACAGGATGATGCTGCTCGTCAGCTTCATTGTGGTATGACCCGGCTGGTTGGTCAATTGGCCAGGGGCCGGTTTCCCAAAGCCTTCGTAGAGCCTTCTTAACGCTACGTCATTCGTAACCCCTACGTAGAGTTCCTACTTAACATTTTGCCTGTTTCCCGAAACGTTCTTTGCTACGAATCTCTTTCGTACGTCCTACGTTGGTAAGGTTGGTCTGGAGCGCCCGCAGATCCTTCTTAGCTCTACCGTAGGGATGTTTCAGCTCTCATTTGTGTCATTTAACTAATAAATCTGACTGTATTTCATATCAAACGGACACAGCGATGACTGTATTAAATAACAAACTGTTAAAAACGATAACTGTATATAGCGTACATATCACATTTAAAGTAAGCTATATGTTAGCAGAATACCATTCACTCTGATTCACAAAGTGTTCAAACTATAAGTAGCCTACATAGTCATCTAACTGATTTGACAATCAGCATTAACTGATTGGATGCGATGTCCGTCAATATGAAAATAGGCTACTTTATACGTGATACACTACAGCCTACAGTCGGATCGTTTTTATCAGTTTGATATTTAATACAGTCATCGCTGTGTCCCTTTGATATGAAATACAGTCAGATTTATAAGTTTAATGACAAGTGAAGTCCCTGCGATCGCTGTGGCATCGCCAGAGATAGGCTTGGCTACTACAGACCCCCACATTTCCTTCCGTAAGCACCATGCGTAAAACGGACACGAGTGACATCCCTGTTGCGCATGGAACTGCCACAAGTCATTCATGAAGAAAATAATTGCTGGAAACAATCTTAATCTCCTCCGCTGTTTCTATATTTTTCTATAGCCTAGGTTACCTTTTTTAAATCAGTAGGCCTATAGGCTATGGTAATACGTTCGACCAAGGTTAACACTAGAACCATCGCATTGTGTTCCACACACTGCGGAGCTGTCAGCTGAGCCGGCTCAGCTGACAGCTCCGCAGTGTGCGTCGGATTCTCCGCCTCAAAACATGTAAACGTGTGAAAAAATTAATGAATAATCAATTAAAGCTTACCTTAAAATAAGTGTGCCATGTTACTGTTTATTGTATTTAGGATTTTAGCTCATTTGGACGCTGTTTGGGCCGTCTGTTTTTATTGATATAGGCCATTGGCGATATTCTACTTTCAGTTTCCTTACTGACCCACCACGAAACGTGATTATTGTTCTTAAAGATACTTAGATTATAAAGCAAGAGGTGTTAAATAAATGTTTCGGCTTAGAAGGATTTCTAGTAATCTTTTATTCGCAAAGACTTGTCATTCAGCTTCGCATGAAATAAGCAGGAAATGGAAAATCGAACTCTGAGCCATCGATTTCAGCACTGGACAGCGCCTTGTACGAGCCACGTAGGGACTGTTTCTTAAGAAGACTCCTAAGAGACCGTTCGGGAACCACGACTACAGAGGTAAACAACTTTGGTAAGTCATAACGTAGGAGTCTTCGTAGCGCGCTAAGAGATGACGTTATCGGGAAACCGGCCCCAGGTTTCTGAAAAACTGGTCAGACTTGGCTGGTTGTGTCAACCTGAAGACTTTAGAAGGTATAGTCCCCAAAGGGAAATAATTTTTCACAAAAATGTACGTTATGTGGAGAGAGAATTTAAACCTGTTTGTAGACTCAGGAAAATTACAGAGTAACTAATGTAGAAGAACTACAAAAGGTACCCAACCTGTTTTTTTATGGGGTCCAAATACTTTTCACAACGACAGACACAAGTAGCAGGTAGGCCTACATGTGTTTTCCGTGAGCAGGAACGACTCAGGGAATATAATCCAGCCAAAACTATTTAATATCGAAACCCAATCTTGTCACCATTTGGCACACAAAGGGTTTATAGGATGGATTATGTTTGAAACAGTTACACTCTGCTGTGCTCAATCTGAAACATTTTGAACATTTCTGCTTTTCTACTGCTTTTTAAATGGCCGTAAGCAGCCAACTCTGAATAGATATTGACATATCTGAAAATCTAAAAACAAAGTTAAGCTTAGTTAGGTTCTTGGCTTCCAAAGACCATGGGCCCCCCAAGTGGCTGGGCCCTAGAAAGCCTTCCCACTTTCTACCCCTTATGGGCGGCCCTGGTCACACCAGACCAAGTGATGCTGTAGCAGAAAAACTCGTATCAAATTGAGCAAGGGTGCATTTTATTACTCAAGAATTTAACTTTTACTTGTAAGAAGGATGAGGTTTGATTTCTTTGTTCCAAATGTATAGTCCGGCTTTAAGCAGGCTAGGTCGGCCATGGGTTCAAGAATCCTCTCCAGCTCCAGATGATTTGAAAAGATCTATAGAGGATTTTCTATTTATTTGGAAAATGTAACTGGAGCCTGGGATGGCCCTGACAGCTAACGGTGGATGTATGCTACGTGTATTATTACAGTATCGAATAGTATTATATTAGTCTGTTCAAACCTTTTATTTTTTTTGGCCAAAGACATTCCTAATATTTTCTTTTTCATCACTTTGAAACAGTCACTTCTCCATATACAGTAGATGCTTGGTTTTGT
Organism: Ammodytes marinus; assembly: GCF_949987685.1. Taxonomy (NCBI): domain Eukaryota; kingdom Metazoa; phylum Chordata; class Actinopteri; order Uranoscopiformes; family Ammodytidae; genus Ammodytes; species Ammodytes marinus. The sequence continues at coordinate 32,123,987 of NC_137235.1, forward strand.
TTACCTTAGATGTACTGGGGCCGGTTTCCCAAAGCCTTCTCAGAGCCTTCTTAACGCTACGTCATTCGTAACACCTACGTAGAGTTCCTACTTAACGTTTCGCCTGTTTCCCGAAACGTTCTTTGCTACGAATCTCTTTCGTACGTCATATGTTGGTAAGGTTGGTCTGGAGCGCCCTTAGAGCCTTCTTAGCTCTACCGTAGGGATGTTTCAGCTCTCACTTGTGTCATTTAACTAATAAATCTGACTGTATTTCATATCAAACGGACACAGCGATGACTATATTTAATAACAAACTGTTCAAAACGATCCAACTTTATAGTGTATATCACGTATATTTAAAGTAGGCTTAGGCTATTATATATTTTAGCAGAATACCATTAACTCTGATTCACAAAGTGTTCAAACTATATGAACAAGTAGCCTACTTTTTAGTCATCTAACTGACTTGACAATCAGCATTAACTGAATGGATGCGATGTCCCTCAATATGAAAATACTTTATACGTGATACACTATAGCCTACAGTCGGATCGTTTTTATCAGTTTGTTATTAAATACAGTCATCGCTGTGTCCCTGTGATATGAAATACAGTCAGATGTATAAGTTTAATGACACAAGTGAAAGTCCCTGCGATCGCTGTGGCATCGCCAGAGATACAAACCCCCACATTTCCTTCCATAAAGCACCATGCGTAAAACGGACACGAGTGACATCCCTGTTGCGCATGGAACTGCCACAAGTCATTCATGATGAAAATAATTGCTGTAAACAATCTTCATCTCCTCCGCTGTTTCTATATTTTCTATATCTTTTTTTAAATTAGTATAGGCTATGGTAGTATGTTCGACATGGTTAACAACCTCCGCACTGTGTTCCCCACACCGGCTCAGCTGACAGCTCTCCTCCGCCTCAAAACATGTAAACGTGCAAAAAAATGAATGAATAATCAATTAGAGCTTACCTTAAAATAAGTGTGCCATGTTACTGTTTATTGTATTTAGGATTTTAGCTCATTTGGCCGTCTGTTTATTTATATAGGCTATTGGCGATATTATATCTACTTTCAGTTTCATTACTGACCCACCAAGTAACGTGATTAGTGTTCTTAAAGATACTTTGATTATAAAACAAGAGTTCCAAAACACAGATGATGATTCATAAAACTAATGTATGACTTTATATTTCACTAGAAATGCACGGGTAGATTTGATTAGACAGCATACAGATGCAGCTGCGCATGAAATGAGCAGGAAATTGATAATCGAACTCGGAGCAACCGATTTCAGCAGTGCACGAACGACGTAAGGAGTGTTTCTCCTAAGACACCGTTCGGGAACCACGACTACAGAGGTAAACAACTTAGGAGTCTTCGTAGCTCGCTAAGAGAGGACGTTATCGGGAAACCGGGCCCTGTACATTTATGAGAGGAATTTTTTTTTGGCTTTCTGTCAAGCAGCTGGTCAGAGAGGCACCGCCTAAACATGTTTCATATAAGGTGAAATGTCCATGCTATAAACAGCATAGCTCCCTTTTTAGACACACTTAACTGAACAGTTTACAGTAGTTGCACACATTCTGTATGTTGGCGATTTGCCTGGACGTGTGAATGAATTGACTTGTATGTTTAGAATAGTGGACAGTTTGGGGAAGAGCGTAACCAGCAGCCACAACAACACTACTTCCTCAAAAAACCTGACGGACTTTACTCACACTGGAGATTTATTGTCCCACCTTTGAAACTTCACTGGAGATAATATGTAACAGCACAGCCAGCGAAAAACACAACTTTAGTCCTTCACCGCGCGAGCAGCCGAGTGGGTCGATGGAGTTGTGATTTGGACGGATATTGGTTTAACACATTATCTGTTCCGAGCGCAATAACAATGGTTGGTGCTGGTTTGTTAATACTCACAATATCAGTGTTATGTTGGAGTATATGAAGTGTCTTTTTCTTTTTCTTCTGACTAACTTATGTCCGTTTACTTGGCAACAGGTTCTCGTCCGCAAGCTGCTCCTCGGCGCCTTTGGGGTAGCAGCCGCCGTGGTTTTGATAGTTGTGCCCACGACTTTATTTCTGAGTGGTGAGTCTTTACCATGAAATGTGTTTTCATGTTGGCATTCATGCATCGTCAGGGGCGCTCCGACGCACTTTTTAAACGCATCTAAAAGACATTTACGCACGCGTCATTACGCACGACCCGTTTGGTAACACTGTTAGGAAATGTGAAGCGATGTAAATCTCAGAAATTCAATCTTAGAATAAATTATATCTTATTGTTTGTTTTAACCTTATTGAGGGTGTTACGTCACACTGGAAAGGCTAAAAATATATACAGTGAGTGGAGGAAATAAGTATTTGATCCCTCACCGATTTTGTGAGTTTGCCCACTTACAAAGAAATGAGCGGTCTATCATTTTCAAGCTAGGTTTATTTTAACAGTGATAGACAGAATATCAAAAAGAAAATCAAGAAAATCACATTAGAAAAAGATATAAATTATTTTGCATTTCATTGAGTGAAATAAGTATTTGATCCACTACCAACCATAAATAATTCTGGCTCCCACAGATTAGTCCTAGTGCTTTAAAAATGTACTCCTAATCTCAACTAGTTTCCTGTATAAAACACACCTGTCTCAACTTGTTACCTGTATAAAAGACACCTGTCCACAGAGTCAATAAATCAAACTCCAACATCTCCATCATGGGCAAGAGCAAAGAGCTGTCTAAGGACATCAGGGACAAGATTGTAGACCTGCACAAGGCCGGAATAGACTACAAGACCATTGGCTAGGTGACAACCTCTTTCTCTCAGCCAGGTCTGTAAAAATGGGTCATGGATGGGTCTTCCAGCACGTCAATGACCCTAAAAATACAGCAAAGGCAACAAGGGAGTGGCTCAAGAAGAAGCACATTAAGGTGATGGAGTGGCCTAGCCAGTCTCCGGACCTTAATCCAATAGATCTGGGGAGGGATCTGAAGCTCAAGTGACAGCCTCGAAACATTAAAGATTAGGAGAGGATCTGCAAAGAGGAGTGGTCCAAATATCCTCCTGAGATGTGTGCAAACCTGGTCATCAACTACAAGACACATCTGACATATGTACTTGCCAACAAGGGTTTCTCCACCAAGTACTAAGCAATGTTTTGATAGGGGATCAAATACTTACTTCACTCAATGAAATGCAAAATTATTTATATCTTTTTTTATGTGATTTTCTGGATTTTCTTTTTGATATTCTGTCTATCACTGTTAAAATAAACCTAGCATTAAAATTATAGACCGTTCATTTCATTGTAAGTGGGCAAACTTACAAAATCAGTGAGGGATCAAATACTTATTTCCTCCACTGTATGTATATATTTACTACAACATGCGTATGTATGCCTTCATAAATAGCTTCAAACTCACTCGGCACACACCATTACAATTCACATGTCTTCCCCACTCCAACTGACGTAAGCAATAGTTCACCTGTCATTATCAGTTACAGCCCTGACAGCACTCGCCTTCTTTTATGATGGAGCAGGGTATCATGTTGTTTGTTTGTATGATATCATATCTGCGACCTCTGAACTTCAGGCTCTGACCCTTTGACATGTGTGTTCCTCAGAGGATCAGGAGGGGGGCAAGAACTACCGGTCGTTCACCCTGGAGGACGTCTTCAACAGCACACTCAAGACCCGGTTCTACAACTTGATGTGGATCTCAGGTGGGAAATGGTTTTAAAACCTGTAGGCCTAGGTAAAAAGGTGCTGATAACTGTCATCCAAGCTGTAAATGTGTCAACGATTATGCTTTATTATCCATCAGCTGCAGTTACTGTCCATTGCTTTAGTTACTTATTCACTTTAAACCTCTCGTTCACATGTCTGTGTTGATGGGAAGTGCACATGGAATAAACACTTTTATTACAAGGGTGCAAAAAACATGCTAAACTAATGCAACACTAACAGTAATGGATCATCAATAAATGCAGGTTAACTGTGACTTCATACACTCAACCATATTTATATCATATGCCACCAAATGAACTGATACAGCAACATACAGTGGAGGAAATAAGTATTTGATCCCTCACCGATTTTGTAAGTTTGCCCACTTACAAAGAAATGAGCGGTCTATAATTTTAAAGCTAGGATTATTTTAACAGTGAAAGACAGAATATCAAAAAGAAAATCCAGAAAATCACATAAAAAAAATATATATAAATTATTTTGCATTTCATTGAGTGAAATAAGTATTTGATCTCCTACCAACCATAAATAATTCTGGCTCCCACAGATTAGTCCTTGTGCTTTAAAAAAGTATTCCTAATCTCAACTAGTTTCCTTTATAAAACACACCTGTCTCAACTTGTTACCTGTATAAAAGACACCTGTCCACAGAGTCAATAAATCAAACTCCAACATCTCCATCATGGGCAAAACCAAAGAGCTGTCTAAGGACATCAGGGACAAGATTGTAGACCTGCACAAGGCCGGAATAGACTACAAGACCATTGGCGAGATGCTAGGTGATAAGGAGACAACTGTTGGTGCGATTATTCGAAAATGAAAGAAACACAAAATGACCATCAATCTCCCTCGGTCTGGGGCTCCATGCAAGATCTCACCTTGTGGGGTATCAATGATCATGAGAAAGGTGAGGGATCAGCCCAGATCTACACGGGAGGAGCTTGTTTATGATCCCAAGGCAGCTGGGACCACAGTCACCCAGAAAACCATTGGTAACACACTATGCCGTAATGGATTGAAATCCTGTAGTGCCCGTTAGGTCCCCCTGCTCAAAAAGGGACATGTACAGAACTGTCGGAAGTTTGCCAATGAACACCTGAACGACTCAGAGAATGCTTGGGAGAAGGTTATGTGGTCAGATTAGAACAAAATCAAGTTCTTTGGCATCATATTGACTCGCCATGCTTGGAGGAAGAGGAATTGACTATGACCCCAAGAACACCATCACCACAGTCAAGCATGGAGGTTGAAGCAATATGCTTTGGGGGTGTTTACCTTCTAAGGGGACAGGTGGACTTCACTGCATCGAGGGAACTATGGATGGGGCCATGTACCATGAAATACTGGGTGACAACCTCTTTCTCTCAGCCAGGTCCGTAAAAATGGGTCGTGGATGGGTCTTCTAGCACGTCAATGACCCTAAAAATACAGTACAGCAAAGGCAACAAAGGAGTGGCTCAAGAAGAAGCACATTAAGGTCATGGAGTGGCCTAGTCAGTCTCTGGACCGTAATCCAATAGATCTGTGGAGGGAATTTAAACTCAAGCGACAGCCTCAAAACCTAAAAGATTAGGAGAGGATCTGCAAAGAGGGGTGGTCCAAATATCCTCCTGAGATTTGTGCAAACCTGGTCATCAACTACAAGACACGTCTGACATCTGTACTTGCCAACAAAGGTTTCTCCACCAAGTACTAAGTAATGTTTTGATAGGGGATCAAATACTTATTTCACTCAATGAAATTTCTATCTTTTTTAATGTGATTTTCTGGATTTTCTTTTTGATATTCTGTCTATCACTGTTAAAATAAACCTAGCTTTAAAATTATAGACCGTTCATTTCATTGTAAGTGGGCAAACTTACAAAATCAGTGAGGGGTCAAATACTTATTTCCTCCACTGTAGAAAATGGAATCAAACACCCATGGTGACTTTTAATACCTCATGTGGGTTGAGCTCTAAAAAGTCTTGATCTAATTAGTCTCCCATGATGCAACTCTTTCCTGAAAACCTCAATGCTTTATGAAATCCAAAGCCTTTCAGACTCCATGCCTCCAGTTTGTCACACCGGGTTTCTGCAGAAAAAATATAAGAATTCTCAATCCCAAATCCTGATGACATCAGCATGACCTCATCACGGTGGAACGTGACAAAGCTCCTCTGAGCCTCAGAAAAACAATGTACAAAAGAAGCTCTGTATATGTGACATGGAACTAATTTATGTATCACATACAATCCCTACAGATGCCTTTAGGGATTATTGTGCTTGTCCTACATTTAAAATACAATATATTCTCTTGTTTTACATTCATTTTTCTCATCGTCCACCACAGACCACGAGTATCTGCATAAGTCCAATGGCTCGGTCCGCCGCCACAATGTGGTTTCGGGAGAGTCCTCGGAGTTCCTGAGCAGGGACAAGTTTGTAAGTCACCCCCCCCCTGCCCCTCCCCCCCCCACACACAAACACATGTTCATCTGTGTGCCTCTTTTTGTGAAGCAACATTTAAGATAGTATTCAAACTGCTTAACCCCCTGCCAAAGCAACTGCTGTGTTGCTTGATAGGTCTTGGCAGGTGGTCACTGAAACTTTCACAACTGTTTTCTTTCTGCAATGCACAGGTTGAAAAAATGGCCTATGATTACCAGCTGTCTGGTGACCAGAAATATGTTGCCTTCATGAGCAACGATTCCAAGGCAAGCTATGCTTTGATTCACATTCCTATGATGCATTTCAGAAGTGATCACACTTGTGTTTATTGTTGTTTTGTTGGTCCCAATAGCAATGGAGGCATTCATATACAGCTTCATATTCGCTCTATGACCTGGCATCAGGGTAAGAACCCTACACTCTGAATCTAGTTATGAGTTTGCTTTATTTTTAAAAGCTAGGAACAGCATTTGGCCACACAGTTACATAGCTTACATTTATGCACTTATGATAATGCCAATGCACTCCACCAAACTGCCTATGCTATTTATGGAAAGTAGATTATTATATATATACAGAATGTTTCTTTTTACTTTGAAGAGAAGTGAAGCACACAAATGGCTGAATTTTCTATTGTTTTTTTCCACTTCATTTTAGCAAATTTCTGACATCCTCCGGCATTCCTCATGAAGTCCAGTTATTTGCCTGGGCTCCTAAGGGGAACAAACTGGTGAGCTTTGACACACACACACACACACACACACACACACACACACACACACACACACACACACACACACACACACACACACACACACACACACACACACACACACACACACACACACACACACACACACAGGATCTTTTGTTCATGCGTAACTTTGAGCGACAGTTCGGCTTTGAAGTTGGTGATAGATGAAGCAATAAAGCGCAACCTTTCCCAAACACTTGAGCAGAACAAAGAGGGTTCAACCGGGATTTGTGATGGTCCAGAAAACAACTTTCATGTTTTTTCATTGTATTTCCAGGCCTATGTTTGGAGATACAATGTCTATGTAAAGACCAGCCCTATGTCGCCGCCAAAGCAAGTCACGATCAATGGCGAGCACAATCAGATTTTAAACGGTGTTCCAGACTGGGTTTATGAGGGTAAGTGCCACACGATACAAAGAATCCCTGCCAAACAATGGTCTAAAGGTCCATAGTTTGGTGGTATTAACACTTGATCCATATTGATACCTTTCTGTGAGATATATGCTGGTATTACCCACTATAAGACTGGTGAAATTCTTCAGTTGAAGTACGGACAGTATATTATGTACTGAAACCTAACTGGGCTCAACACTTTCCCCCCATTCCAGAGGAGATGTTCTCGTCCAATCAGGGCCTGTGGTGGTCACCTGGAGGGAAGTATGTGGCTTACATTGAGACCAACGACACAGAGGTTCCCACCATAGAGTACTCCTGGTATGGAGTCAAACAATACCCCAGCACTGTTTCAATTCCATATCCAAAGGTGGGACATCCATCCTGGACTTCTTTCACTTTAAGTCTCTCCTTGGAATCCTTGTAATGTTGTATATGTCAATAAACCGTGTACTTGGGGCTCAGGCTTTCAAACATATCTTAACATTCCTTTCTTGCGCAGCCAGGTGCTCTAAATCCCGTTGTGAAACTGTTCGTTGTGGACACTGACAACACCACAAGAATTGCAGAAGTTGTTGTTCCAGCCGCATTCGGCTCAGGGTAATGAAATGGCTTCTATTATGCTGTCAAGTGTGTGTGTGTGTGTGTGTGTGTGTGTGTGTGTGTGTGTGTGTGTGTGTGTGTGTGTGTGCGTGTGTGTGGGTGTGTGTGTGTGTGTGTGTGTGTGTGATCAGAATCAAACACAAGCTTAGAAAGTCATTATTTCATTTTATTTTCGTGTGCCCTCAGTGAGCACTACTTGGCCACTGTTACTTGGGTGACAGATGAACGTATTGCCGTCCAATGGCTGAAGAGAATACAAAACCACCTCATACTTCAGATCTACAACTTTACTGGGTCCAGTTGGGACCCCGTTGAGGTAAAATACACAGTTATGTACAAGTGGGTATAATGTTCCCAATCTTAGTTGGGCGTGTTAGCATGCTGATATTTGTTAATTAGCACTAAACACAACGTATAGCTGTATAAAACAGTGCTTAAAAAGTGGTAGCCTGGTTGCAGTTTTGACCTTAAAGGTCACATATTATGCTAAATGCACTTTTTAAATGTGTTCTAACATATCCATGGGTCCACAGTGTGTCTAGAGACTGCCAAAATATTTTTAAAAATAACACTCTCCTTTTCTCACAATCCCCCTTTCTGAAACCACCACCCCTCCCCCACCCAATATACTCCAGTCAGAATTTTCCCCTTTTCTGACCTCACAAACTGGAAAGCCAGAAGCTTCCACTGTGCAGCCCACACCCCTATTTCTTATTGGTCCACGGCCCTGACAGACAGAGGGCGAGGCGTATCTGGCTTCGCTTCCGGACAGGGGGCGGGGGCAGCGCAAAGATTGTATATTTACGAGGGGAGCTGCAGCTCTTTTTAAAAAATAGGCCATTGTGAGATTAGCTGAACTTCAGCATAGTACAATAAATTATCTGAAAGTTTTTTTCAGCAAACAATTAAAGAAAAACGTATTAGTGACCACTAAGACCATATAATATGGTGTATAATAGTACCGAAAAGTGTATAATATGGGAGCTTTAAAGCAATAAAACTTCATATGGCATTTCAGTTAATGACAGCTTTGTAGATTTAATGAAATAAATTGCATAAAAATGTATCATGTGTGACAGCAGCTTTGACACTCTTCAATGTAAGCTGTAGAGTTTCTAAATTAAATTCTGTGTAGCACCTTTATCTTTCGACTGTTAGGACTGGTGTGTTGTTATTAGGGCTGTCAAATTAACGCGTTAATTTCGATTAATTAATCACAGAAAAATTAACGCAATTAAAAAAATTAACGCAGATTAATCGCACTTCTATAATGCCTTTTGACCCGGTGCAAAAGTGGTGCGGAGCTGCACCTGTAGCTCGCCGCGCCGGGCGCGTGGGTTAAAGGGAGAAAGGTAAAGAGAGAAGCAGGGGAAAGGGGCCGACTCGAGGGCTCTATGGACGGTTTATGGGATGCATGAAGGTAGGAAGACATCTTACTTAATTCTCCGCAGTGTCCGTGCATTATTTATTTAGTGGGTGCAACAATGTAGGCTAGGTTCAAAACAGTAGTAGGCCATATCTCTCAATCTTCCTCCAATTTTGTTTGCTAGCTGTCTAGCACCCACCCCGTGTGTGTGTGTGTGTGTGTGTGTCAATATTTTTGCCTATGAGTAGGCTACGAAATGGTGGCAGTGCAGCGCTGTCTGTTGTGGGAGATGGAAATTCGTCATTTAGTCTGCTTGTTTTTTTGAGAAAATTCGGCGCTAGTTCATGTATAAAGCTGGCTGAGGGGAGGAGACAGAAGTTACGAGAGACGGAGAGCGAGTGCGCGCGAGAGAGAGAGAGAGAGAGACAGAGAGACAGAGAGAGAGAGAGAGAAACAAACTGTAGTAGGCTATACAGCTGTTTACAAACAGGTATAAAAGTGTCATATAAGTATGCGATTAATTTAGATTAATTAATCACAGAGCCTGTAATTAATTAGATTAATTGTTTTAATCGCTTGACAGCCCTAGTTGTTATACAAATAAAAAAATAGCTAGTGAAACCAAAATTCAACTATTCTGTTTCGTTTTACAGCATCTGGAGGTGAAAAGTGCCACAGGTTGGGTTGGACGGGTATGTACATGGCACAGTAGAATGATACTTCTTACAATATTCAAAATTTTTTACACACTGTCATTTGTTTTGACTACAAAAACCAACCTGCTGCCAGAAATACTCACTGGAGCACCAAATGTGTTGATCCACCGCTGAAAATAGTCCCTGACAAATTAACCATTTCGTCCTGTATGAATAGTGTTTGCTAAAAACTAGTGACCTGCTCTTATTTAAATAAATGATTTGAACCCTTAGAAAAATTAAACTTTATTTATGCTATCCAAAAGAAATACAACCTCCATAGTGCACTGATAAATGCTAATAAACTTTTTCCTTTGAAGTTCTCGCCACCAGAACCGGTATTTGCATCCGACAAGAACAGCTACTACATGTTGATGAGTGACGACAAAGGCTACAAGCACATCCATCATGTGGTCGGGGTAGGTAGAAGGATTTATTTCAGCCAATGGGCCAGTATTACACTGGCAGAATCTGCTCACACAAATTGTGTGCAATATCTTTCATGAATATTATATATTATACATATACTGTATATTATATAACACATTCTCTTCTGACATATTTGTCCAGGGCAAGGCCACAGCGATTACCTCTGGAGCATGGGAAGTCACTGGCATTCTGAAAACAACCGCAGATAGTGTGTGAGTTCCAATTAAGTGTTGCATTGTCTGCATACAGCATGTGTACACATTCGAAGATCTGGCGTACACATAGTTTTTTATCTTCCAAAAACATGCATAATGAACATGATTTGACATTACTGAATACTATTACAAGCTGCATTTTTTCATCAAAATGAAATATTCTAGATTTCTTTAGTGCATCATTTTATGCACTTTCCCAAAACATTGTCCGACATATTTGGTGCCTCTGAAAACCTCCATTGCTACAGTCTGAAGTCTCAAATTGCTCCACAGATATTATTCAAGTAACGAAGAGGGCAGCAAGCCAGGAGGAAGGAATGTTTACAAGTAAGGGTCTTTATTCCACTCTTGCTGTTTTTGTTTGTTATTTGAAGACATATTTAATTTATTTTGGATCTTTTTCGTATGTCAGATGGACTAAGGGAAGCTCCAAGTGTCTGACTTGTGCGTTCCGTGGAGAAGACTGTCAGTATAACTCGGCCTACCTCAGCCACAATGCCTCCTTCTACCGTTTGAGTTGCAGTGGTCAGTCATACTTTTTCTTTTTCTCTTTGGTATAATACAATATCTAATCAAATGAGTATATGTTTTATTAGACAAAGACAATTGATAAGTAAAATTATATTTTTGTGAATTTTTACCCAAAGGTCCTGGCATTCCTTACCATTCTCTTATGGATAACCATAATGAAAAAGGTGATCCACGTTTGTAATCACATGCTGAATAATATGAAAGCAGAGTAAATGTTATTCTAATGGCCTTTTTTAAATTTTTATTATATATTTGTAGAGGTAAAAGTTTTGGAGGGCAATGAAGAATATAGCAGCCTAATATCTGACATCCATATGCCCACCATGGAGAGAAGCACCATCAAACTTGGCGGACACAGTAAGTTGATTGAACAACGCATTAAAACAGCGCATATATGGAGTGGTGGAAAGTAGACCTAACATCATTTACTCAAGTTGTGTACTTAATTACAAATTTGAGGTATTTGTACTTAATGTCATTTGTCCACACCAAAAAGTTGAGTATACATTTGTGTAGAACTTTTTCTTCTACCCCATTTTTCACGATCGTCAATAACTCATTCAGACATTTCTATATGTTCCTATTTTTGACAGATCTCTGGTACCAGATGTTCTTGCCTCCAGGCTTTGATAAGTCCAAGAAGTACCCTTTACTGATAGACGTGTAAGAAAAAAATATGTATATCCTGTGTATTATTGCTTTCCAAAGAGAGCTCATAAACTGATGGTGAAACATGGTGCCAACTTCCAGGTATGCTGGTCCCTGCAGCCAGAAAGTAGATTACAGCTACAGAGCGAGCTGGTCCTCCTACCTGGCCAGCACTGAGAAAGTCATCGTGGCTAGCTTTGACGGCAGAGGGAGCGGTTACCAAGGCGACGAGATAATGCACGCAATCTACAAACGTCTGGGAACCTATGAGGTGGAAGATCAAATATCGGCGGTCAGGTGAGGAAAGCTGTTTGGACAAGTCAATGCTTCTCCCCGCTCAAATAAACACCTTTCACCCTCCGCTTCCAAGCTTGATGGAACTGGATTTGTCTTGATTTTCTGTGCGGTTGAAATGGTGTGAACAGATGGACACACACAGGAGAATGTCATTAGCATCACACACAGTGTCAGCGATGATCAGAAAAGGTCCTTTTCTATTTTCTTTTAAAATTATAGATCATTTTTTTCTCTTTTATCTTAGAAAGTTCATCGATATGGGTTTCATCGACAAAGAAAGAGTTGCTATTTGGGGCTGGGTAAGTGGTCAAGAAAGTGTGGTTCAAACACAAACCACAAAAAAATGTTTTGTAAGCAATATGCAGTTTTGGCATTTAGAAATCCGAGTGCTAAATTGCTCTGGAAATAAGTGCTGTCAACTCTTACTTAAAGGTACAACGAGTAAGTCGGCACGTTGGCGACACCTTTGAACAAAAGCGGTAGTATTTTTACGACGCCAGCTGTCGTGAAGCTGTTTTCTAGCTCGTGCAGGGCCTCAAGATTCAAATAATCAGGAAGCAATATAGTGCGTGTCCGTGTGTTGAAAGTGTGAGGGCACCGGACTCTTTTCGGCTCGGTGAGAGTGGTTAGTGACACAGCATCAACTACACCTGATTGCAATGAGTTGATCCATTGTCACCTCTCACGGAGCTGAACAAGTCCGTGTCCCCACACAAAGCGAATGAACGAGAGACGGCAGTTAGTTATGGATCACGATGAGGTAATGTGTTTATGTTGTTGTAAATAATGACTATTTCAGATGAATAATGGTCATCTGATGATGCTGGTGAGGCAAAGTAAACTTTGTTTTAGTAGGCTACCGCTCATTCATTTAGGAGTAAACACTGCAGTCTAGGTTCGCTGCGTGAAATTGTGTATACGTTGCTTGGCAACGCCCTCCCGCCCGCCTATCACTCTCCCTTTGAGCTTTTCTTCATTGCATTTTATTTTTTTTTCTTTGATGGTTCAGCCCCGTCATCAGTCATTATGACGACAAATAACTGTCTCAAACAAGGCTCCCGCTCCCCTTCTAGGATGACCAGATCGCATTTCCATTACTTTTCACACGTCCCGCAAATTGAGACGTTGTCCCGCATTGTTATTGAAAGTGAGCCCCCCTTTTTAAATGCGTGTTTTATAATCTGGCATTTATCCGATAGCTGTCAGGAGACAGCAGTCTCCGTTTGTCTGTGTGTGTGTGTTTGTCTGTGTGTGTGTATCGGGCTGCTGGGCTCAGTGGCTCTGTGAAGGTGCTGCCTGCAGTGCTTCAACGTTCACTTTCCTGTTACTTCAAAATAAAAGCCAACTCACGTTTGTCAAGTGAAATGCTAATGTGAAGCCAGTGAAATGCTTTTAATGTGAAGCCGCAGCCTTAATGCTCTATTTGTTTAACAGTAGCTAACTTAACTGCTGCACGCTGATCTAAAGATAGTGTTTTTTTAATTTAGAAAGCCGTGTCTCTGGCATTACCGGTGGTGACACGAGTTTATTTTGCTAAAAAAACGGCACTTTGTCCCGCATTGTCCCGCACAAACGTAGTCTTTGTCCCACATCTGGTGAATTGGGATCTGGTCTCCCGCTCCCCTTCCCTCACCTGGAGTGATAGGCTTTTCAATTCACGTTCCTGCGCCACACTGAAATCTGCGACCAATACGGATATGTGACCATAGAGCATGCACGCGTGAACCGAAAATCGGACTGGGTGTACGACCAGATCAAATGCAGTAATAAAAACTATATAAAAACGTCTTTCTTTGCACTGATGGTCTCGTTTGCTGTTAAAGGTAATTTATGATTATCAGAGGAAAAATTAGGCTGTTTAAAAGATATTTAAATGTTACTCGTTGCCGCTTTAAGGAGTGAGGGGTTAGGTGAGTTACAGTAATAGACTGTTTGTCTTTTACAGTCCTATGGTGGATATGTGGCATCAATGGTCTTGGGAGCTGGAAGTGGAGTTTTCAAATGTGGAATGGCGGTCGCTCCAGTCTCCAAATGGGATTACTATGGTATTTAAGTTTTTAATTTTGGCAAACCTTTTTCCAATCAGAAGCTAGAATAACACATTTTAATGATGCACAACATTGACCCATTTGTTCTTAGATTCCATCTACACGGAGCGTTACATGATGCAGCCCTCAGAGAATTCTGATGCCTACCTTGTGAGTTTCAAACTCACTGACATAACCTTTCATCTCTTGTATATATGACGATCATTATCAGATATGTTATCGCCTGTGTACACCAATAAACCCAAATCTCTCGTGCGTAGAACTCGACAGTAACCGAGAGGGCCAAGAACTTCCATAAGGTGCAATATCTTCTGATTCATGGAACAGCTGATGGTGAGTCATATGTTGGAAAAGTAATTGTTTAATTTTTAAAAACAACCTTTAGACCAAAAGTGGGCAAAAAGCATTGAAGCCATATGTAATCTTTCTTTCTTTTTTTTCTAGACAACGTTCATTTCCAGCAGGCAGCTGAGATCTCTGAAGCTCTGGTGGATGAGCAGGTGGACTTTGAGGCGATGGTCAGTCCAAAATTCAAAATAGAATCACGACAAGACTTTATGCTTTCTTAGGGATTTGTAGGCTACCGAAGATAAGAAAATAAAATTCACTCAATGCTTAATAAGTCGACCTTGTGTCAGTAACCATTAATATATTTGCATTCTTCTTACAGTGGTACACGGACAAGGATCATGGCCTCGGGGGCTCGGCCAATCAACACGTCTACACCCACATGAGTCACTTCCTACAGAGATGCTTTGCCTGAAGTCCGCTATATCACCACATATCCATGTAAATAAATACAAAATAAAATATATTCGGGAACAAGACTTTAATTGTAAATGCAGGCTTGATTGTTGGTGCTCCAAATTTCAGGAACAAGTGGAAACTTGATGTTCCTGTGTGTCAGACCAAACCATGGTTGTTGCGTGATTAAAAAAAAACTGACCACCGTAGAGTCTCATGATACCATCTGTTATTTGTGCCAATAAAAGGCTTAAACGGAAACATTGTCCCTTCCTACATTCTTAGATGTACCATTGCGGTGCTCAATTTCCTCTGAACCTATCCTAGTAGTATTATTCTACAGTACTACTTGGATCATGTGTAATTTTATACAGTTTACTAAATTCATTGTTGACTGTTTGATGTAATTTATTTTGTAAAATAATAAAGAAGTAAATAATGGGAACTCTTTTTGTTTGCGATATCGTGCTTTCATTTAGGGGAGATCAGCATAGCAATATAGCAGTGCTTGAGTTAAATAAAAAAATCTGACGCTTTGTGAAAGTCATGGTGACATCAAAGTAAATGCAGTTTCTTAGTGGCTAACTCCTTAAATTGCAAACTTTATACCTAAAGTCAGCATGTTGGTATTATCATTGTTAGAACGCTACATTTGCAGATTAGTCACAAACAAAAGATGCAGCTAAGGCTAGTGGGTATATAAAGTAGACTATTGGACACAAACATTGCTTTCACAAAAGTTATTACAATTCTGAGGGAATCAAGTAAATGCAAAAACTAATCAGCATGCTAACACAAGGAGATTATTAATATGGTACACATACCCATAGCCGGCCCAAGCCTTCATGGGGCCCTAAGCGAAATATGATTAGGGGGCCCCTCTCCAATGTTAGCGCTGCTGAAACTATAGATCTTTGTTGAATATCGTTCACGCACCCAGTGTATTCCACTTGTGCCTCCACTGTGCAGCTGTGCGAAAATATTAGACAGCCGAGATTCAGACCCTCCTAGGGGGGTCCGGGGGTACGCCCCCCCTGGGAGATTTTTTTAACCTTTTTAAAGTGAAATGCATGAATCTGGTGCACTTTGAGAGGAAAATTAAGAAATGTTGTGTGAACAAATAATTTGGAGACACTGGGTCAGATGAATTAGAAGCTATTGAAGAAGGACACATGGATTTTCCATAAAAATATTAATATATAATAAAATATTATGTAGGGTCCTCTGGGTTGGGCTTGGAGCTCTTTTTCTTTTACGGGACATATTTCTCTGTAATATAATGAATGCATTTAAATGCAGTTAGAGGAACGAAGCAGAAGAACTCTGTCCAGCTACTGTATCTTTTTTTCCACAGACGAGGCTGAAATAGGCTATAGACTATACAGGTGAAACTCGAAAAATTAGAATATCGTGCAAAAATTCATTTATTTCAGTAATTCAACCTAAAAGGTGAAACTAGTATATTATATAGACTCATTACATTCAAAGTGAGATATTTCAAGCCTTTATTTGTTAAAATTGTGATTACATCTTATGAGAACCCCAAATTCAAAATCTCTGAAAATTAGAATATTACATAAAATCAATAAAAAAAGGATCTTAAATACAGAAATGTCGGCCCTCTAGAAAGTATAATCATGCATATCTACTAAGTACTTGGTTTGGGCCCCTTTTGCATGAATTCCAGCCTCAATGCGGCGTGGCATGGATGCTATCAGTCTGTGGCACTGCTGAGGTGTTATGGAAGCCCAGGTTGCTTTGATAGTGGCCTTCAGCTCGTCTGTATTGTTGGGTCTGGTGTGTATCATCTTGCTCTTGACAATACTCCATAGTTTCTCCATTGGGTTCAGGTCAGGAGAGTTGTCTGGCCAATCAACACAGTAACACCATGGTCAGTCAACCAGTTACGTGTGGTTTTGGCACTGTGGACAGGTGTCAAGTCTTGCTGGAAAAAGTAATTCAGCATCTCCAGAAAGCTTGTCAACAAACAGGAGCATCAAGTGCTCTAAAATCTCCTGGTAGACAGCTGTGGTGACTTTGGACTTGATAACACAGTGGACCAACATCACCAGATGACATGGTGTCTCAAATCATCACTGACTGTTGAAACTTGACAGTGGTCTTCAAGTAACTTAGATTTTGTGCCCCTCCACTCTGCCTCTAGACTGTGGGACCTTGATTTCCAAATGAAACGCAACATTTAATTTGGATCAGTGATGATTTGAGGTATCATGTCATCTGCTGCTGTTGGTCCACTGTGTTATCAAGTCCAAAGTCACCACAGCCGTCTACCAGAAGATTTTAGAGCACTTCATGCTTCTGTCTGTTGACAAGCTTTGTGGTGATGACAATTTCCATTTCCAGCTAGACTTGGCACCTGCCCACAGTACCATAAACCACTGGTCACTGGTTGACTGACCATGGTATTACTGTGCATGAATGGCCAGACAACTCTCCTGACCTGGACCCCATAGAGAAACTATGGACTATTGTCAAGAGGAAGATGATACACACCAGACCCAACAATACAGACGTGCTGAAGGCCACTATCAAAGCAACCTGGGATTCCATAACACCTCAGCAGTGCCACAGACTGATAGCATCCATGCCAAGAATTTGAGGCAAGAATTCATGCAAAAGGGGCCCAAACCAAGTAGTACATATGCATGATTATACTTTCTAGAGGGCTGACATTTATTTAAAAACCTTTTTTTATTGATTTTATGTAATATTCAAATTTTCTGTTTTTTTTTAAATAAACTGTAAGCCATAATAATCACAATTATAACAAATAAAGGCTTCACATATCTCACTTTGCATGTAATGAGTCTGTATAATATATTATTTTCACCTTTAAAGTTGAATTACTGAAATAAATTAACTATTGCACGATATTCTAATTTTTCGAGTTTCACCTGTACACAGTGCATGGGCAACTGAGGGCAGCCCCATTTCCAATTGTTTTTAAATAAACTCAATACACACTGTGCATGGATGTGAACGTGACATGATCAGATAATTTCGGATTACCTCCCAGATGAACTGATTAAATTTTTAGGCTATTAATTATCTAGACCAAAACATTTTATTCCTTTTTTTGTAACTGACATTTGCATAATATGATGTTAATATCAAACACAAACTAAAACTTTTTTTGGAGGGGGCCCCCCTGGCGGTCGGGGGCCCTAAGCGACCGATTAGTTAGTTTGCTTATGCCGGCTCTGCACATACCTTTAAAGGTCCCATATTATGCTAAATGCACTTTTTAAATGTGTTCCAACATATCCATGTGTCCACGGTGTGCCTAGAGACTGCCAAAATATAAAAAAAATAACAATCTCTCTTTTTCTCACTCTCCCCTTTTCTGAAACCCCCACCCCTCCCCCTCAATATACTCCAGTCAGAATTCTCCCAGTTTCTGACCTCAAAAACTGGAAAGCCAGAAGCTTCCACTGTGCAGCCCACACCCCTATTTCTTATTGGTCCACGGCCCTGACAGACAGAGGGCGAGGCGTATCTGGCTTCGCTTCCGGACAGGGGGCGGGTGCAGCTCAAAGATTGTATATTTACGAGGGGAGCTGCAGCTCTTTTTAAAAAATAGGCCATTGTGAGATTAGCTGAACATCAGCATAGTACACTAAATTATCTGAAAGTTTTTTTCAGCAAACAATTAAAGAAAAACGTATTAGGGACCACTAAGACCATATAATATGGTTATAATAGAACCGAAAAGTGTATAATATGGGAGCTTTAAACATATGTTTGTGTTAACATTATGAGCATGCTGATTTAAGCATTCAGCTCAAAGCACTTCTGTGCAACCTCAAATACCTGATAGTATAACTACAGACTCAGTCATGTTAAAGGTGCACTTTGTAACATTGAGTGTGTCAGAGAGGTGAACATTTTCTAACGTATATTCTCATAACAGAAGAAACAAACTTTCCGCAAAGGAAAATTGGTTCACGGTGCCTCAATATAATTTTGTTTTGATTTATGATGATAGAAATATTCAATACTAAGAATTACAATATGTTTTTTAAACGTACTGCAAGCTCTGCAAATCTAAACAAATCCCCTCCCCTGAAACTGTATCGTGCACCCTTTAAAGTAGGCTAAAGGTGAAATAACCTAAAGTCAAAATATTATGTTTTGTGTCCATGGGAATTTTTGTAAAAAAGAGAAATAGTGTGTTCTATGCAGATATGGATTTTTTGTATTGAATTAAATATACAGTATGGGACTGAGTCATATCAATACATTAACATTTCTCTCTACTGGTATGGAGTATCAAACCTTTTTGAACAATGGCAATTGTAAAATGGAGATTACTGCCACTGATAACTGGCTGTAAATTAAATCTTGTTGGAAAGTTACCCCCAAGGGATAGGCTTCTGAAATCGCGTTGCTGCGATACAATGAAATCTGCGACCAATACGGATATGTGACCATAGAGCCTGCACGTGTGAACCGGAAATCGGACTGGGTGTGCGACCAGACCAAACGCAGAAATAAATACTATATAAAAAAAGTCTTTCTTTGCACTGATGGTCTCGTTTGCTGTTAAAGGTAATTTATGATTATGAGAGGAAACATGAGGCTGTTTAAAAGATATTTAAATGTTACTCGGAGCTGCTTTAACCTGCGAACACATGGACAGTGAGGAGATGGTCAGTGGAGGACTATGAGGCACTTCGGGGCTGTTTTGGGGTGACAGACTGAAACACACTCTATGAGCCCCATGGAGAGGACATTGACGGGCATCACAGATTACAAACTTCTGTGAGGACTGCACTGTCCCAACAAGGACTGTCCTTTGATATTCAAATAACAAGCCATGGGTGACAAAGGACATCAAGGCCATCTGTAACGTCTTTGCTTGGTTTCTCGTGGCTGTTCGAAGTACGGAGGTCGGCAGGGGCGGCGTCCAACACGGCGGTGTGAGGGCCCAGCCATCACGATTATCAGCTCTGTGAGAAGAGGCACTGCGACTGAACGCTGCATACAAACTAACCAACGGATGGCTTTCTATTGCCCAAGAAACAGTAAGCCCCCATTTGCCGATTCCGAAAGTTTGACCAATAGTATCCAGCTGCAGCCCCTTCTTTCTCTGGGAAAATAAGTTAAATTAATTAAATTATTACATTTTTAAAATAGTGAAGGCTCTCTCTCCACTCTCAAAATGCCCTTAAATAGTTTAGTCCAACTAAGTGTCTCTAATGCCTCGTTTCCACCGAGTAGAGCGGGTCGGGTCGGAGCGGGACAGCTCACTTTTAAGAATCTCAATGGTGTTTCCACCGCCGACCCTACCCTAACTGGTAGGGCTGGGTTTAGGCTGGACTGCGATAGCCGCCGCCAGAATATGGGTCAAACTATCGGGCTTTGGAACAACTGTGGTCAAGCCAGCGGTCTCTCGTTTTTGCTTGGTCAAATTATTTAAATATTTATTTGTTGTTGTGAGACGGCTCGGTGCAACTGATAGAGACAGTGAGCGAACAGCGCTGGCTGCAGCAGCTACGTGACATCGTAGCAGTGGGACACAGTGTAGCTAACTGATTCATTTAATGACGAGGAAAAACACCACACAATAAACAGTGCTGCGCTCACATTTTCGCCAAAACACAAGACTCTCTCCACTCTTGCCGAGGTGACTACACACGGCGGAAATGATTCTTTCGACCAATAAACGGACGTGATGTGTAGCTCCGCCTTTTTGGCACCCTTTCAGGCGGCTGGTACCCCAACGGAGGAGTACCGAAATTAGGAGCGGCTTAGAGCGGTTAGGTGTGCTTAAACCGTACCCTACCCAACTACCCGGACCGAACAGCTCCGATCCGACCCGCTCTACTCGGTGGAAACAAGGCATAAATAGCAGATGGAGCTGAGTGAAAAGGAGGAAAAATTAGGCTACAGTTTATTTGATTAGGTCCATAGGTTATTGTCATGGCTCTCTCAAAAAAGTAAAATCGAGCAAACAAAAGAGAAGAGAAAGAGAAGAAGGAAAACTAATGACTGATTTCTTTAAAATAAAAAAAGTTGGTAAAACCTTATTTAACCATAGTTACCTTATTGTAGGCTACAATATGTGATGGAAGTTTACAGTATGTGGGCTTAATTCAAACTGTACAGACCTAACCCCATATAACTGATTAAGATGCCTTTTTAACTTGGTATGAACAGCTCAGTGACTATAATAAACTACTGATTCATGTGAACAGTTTTAGCCTCAATTATTTGTAACACAAAATTCTAAAATGTTCTACATTGATCACAAGAGAACCAGGGCCCACAGAAACTACACGATCGCCCATAATAAAAATATTATTTACCTCTTCTCATGAAATGATTGTGATAATGTGGTTTATTCTTGACTCATACGTTACATCTGTCAAAAAACATCAAAGTGGGCAAGGAATTAAGCTTTCCAACGACTAGAGGTTGAGTACGCGCACTGCTTGTACGAAAACTCTAGTATATATAGAAAGGTTGTTGGTCACAAAATAAGCTCGGTGTTGTGTTTTAACTGAGGTGATTTATGTTAATTTGCTTAGTCATTTATTTTAAAGATATTTGCCACCGGAGCGCCCACCTAAAACGTTCAGGTAGGCTACTGACCTGGCGTGTGAAATAAAACCATACACTTGTGTGCTTTAATGGCGCTGCCTTCCCCTATAGTAGTCACGTCGAGATGGGACACTCAAGCGGCGCTTCAGACATCTGGCTTTGTTTGTAAATAATCTGTCTACACTGTTCTGCATGTGAAGTAAACAGCAAGTGACACATTAATCGTATCAAATCGATAATACAAATCATGCCACTTTTATTCATCGATTTTTATTGATTTTATCCATTCGTTGTTGCAGCCCTATATATTTTATGAATGCTTTTTGATGAAACAAGGTTATTGTCAAACTTTTGTATAGACTTTGTGCCTTTATGCTAATATACTGTTGTTTCATTCAGTAACCGTTTTTATTAGGACAGTGAACCCTATGGGTTTGGTAAGAATTAATATAATTTTTTTTCCACGTCTAAAAGTGTGTCCACAGCCCAAACCGTAAGTCTCTGCGACCCCTGCACTCTCAGCAGAACAAAAAATTCAGACATGCCCACCACTAGGTGGCGCTACACCAAGGAAAACACGTTTGGGGCTATAACTCCAACACCGAACATCCCACAGTCAAATACTTTATATCCACAGATTCACTGGAGTCAGCTGCATCTTTCTCTGGCATAGGCCACACCCATTTGCGATAGGATTGTCTTTTTGCAAAATTGTAAAAACTGCAAAAACGGACTTCTCATTTCAGCTCACACAATGTTTGCACAAAATTACACCAAACATAACATATACGCACAAAAAAAACTATTTTAAATCATTTTGCTACGACCATCGATTATGAAATGGTAGCGCTTTGAATATTTGTGAATTAACTACGTCTTACGTAAATATTAATAAATCCAAAACGGTTTCGTGAAATTTCTCCATAAGGGGACGCCATAAACGAGAAAAGTTGATATATTGTAACTGGCCACTTAAAACTCAAGGGAGACCATAATGGGGTATACCTGAGTCTGTATAAAAAATATGTCCAAGAAATATTAACGTGGGACTTATTAAGAAAATTGGTTTGGCGTGTTTTGGGCGCTACAACCAAGGAAAATGCGTTTTGGCCTATAACTACCACACTGAACATCCCACATTCAAAAACGTTATATCCACAGATTCGTTACCCATTCAATGCCACGCCAGTTTGCGCCACTTAAGAAAATTTCAGCTCCCACATTTTTCAATTGTTCACATTTTCAAACTTTGCACAGAACATCTACAGATGCACATGAAAAAAAATTGTTAAAAGAATTTTGCTACAACCATCGATGACTGCATCGATGACCGTTCATTACGGCTTGCAGTTCTAGTTGTTATTATTTTTCTTACCATGGTAGTTTCAGCAATGGAGCCAAAGCTGTTGATGAAAATGTTACAGGAAACATTAACTGGAGGACCTGGAGAGAGAGAGATGAATAAATAATTATTAAATTGAAGCAAGAGCAAACCTTACTCTCAAAAAATACTTGGGTCAGTCTTAGCTCGATTCAAAGTAAAGATCCACAACTTCAGGGGCCGTATTCACAAAACATTTTAAGGCTAAGAGTAGGTCCTAACGTGCTGATTTAGGAGTAACTCTCAAAAATAAGGGGCGTTTCACTCCTAATTTTAGGACTCCTAACTCCTCGAGAGGACTCCTAAGTCACTAAGAGTAAATCACAGACAACAATTTGATGGTGTTTTGGAGAGATTTAATGCTAGTGAGCTTTATAAAAGGTACATTTTAATAGCTGTAAGGGTTTAATGATCTTAGTAAAGCTATATTTAGAAAGTATAGACACATTTATATTTATTATATTGTTATAAACAAATATTTATTAAGTTCCTTATCCTCCAGTTGCTTTGGGTTTACGATGCACTGAAAGTTACTGTTGGTGTCACGTTTGGGTTTAATTTCCTACTAGAGTAGGCCTATATGTGGCGCTTCCCAGCATCTCCTCCGTTCCACAGGTCCGCTACTGTATAGTTGCGCGTCTCGCCTTTTTCCTTCCTCATGCACTTTACGATTTTGCCGGCTGTTGTTTCTAAATTGTGAATTTCCTGGTTTGTCGCTGTCTGACTATTGCTGCATAGTCCGCCATTGAGAGAAAATACAGTGAGAGTGCATGGCGTGCAGCTGTTCAATGAGGATATTTTTGTGGCGCTATTGTAGGTTCATTGTGAACAAATGTGTGGGAAACCCTGCAGTATCTTGGTTTCATGTTAAATCAGTGTCACTTGTCATTAATTGTATATAAAAACTCTTTACTTTAATACAGCGACACGATATGGATATCTCCCACAGTGTTTCCATCTTAAATTCACTCTTAGCTCTCATTCCCTCTCAGCCAATCACTGTGGGCATAGAAGGTATGAACATGACTTCATCCATAGCAACAGTGTCAACACCGCCCTCTAGTCTTAGCTAAGGAGTCCCTCCCATTCCTTAGTAAAAGTTGGTCTTATCAGCTTTGTGAATAGGTTTTAAGAAATTACTCCTTACTAAGAACTTTTAGTGAGTACTCTTAGCGCTAAGATAAAATGTTTTGTGAATACGGCCCCAGGTGATTACCAAACACAGAAGGGATGCTGGTGGATGTCCCTAAAATATTATAAAAATAAAACGAGTCAAACAACATGTTTTCTTTGCTGGCGTGACAGGTGAAGTCCACTTTCCGCCCTGTTTGTTCCTGTAGTTTGGTAGATACCTTTAAAGTTGGGTCTTATCCTGGCATCATATCCAGATGTCCTCCCCATCAGTTTGTCCAGAAAGTCAGAGGGAGACATAGGAACCGGCCGATTCCTTGCAGAATTGTCTGCTCCTTTACACTGACTCAAACTGCCAGATAAACAAAACAGACATAACACAAGTAATTAGCTGAGATATTTTACAGCAGAATTCATATTTTGCTTCTCTCCTTGTCAACTGATGAAGCTACAAAATGAAAAAGGTTCGGAGCCTGGATTTGGATCACCGTCTTGCGAGCCCCGCCAGGGGCAGGCCAGGATTTGGCCTGCCCGCCTCAACGACGACGAGCAGTGGACACTTAGGTGTCCCCCCCAAGTGAGATTTTGGCTTTAATATTACCTGGGCAGATGTTTTAGTTATTATTACTTTTTAAAGTGTTGAACAATACTGTTTATTTTCGAATTTGTGTTTGCTATTTTGAACAAGCTGTGTGATTATCTTTGTTCGTCCTCCCCCATGGAGAACCAGAACGGGGAAAATTTGTTTGATCAGCTCATTCAGCGTGAGTTGAAAGCAGTGTGGTTTAATTCTGCTGTGTGTTTTAAAACCTCACACTTTTCTTTTCTTCTCCCCCCTCCCCGCGCTCAAGCGTGGTCTTTCCTCCTCTTCCTCTCCTGCACGCACACACACACGTTAGATAACCCTAATTGTAGTCTTGATCAGATAGAATTGGTGCAAAGATCGACGGTAGAATCCATTTAAAGAGCGAGTGGTTTTCGAAATCCCCCGCCTCAAACCCCTTCTTCATGTCCTTTGTTCTGAAGTAGACGCCATTTTGAGTACCCGTGGTAGTTACTTCCCCTATGGTGGAGGTAGAATAGCCTAGCCTAGACCGCCGCCATTTTGGGCCTTAATAGCCTAGCCTAGCCTAGCCCACCGCCATTGTGGGCATTTCGCCCCTCCCTGTACCTTTGGTAAGGGTTATTCTCACTGACCGACTCTCTAGCTCCCCCGCGCGGTCTGACTCACCCCTCGAGTCATAACGCGCCCCACACACATCCTACCTCTACTGCGCGTCTACCTCGCGTCTGCGTCTGACTTTTGGTCACAGACTGTGAAATCAACGTAGAGCGAGCACACATCCAACCTCAGACGCACTGCTGAGGCGCGTCGGAGGCACGTCTGCAGCGCCGCTCCCCTTCACCTCAGGAGGCTCGCCTATTTTTTTCTGAGAGCAGCGCGTCTCTCTCGCGTCTCTGTGCTTTAACTGATAGAGAAATACTCTGCTGACAGTCATACCAGCAGCATTCACTCTAGTTACACGTTTACCCGGTGTGTTTATTTCAAAATAAAACATCCCTCAGTCGTATACGCAAATAATCCCTTTATTTCACGATGTAATTGTGCAATCAAAATCCGAGGGATTGAAAACCTAATTTTCAATTAGTTCTGGCATTTCATTTTTGGATAAATGACACATATAGAGATCCAATATAGTGAAGAAATAAAAAAGATCATGATGAGCGCAACAGTTTTCCGTTGCTCTATCTGTGTCTACGGCCTTCTTCTTCCCCGACCACACCCCCCTCTCTCTCTCCCGTATACATCAGTAAAGTGATTTTTGAAATACTCTGCTGAGAGTCATATTGACTTCATACTGGCAGCTTTCGCTGTAGTTTCACCATTTCCTGGTGTGTCCCCTTCAAAATAAAACTTCCAACAAGCAGCAGCAGCTGCTGAGACGTTGCATGTGTGTCCGAGAAAAGTCCGAGAGAGGCAGCAGTAAGGTAAGGGGACGCGCTCCAGAGGTAGACGCAGGATGTGTGTGGGGCGCGTAAGTCACGTGGGAACTCCCCCGTCCCTTTTCCTACTTCGCTTCACCCACACACACCCACACACACACACACACACAGACACACACACTGGTACATGGCTGTACAGACAACAATGTTCTAGACGTTTTCTTTGATTAAGTTTGCTAAGTGTATTTGCTTTATGCGTGTATAAAACGGATGTTACCTTAAGTTTCATTGTGGTTAAAATAAATGTTCTTATATTGTAACCAGAAGTGTTTGTGATTTATTTGTGTGGATATTATTGGAGTGTCAACAATCAACAAGTGAAAGATTCTGTAGCCTTCAGTGTTAAGATCATATTACCAAATTCATAATAGTAATTACTTGATTACATTATTTTATGGAAGTGATCATTGAGACTAGGATTTATTAATATTGATTTATTTAACTGAACATTAAACTAATCAACATTTGAGAATAAATCATTGATTAAAGGATACAATTTGCTATTACTTTTCCATTCTTGAATGAATGGTGGTGCCCCTTTTGAACTTTAATAAATTATTAAAGTATTATTAATCTTCAGATTAATTTCTAATAGCTACCCGCTACACATATAAAGCTCACCGTTGGTCTAGCACAGCATTGCTACATCAAACTTTAAGTACATATCTTGAATGACTGTGAGAGTCCAAAATGGAGGACACTATTAGCAACATTCGACTCATTTATTCAAGAGGCATGGTTTCCTATCATTTGTGACATAGAAGGTTGTGGTGCAAATATGTAACCTTGAATTACCTTATTAACTTATTAACTGTGTTAACCTATTAGGAAAGATCAAAAGTAGGCACTAGGTAAAATGTAACCACTAATATCAAGTTTAATGTATCAAAATATATTTTAAATGTTGATATTTTGTAAGGTAGAATGCTGAGATTGTAAGTTTAATAAAATAAAAAAAGTTTGTTATTTTGTTGGTCGTCCCCTCAGAATCTGATGGCGTATTCCCAGCTGCCGTGTTTAGTTCGGTTGAAACGAATTCAGGTGCACTTCCGCCTTCGGTGCCCATCTTTCAGGAAGGTGGCAGCAAGCAATCACACTCAAGGGCGGACAAAACAAGCACACTGAGACCCAGCTGAAGAGCTGGTCTAGTGCGCTTCGTTTGTGGTGTGAATTTGCCTCGGCCTCGATCCGACCCAAATGCAGGAAGCACTGGGCCTTTTCTTTTCTTTTTTAATAAATCGCTGTCAGCTTCACATGAGGCTATGGGAAAGTGTTGTTGTTACCATTGTTAAGAAGATTAGTTGTGGTTTGACCGGGAGTCCTGATCCAATATATTACATTTGCTTTACAATGCTGAATGTGTAGGCTACAGCGATAAGATGAAAGAGAGGGTAGTGTTCCAACAGGTTCACTCGTTAACGCTTGTTAACGGGTTAGACCGTTCATACTGTGCAGGTGTAAGTTTGGAGCTCAGCTAAATCAGCTGTGTGTCAGCTTGAACCTATTCTTCTTGCGAGCCACGCGTCCATCAGCAAAAATGCAGTAAAAATTACATGTTTTATATCGTAGGCTACAAGCCACAAAATGTGGCATTGACATACATATTTTGGCCATATGAAACAACAATAATTAGATGTTTTTCTTTTTTTAGATGTATTTATTTATTATTTTTTACCCCAAATTAGACCTAACCATAGATCTGGACTTAATATATATTTTAAATATTCCTTTCAAATTGTAGGGACTTACATGGTATCATTACGTCAGTGACATGAGACATATCATCGTCATTAGCATTACAGATGTAATCTGCTGCATTGACATCTAGTTTATTGTCTTTTAAGTTCCTATCTATCAAATAGTGAGTTAAAAAAAATGGTGATTATGAATATAATTTAGAGCATATCAAAATATTGAAAGACTTAGATTTGCTCATCTTCATTTCAAAAAGCTATGAAAATAAACTAGTGTGCAAATGTCTGGTAATAATTTCACTGTTCCGGAGGATAATATGAACCCAAACTTGACGGCAGTGTCCGTGTGTAATTCCAATATAGTACAGCGAAGCACCGGTGAGGTCCTCTGCCAGACCACGCACTTTCACTTTCAGGTAGGCTGATGTCTGCCTTTATTTTTGCCGCTGAGCACACACTGCTGTTGTTATTGTGTTTAGTATGTTGCTGAATTGCTGTTAATGTGTGTGTATTTGCGATCGGGGTGCGTCTTCATGCTGTTTTAATGCTATTTGTGACATGACTGCCGCTGGTTACACAGTGTACCTACATCTGTATTTTTTGGCACAGCTGGACCATGTTGTTGTTGTTGCACCGTAAGTGTGACGGGCAGGGGTGGACTGGCCATCTGGCATACCGGGCATCGTCCCGGTGGGCCGTCGACCCAATGTGGGCCGGTCGAGTCCGCTAAGTCTCTCTAAATTCCCTCCAAATGGGGCAGCCAATTCGCTACAGAGGGCTGGCAGCATCGATACATATTATTGGTCTATGTTTGTCATTGTCAATCAATCATGGGCTGATAGGCTCAGAGAGCCCTGATAGTGCTGTCAATCACAATACAAACCAGGGTGGGGCGGGACCTCATGGCATGGGCAGGAGTCGACTCGCGTGACGGGCTACTGCTCAGCTGAATGGATAAGCGGAATAATCAGTAATAATGGATAAGCGGAAGAAACGCCCGGGTGGCGCTGAAAAACAGCGACTTAAAAAACTGAAGTCTCTGGAGGTGGAGGCTGCCAAATGTTGTAAATTAACTGACCTATTTGGTGCCGGGGTCACCACCCCAGCAGCAAGTGCTGTTGCCCCGGGAGACGAGGCATACACTGTAAGTAACGTTAGCCTGGGGCTGGCTAGGCTACATTTTTGAGACATGTCAAAACAAAGTAGAAAACGTTTTTTACATTGAATGCGATGTGACCTAATTAACTGTATAGTATTGCGACAACATATTAGCCCAGAGTTGAAGGGCTGTGAATGTTGGTAGTTGTGGTTGATTTTATTTAAATGTGCCGAAATGTGATATTATCGGCCAATTCCAATGCCTCCCCTTGGCTCTCGAGCCCTGCCGCCATCTACAGGGCTTGAGTGGAAGAGCTTTTGAGCGCTCACAGTGTTTAAATGGGACGTCATTCTTCACTTTTCACGTCACAAGCCTTTTCATTCGTTTATTCATTAAAAAAAAAAAAATCATTTCGAAAATAAATAAATAATCATGAAACAGCAAACACAAATCAAGAAGATGTATCAATTGTCAAACAATATCTAGAAATGGGCATGGGCCTACATGATGGTGTAAGTGCTTAATTGAAAACTAGGCCTACATCATTAAGAAAATATTAAAATACTTTGTCAAATTGGAATGCAATTCATAATGTGCAAGTTGTCTTCGTTGTATTTCTTTTCATGGGCTGCAGTCCATTTATAAAGTCATACCGACGTATTTAAAGTCAGAGCGTGAATACTGAATATTTGCCATTGAATTTATTGTAATCTTTCAATTAATTTATTGTTTAATGAGGTGATAACTATTTCAAAATTTGTGTGTAACTTTACTTTTTGTGTAAATGTGTTACTTTTACTGTAGTTTTCAAATGGCTGTGTATAGGCGCTGTCTTGAACATTTTCAGGTATTATCACAAAGGTCTGACTTTTGCATTGGAAAACACTAGTAAATGTCATAATGAAAACATGGCAAAGTCACTAATGTTGTTATGCTCGCAGCGTTTCACTCAATATGAACTAATGTTTTATCTGGTTCATTATTCTGAGTTATTTCCCCATCCAATGATAAATGCTTTCTCTATGTCCAGCCCAGACAGGTTCAGGGCAAGTCCAGCTGGTCAGTTCAGGGAGAGAGCCAGACCAATACAGGCAGCCCAAAAACAGGATCACCTGAGAGGGAAACAGTTGTTGAGAGTGAGGAGTGCGTCAGCCCAAAAACAGGATCACCTGAGAGGGAAACAGTTGAGAGTGAGGAGTGCGTCAGCCCAAAAACAGGATCACCTGAGAGGGAAACAGTTGTTGAGAGCTATGAATGTGCCAGTCAAATAACTGATTTTTTTTCACAACCTGATCAGAAAAATCTCCAGTCCTTTTTAAATTACCACCCTCAGCAAAAAAGTAACAATCCAGTGGTGGAGAAAGTGTTCTGTAGCAGAGACAGCACCAGTAGAAGGTGGCTGACGTACTGTCCAGAGCGTCACATGCTGTATTGTTTCATCTGCATGGCATTCGGTAAGAGAACTGATAGCAGTCTGTTCATCAGTGGAATGTCAGATTGGAGGCATATTCACCAGCGCACAGAGGAGCATGAGAGAAGCAGTGCACACAGAAACTGTGCTAAAGCTTATCTCTTGAAATCCGCCAGGGCAGATATCAGCAGTGTGTTTGGTGGCAGTCAGATGTCGGCGCACAAAGAGCAGGTCAAAAAGAGACGGCAGGTTTTGGAGCGCATCATAGATGTCATCAAGGTTCTTGGGAAGAGGGGGCTTGCATACAGGAGGTCAGAAAATGAGGCAGCATATACTCTGGAAGACCACACAGTTGATCATGGTAATTTCTTGGAACTCATACTTCTACTGGGGAAGTATGATTTCTGTTTGAAAGAGCACCTGGACAGCTGCATCGAGAACAGCAAATAGTTGCATTTGTCTGGTGGCACAAGAGGCAGAGGCTCCCTTGTAACTTTACTGTCCAAAACCACAGTCAACTCAGTGATAGATGCAATTCACCATCTGATTCAAGAGAACATCTCCAGTGACATCAAGAAAGCAGGAATGTTTTCAGTTCAGCTGGACACAACGCAGGACATCACCTCTCAGGATCAATGTTCTATAATTATGAGGTATGTTACTGATGTTGTTCATGAGAGGCTTGTTGCAGTGCTGAAGTGCAGTTCCTCCACTGGACAGGCCTTTGTCAACATGCTGTCAGAAGTTCTGGACAAAATGGGCCTCAGCAAGACCATGTGCATTGGAAATGCAACTGATGGGGCATCAAACATGCAAGGCCAATACAAAGGATTCTCCTCACTGTTGTCTGCACAATGTCCAAACCAGGTGCATGTATGGTGCTACGCACATGTAGTAAATCTGGTGCTTGCAAACACAACCCAGATCGTTATTGAGAGTGGGTCCCTGTTTGCGCTCCTCAATGGCATTGCGGTATTCATCAAAGAGTCTTATCAAAGGATGAATTTGTGGGAAGAGTCAGGCCGAAACAAAAGACGTAGACGCCTTGCTCCTATTGGCGAGACACGCTGGTGGGCCAAGCATGAGGCCCTGAAGAAGGTGTTTGGCTCCTTTGGAAAGCCGGAAGATGGGCTGTACGTTGATGTGCTGTTGACATTATCAGCTATACAGAAACAGGCAACAGTGAAACCATCTATCCGTGTCATGGCCAGAGGATACGCAGAGTCATTGCTAAAGTATGAGACGATCTTGACAGCTCAAATCTTCCTCCGCATATTTGAACATACCTCTCCATTGTCTAAATACCTTCAGACAGCAGGATTAGACATCCTTTCTGCTCACAGAATGGTGGCATCAACACAGGATACGCTAAAAAGCTTGGGAAGACATTTTGAATCTGTAAAAAAAGCAGCAGACACATTTTTCTACAGCACAAACACAGAAATCCAAGAGAGAGATGACATGGACATTGAAGTGGAGGCCACACTGCCACAAAAGAGGAGGAGGATAAAGAAAGTCTTGCCTGGAGAGATGGCTCAGGATGAGACCCTGGATGATGCAGAAAAATCCTATGAGGTGAATGTGCATAACCGGATCATGGACACAGCAATTGAAGCCATTATAGGCGCTTTCTAACACACGGCAATCTATATGCTGACTTGGCATGTCTGGATCCCAGAAACTTCCCTCAGCTCTGCACCAGTGGTCTTCCCCAGTCTGCCCTTCAAGACTCAAGCAAGTGCTTGCAAGGATTTGACAGCAGGGCAACTAAGGAAAATATGCAGGAGTTGAAAAGCTTTGCACTCCAGTGGAACAGGCTGAAGGCATCCCCATTGGCAGAGTACAAAGCAAGAACAGTAGAAGATGGATCAGGTGGTGAGGAGGAAAAAACAGAAGAGGTTGTTGAGATAACTCCCATAAGCTGTTGCTCCTACAAAGAATGCCCTCTGTGCTGCTACCAGATACTTCGACGTTTCAACATGCTAACAGATGCATACCCTGTCCTAGGCCTTGCTTATAAATACCTGCTTATATTATCCCTCACACAGGTGGCGTGTGAGCGCACATTTTCCATTTTGAAGTTTATTAAAAACAGACTCAGAAGCACCCTCTCATCTGATAAATTGGAGGCATTTATGCTGATGTCCTCAGAGAAATACATCCTCATGGCCTTGGACTCTGATTCAGTGATAGACAGACTTGCAGAGAAGAGTGAGCTGCTTAAAAAGCTGCTCCACTGATAAGGCGATAAATATTTAATATTATTGTTATTATCACACATTATGGATGTAGTAATTAATTATTTGTAATTTTAATGATACTTTTCAGAAGTTTTATTGTGCTTATGTGTTGATCCTTAATGGTGTGATCATGTACACTAAATTATCAATTATTCTCTCCATTACAGGTTGTTCTGAGGAGTCGTTCTCCCTCTGTTCTGTGGACTTGTTCTCTCATTTGGGACCACAGTTAGAATTTGGTAAGTTTATCATGTATTTTTTAATGTTGTATAAATTCATACTTCATAATGCCGCAAGATTAGTGTACTTCTATCTGTCTGGACAGAAAATGCCAGGGCTGAATTTTTGTCCCAGTCCACCCCTGGTGACGGGTCTGATCTCAGAAACGGCGTCGGCGTCAGGAATATATGGCCCAATATGATCAAGCGGCGAGCAACTTGCTTTCACGCGGCCAACCGCCGCAGTGGGCGAGTGCATTGTGTTCGCAGCTTAAGAGGGACTTGGAGCCTCCCGCGACATGACCTTTTTTTTCTCCGCGGTATAAACGGTAAGGCCAAATCACTCCCGGTAGACACATTTCTAACGTCGACTGTATGATACCGTCGTACCACCCAGCCCTAGACTGTGCACCAGTTGAGACAACAAGGATCATTACCAAAAATAACTCACTACCAGGGCCATATTGTCCCTATGCAGCACATCTAAGTCTAGTTTCAGATGACAAGTCTTTATTTTGGCATTTGGAAGTAGTTAACATTTAACCTAGCTGGGATTAACTTTATGCAACCCTGAGAACACAATATGGCTGTTTACCATAAGTGTGATGACTCATTTGACCTCTTGTTAACATGCACTCACACTGGCAGTAACATCAAGAAATAAAGGGACAAGTACTCATTAATTTCCAATGAGCTCTGGATGACAAGGACAAACAGAGAGCAAAGTGACAGCTGGATATATCTCTGGAGAGAGATATCTGTTCTTATTGGCTGTTGGGACTGTCCATTCACTTTGGCACGACTTTGTTGTGGCGTGTCAGGGCGGGACCATAGGGGAGGAACCAAAGAGAACAAGTGGAGCAGTTGAGGTATTTGAATTCAAATCTCTACCCCAACTGCCATTTTCTCCCCAAATCCTCCACCCCAGCTTTAATTGACAATAGAGAACTTGACTTTAACTTAATTGTTTAGAGTGGCCAACTGACTAGGCTTAAAAGGGTTATCGCATTGTTGCTTCCAAAAATAAACATGCTGGTTGTGCATCTGCAGGCCATGAAGTCTTCATAAAAACATCACCTGTTGTGGGATGAGTTTGTTATAATTCATGCATGAAGGGGTTATGAAGTATAAAAAGCCATGTTATGCAGAATAGCTCCTTTCACAGTCTTATACAATTATAGAATATTGTGTTCTATTTATCATCATCATAAGTGCAATAAAAAGTTTAATATTTCTCTCTGAAATGTATAGAGTTAAAGTATAAAGTACCTCTTGACCCTCGACAATCAATAGAATATGACATCCAGTTATTGCAGAATCTAACTTATTTAGCAATTATTGTAAATGTACTCACTTTTAATTTGTTAAATGTAAACTGTCTTAAATCATTAAATAAATACATCTCTCTGATCCAGTACCGACATTAGGGATGCACCGATCCACTATTTTTAGTTCCGATCCGATTCTGATATCTGGGTTTTGGATATCGGCCGATACCGATACTGTCCGATACGATATCATAATTGTTATAAAAAATGTTGTTGGTGGTGATGTTATGTGTAAGGCTAGGAATGCTTAAGCAATTCTAATTTAAAAGAGCAAGAAATATACACAAATGCATATAGGTTTATCTTAAAGGCAGAATTATAGAGTCATACAAAAAAATCCTTCTCAATGATCACTTCTGCCCCACTAGAATATGTGGTGGTCTGTTTGTCTGAACAGTCTTCCTCTCTCTGGCTGTAGTAGAATTTGTCACAGTGCAGAAGCCTCTCCACTTCCTTGACTTGGATTAGCTTTGGTTAGCTCACTGGCTAACAAACTGATATGTACTGTATGTCAAATTAGAAAGTAATATTATAATAATAATATATATACAGTGGCTTGCAAAAGTATTCATACCCCTTGGAATTTTGCACATTTTGTCACATTAAAACCACACATGTACATTTATTTTATTGGGATTTCATGTGCTAGACCAACACACAATGGTGCATCACTGTGAAGTGGAATGAAAATTAAATAATGGTTTTAATTTTTTTTTAGAAATAAAAAACTGAAAAGCATAAGTATTCAGCCCCCCTGAGTCGATACGTTGTAGAACCACCTATCGCTGCAATAACAGCTGCAAGTCTATTGGAGTATGTCTCCGCCAGCTTTGCCCATCTAGAGACTGATATGTTTGCCCATTCTTCTTTGCAAAATAGCTCAAGCTTCAGATTCAGCATCAGATTGGATGGAGAGCATCTGTCAACAGCAATTTTCAAGTCTTTCCAGATATTCTCAATTGTATTGAGGTCTGGACTTTGACTGGGCCATTCTAACACATGACTATGCTTTGATTTGAACCATTCCATAGTAGATCTGGCTGTATGTTTAGGGTATTTAACCTACTGGAAGGTGAACCTCCACCCTAGTCTCAAGTCTTTTGCAGACTCTAACAGGTTTTTCTGCCCTGTATTTGGCTCGATCCTTCTTCCCATCAACTCTGAGCAGCTTCCCTGTCCCTGCTGAAGAACAGGACCCCAACAGCATGATGCTGCCACAACCATGTTTCACGGTGGGGATGGTGTGTTCAGGGTGATGTGCAGTGTTAGTTTTCTGCCACACATTGCACTTTGCGATAAGGCCAAAAACTTCAATTTTGGTCTCATCTGAGACAGGACATAAAACCTGTTAGAGTAAAACCATGTTTCATTTTCATTCCACTTCACAATTATGCGCCACTTTGTGTTGTCCTATCACATAAAATCCCAATAAAATAAATGTACATGTGTGGTTATAACGTGACTAAATGTCGAAAATATCAAGGGGTATGAAAACTTTTGCAAGGCATTGTATATACCGTAATTTTCGGACTATAAGCCGCAACTTTTTCCCCATTTTTCGACCCTGTTATTACACAGCACAGTATATGTTCTGTAGCTACTAGGGATGGGCGTTAGTGATCGAGTACTCGAGCACTCCTCGTTTCAAATGAACTCGATTGGAGGATGAGGAAAATCTTTTTTTTTATTTTTTAGTGTCTGTAGCCTTTAGGCCCCTATTTTAAAATGTTAAATACGTGTACAAAACGGCACAAAACGGATAAAATAAAGTTTAACAAAATTAAATATTTTTTTATATTTAATTTTATTTAAGTGCAATAAACTGAGCATTGTGTCAAACAGCAACTGCAAATAACTGCCACCTCCGTGCCACCGCAGCGCAGCCTGTGTTCTCCAGGGCACCGCGGAGCTGAACACGGTCTCTCCTTCCTCCAGAACATTTGAGGGAGGGGGAGGGGAGAGGGGGTTGGGTGTTGTGTTTGTATTGTATGTGTTTACTTATTCTGTTTTTTTTGTCCATATGTATAAAACTATAAAACCACTCAAATAAAAGTTTAAAAAAAAGAAAAGTATACTTAAATAGTATACTTAAATACAAAATAAGCTGTACTATTTTGGTATGCAAATGAGGTAAGAAATACACTTAAATTATGTTGAAGCGCTGCTTAAGTATATCACAGTCATATCAGACTCAGACTCAAACCCAGTTGATTCAGCATCAGCATTCATCTGAACATAAAAACTACATATAACCTGCTCTCTGATACTAAGATGCTCAAAGGCCAAACCTTGTCTGAGAGAGGCTTGGTTTGAAGCGCTGACAGAATAATTTATAACTCACTCAATGATTATGCAAGAAAATATCCCCATGAAGCCAACATGAAGAGACAGTCAGAAGAGGCCTTTTGCATCTTGCCATACTGAGTGGGCCTAGGAGAGCTTGGTTTATTTTTACCATTATGTAACACCCTGTCTCCAACAGTACGACAACAAGCATGCAGGAAAGTAAATGTTCCAGAATCCTTTGTTCTAGTGCATGATCTGTGGATGAATCTGAGCTGTATGTATTACAGGACTGTTTAGCCCTTGAACTATTATTAATAAGTAATACAAGAAAAGTTTATCACCAGGGATGAACACAACATCCTCGTATCTGCTTAGAATTAACTAGAGTTAAAAAAGATTTTACCAGCAGACTAGATTTAAACCCTTATGGCTAATTCAAGTGTTCACTATTTACATTAATAGCGTGCATCATGGCAGTATGAACTAGCCTGGCATTTCCAGACCTGCCACTAGGCGCTGGCTAATTAAATTTGCTGCGCCTGTTGGTCTGAGCACTCTCCATTTAACCTCATTAAATATGTCATGAAATCCTGAGCTACCAATGAAATCGTTCTATCTGATATGGGCGGACGTAACCGGATGACGACAGTGACGTGCATGCACCGTCGAAGCTGTGATAGTAAACATCAAAGATGGCTGCAGATATTTTGCAGTGGCATTTGAAATGCACGAGTAGGAGCCGCCCCTTGAGTTGGAAATTACTATTGATCGTGGCCAGACCCTCTATCGTTCAAGATATCAGGGTCTGGATTTCCAGGCTACTGAGCAGTGGCATTTCACAAAAAAAGGTAAAAGAAAAGCAGAGGGTCACTAATGCGGTAAGTTATGTAAGTTATAAGGACTACCCGCTGGAAGAAATGCAAAAAAACAGTATGGCCAGAAGTTTCATTAGCACAAAACGGCAGAGCCTGTTTGAGGACAAGGGACAACAGCAGATAAGTCATGGTTTATGAAAAAAAATAAAATTATCAGCTATTTTCAATGACTCATAAGGAGGACAAACAATTTCTCCCTTACACAGCTTTACATACATTTGCATGATTAGCTTCTGACGACTGTGATGAAAGAACCAGCATATTTACAGGGACTGTCCGAATTCCGATGCCTTTTCAATCCGACAGTTCAATATTCTGAAAAATTTCAAATCGTTATTCAGAAGACAAAACCCATTGTTCCCAAGTGCTGGAACCGACAGAGGAGGCTTGCTAGTCCCAAGGTCCTCTATCCCGAAAACTTTTAACACTTCAAATAAATCATTTTGGTGGCATCGGTTATCACTTTTCCATGTGTTTCATGGTGTATCATTAGTCAAACCAATACCTGTGTTAGTGTAATAATAATCGGCTGATTTAATCGTTATCGTAATTTCTCAGAAAATAATCGGCATCGGCACCCAAAAATCCATATCGGTCGGGCCTTAGTGTGTGTGTGTGTGTATTCTGTCCATGGTGCTAGAATATGCTACCACGTGCCAAAATTGATAGGATGAAAGGCGTGGTCACTGTTTTAAATAAGTTGCATTGCGAATGTTAGAAAGAAATGTAGTTGGATTTGATTTAATTGTGTCAAACCTTTGCTTAAACAAAGCCGCATGGTTCCATACAAAATACATTAAATATTACAGGTAAAAAACTTGGTGGGGGCGTTCCCCCATGACGCTCAGTCCTCTTCTCAGCAGACCCGGTTTGAATCCGACCCGATGTCAGTTCTTTGCATGTGATTCCCCTCACCCCATTTCATCTTTGTCTCTCTGAGTCTGCACTATAAAAAATTTTTAAAAGCATTGAAAATGCCAAAACATTATCTTTAAAAAAATAAAACACTCCACAGAGTGTGTGTCTTTTCGGGATCTAAGGCAATCGGACTAGTTGTGGCCACTTCTTTAACTAGTAGGAATAACGGCAGTGGGTTTTGTTTTCAGAACAATGTGCTGTTGGACCTATGGACTGTCGGTCCAATGGGGCTTCATCTGCTGTAACTCTCCTCCTAGACAACAGTGTCAGTCTCATTGTATGCTGTTGCTGATGATTCCAATTGCAGGTTTACAAATTATTTAGTAACGCATAGCTGCTTTGGTGTCAGATATGTCCTCCAAAACACAAAAACTCAATTTCAAGCTTTCTAGAGTTAAAAGTATTCTCATGTACTGTTGAAGAAAACATAGACGAATATCTACCTGAACAAGATATATTCTGATGATGCCTTTTTATGTCTTAATCTCTTGCCAAAAAAACACCTAGTCCCAATGTTCAATTAAAAATAGAAAACAGATGTCTGTATTCCCTTTCAGCAAAACATAAATGAATTAGGGCATTTGCTTTTCTGTGTGAATGGTGCTGCTCACTGAGAAAACAGTCCCTGGCAGGACCAACCACTTCTCTCTTGACCTGGACTATGGGATAATCCGCTGCTGGCCACTTTTCAAACATGCAAACAGGAAGACCAAACCAAGTGCAACTAACTGATCACCCTCTCATCGAGGGGGTAGAGACAGGGAACGATAGGTCACTAGAAAATACACACAAAAACCTCAGACAGTTCTGCTTTCTACATGGCCCCTGGGAAATTAACATTGCAATGTGATCACACTGATTCTAGACAGTCAGACAAAAGGCCAACGGTCTTATTTCATTGTGTCAAGAAAACTGCCCCCCAATTCAAATTCCACAATCATTTTATTTTCACAATTTGTGTGCTGACTTCTAAAAGAAAGCGTAATTTTATATTATACATATTGATTTGATCACAGTGTTTCCCCCAGCACTTTATGGCAAAGGCGGCCACCTTAGCAATGCCAGCCCCTGCCTTGACTACCGACTGACCAAAAAAATAAATGTAATTAACAGCTGCTCTGTTTCGGCGACTGTGCCGCACGCGACTGTGCCGCACTGCGCTTGATTACGGCATGTACGCGAGAGAGTAGCTGATATTGTACTGGTGGCGAAAATAAACGCATAGCGGTTCTACGGGGATATTTAGCTGAACAGAAAAAAGTGCTCTGCAAAGCTAGACTAGTTAAAGGCTCCACATCACTGTGGCAACACAACCTATCTGTCAGCTCAGACAGATAAAAGACTGATGAATGCATGAGAGTGATGGCCCCGGCAAGTTTCAGTAGGTTTACAGAAGTGCCACACTGTTACTGTCTTTGAAATGCATTTAGTCATTTTAAGGGGAACACACATTGTATTATTTCAACTATTGAGTTATTTGTAAAACAGCTAGTGTCAACAAGATTTATTTTTTGAATTTTCAATGCTGCTTTATTTTTATGTTTTAAATTGGGAAATACATGTTCCAAAACAACCAATAACCTCTGTATTTAAAAATAAATCAAGCAAGTAGGCTAATAATAATCATTAATGACTTATAGGCTATCACATCATAGTAGGCCTATTGTCTACAATAATCACACAACAGCCCCCCATCCGAAAAGTAACTTTAAAAAGTTGAATTTGCACTTTGATGTTCATGCAAATGCTAAGTGTATGGTCCATTACTTGTATTTTAGTGTGTCTGCATATATTATTGCACCAAAACAGTAGAATTTTTCTTTAATTGTATTTTGTACTGTCTGCATGTTTGCAAACAATTTGTACCTGCACATAGCAAACAAAATTGCACAACTCAATGGTTGCGTTCCGAATCGCATACTCTTTCTTTTTTCTATTCTACATACTACATACGACGATAAAAATAATCTAGTTAGGATGCAGTAGGCATACTATTGGGACATAATTTACTCTCTTATTTCATCATAACATTGCGCCTTGATCTTGCCTCTTGCTTTTATATCCGTCGCATCCCCGTTTGTTTTCATATGGAGGCTTCGTCGATGTGACGTCACTTCACGTGCGCACTGGATTGTGGGTCAGAATCGCCCAAATAGGATGCACTTTTCAACACTAACAATCTTGGCCGCATGAAGTAGGACATCCGGGTACTTCTAACCATCCTAAATCTGGCCACAAGAATCGGGACATCCTAAATCTTTTTTCTACCATACTATATAGTAGAAAGTATGCGATTCGGAACGCAACCCATGTGTCAGCGTCTGCTGTATTTTTGTATTTAAATAAACAGTTGTCTATTTCTTTAGTGCGCATTGGCATCTTTGAGCAAAAATGTTGCCGCGGCGCATAGCGACGTGCCTCCTGTAGCGCAGGGCAGTGACTACCTTGACTAAGACATTTCCTGGGGGAAACACTGGATCAGTAATTATTCTTAAGTCCTGATGTGACAACTTGTGTGAATATGGGTTACAGACACTTGACTCCACTTTGAGGTGAAAAACGGTCAGTCTGCTCTTTTGTATGCGTTCATATGTAGCCCTTCTAGTCTATTTGCAGCTGTGGTACTTGTTCAGATTAAATAGTTTCTGCATTAACACATACATCAGAAATACTCTACATTCTCCTGCTTCCCTTGGGGTATTTTTGGCATTACAGCCTAGGACAGCCCAGTGCAGTGACGGGGCTGGGGTTGACTACTGCCTTCAGCCAAATGTTCACTTAAGTGTGGAGACTACTGGCCTCCCTCCCTCTCCCTCTTCAAATTACCACATACCAAACACACAACCACTGTGATCTTCAGCTACACATACAACAGAGGCATTGACCAAGGCACACAAGATAACACACACACACACACACACACACTGTTTGGATCTTTTTTTTTAGTAAAATTTATTAATACAACTTCTGTACTTATCGCTGATTCTCTTTAAATGTTTTATTTAGGGCTGTCAAACGATTACAATTTTTAATCAGATTAATCACAGGATTCACGATTAATTTTACCATTCGAAATATGCCCGAAAAATTAGAATTTTCTCTATATTGTTGTACGAACGAAAGAAGAAGAAGGTGGATGTGTACATTTAAAATTAGAATTTTTATTAATTGAAAATCCAAATGATGGTTTTAATACTGAAAATAAATTTAAATCAAACTAAAATATATACCTACCACACCATAATTCAATTGGTCTGTCTCTTTACTATGTCTTTGGGCAAATATAGGCTATATAATGGCATTTATTTGGTGAATCTATAGGTTGTGCATTCTTGAATACAACTTGATTACAGTCCGCGGTGTGTGTGTGTGTGTGTGTGTGTGTGTGTGTGTGTGTGTGTGTGTGTGTGTGTGTGTGTGTGTGTGTGTGTGTGTGTGTGTGTGTGTGTGTGTGTGTGTGTGTGTGTGTGTGTGTGTGTGTGTGTGTGTGTGTGTGTGTGTGTGTGTGTGTGTGTGTGTGTGTGTGTGCGCGCGAACACGTCCTAGGGGACTGTTCATTTGTGCCAGGAAGCCAACGTTATGTTGATGTCTACTCACACACACCTCTGAAAACTGCAGACGTTTGTGTCCTCGCGGGCTCTGAACAGAGCGGACAATGTTTCTCCTCCTGTTGCTCCCGACATCAACTGTCACCCGCGGCAGTTGATTTTATATACTATCTATGCCCCCGACACAGACGTGACCGTTAGCAGTTTAAAACACGGCATGGGCTAGCGTGCTGTGATGTGTGGCTGCGTGCAGCTACTGATCCTGGGTCAGCCGCAACGTTTGAGTGGCTGTAGTACAGAGCCGGTGGGATGTACGGGGCGGATCATTCTGCACATGCGTTAATTGCGATAAAAAAATTAACGCGTTAATTCCAGAAATTAATCACCTTGCGTTAACGCGATCATTTTGACAGCCCTAGTTTTATTATATACAGATTTCACATAAAATACAAAATTCCACTCTTAGCGCGAACCACCTTAACTATGTAGGAAAATGTGGAGCTTCGGATGACGATAGTGCTGCGTGCCGTCAAAGTGGTGATAGTAATCAACGAAGATGGCTGCGGATACGTTGTTTGGCTTGCGAAGTTGAGAAGCGGCTTTGGCCTCGACACTTGATTGATTGATGATTTGGAAGACAGCACTCAAATCTTTCATTAGCAAGAAAGATGATTTTTCTGTCTTGCCAACTGACCAATGCAAAAGTCAAATTTACCGCTTTTCGCTAAACGAACGGGGCTGAATATGTCACCTTGTTCATTTCTCTGATTGGTCGTAGTGCCATCCAATTGCGTGCCGTGGTATTCGAAATGCATGCGTTGGTGCCGCCCCTTGAGTTGGGAAGGTATATTGCTTATCGCCAGACCCTACATCCTTCTTGATGTGGGTCTGGATTTCCAAGCTATCAATATGGTGCACTATTAGGCCTTTCACACCAAAAAGAACCATGAGCCAGTTCCGGGCTTCCCAGTTATGAACCGGTTGGTTTCACAACGACCAGAGCCAGCCATAGAGCCGGCAAGTGAACGTCATGACGTCACTGTAAACGTGTGTATACGTCGCCCGACGCCGCTGCTCTCGTGGCTAACGCTAAAGCTAGCGCTAGCTTTAAGCACAACAGCGGCGAATACGTCTTATTTTTACACGTGTTGGCTCTCACTTTATCTGTGTGTGTGTGTGTGTGTGTGTGTGTGTGTGTGTGTGTGTGTGTGTGTGTGTGTGTGTCTCCGTTTGTCGCGCTGCTCGGCTCAGTGGGCTCTGTGTTTATATGTCCATGCTGTGAAGGTGCTTCATGTTACTTCAAAATAAAAGCCAACTCACGTTTGTCCAGTGAAATGCTAAAGTGAAGCCAAGTGAAATGCTTTTAATGTGAAGCCGCAGCCTTAATGCTCTATTTGTAACTTAACTGCTGCGCGCTGATCTAAAGATAGTGTTTTTCAATATAGAAAGCCGTGTCTCTGGCATTACCGGTAGTGACACAAGTTTATTTTGCTAAAACAGGACCCATACCGCGTATTTTCGCCGGTCAATTTGATCGCTACGTTCGGTATTTATGTTATGTTTACGTCTCGTAGTAGCGGTGTTTTTAAATATGGCGGGCATGAGGTTTGAGTTGGTCTGGTTGGTCATGATAATCCCTCCCCCGGCCGCTGGCGCAAGCAGTTCTTACCTCAAACCCTGCTCAATCCTGGGGTTTGAGTTGAACCGGTTTTTACAGCCCGGAGCCAACTCCGAAATAGCCCGGAACTAGCTCCGATTTTGCGGCGAGGTGTGTGATTAATACTTGACATCAACATAACGTCGGCTTTCTGACACAAATCAACATTCCCCCAGAACTTGTGCACACACACTGAAATCAAGTTGTATGCAGGAATGCAAAACCTGACCAGAAAATTATTGAATTCAATGTCATGCACACATATGAAAACACACAGATTAATCCATAGATTCTGGTGTGGAACACCAAATAAATGCCATTCTATATATTTGAGGCATACAAAACAGAATTGAACTATGGTGTGGTATGTTTTAGTTTAGATTTTTTCTTATTTTTCCGTATTAACTGTAGGCCTAAACCATAATTTGCATTTGCCATAATTTAAAAAAAGAGAGAATTTTTTGGGCATATTTCGAATGCCGATTAATCGTTAGGAAATTAATCTAAGTAGAGCTGTTTCTTTCAGGTCCTCGCTGTGCTTCATCTCAGATGTGGTTGTGCTCATTAGCATCAGCCTGCTGTGCTGTCTGTGTGTGTGAGCTTGGAGAGCGTGCTACATAGCAGGGGGAGGGGCTGATTGACTCGGGGTGAAGGGAGACTGAAGGGGAGATGCTTTTGAGACTTGAGTCTTATGAAGGGGTCTGCAACCTTTACTATCAAAAGAGCCATTTTCTGGAGATACAAAACATATTTGATATCACAGCTTTTAAAGTTTAATATATAGTTATACAGTGTTTCCCACTGATTCTTGGAGTATGTGGGAGGGAACCTGGAACTTGTAGGGGGATCTGGGGGCAAGCCCCACCACGGAAGAAAATGTTGTACCCTTTAAAGTAAAATTATCGATCTGCTGCACTTTGAGAGGAAAATTAAGAGCCCAAAATTAACTGTCATATTTGAGCTGTAACGTAATATTTTCTGGAATCATTTGGAGACACTGGGTCACATAACGTGGAAGCATTTTTTGAATCATAATTTTCATCAATAGCCTATGCCCCAGCATGGAGGTATTGAAACGTGAGCTTCTATGTAAACCTGAGTATTTTATTGACAGTAGTCAGTGGACAGTAGTATGCTACCTGCGGGGGCTTGATCCATTCAACATTCACATGCTTCAGAAATATAGCTTTTATATATTTCTGGGCGTGTTAACCCTTTTCCTTCTGCCTACTGCGGTTGAAAATAGTAAGATGTTGATGATCTGTCAAATATCCAACTTGAATCTAATTTCACCACGGTAATTAGCACTACTTAATAACTAACTTGGTAAGGTAAGTAACGTTATGAAAGGAATGTGAGTAGAGCCGTTTCTTTCATTGGTTCTGCCTCTAACAATCTCGGTCCCTCGCTGTGCTTCCTGCAGCCTGCTGTCGGCTTATGTGAGCCTGCGTGCGGGGGGAAGGGACTGGGCCATAGACGTTGGATGTGACACATATCTTAGTTGACGAAGGATTAAAAACATGTTTTTTAAAAAGAATGTAC
Organism: Ammodytes marinus; assembly: GCF_949987685.1. Classification (NCBI taxonomy): domain Eukaryota; kingdom Metazoa; phylum Chordata; class Actinopteri; order Uranoscopiformes; family Ammodytidae; genus Ammodytes; species Ammodytes marinus. Next base: position 32,168,778 of record NC_137235.1, read on the forward strand.
TGTGTATATATGTATTTTTATTTTGCAAAGCTACAGGGAGTCACTGCAGAGGGTCTCTCCGGAGCCATGGGTTTCCGACCCTTGGTCTAATGCATTAGTGGAAAACCCTGTGTATTTTTGAAAAACTATGGACAAGGAGCTATCCAATGGTAGATTGATAAACTGCATACAGTGACAGATCAGAGCCCTGTTTCAGGTAGCAGGTTTTATAAACTCTGGGTTTAATCCTGCGCTCTGAGTTGCTCAACTTTTTTCGGTTTTCGGTTTCAGAACAGTGGATCAGCGTTCGTTGGGTCAACCAACTCTGAGCTTGTTCACTCTGGGTTGATCGCGTGCGTAAAAGCCATCGTCAATGGATCGCTGATAACATGATTCACCATGGAAACAGAAGAAACAAATGCTAGATCCTCCCACTTCTCCACTTCTCAAAAAATAAAAATAAACTTCTCCTCCCACTTGAGTTAGAAATATTAACGAATGAGCTTATGGTATGTAGAAGAATTAACGGGGATATTATCTCATAACTCTGCTCTAATCACCTCGGCCATTCAGAAAAACAACGGGGTATGAGAAGCAAGTCTATTTTAATAATTAAGTTAAGCATATCAGCAGCAGCGAAAGTGTATGGCGCCGCAAAGCATTGCTGACAGTGTTTTATATTCGCTGTAGGCCTATTATGTAGTCAAGCTATAATAGCCTACTGTGCGGTAAATAGACTGTCACTTCTTTTAAATGAGGAGTCAGACACATTAGATGACAGTTTCCATTGTAGAGCCTGATTGATGTATTACCAGATTCCTTGTCCTCTAGTGATCACAGTTTAAATTATTATATTATTTCTATATGCATATAGCCTACGGCTATTTAACGAGGCTCGTCTGTGACTTTGGGATGACACAAGTGAACAGTAGCGATCGCGTCCAGCCCCAGCCGCAGAATTAGGCTACATTTCAACCTGACATAAATCTGTTCAATGGCACAGACAGACGTTAAAAAATCCCTATTAATAAAAAAAAAATAATGATATAGGCCTCCATACAATACAAATAGGTTTATTAATCTGAATGTAGAACATGTTCACGATGTGTAAGGTGGCCGCCATATGAACGAACGAGGGCTGAGAACAAGGCTACTGATGAGATAAATGATCGATCAAACGTAAAATCATCAGTACAAAAAAAAAAAAAAAAAAAACATCCCAATGGAGATTTCTATGGATTGATTTTGCTTAAACTGTACAGGGACGCGTTGTAACAGTGACTCTTTCTTCAGTCGGAGCTGCAGCGTAACTCAGGGTAGCTCTAACCACCTCCCGAGCAGGTTAGACCCACGGCCTATGTTGTAACTGACTCTCGGTTGCGCTGAACCTGCTACCTGAAACGGAAAACCGAGAGTTTCCACTAACTCAGAGCGAACACACTCTGGGTTGCCTCAAAACCAGCTACCTGAAACGGGGCTCAGGGCACACTGAGGCAGGCCTCTGCTTTGGTTCTCCCTGCTTACCACAGAAAATAATTTTGTGGACTATTACGTCACAGTCGGCACAGCCACATCCCCATATTTTCTTTATATGTCCATGCTTCCCCCCACATTAGCAACCAGAAACGTCCACCGTATGATAACCCCACCCCCCCATTTCTTATTTGTCCACGGCCCCGAGATCCGATGGAAAAAATTTTGAGCGACAGCCATGTTGCTTTCCCCGCTAAGCGACAAGATGCCCATAGTACAGCCTGAATGTTACATACACCAACACAGAATGCTTTTGCTCATACTCCACTAATTTATCTTAACCACAGCAGTCTATTAATGCCTCGTTTTTAATAACACAACGGATAGGAAGCTACTTGTGCTTTTTTTTAAACGGTGAAACTAAAATAATTGTTTTTATTGGTATTTTTGCCTGCCTGGTGCATAGCTATTAGCTTTGGGACAAGCAACCAGCTTTTGCTCATAACACGCTGTTTATATTCCCCACAGCAGTCTGACAAAGCCTCGTTTTTAGCAAGACAAAGCATATTAAGGTAATAGAGTCGAAGTCTAGCTTTGAAGCTAATTTTTTCACTGATTTTCATGATATTTTTAGCCGTTAGCTTCCGAGCTAGCTTCGGGAAAAGCATTGATATTTTGCCCATAACAAGCTCTTTATATTCTCCACAGCAGTCTGAAAATGCCTCGTTTTTAGCCAGACAAAGCATAGGAAGGTAATAGAGTTTAAGTCTAACTTTGAAGCTCATTCTTTCACTGATTTTCGTGATATTTTTAGCCGTTAGCTTCCATGCTAACGGCTAAAAGTACAGGCACTGTGGACAGGCTACTACTACAGGCTATGGACCCGTCGCTTCCAGAGAGGGGCGGGGGCAGCTCAAAGATTGTATATTTATGAGGGGAGCTGCAGCTCGGTTAAAAAAATAGGCCATCGTGAGATTAGCTGAACATCAGGGTATATAGGCATACTACAATAAATGATCTGAAAGTTTTTTTCAGCAAACAACTAAAGAAAAACGTATTAGGGACCTCTAAGACCATATAATATTGACAGAAAAGTGTATAATATGTGAGCTTTAAGGCTTCATGAAACTGGTTGTTGTAGGCCTAAATGTTTTGGGAGTCTTTCGAAAATCCACGGCTTATTTCAGACTGTGTGTGGAGTGGACACATAGGTGGTTGCCATGGCGCTGCTGCAGCCGAGGCTTCAGTCTCCCTATGTACGTCCACAGTATGTACGGATACGGGAGTGTGAGTCAGATCGGGTGTCCTGCAGCACGGGAGCCCCACAAGGAACCGTTCTGGCTCCATTCCTCTTCTCCATATATACATCGGACTTCAACCACAACTCTGCTAACTGCCACCTGCAAAAGTTCTCCGACGACTCTGCAATCGTCGGCCTCATTTCCGCCGATGACGACGGGGAATACAGAGAGCTGAACCAGGACTTTTTAGGATGGTGCCAGCGAAACCGCCTCCAGATAAACTCCAGTAAAACCAAGGAGCTGGTGGTGGACTTCCGCCGGGGTAAACGCCCTCCTCCGGTACCGGTGAGCATCCAGGGACTGGACATTGAGATCGTCAAATCTCATAAGTACCTGGGTGTTCACTTGAACAACAAACTGGACTGGTCCGACCACATACACGCTCTATATAAAAAGGGTCAGAGCAGACTCTTTCTGCTGAGGAGACTGAGGTCTTTTGGGGTGCAGGGAGCACTCCTGAAGTCCTTCTTTGACTCCGTGGTGGCATCAGCCATCTTTTATGGAGTGGTCTTCTGGTGCAGCAGCACCACTGCAGCTGACAGGAGGAGACTAAACAAGCTTGTGAAGAAGGCCAGCAGCGTGCTGGGACGTCCTCTGGATACCGTGGAGGTGGTGGGGGACAGGAGGATGATGACTAAGATCTCGTCCATGTTAAGCCACGCCTCCCACCCAATGCAGGACACTCTGGCAGCGCTGCACAGCTCCTTCAGTCACCGGCTGATTCATCCCCGGTGTCTGAGGGAGAGGTACCGGAAGTCCTTTCTCCCCGCTGCTGTCAGGCTGCACAACAAACTAAGCTCTCATTAATCCATGTTCATTTCAGGACTTTTGGACACATGGTCATTTTACTTTATTTTTACTTTACTCACTGTGGACACTTTAATTGTACTCAGCTGGTGCAATATAAATACGCTGAAGCACTTTTTATATGTATATATACTATATATACTCTTATTCCGTCTGTATATCTAACTAGAAATTTTCTTACTGTTTCTTGAATTTTATTGTATTTTATTTATATTATATTATTTTATTACTATGTGTCTCTATTGTATGCAAGGCTGCTGTAATTCCGCAATTTCCCCACTGAGGGACTAATAAAGGATTATCTTATCTTATCTTATCTCTCTTATCTTATCTCTATGTAGCGAAAATTAAAGTGAAAATGAATGACTGGCGGCTGCCACTAACATTCATGGAAGTTTTGGTGTGCGCGCAATAAGTAAGACTTCTGCAAATGACAAGCTTTCTTTTCTGTTCTTTTCCGCATAGACTCAGAGCATGGGTCTCAGAGTCACACACGGAAGACTAGTGAAGGTTGCGCAGCTGAGCTAGGAAGTGCTAGGTTCCAGTTTCTGCTTCAAAATAAAAGTCAAAATTTACTTGACATTTCGCCGTTTTGCCAGTTAAATGATTTTAATGTGAAATTACGCTGTAGGACATGTTCCGTTTGAATTGACAGTAACTTAAATGCGAGCCATAGTCTATGTATAGTTTGTGGTGTTTCAGTTGTTCTAACATTACTAGTTGATTGAACAGCTTGTAAAAAAAACCACAACGTTTCCTAGGCCATGACGTGCGTTAATCGCACGATAAAAAAAATTGACACCGTTAAAATGGGTTTGCGTTAACGCCGTTAATAACGCGTTAAACTGGGGGCGCCTTTACCTCAGTTGGTAAGGCGTCCCCCTCCCGGGCCGGGCCCAGCAGCAGACCCGGGTTCGATTCCCACCCGCGGTCGTCCTCTGCATGTCACTCCCCTCTCTGCCCCATTTCACCTCTGTCTCTCTGCACTGTCAATAAAGCATTAAAAAAAATGCCAAAAAAATATCTTAAAAAAAAAAAAAAATAACGCGTTAAACTGACAGCACTCATTTTGATGTAATATTACATAACATATGTTTTATTTTAATGTCATACACATTGTAGAAAAGCCATCATGCTAAGGAAATACACCAGGAAGACGACCTGGGGCAACCACACGGAAAGAGCACCTTCTCATCTTTCCCTGTAACCTTCAGGGCTGGAATGTAGAGTAGGCCTAGTTGTAGAGTATGACAGGCTGATGTTATAATCCAGTTGGGTCTTCTCCTGTGTTCTGAGTCCCAGGCTGTTCTCGCTGGTTCTGATTTTCCTATGCTTTGACCCCCAGGCACAAGCTGGCTCTAAGGGTCGTGTGTTCTGACACCCTAATCTAACTGGTTCTATCTTTCATTTGAATCTTATTAAAACCTTTTGAATTACAGTCATATGAAAAAGTTTGGGAACCCCTCTCAGCCGGCATTATAATTGACTCTGCTTTCACAAAAAATATATAAAAGTGGTATGTCTTTAATTTACCAGGAACAGCTAAGTACTGGGATGTTTTCCAAACAAAGATTTTTTGAAAAGCAGTATTTGGTTGTATGAAATAAAATAAAATGTGAAAAACTGGCTGTGCAAAAATATAGGAACCCTTGTGGTTTTGTTGATTTTAATGCCTGTAACAGCATGTAAAACTGAGGACTTTAAACACAAAGTTGGTTGGATTATGTTGTTAAGCCTTGAACCTCATAGAAATGTCTGTTTAATCATGAGAAAATGTATTTTAGGTGCCTAAATGCAAGTTGCACTTCTCTTTGACTCTCTTCTGAAGTGAGACAGAATGGGATCATCAAAACAGCTCCCAAAAGATCTGAAAAACAAAGATTGTTCATTGTCATGGTTTAGGGGAAGGCTACAAGAAGCTTTCCCAAAGGTTTCAATTGTCAATTTCGACTGTAGGGAACGTTGTCAGGTAATGGAAGGACACAGGCACAGTGGCAGTTAAACCCAGGCATGGCAGACCAAGAAAAAAACAGGAGCGGCATAGGTGGAGGATTGTGAGAATGGTTGCACACAACCCACAGATCACCTCCAAAGACCTGCAAGAACATCTGGCTGCAGATTGTGTATCTGTACATCGTTCAACAATTCAGCGCAATTTGCACCAAAACATCTGCTTTTCATAAAGACCAAATAACTTATTTTTTGTCTCATCAGTCCAAAGAATTTTCTTCCAATATGAATCTGGCTTGTCTAAATGAGCTTTTGCATACTCCATGCAACTGTATCTGTGGCGTGGGCGCAGAAAGGGCTTCCTTCTCATCACCTGGCCATACAGATGTTTTGGTGCAAATTGCACTGATTTGTTGAACCATGTACAGATACACAATCTGCAGCCAGATGTTCTTGCAGGTCTTTGGAGATGATCTTTGGGTTGTGTGCAACCATTCTCACAATCCGCCGCATATGCCGCTCTTGTACTTTTCTTGGTCTGCTAGACCTGGGTTTAACTGCAACTGTGCCTGTGTCCTTCCATTCCCTGACAACGTTCCTTACAGTAGAAATTGACAATTGAAACCTTTGGGAAAGCTTCTTGTAGCCTTCCCCTAAACCATGATAATGAATAATCTTTGTTTTTAAGATCGTTTGGGAGCAGTTTTGATGATCCCATTCTGTCTCACTTCAGCAGAGAGTCAAAGAGAAGTGCAACTTGCATTTAGGCACCTAAAATACATTTTCTCATGATTAAACAGACATTTCTATGAGGTTCAAGGCTTAACAACATAATCCAACCAACTTTGTGTTTAAATTCATCAGTTTTACATGCTGTTACAGGCATTAAAATCAACAAAACCACAAGGGTACCCATATTTTTGCACAGCCAGTTTTTCACATTTTATTTTATTTCATACAACCAAATACTGCTTTTCAAAAAATCTTTGTTTGGAAAACATCCCAGTACTTAGCTGTTCCTGGTAAATTAAAGACATACCACTTTTATATATTTTTTGTGAAAGCAGAGTCAATTATAATGCCGGCTGAGAGGGGTTCCCAAACGTTTCATATGACTGTATAATATGTTGTATTTGATTTTGTTCAGAGTTACTTTCAAGTGTTAAGAAAATGTGTTTTGCTTAATTGACCAAACCCATCATTCTTTTACTAGTCCAACATTAGTTCTGGAATGTGTGGCTAGCTTTCAGGATTCTAACTGTTACAATAGTGTTGTTATGGTAGTTTCAGAGTGGAAAAAGTAAGTGGATCAGTTTACCCCCTTGATTTTTCTGGTCTGTCTCAGTTTACCCCACAGCTGGGGTAAAGTGAGCCACATGACAACTTTTTTTAAAACAATCATATTTTCACTGCCCTTTGTCTTGAAAAATTCTGCTAATGCCCATTTCTAGGAAACATCCTGAATTAATGGGAAATGTGTAAATTTGAGTGATAAATAATTTTAGCTCGCTTAGAGGGGAGCAAATGTAAAAAGTGGCTCACATTACCCCGTTCTCCCCTATATATTAGCTGGTTACTGGTCGGCCACCTTTCCTCTAGCCCATCCTAGCACCAATGCTTTAACTCTTGAAGTGGTACTGAAATGGACCTCTTCCAAACCATTCGACAGATATTCAACATCGGCAGTAGTGACTGATTTATTGTTGCTGGGTGTTTTTTTTTGGTGTGGAGTGGATGAAGGACGGCTATATGCATTTAACAGCAAAAGTATCAAATCTGTGGTTAAATAAATGTCTGTCTTCATTCATGCTGAAGAGAACACACATATGAACACAAACTAGGGCCTGACCGATATGGATTTTTGAGTGCCGATGCCGATTATTTTCAGAGAAAAATTACGATAACGATTAAATCGGCAGTTTTTTTTTAATCCCATAAATATATATTGAAAAAATTAACTTTTTTGAACCCTTAAATATATATAAATATGTATATACTTACTAGTTACTGTTGATAGAGGAACTTTTTATTTATTGAAATATGCATTATTTAAAATTATTTGTGTTACAAATAGGCCTATGTCTAAAGTGACATGACGCATTTTTAAACTCAGACATTAAGCATTTTATGTAACTGCACCCAACCCTCTGGAACTCCCTCCCTCCAAACATCAGCATCTCAGACTAAATAAACTCATTCAAAAGTCAACTCAAAACTCACCTCTTTAAGAAAGCATAATTACATCTGACTCTACTCAAAACCTTATCTTTAATTTGTCTGTATTTTGTTTTCTTTTTCTATTAAGTATGATTTTCTATATGTTTGATGTAAAGTGTCTTTGAATGACCTCCAATAAAGCTATATAATATATAATAATCTATATCTATATAATAACTATAGTAATATCAACTACTATTAACAGTCAAGAGATGACCAATGAAGTCAAGTGTGAATTAATCCAATGTATTACAACACACCTGCTGCTGCTGTTAATAGGCAATAAGGCTACCTCCGGGGCAGCAATGCATCTCACTCAACATGATTGCTTGAATAAAAAAATAAATAAAAAAAATCGGTCGGGCCCTAACACAAACATACAGTTGCAGAATGCATAAGCATGCTTAAGACAATACATTGCTGTGTAGCCTGTTTTGCAATATGATATGACCAGCGACTATGGAAAATGTCCCTCTGCATCCACACAAGGAAACAATGAAAAAACTGAGAGGGAATGAGAGGGAAAGAGAAACAAAGACAGAGTATAATAACACAGGAATGACAAGCTGGAGGCCGATGCAGGCGGGCTCCCATGAATGACACAATATAAGCCTGTTAAGGTTTAGTCTTTCATCCATGACCCTCTAAGAAGATTTGCTGTGGCTTTGATCTTTTCAGCTGCTTGTTTTTTATGCTAAAGCTTGCTCAAACTTTTAGGAAACCATATGTTTTACTTGTGCAAAGCCTCAAATCGAAATCCTAAAGCTAAATGTCACAGTTAAATGTAGCACACATTCCTACAAAGTTTGCTTATTCATAAAGCACGTGCAGCTGAGGGAGAGAGGAGGAAGAAGTGCTCAAAGTAGGTATGACAGAAAAGTCCTGCTAATATGAATAGGGCTCCACATGCAATTTGAGAGGGAACAATATAAATACAAGATAAAGTGTCATGATGTAAGTAGCAGACAGTATTCCTGCTACAGTATTCCTACCCAAATAAAGCCTTCAGCTATGTTTGTCCCCAATGATGGAAACCTTTGAGTACCATTATGTAGAACTTAACACTTAGGCAATAAAGACTTGTTAGCGGTGTGGTAGCTAAGGTACGCTAGGTGCATTATAAGAGAAAAAACTTCAAAACACAATCCGTGCAAAATGAATTAAGAAGGTAATAGAGCTGCCCCCTGAATTAGAATCATCAGTCGGAACCCTGCAGTCGAGGAAAGTTGTTCAAGTCAAGCCATCTGGTCCCTCTATGCCAAGCCAGTGGGTAGCATTTGAATTTATATCAAGTCTGATTCTGATTACGGTTCTTAACGGTTCTGAGTTTCGATTTCATAAAAAAAAATTATTCATAAAGATTAAAAAAATAATTGTTTTCTTCTCTATAAATAACATGCCCAATTACTTAACTGTGTGATTAATGTGACTAGTACCTGAGATAGAGGCAATATTGAAACTTTGTGTGGAAAGTATTAGTGTCTTCAATAAAGTCATATTAAAGATAATAATAATTCGACCTGATAACAACATAGTCGCTTCTTTCTTTATCTTATTTAATTACATTTATTCCATAATGAATGTAGTCCAACAAACTATTTACGTATGTACAACCTTAGGCAGCTGTTGCTCATAGTGTTATGGGGCAGTCTGTCTGCTATCTAGTCAGCCTGGCCACTTGAGTGCTCAAACAGCAACTGCTGCGACACAGATGTGTGGGAGGTCAAAACCTTGACGAGAACACGCTGCTAAATTGGCACATAATGTTTGTTTTTTTGCCGCAGCCGCTGGCATACTCGCTGGTGTTCGCTTCTCTGGCTCTTTCCTGTGGCTCTCTGCCTCCAGACTCACATGCATTGGAAAGACTCACTCCCCCCTCCCATCCAGAGTCTCCTGGGCGCGCATGTGTGACGTAGTCTGCGGTGCGTGCTGTATCTGTGTTGGTGTTTACCTTTACTGCTGTGATAACAGGGGGAGAAAGACGAGAGGGCCTCTTATCAATAGGTCTTTGCCTCTTATGACAGGCTAACGAGCGGGGGACGGGGGCGTGCATGACGGCGATGGCAGCCAGTGTACACCATGGACCTATAAAGAAGCTGGGGGGCGGACGATTACCCCGACTTCACTGAGAGTTTTTGGTCCGACGTCACCCAACCACGGCAGCACATTTATTATAGGAAGCACCAAGGGAGGTTCAAACCGTTTATTGTGAACAATAAACTAAAGTCTATGTAAAGTACATTTGCCTGTATTTTTATAAAATAAAACATAGGCCTACTATTACAGAGCAAATCCTGTTCTGCATGTAAAGTGATATCAGTTATCTCGTCAATGTGATATGGTAGGAAGCTGATATCTTCAGGTGGTTAGTGGTGATAAACAATTAGTTAGTGGTTGTAATGAGTCATAATTAGTGTTCCCAGTTTACAGATTAACAGAAGATAGAATAAGACACAATTTTTTCCAAATAAAATAGAGCTGGATCCATTGTATCTCTCACAGAGCCGAAAAGAGTCCTCACACTTTCAACACACGGACATGCACTATATTGCGCCCTTCTCAGTTCACACTTGCACGCCTGGCACGAGCTAGAAAACAGCTTTGCGACAGCAGGCATCGTAAAAATACTACCGCTTTTGTCCAAAGGGGACGCCAACGTGCCATGTTAAGCCCCTTTCTCACTGGGCTGCGACTGTTTGCGACAAGTTGGAGACTGCATTCGCAAACGAGTCTCTAAACTGTCTCCAAACGTTCGCGGAGGTCTCAAAAGTTTGCGACAAATCAGTCTCAAAATAGTCTCAGAGTCGTCGCAGGTGTGTCGCACGCGTCGCAAACCCTTCTCAATTTAGTCTCCGCGAGTCAGAAAGTGCGAGAAGTGTGAGACAACTTTGCGTGGGTTTGGCGAGTGTTTGGCGACATATGAAACTAAATTGCGACTGCTTTGAGACAAAAATGAGACTGACATTCCGTTCGTGCGACGTTCGTGAGACATAAATGCGACCTCCCAGCAAGGACATTTGCAAACGTGTCGTAAGTAGCAACTCAGTGAGACTGTAAGTGAAAATTGTTGCAAATTGGCATATTTTGTCGCAATTTTGTGTCTCCAACTGGTCGCAAACAGTCGCAGCCCAGTGAGATAGGGGCTTTACTCGTAGTGGCTTTAAGGGGATAATTGTGCTCCAGACATTCTATTCTTAATCCCTAATAACATCTACAATTTTAAATATGTTTACTTTTAAACATAACGGCAGTTAATATTGGAAGACAGCCTTTTGTCTCAATCTCAAGAATCACTGATATGCAGCCGTTTCAAACCTCCAATTCACCTATATTGGCACAATGGAGTTTTCAAAGATCATTTATTAAAGGCTCTGTTGTCGGTGATCTAAAACTCTGTTTTCCACAGTTATCATAGACGGAAGTCCAAATATCTAACTCTAACTCACTTCTCTTGACTGACAAATAGTATCTTCAATAGTCGAATCTCTGGATTGAACAGGTAGATAAGATTCTACTGAGAATATTCCTAGTTGGGGACAGCCCTATAAAGGAATTAAATAGTGAATTTTGGATCTTTCTCCTAACAATTATTCACACACGTAATTCCTTCGACTTTTTGTAAATAGATATGCAATACCACGGACGCCTTCAATATATGAGACTTTCCAATTGTGTGCATTCTTATCCATGTTTGTAAGTAATTGCGTCTCATCCTTTTTGATTGTGGCCATTTGATACAGCTGTATACACTTTGCCTTTTTTTCCAGTCAAACAACATGTCGTGCAAACTGTTTTTTCTTTTTTGGCAAGGACATCTCAAGAGTTGTGACAAAAATATATGGACAGGCTATATTGAGCGGCCTGAATATGGTGGGGTCTATCATACTTTCCGGATAAATAATAAAATGAGGCAAAATACAAAAAATTTAAATGAATCCTATAAGTATATTAACATAGTTAGTAATACTAAGTTTAGTATTTAACTGGTTATTAAATAGGCCTACTGGTTTTTCTAAATTAAGAACAAATAGGCCTATTACAATGTGTAGCCTAGCCTAAGCAATATTTCAAACTTAAAATAACAAAGATTTTTGTAAAAACAAAACTAAGAAAACATTATGAAGTTCTCTAAACATGTATGGAATTAAATTAGATTTGGTATCCTCAGCCATTTACACCAACGACGACGTCTCTGTAAGGCTATGCTAATTTTGGGAGAAACCATCAGCCACACCAATTTATCTCGCGCTGCTGACCCCTCGCAATGTCATGACACAACAGACCCCAGATGCAGTTTATTAGCATATTTCACAATTCATTAACAGTGACATCACCCACAGCTTTTTCAAATTAATCTGAAACAATTGAACAAATCAATTAAATATGTTATGTAGCTGGAATTTATATTTCATATTAAGCGGAATGTAATGACAGCAACTTCGAACTGTCTATGTAGCCTACGTTAACAAAAATATGGGTCTTACCCGAGTACCAGCACTAGTTTCCAGGCAAGTGAAAAGCCCGCCACAGACAGCTCGTTCCTCCTCATCTCTCTCCAGGAGCGAGGGGAAACCTCTGCTCTCCTTCGCGACTCTTGAAGCTTTCAGCACCGCGAACAGCGCTCGCGCTCCAGCTGTGCTCAGACAACACGCGGGGGGCAACTCACAAACATACTGTAGGCTAGCGACAGGAACTCCAAAACTGACGGTGTTCTGTTAATTCCCCGTACTAGAACGAAAAACAACACAGGAGATAGGCATTTTACAAAATTACTGAAAAAAAGGTTAAGAAATGAAATACGGACGCAGCTCACGACAGCTGTTGAGATTCTGCTCTGGGCTCGTTCTGTGCCCTCGTGAGGCACGGGGGCAGAGTGTAGACTATGTAATCCCGCCCCCTCGGATTGACATGAGTGACAGACAGCTCAACCAATCATCTACAGCGTTGTTCAGTTCCCCCCATCTGAATTGCAAATTAGGAGCCCAGTGAACTGGATCAAATGTAACACCCACCCATGAATGATTACGCTTTTGACGTGTGTGTGTGTGTGTGTGTGTGTGTGTGTGTGTGTGTGTGTGTGTGTGTGTGTGTGTGTGTGTGTGTGTGTGTGTGTGTGTGTGTGTGTGTGTGTGTGTGTGTGTGTGTGTGTGTGTGAGAGAGAGTGAGCCATCCTCCTCATTTCCTTGCCTTCTTCCATTCTTTTTCTCCTCTGGTTCTCTCCATCTGTCTCGTGCTCTCTCTGTCATTCTGCTCTGTTAGGCAGGAGGATCGCTTTGAGTCGCATGTGGTTGTGTTTCCCCGCTGTACATTTGAGCCGATGTTGATGACAGTTTGCCATATGTGTCCATATAAGCGTGGGCAGAGTAAGGATTTGTTGATTACGTTTTTTTCCACACATAAAACATAAATATCATTTCAATTCCACACTAAACTGTGATTTTTTCCACAGCTTTAGTTTGCCACCAGACAGCCCTTTACTTTTTATCACTCCGCCAATCAGCCTCTGGACTCAGAGCTACTGTCAATTATTCAATCAAGAGACACAAGAAAACAAAAGTAAACGGCTGTCTGGCGGCAAACTAAAGCTGTGGAGAAATCTAAGTTAAGCGTACAGTTGAAGAGATATTTAGGTTTTAGTTAAAGATCTCCTATTATACTAGGCTACTTTTCTCGTCTTAATTTCTCATTAATGACTCCTCAACCTGACACAAATCACAGCACAAAAAACGATGTGGATTTTCGGGAAATCCACATCCACAAATTCCTCTCATCTGGGCAATTTCAGCATTCTCTGTCAACACCAGGCTTCATCCTTCTCCACCCCCCTCGCCCCCCACCTGCAAACCCCACTCCGTTGTGATTGGTTACCTTCCGGAACACTTTCAGTGGTGGGGCAGATTTATGCAGGCAGGTGGGGGCATGGCCGGAGCGTGCCTGAACACGTTGCAGCATTACCATACATGGAAAAATCCGGATTGATCTACTTAATAAATCCCAGAAATTTGAACAAGTGAATTGCGACCGCTGCCCTAGTGTTTAGCGCTCTGCACAGCCACCCCAGACGGTCAGCAGGGAATACGTCTAAATGCATGTAAGTCATTACTTGACACTTTAGTATGGTTAAACATGACTATCAATCATTATAACAACGTTTATAGGTCATAAAAGTTGAAAAAGCATAATAGGGGCTCTTTAAGCATTTATGTATGCATAGAAAAATCTTCTTTTTTTCTGGCCCCCTCTGCAACAATACAAGGTTGACTTCTGCTAGTGACACCTCCCTGACACTACTTAAAATGACTGTGCTGACCCCCATCTCCATTAGGTAACACACTAACTATGCCTAAGTACCTCTTACAACCCCACTTCAAATATAATGAACTATCCCTTTAAGGTTGGACATGAAGAATTGCATGAAGCCTACTTCTCCGCTCTGCCACGAGTGACTATGCAGTTAACGAGTGAAGTCTCCCTTTTACATGATTTATCTTGTACTGAGTTGGTGTAAGCAAGGCACCTCGGACTATGTTCTTCAACAAATGTGCTTAATAGATATAGTGCCGTAGAGACCTGGCTTGATATGTGTTTACCCTAATTTAACATTTAAGATGCATCTTGTATTTGTCAGTGAGTATACAGCCAACTAAGATATTTACTTTTTACAGTGCATTCAGGGAATATTTGTTTTAGGAGCTGAACCGGCTGAACCTCCCTGGTCAGTTAAATAATCCAAGCCAGTTTGAGAAACAGGCGAGAAACAGTTGTACCGTACAGACGAATTTTTTACTGAGGCCCCAATCCTGTCAAGACAATGTTTGGAGGGTGCATGCTGAGGGATGTTTGACTTTCTATTACGTTCAAGGCAACAGGAAACACTAAATATGTCTGCACTCTGCAATGCATGTCATTCATTACTCATCCTCCCCTCACTAATGTGCAAGATATAAATTAGACATTAGTTTCTGGGAATTACAGTGTAAGCATGGTGAAACTTTTAACATTGCCACTCACTCTTCCTACAATCAAGCGATGATTACCTCCTGCCTCATCCACTCCCTGTGTTCCAAATGTTCTGTCCTGCTGTGACCCCATGTAGACAACCTTAATACTGCAATGTCTTAAAGCTGGGGTGGAGGATTTGGGGAGAAAATGGCAGTTGGGATAGAGATTCAAATCCAAATACCTCAACCGCTCCACTTGTTCTCTTTGGTCCCTCCCCTATGGTCCCTCCCTGACACGCTCTACACCAACAAAGTCGTGCCAAAGTGAATGGACAGTCCCAACAGCCAATAAGAACAGAGAATCGGAGCCTCGCTCTGATTGGTCAAAGTGTCAGCTCATGTTAACTTTGACCAGAAATCATATACCCCAGCTTTAAGTCAACTCCAAAAATATCTATATTCAATATCACTTGTAAGGCATTTCTTCTTCTGCAAATATTTTGTTGTCATGCATGGGTACTCATTTGAATATGCACAAGTCTGTGTTGAAAGATGTAAATACTCACAAAGTAATCTTATCATAATCTCTTTTGCACAGGGACATTTAAAAATAAACAATATTTATCTCTACAATGTGCAAAGCTTGTAAAACAAAACTCGTAAAGTCAATGCATGCCATCTCAGATAATATATAATATAGTATAGTACATGAGTGGTACCACACTGTTTAGGACTTGAATACTTTCAGAAACACAAAAAACTATGCATATACCCAAGTGGGAAACGCTCTCTATACTCACTTAATTCATTGAGCAACTTCTATGATAATGTACAAATGTGTTGAACACTATAACTAACTTATTGGTGTGAGTGTCCGAAGACAGCTCAACACTTCATCTAAAAATCATCTATAAACCAATGATAACTGTGGGCTTACAATGCAATTTGTTGCAAACACAATGCTGTTTCCATAGTATTCAGAGCAGTTGGGTAAACCCCTGTGCAGCATGTCCCCTGTGGGCAATGTAATGCTACTTACCCTGAGTCATTTGTTTATTAAGCCCATAAATGTTGAACTTCTTTTCCGTATTATGGCCGAATATATCTTTGTAGAAACGTCTTTCACCGATTTCTGACTGTTACATGTATTCATTTACCTTTATTTATATTTGAGAGATCATTAGGGGGTTAACCCTCATTTACAATGACGTTGAGTCAACAAATGCAAAGCAAAAAAAATGCAATACATACCCAATGTACTATGCAAATACATCAAATACATAACAAGCTGATAAAGAGACAAAACAATTACAACGTTTAGACAGCGATGTAGAATGGCTGCAATTCAAATTAAATGGGTGAAAGTACAACATAGCCCAATTAAAACAGTTACAGGTAGAGTTCATCAGATTTAAGATAATATGTCCAAATTTGCTGGAAACCTTCCATAGTCACCCAGACTTTAATACAACACTATTGTAAATGTTATTAAAATATAACTATAACTAAATATGCATAGTTGGGGTGACTATGGCTCAGGTGATAGAGCGGGTCGGCGAATGATCGAAGGGTTGGCGGTTCGATTCACGCCCTGCCACTTGTGTCATGGTTGTTGTCCCCTTGAGCAAGACACTTCACCCACCTTGCCTCGTGTGAATGTCGATAGTTAGCCTGCTATCGGTGTATGAATGTGTGTGAATGGTAACGTGTAAATGGGAACAGGTCTCCCTTGTAAAAAAGTCTACAGTCTCAATGGGATATACCTGTATACATAAAGGTTCAACAATAAATAAATAGATGTTCGAGAGAAATTCTTTTTGTTAAAGGTAACAACTCATACAGTACAGGCCATAGTTACAATAATTCCAGGATTAACCAGGGTAACAGACTAAATAGTTCTTTGCACTAGAGTGCTTACATTTCTATCTTTGTCATTTCGAGTTAATAATATTGCAGTAACACATGTGATTGAAGAAGCTCCTACCCATGACCTCTCCCTCACAGCTTTCACTGGGTCTGGCACATATGACTGCAATGTGTCACATAGATCATTTTCATTACAAATTTGACTTAACATTTTGAAAATCTTTATTTTGATATGAGCGCCTAAAAACATCAACATCAGAGTGTGAAAGTATGCCCCTGGTCCCCTCTCACCTTGTCCTTACAGGAAACATCCTGAAGGACACACACACAGCGTATCAGTCTGTCTGCTCACAGGCTAGCTAGCATCCCTCTGCCTCTGGAGCTATCCAGGCTCAGCTCACTGTACATGGAACCATTTTGCTGTGAATAATTGTGCAACATCATGTGGAAAAATAACAATGTTGATGACCCCAGTGCCTTCCTGTTACCCTGGTTACTGTGTGTGTGCGCACATGTGTCCTGTTAAACCTGGCTCGTCGTAGGCCACAACAAATAAGGGAGAGGTTTTAAAACAAATTTAATAACTAAACAAACAATAAAACTACAAAAGAGTATGTGTTGTGTATATGTGTGAATCAGTAGTGCATTCAAGGTGTATGGATGCAGTGGACGGTGTGTTCATGTTGTAAGGTGCAGAACTAAAAGTAAGAAAGTATCTAAAGGGCAAAGCTAAACATATCTGTGGCGGGTTGACAATTCAGCACCAGGATCACATACAACATCCACGGTTCATAAGAAATGAAGAGAATCCTGATGAATAGTAAGTTCCTCAGTGTCTCTGGGTGGGATCTGTGTGCAGAGGCCTGTTTCGGGTAGCTGGTTTTACATACTCTGAGTTTAATCCTGCGCTCTGAGTTGGTCAACTCAGAGCGCAGGGTTGACGAGCAACTCTGGGTTTTCGGTTTCAGAACAGTGGATCAGCGTTGGGTAAATCAACTCTGAGCGTGTTCACTCTAGGTTGATCGCGTGCGTAAAAGCCATCGTCAATGGATCGCTGATAACATGATTCACCATGGAAACAGAAGTAACAAATGCTTGATCCTCCCACTTCTCCACTTCTCAAAAAAGAAAAAAAAAATCTCCGCTCCTCCCACTAGAGTTAGAAATATTAACGAATGAGCTTATGGTATGGAGAAGAATTAACGGGGATATTGTCTCATAACTCTGATCTAAGCTCCTCGGCAATTCAGAAAAAAACAGAGCAAACATTTTTTGTCAAGAGAATAATTTTGCTTCCTTATGAGAAGCCATAGTCTATTTTAAAAAGTTACGCATATCAGCAGTAAAGTATAAAGCTGGCGCGGCACAGCATTACTGACAGTGTTTTATATTCGCTGGATAATATGTTGGCAAGCTATGGCCTAATACTGTGCAGTAAACAGCCACATTAGGTGACAGTTTCCATTGAAGAGCCTGATTGATTTATTACCAGATCCATTTTCCTCAAGTGATCACAGTTTAAATTATTATATAATTTTTATATTCAGTGGCACAGACGTTAAAAAGCATACAATACAAATAGGTTTACTAATCTGAATGTAGAGCATGTCACGATGTGTAACGTGGCCGCCTATATGAATGGCTGAGAACAAGGCTACTGATCAGATAAATGATCGGTCAAACGTAAAATCATCAGGAAATGATAAAAACATCCCGATGGAGATTTCTATGGAGTGATTTTGCTTCAAACTGTACAGGGACGCGTGTGACAGTGACACTCTTTCTTCAGTCGGAGCTGCAGCGTAAAGTGAAAACAAACTCAGGGTAGGTCTAACCACCTCCCGAGCAGGTTAGACCCATGGCGTATGTTGCCGCAGTAACTGACTCTCGGTTGCGCTGAACCTGCTACCTGAAACGGAAAACCCAGAGTTTCCACTAACTCAGAGCGAACAAACTCTGGGTTACCTCAAAACCAGCTACCTGAAACAGGCCTCTGCTCTATGGAGGGCTTTATGGTCATTCAGTTCACTGTCTTGTTTATAGTGCTACAACTTGAAAGATGATGAATGGATTGAATTTATATAGCGCTTTTCAAGGCACGTAAAGCGCTTTACAGGGTTCCAGGTTCCATTCTTTAACACACAGTCACACTGGTGGTGGTAAACTACGATAGTAGCCACAGCTGCCCTGGGGCAGACTGACACGAGCGTAGCTGGCATTCAGCGCCTACGGCCCCTCCGAACACCACCTCAAACATACAGCAGTCAGACACAATCACACCAGGCAAGGTGGGTGAAGCGTGAAGCCCAAGGACACAACAACCATGACACAGGTGGCAGAGTGGGGATCGAACCGCCAACCCTTGGATCATTGGCCAACCCGCTCTACCACCTGAGCCACGGTTGCCCATCCAATTTATTGATGAACTGTTGAACATTCTACAAGAGAGTGGCTTGGTTATTTGTTTTAATATATTATTATAGCTTGAACATTTCTTCTACAGCCGAAATTGTATGATTCTTACCTGCCTCTTTGTGGAATGTGACGGAAGGCAGAGGTTTGGTCTTGTTTCTCTTTCTCCCTTCTTTTGAAAAATGTATACTCATTGATAGTACCAAATAATGCGTACATTATTATCTCACATGATACAAACTTTAAACCTGTTTCACACTGCGATTCATTTTTCAACATTTATACGAGCGTTCATAGAACTGCAATTTATATGGTTCTTTAGATGGGTTATAAATTATTAACTGCTCCAGAAAGCAGTATGAAAATGAATCATACGGATGAGATTGTTATGCACCAGTGGTAATACAAAGCATTACTTGTTTTCTAAAGGCATTAGTGAACTCTGTCAATGCATTCGGTACATGCCGACATTAAAGTTGCGTGTTACTTGATTTAAATCATTCAGAAGTTCAGATCTATCTAAGGATGAGCTTCATACAATTTTTTTTATAATAATTTTTTTATTAGGGCCCGAACACCGAGTGGTGCGAAGCCCTATTGTAATCAGATTTCTATTCTTTTTCTTATTCTTAAGGTATTTTCACACTTTTGACCCCCTTTGCATGCACACCATTTTTTTATACTGGCTCCAGGCTCAGCTAGCACCAGTGATGACTTCTCGGCAACACTGATGGAGGATGACTCCCCGTCTGCTATCATACAGGCCATTAGACCAATGGAAAACTCTATGAACACAAGGTTTGACGACCTAGAGTCATCCCTCACTGAGGTGAAAACTAGTTTGGCAGCATACTCTTCCTGCATAACCAGCCTGGAGGAGACGTGCTTCACAGAGCTGGAAAAAACTTGCAACGAGCTGTCGGCACGGAACAAACTCTTGAAAGCAAAAGTATGTGACCTCGAAGGGCGATCGCGAAGACTTAATTGTGGGTCTGCCAGAGAAGATTATGAAGGGCTCGCCTATTGGGTTTGTGTCGGACCTATTGTCAAAACTCCTGGGAGCTGACAACTTCCCCCACAGGATAAAAGTGGACCGTGCTCACCAAATCGGGCCGCCGAGCAACAACAGGCCACGCATCATGATCGCTAAAATACACCATGACCCAGTGAAGGAAAAGATAATGCAAATAACCCGCAACAAGAGCCCATTAAACTACGAGGGACAGCGCATCAGCATCTTCCCAGACCAAACAGCAGACGTGATCAAAGACCGCAAAGAGTTCGACAGCGCCAGGCAGAGGCTGAGAGAAGCTGGCATCCGCCATGGGTGTTTGTTTCCTTCCCGGCTGATCTTCACACACTAAGGTGTCACTAAAATATTCGACTCACCACAGGAGCCTGCGTCACAACCATGATACGTCAACACCGACTTACAATTTCTGAAGAAGTTATTTGAAATGTTTCGATCATTTTATTTTCCTGAAGTAGTTCATACTAGCACCTATCATCAACAGAAAAACCAAATGGCTACAAGAAAAACTCTGTTTAAGAAACGTTAAATAAGTCAACACCGTCAGATGTCAAAAACATTTATAGTCATATACATTTTGGAAATAATTTTTGTGGCCTCTGTCAGTCTTGGTGAATATTTGTGATCACTGGTAGCGCCTTCGATTCACGCGCTTCGACGAGGCGCGACCACGCGCCGCGGAAGCGCCCGTGCGGCTTAACTCCACTTTACTCTGCAGGATTGCTGAGTAAAGTGGAGTTCAAACAGCTTTGTGTGCAAAACAAAAATTATAGGGTTATTCCTCCGATATGGAAGATGATATCCCCCAAAGCTTGTTTGATTCGTACCAAAAGTCTTGCAGCAGCGGCGCTGGTTCAAAAACGGACCTCATGAAACCTTTGATTAATCAAAATTCAGGCTATGTTAAACTTAGATGCACATACTTTGATACACAAATGTACCATCTCAGGACACACAAAAAATCTTCTTGACGATTTCCAACAGGAGGTATTTTATTTGGAAATTTGTAGAATTAAATAAAATTAAACTCGCGCTATGTAAGACTTGGACGCACACCATATTATAGGCAAATTTATCTTCCTGGGACAAAAAAAAATCCTATGCGGCCACGCCCTATGACCAACAGCGTCCAAACGCATTCTTCGCCAAAAAACAGGAAGTTGGTATAACTCCACTATACTCTGTCCGATTTTCTTAAAATGTTATATGGGCTGTGTCTTGATTCAGGGGTTGCACCCTACGTAGGCTGCATTTGAAGACCGATTGCGTCATAGCGGCGCGCAAAGGCTGTCCCATTTGCAAGGCTCCTTGCAAGCAGCTTGCAAGGCTCCTCATATGCGGTCGTGAAATGCAGCCTTCGTTTCGCGGTTTTGAAGGCTGCATCAGATGTATCCTTCGTGGCCCAACATATCCCAAGATTCATTGCGTTTTTTCCAGAGATTGCATAAAATAAAATAAAAAATAACAAAACAGCAACGTGTTGCTCCATCTTCTTAACTTTTATCTTCCTTTCTTTTTTTCTTGTACTTTTTTTTCTTTTCGTCTGGTAGGCAACTTATTTTTCTTTTTTCCTCCGTTGACAGGGCTGTCTCTGTTGGCAGCAATCAGGGTTGCTAGGCAGCACAGGAGCGGCGAGTCGTCACGCAAGGTAACGGCTTGTTACGTGAACCGGAAATGCTCGTAAACGGAGACCTGCGGAGACCGTCTCATTTAAAAAGGCTCGTTGGCCTTAAAACCGGCCTTAAAATCGGCCTTCATAGGCTATAGCCTTCATAGACCGCGAGACTGCATCCTACCAAGTGCGTGGTCTCTGAATCAAGACACAGCCATGGTTAATGAAGCACACAGACTAATATTCAGAAATAGTGAGACTGCCACCTGCTGGTAAAAGTAAATATTGCATGTTAGTAATTTAACTAGAACTCCTACAAACTTGATTAAATCAACCTGGAAGCTGCACTGGCAGGCCTTAAGACAGCCACAATGATAACATAGGAAGCTCGTTTGATTGGCTTATTCGCCTTCGCTGTAGCTTGCCAACATCGCCACGAAACAGGAAGTCACTATAGATCCACTATACTGTATGATCTTCTCAAAATTTGATGTGGTTAATTTTTTTTTTTTTTTTTTTTTTAACCTTTATTTATACAGGTAAATCCCATTGAGACCGAAGACTCTTTTGCAAGGGAGACCTGTTCTCATTCCCACGTTACCATTCGCACACACATTCATATACCGATAGCAGGCTAACTATCGACATTCACACAAGGCAAGGTGGGTGAAGTGTCTTGCCCAAGGACACAACAACTATGACAGGTGGCAGGGCGGGGATCGAACCTCCAACCCTTTGATCATCGGCCGACCCGCTCTACCACCTGAGCCACAGTCGCCCCAGTCTTAATGAGACCCAAGGCCTGAGAAAACCCACAAACTAATATTCAGCAATGTATTTATATATATATAGAATGCCACCTGCTGGGTTAGGTAAATACTGCATGTTAGTTATTTACCTACAAGTCCTACAAACTTGATCAAATAAAACTCAAAGCTGGTCAGGGAAGTCTGCATACAGCCACCATGATAACATCGGAAGCTCGTTCGATTGGCTCAAACGCCTTCACCGTAGCTTGGCGTCATCGCCACGAAACAGGAAGTTGCTCTTACTCCACTATACTCTGTCTGATCATCTCAGAATGCATATGGTTAATGTAACTAAAGGCCTGAGATGACCCAAACATTGATATTCAGAATTAGTAAGAGTGCCACCTGCTGGGTAAAGTAAATAGTGCATGTTAGTTATTTACCTACAAGTCCTACAAACTTGATCAAATTAACCTCAAAGCTTCTCAGGGAGGTCTAAAGACAGCCACAATGATAACACTAGAAGCTTGTTCGATTGGCTCCATCCCTTCGCCGTAGCTTGGTAACATCGCAACGAAACAGGAAGTGGCTGGAACTTGACTTAACCCAGGACCAAGGACATACGGCCATGGATATTAAGCGCAGTCACAGCGCCGCCCGCAGGTGACGGGAATTATGGCGCCGCGTGCTCCGAGGAGGAGGCTGTGCGGCTTCCAGCGGTCGATCAGAGGACCGAGGTCGGCTGGGATGGCGTCCAGTGCGGCTGTGCGAGAGCCCGGTCATCGCTGCTCGTAGCTTTGATTAGTTTATATTGTATTAAAGGTGCTGTAAGCAGAATGGTTCTTTTAGCTAACTTGCTGTCAGTTACTGCAGTTAGCAGTCCCCTCGCTCGTCCCTACGTCACCACAGAAATGCACTGCGGTCTTCAAGCAGCGAGTTATCTAGCACCATCTCAGATAAGTATTTGTGATAAAACATGATAAAAACCATCAAAACAGACATTGGGAAGGATTTTTACCTGCTCCGCCATTGTAGGCGCATACACATTCACCCATCTGTCCTCTGGCGTGCACTGGCAGTGAGACCATGAGTGAGACGGGTGTCGGTTTGTAGCGTTCTCTCTTGTGATTGGATATTAATACGACAAAAAGTGTATTTGCCGATTAGATGCAGAGCAGCTGACTGAGAGATCGGCTTTATGAAACGCACACATTATTTAAGTGATCACTGTATGAATAAAGAGCGATTTAACACTTATATTAACATAAATAAATCGCTTACTTCACCTTTAACTTCTTGTGAGTTAGATATGCAAATTGCAAAGAAAGAAAATAATTGCCCAGTGTCATTTCACACATGGAATTCAAATTCATGAATCTCATAATTGTTCTCCTCAGTGTTTGTGTGAAAGATGAGACACAAGAGAAAAACTGCTATGAATCAGGATATGATACACATGTACAAAACAGCAGGCAGTTCAGCCCCATAGTGTGTGTGTGTGTGTGTGTGTGTGTGTGTGTGTGTGTGTGTGTGTGTGTGTGTGTGTGTGTGTGTGTGTGTGTGTGTGTGTGTGTGTGAGGAGGTGACCTTCCTACGAGTAAGGGATGACCCTCATTTAGGCCATTCTCCAGCTGACAGTGAAATGTAGAAAAAAATGTCTGCTTCCCTCCCCCCTACACACATCCTCTGCTGTGTTGTGTGTTACCCTGCGGAGCCGAAATTGCAGCCTGCACTCTTTTTCATGACATGACATACTGTATGAACAGTCAGAGTATTTTAAACCATATAGGGTGTACACTCTACATGCACATGACAAAGGAAATTTGAATAACCTTTATTTAAAAGCTTCCAGTCGCAGCACT
Organism: Ammodytes marinus; assembly: GCF_949987685.1. Lineage (NCBI taxonomy): Eukaryota > Metazoa > Chordata > Actinopteri > Uranoscopiformes > Ammodytidae > Ammodytes > Ammodytes marinus. Next base: position 32,192,977 of record NC_137235.1, read on the forward strand.
CCTTAAATTGACATAATTGATTTTATTCCATCTTTAAGACCACACCAGCCTGAGAGTTATGGCTATGGCTGGTGATCCAATAGCGTTTAGGGACTTAATGCCAAAACATTTTTAATATACCTTTTAAGGGCTTTCTTGTCCAAAATTTCTTTCACCTACATTTACCCCATCTCCTCTTTTTTATTGATGGGGGCAGTTGGCGCCTTGCTGGTGAGAAAAGTGAAGCATTCAGCTGCTTTTAAAGGAGGCATATCTGTTTCAGACTAGTTGCTGAAGCAAAGCAAAGCTAATAGGAGAGCAAATATTGGATTGGCATTTGCTGAGGCTGGGGGCTGAAGGTGTGGCTACATCAGTGACATAGGTGGCCCTATATAATCTTCTTTAATTCTTCAGTTTTACAGCAGCTTGACCAATCTTGAATCCAAGCTTTTTATTATTTTCACCTTTCAGGGTTTGTTTACATTTACCCCTAAAAAATGGAGCTCTTAAGAGAGAGACAGGCTTGCCAAACCAGTCAGCACATGTGTCCTGACAGAGACACACGATTGCAGTCTGCACAGTAGCACAGTTGTGAGAATCTCTTAAGTAAAAACTGTTGATTAGAATTGATTCTTTCACCACATGGTTTATGGTAAATCAATACTCCAGGCCACAGTCCAATTCTCTGGAGAGAAAGGTTCGGTAGTAACACACATCCTATCACAGCTGGGGCCCCCTGTCCTTCAACGACCCCAAGCCAGACCTGTGGGCAAACAAGAGACAATCAAGGGCCTGGTGTGGAGGATTTGGTTTTGCATTGAGCATTTTTCTACATAAACTTAAGGAGACTAAGACAGTCCTTTTAAGCAAGAGCCCCCTCTAGCGACCACAGTTATTATGACAGGAGCAAAGGGGGAAGTCATGTTACCTGTCTAATTTACAAAGTCAGCATAGAGAGGTGGATGTTTCGGGGGAACACAAAGTCCTACAGGAAACTGATGCTCTTTACACATTTCAAAGTCTACGTTGTTTTTATACCTGAACCAAACCATTTAATATTTACATTTATTTTCCAACAATGATTGGGATGAACGGACAAATGATGTCATCCTGCTGATACAGGGTGTCAGATCAGAAAACACCCTATGTATTAAGCTGGGGGCTATATGGACACATTCAAGTAGTGAATACATTTAGGAAGAATTGTTGCTTTAATGTCAAAACACAATGAGATAATTTTTTAAATTTCTCTTTTTTTGAAGTGAGGAGATTTACTGTCATTTGGTCCTTTTGTCCTCATCTGCTCTCTATTGCCATTTTCACACCACAACATGGTACATGTATCTGTCTCCTGCATTTACATCATTAAGTTTGACAGATCAATTAGAGAATCATTACAATGGAATGCAGTCCAGAACTCCTTCTTTACACTCCAGTCTGACAAATACCATAGAGCTGAATCTGCACTTTTACGACACTATATCATTAACTATTGAAGGTTCATATTGTATTGCAAAACATTGTACAATGGGTTTGTCTGACTGATCAGAGTAGGGGAGAACGGGGTAATTTGTCACACGGGTTGGTTGTCACAATCGTTATATCTCGGAACCAGAAGGCGCTGTCTGTGAAATTTTGGTATGTAAATATCCAGAACTGGGATCAGAGGTCACCTACATAGTCTTCCTTGGAGTTAGACTGCTGCATTTGAGGTGAGAGGACTGTTTGTGTTTTTCATGTCAAATTGAAAATATTTAGCTCCTCAGTATTTTTCTTCTAGGCTTTTACACAATGGGTTTATAACAAAACACTTGTTACCCATACAAAGTGTGAAGGGTAAACTATAGTTTAGATTGTGGTTAGCAAGCTAATTAGTTGTCAGATGGTTGTTGGCCTTGATGCTAGCAAGAAATTCAAGTTGGGGTTGGTCGTCAAATTTTTTTGGGGGTTGGTTGTCACATGTTATCTCAAGGCTGCAGCCAGAAAAGGAACCCAATAATGAAATAAATTGTCAAAACAACCCAGTGCATCCCAAACTAGACCAGCTGCCAAGGCTACAGAACGTTATGTAGGCCTATTTGTCAACTTGACAATGCAATAAACTTTCAAATTTAGTTCTACTTTCTTGCCTTCTTTTTAAGATTATTCCCATTAAGATTACATTGTGACAAACAACGCCATAGTGTTTGACAACCGACCCCTTGATGGGGTTGGTTGTCACAATGTGTAAGGGTGTCTTTGATGATTAATTTCTTCTTTATTACAATACGATAGAAAAAGTGAGGGGTACACATTTCAAGCCAACACCTTAAGCTTCAGTTTAATGTAGGAATGACTATTGAAAGATGTTTAGGTGATAAACAATTCTCACTAGATTAAAAAGTGTGCCTACTTACCCCGTTCTCCCCTACATTATTTCATCCACATCTTTGTCAACAGCTGTTTAGGCGAAATCTGTTCTTGTTCTTCAGCCGATTTAAGGGCAAAAGGCTAATTGTGATATTGGGCTATATGAATAAAACTGATTTGATTTGATTTGAGGAAGCCCCAATGGCAGCACGTTGTATTCCCTTGCATTGTAAACTGGCATACTCTTTTTATTGAGCGATGACCTTTCCTTAGCCGCTCTCATAACCTGTTGTCATTTTGGATCATTCATGTTCAAAAGCAGAATGACTGAAATTATATCAAAATATGAACAACATAGCCTATATCAAGTTCCTTTCTGCATGGTGATGCACAGTGCTTTTATGTCTGTACTATGAACTACAAGTCCTTGCTAGGGATGAACACAGAATTGAACCTGGTAAAATGAACATATGTTTTTGTGTAGTCTTTTCATTATGATAAGTCCACTGTAGAAAACAAAAATCAATAAAATGTCTAACTCAGTGTATATAAAACAATCCCCATATCAATATAGATTTAACTGAAACTAAACTTTGTCCCCCTTGATGTTGCAATGTCAGCTGCACCTCTATGTGCGTATGAGTTTAAGGTGAGGATCATATTTCAGGAATGTCTCACTGTGGTCACGCCTTTATTCCTCTGTTCACCTTAAGAAGAAAAAGAAGAAATTGGAAAAGCTCCAACGTCTTTGTGAGTGCAAAGTCCACAACAGAACTGCTTTTACTTCTACAGATGGACTCTTTGGCCAAAACAGGAGAGGTTTACCTCCAACCACACAAATCTGGCAAGGTGAGTACATGACATTATTTAAAACTTTGCTGTTCTTTAGTAGAAGTGATCATGTATGACCTTGGCGTATGAATTATGAATTGAATATACAGCCTTTGTTTAAGAAAACGTTTGTGTTATGATTATAGTAATAAAAAAACGATCTAATGATGCTGTATTAAATTAGTAACTAACAGAGATGGTGAACTGTCATGCTGGCTTATAATACTGCATGACTCAGTGTTGTATGTATTTACCAGGTGAGACTTAACGTGTGTAAAGTATGTTTGTGTCCGCGTTTCCTTCAGATGTACACAGGGGGAATTACATATGAGCCATAGTTTAGTTGTGGTATAGGGAAAGCTCTCAGCCTTTATGTGTGTTGGTTTTCAGGATTACTGTAGGAATCCAAAAGGAACAAGTCCAAACACATGCACACGTTCCTCTCTGACATTCCTGTGCTGGCACTGACAGAGAGCACGCACACTCACGCTGTGTGCGTTATCACTGCAGTGGCCCCTATGATTGAATCTCTTGGATTTGAATTTAATCTCACACATCACACTTATAAACTGAGACACAACGCAGTCATGCATTCCCTCTTTTTTTTGTTGAGAGTTCAATTGTAGCCAGTGTTATCCTGAGCTGTCCTGACAACCGTTTAATCTCTGTCATTTCTTCTCTCTCTCTCTCTCACACACAGAAATGGAAGCCAGTGTTGTTGTCTCTGTTTCCCACCAGCAGTACTGGAGTGGGTCGCCTGGAGATCAAGGACACAGGAGGTAGGGGAGAACGGGGTAATTTGTCACACGGGTTGGTTGTCACAATCGTTATATCTCGGAACCTTTTTAGGCTTTTACACAATGGGTTTATAACAAAACACTTGTTACCCATACAAAGTGTGAAGGGTAAACTATAGTTTAGATTGTGGTTAGCAAGCTAATTAGTTGTCAGATGGTTGTTGGCCTTGATGCTAGCAAGAAATTCAAGTTGGGGTTGGTCGTCAAATTGTTTTGGGGGTTGGTTGTCACATGTTATCTCAAGGCTGCAGCCAGAAAAGGAACCCAATAATGAAATAAATTGTCAAGCTGTATCCTCACTGACACCCCAGAGAAGGAAAGAATAGAGCAGGAAAAGGCAGCTAGCAAGCAAAAGAAAAAAGGGCAACAAAATCAAAACAACCCAGTGCATCCCAAACTAGACCAGCTGCCAAGGCTACAGAACGTTATATAGGCCTATTTGTCAACTTGACAATGCAATAAACTTTCAAATTTAGTTCTACTTTCTTGCCTTCTTTTTAAGATTATTCCCATTAAGATTACATTGTGACAAACAACGCCATAGTGTTTGACAACCGACCCCTTGATGGGGTTGGTTGTCACAATGTGTAAGGGTGTCTTTGATGATTAATTTCTTCTTTATTACAATACGATAGAAAAAGCGAGGGGTACACATTTCAAGCCAACACCTTAAGCTTCAGTTTAATGTATGACTATTGAAAGATGGTGATAAGCAATTCTCACTAGAGTAAAAAGTGTGCCTACTTACCCCGTTCTCCCCTACAGTTAACCATCCCTTATAATGTTATTTATAGGGGGGTGAATCTTTTGGTATTCCACGTTTCGATTCGATTTCGATTCTTGGGGTCACAATTCAATTCATTTCTCGATTCAAAACTATTCTCAATTCAAAAAAGAAATTTTTTAGTTTCAGTTCAAAGGAGGATTTTAGGATCTACTCCAGTCCACTGTGTGCTAAAAGGCTTTGTGGCAAATTATGGCATGAAATAAAGTCCATGTATTATCTATCTTTTTTTTATTTCCATTTCAATGTAAAGCTTGTAATGCATGTGATTTTAAGGCAAGTCAACATAACCAGCGGCAGCTACATTTACAATTAAATTATAATTTTTTTTATCGATTTTTGCAAATTATTAATTAATATGAATTTGTTTCACCACCCCTAGACATTTCCTCTGAACAGAAAGCATGTGTTACAAACTTAACCAAACTCAAGCCTTGAGTTTCTCATAGGTGCATATTATACATTTATTTTGTCTTAAAAAGATCAAATTCATCTTTTTCTTTTCCAATTTTCTTTTTTGAAATAAATAATCTTAATATTACTATCCTGTGTTTGTTTGTGCTCGTTGTATGCTCCAGGTAGCGTTGCTGGAGGGGACCACAGTGCTGGGGTGAGGAGACACCACTCTCCTCATGTGGACAGGAAGCTGAAGGTTGTCCGCCTGTCCGAGCTGAACAGTGTCCTCAGACTGCCCCCGAATGCTGAGGCCTGCCCCATGGTCAGCCCATCTGTCACTAATAATAAAATAATTATCAATAATAATACATTAATTTTATATAGGGCTTTTCAATTTACTCAAGACAGTTTACAAAAAAAATTAGTACACAAGCAAATAAAAAAGGTGTAACAATAAAGCCAACACACGATATATAAAAGCAAAGAAAAAGATTTTAAAAGTAAAAGTAAGTGAAACATTAAAACCAGCGTATAAAATCAGTTGTAATGTAAATATGTAAAATTAATATGTAGTGTTCCTATGTAATGTGAGTATGTAAAAATGTAATATTATCAAATACATTAAGGTGCTCTCTGTCCTATTTGCAGGAGAACATGTCGGCATTTTGTGTGGAGACACAGGCCAGAACAATGGTGTTTGCTGCGTTCAAAGACGACTGTGTAGAGTGGGTCGAAAAACTGGGTCACAGCATGTTTCAGGTGAAAAAGGAAATTACATCAATTGTGTTTGTTACATCAATAAAACAGGCCATAATCATTGGCCAGCCTTATATAAGCATTCCAAATTGTAGCTAGTACTGTATCTCACTTGTATCTTCTGCATAAAGTTTAAATGTAATTCTGTGCTTCCCTGTCCCTTTCTCAGAAAGGTGCTGGCCCTAATCTGCTTCACATGGAAGACAACCAGATATATGCCTCAGCAGATGGAGGTAATTTTTTTTCCTATGCTCTTAACTTCTCCTCTTCTTCAACATTTCACTAGATCTGTTTCGTTATTTTTGCTGTCCACCTTTACCCAAATGCCACTTGTTTCCCTCTGTTATTCAAACACTTATCTTTTATCCCCTATATTTTATAATGTCCTTCTGTCTTAAAGGTCAACTTTTCTATGATATTTTTTTAGGTTCCAAATTGTGATTTGGGTTTCTACCAAAAACTGTTTTCATGGTGTGGTGTCCAAAAAAAAAAAATTCTTTCTCACAGTGCTATTGCTGAATCGCCTCTTTTCAGCCTCTGTCTGAATCGTTACATTTTGGTGCTTGTCTCTCTAAGCCCCGCCTTTCAGAAAGCCCAGTCTGCTCTGATTGGCTCCTGAATATAACTGCCAGTTTGAATATAACTCCCTCTTAGATTCGGGGATATCTGGGTGGAGCTTATCATAGGTGGTGGCAGTGCTAAGTTTGGTTGGTAATAAGGGGACGTGGCTTCTCCCTTTATGACGTCATAAGGGAAGAAAACCCTGACTGGAGCTTTTGAACTGAGGTTTTCAGAAGGGTTGAGAAAAGAGAGAGGGTTCTTTTTCTCAAACTTTGGGAGTGTAGAGCTAAGCCTATTAACCGGCTCTACATTAGGCTTGTTTGGTGCGGTGTGGGAGAACTCGGTCGTACGCATGTTCTGTGGTGCCAATAATCAATGTCCGATACTTCCTTATCTTTGAGTGCTGTGACCCATTCATTCTTGTTGTCGGTGAATGCTCACCTTAGCGCATATTCCAGTTGTTTCATTTATGTAAGGTAAGTTCATTAACTTCCATCATTTCAGTACAGAGCAAACAAATATGGGTGACACGCTGACACAATCACGGTACAGAACTGTTTGCTTTCCCAAATGACACACATCTGGCCGTGCCAGGTGATTACATTTATGCTTTCTGAAGACCCCAAAGCTCCACCCAGTGGTCGAAACACAGAAATCCATGTCACCAAATAAAACAAACAAAAGAGTAGCATAATGCAGGGGTGGCCACTGTTTTTCAGCTTGTGAGCTACTTTTAAAATGACCAAGTCAGAGTGAGCTACCACCTACTATAAGGGGTCAAAAGTCACGGTTCGGTATGTACCTTGGTTTTTAAGTCACGGTTCTGTTCTGTATGGTACAGTTCTCAGTTAAGAGGAAAAATGTGTGCAGAATTGAATTTTCACTGAGGGCCACATACAGAAAAATCTGCAAAGGGCCAGGCCACTTTGCAAAAATAACACATTTATCAGGACATAGCTGCTCTGATGTTTAGTTTCATAGTGTCTTCGTAAATTGTAATCCTTCTTCACGGCAACACTTTACTTGCACATTAAACAGATACACCCCCCCTCTTGTTAAATGCCATTGATACACCCAGTGTTTTCTGCTTTTGCGTCCAATGTCCAGCTGGGTGAAAATAGTAGCCAGCCGAGATCCCGCCCCTCCAAGGGGGGTCCTGGGGTATGCCCCCCCGGGAGATTTTTTAAAGTTTTTAAAGTGAAATGCATGAATCTGGTAGCCTGGAAATCCTGACCCTGATATCTTGAACGATAGAGGGTCTGGCGACGATCAATAGTAATTTCCAACTCTAGGGGCGGCTCCTACTCGTGCATTTCAAATGCCACTGCACGCAGTTGGATAGCACTACAACCAATCAGAGCGATGCACAAGTGACGTAAGCCCCGTTCGTTTAGCGAACAGCTGTTAAACTGTTCAATTAAACGTTTGCCGTTGTCGGTCGGCAAAACAGAACATTCCACTTACTTGCTAGTGAAAGCTATGAGTCCCGTCTTCCAATTCGTTAAGGGTCGAGGCCAAAGCAGTCTCAAACTCACACAACATATCCGCAGCCATCTTTGATGTTTACTATCACAGCTTCGACGTCGCATGCACGTCACTGTCGTCATCCGGTTACGTCCTCCCCAGAGCACCATATAAAGGGCTCTGGCGCGCCCATATTAGATAGAACCAATTGAAACGTTATACCAGATTTCTGGTAGTCTTGATAAGCTTCAACGGAGCGTCTCCAGACCAACACGCGCAGCAAATTTAATTTGCCAGCGTCTAGTGGCAGGTCTGGGAATGCCAGGCTATGAATCTGGTGCACTTTGAGAGGAAAATTAAGAGGCTAAAGCTGAAGAATTTTATATGTAAAAAATGGAGACACTGTGTCAGATGAATTGGAAGCTATTGGAGAAGGACACATGGATTTTCCATAATAATAACAATTTAAAATAAAATATTATGCAGGGTCCTCTGGGATGGGCTTGGTGCTCTTTTTCTTTTATGGGACATATTTCTCTGTAATATAATGAGTGCATTTAAATTATTTAAAAATTAAAAGGGCCATATTACATCATATTTTTTAAATGTGCCACAGCCCAATCAATCAGTTTTGACACCCCTGCACTAGTGGGTTAACTAAGAAATGCAAAAAAGTTTAGTAGTTTGGACACCCCTGCACTAGAATATGTGGTGGTCTGTTTGTGTGAACAGTCTTCCTCTCTCTGGCTGTATTTTACATAGTAGAATTTGTCACAGTGCAGAAGCCTCTCCACTTCCTTGACTTGGATTAGCTTTGGTTAGCTCACTGTCAAATTAGAAAGTGGTGTCCTTTCTCCCTCCACCGAACGTCGGCGCATGCTCGCACGGCTCGTTCGCTCTTTCATAGTAAAAATAAATAAATAAATTATTAAATATATATATATATATTTTTTTTTTTTAAGAATGCCACGCGATCGACCCACACTACCCTCGCGATCGACCGGTCGATCGCGATCGACCTAGTGGCCACCCCTGGCATAATGGCTCCAACAGGCCCTGCGTTCCAAACCTCATACTTCCATACGATTTAGTATGCCAGAAAAAGATTTAGGATGTCCCAATACATGCAAGTCAATTGTAGTATGCTGAAAATACATAAATGCCCCACTAACTCCAATAGCATTTTGGAGTATTCCTCTTTATTCTTGACATTTCTCAACATAATGAAAAAAAATCTTCCTTATCTGATTTTTTTCTCTCTCCTGTGGCCCTAAAACTCTTCAGTACTTTAGTATGTAGTGTAGTAAAAAGAAAGAGTATGTGATTTGGAATGCAGGAGGGAGTCATGGGGTCATGGAGACCCATATTAATGTAAGAAAGTTTTGCTCTGTGTCTGTCACTATATGTCATAGACAGTTAACCTTACAGGTACAACTTTACCAACCGGCAAGTTGCATTATTATTTGAATATTAATGAAGAACTAAAGATATTATTTTTCTTCCATCCAGCTTCAGAGTATTGGGTGGTGGTTCAGAGGACTGAGGCAGCAACACGATGTGGCCTGCAGGGGTCCTACTGGCTTCAGGTGGGGCGAGAGACACTGTTACTGAGAGAGACACGGAAGAGAAACATCGTTAGGGAATGGCCATACGAACTGCTGAGACGATATGGAAGAGATAAGGTAAGGTGTATCTAAATCTTCCCAACACACACTCAATAACACATTTTATTATTGTTAGTAGGGGAGAGTGGCCTGAGTTGTGCCGGTGGGGAAGTTGTGCCACCCCTTGTTTCTAGAACACCATAGAAGAAATTGGAAATGTGACCACATATTTAAGAAGAGACATCCATTTAACTCATCCTGTAAAGAAGGGAGAAACATGGAATAAGATATAAGCACATTTAAGCTCTAAACATTGTTTTTGCCTTTCAAAGTAATATTTCCATTATCAAGGTTTTTTGATTATTGTGTCTGAACAATTATTGACACGTTTGAAAACATTTGACACATGTTTTAGTGCTTTAGTGTGCTACACTTTGTGTCTATATAGTTAGCTCAATGTCAGCCCTAAACTGCCGCATCATGCTTATTATCCAAAATTCTGGGGTTGGGGTGATTTGTGCCAGAGGGCCTGGGGTGAGTTATAAGTAATCAAGTAAGTAAAATGTATTTATAAAAGCACATTTATAACAGTTTGCACTGTCCAAAGTGCTGAACATAGTGCATTCAGTAGGTAAAAAATGAAAGGTCACATATTATGCTAAATGCACTTTTTAAATGTGTTCTAACATATCCATGGGTCCACGGTGTGCCTAGAGACTGCCAAAATATTTAAAAAAATAACACTCTCCTTTTCTCACTCTCCCCCTTTCTGAAACCACCACCCCTCCCCCACCCAATATACTCCAGTCAGAATTCTCCCCTTTTCTGACCTCACAAACTGGAAAGCCAGAAGCTTCCACTGTGCAGCCCACACCCCTATTTCTTATTGGTCCATGGCCCTGACAGACAGAGGGCGAGGCGTATCTGGCTTCGCTTCCGGACAGGGGGCGGGGGGAGCTCAAAGATTGTATATTTACGAGGGGAGCTGCAGCTCTTTTTTTAAAAATAGGCCATTGTGAGATTAGCTGAACATCAGCATAGTACAATAAATTATCTGAAAGTTTTTTTCAGCAAACAATTAAAGAAAAACGTATTAGGGACCACTAAGACCATATAATATGGTGTATAATAGAACCGAAAAGTGTATAATATGGGAGCTTTAAGGTAAAATAACAATAAAGCCCAGACATCCACATATAAACAAAGATAGTAGTGCAGAGGTAAGATAATTAATGGGGAGGAAAAACCAGGGTGTACAGATGGGTTTTGAGCCTTGATTTAAAGGCAGAAATGGAGATCACATATGCCAGATGGCAGTTGGTTCTACAAGGGCGGAGCAGCTAGTGCAAAGTAAATTTCTGAGAGTTGTGCCATTGGCATGGCTGTACGTATACGCTGGTCACCAAAAGAAAGTGATTGTCTACAGTAGCTCAGAAGAGTGACATCTCCATTCCACTTAACGACACCACTGATGAGAATTCAAATGGCCAGAAAGATGATGATGGTGACTTTGTCATTGTGAGCTTTGCAGGTAAAACCATTAGATCTGCTAGGCCTTGTTTAAGAAAATTGTCCTTCAATCTTTGTGAAATATTTACTTTATTTACTTTAAATAAACCTTAAATAAGTGATTGTCTAATGGATTTGTCTTGCATTACAGTTTATGAGATATATATCAATGGCACAATTTACCCCATGGTATTCTCTCCAACGGCACTTACACCACACCGTTATGCCACAAGACAACTTTTTTTCCGAAAGCTATGTTTCTTCAACAGTTTATTCCAGATCCAAAGTTTTTATTGCCAGGGATGCACAACACCCTGAAATATATGTACATATTTGAGTTGGAGACATAACTGTCAAGGCCTCACTTTAAAGTCTCTTTGAGTAAAAAGTGGCACATCTCACCCCTCTCTCCCCTATCATTATTATTATGTCATAATTTGTGATTGTTGTTTTCAGTGACTATTTATAATTATTTTGTCATTTTAATAACTCATATATTTTGATTATTACTTATTGGTCACTTATATGAAAGGTGCTATATAAATGAACTTTGATTGATTGATACGGTATAAAAACTGAACTATACACATTTCACAATTGTTGCAGGGGTGGTGCATTGGATTGTTTTCCATACAGAGATGTGCCATTTACATGAACATTCTTTTGTCCCCCTTTGTGTGTACTCTCCAGATGGCCTTAACCATTGAAGCAGGCAGACGCTGTGACTCTGGTCCTGGGACATTCACCTTTGAGACACAGCAGGCTGAGAAAATCTTCTCCTTGATTCAGAGTACAATCAAACAGAAGACTTCACCCGTTACCTTAGGTATTCCCAACCAAGATAGTGAGAAAAGGATGCAGGCTTCCTCCCCTCTCCCTGACATACCTGACGTGAACAGTGTGGCTGACATTCTGGAGAACAAACTGAGGACACAGGACAGTCAATCTGCTGCTTTAGAGGAAAGTGCTCGTTCTCCAGAAAATTTGGTCGGTTCTTCTGAGTGTGTATCAGCGCAGCCAACTCATATCACCCTTATGCCTCTCCCACTGGTCCCCACACATGACAGCCAACCCTCCGGAGGACTTCTTCTTGGTGGCCAATCAGAGGCTGTGTATGCAGATCCAGCAGATTGCATCAAATCTGTACCCAAACTACTGCAAGCAACCACTGCTCTGTACGCAGACCCTGCAGATTATCTCCCGCTCAAACCCCCCACCAGTGCAAGACAACCAGTCACTGCCCCTCCTAACTCTTCCACTCTGAATCCCTGCTTAGACATTGATCACCCGGATGCCGTCTACTCAGAGGTGTATGACAAACTCAGTCCCGTGGAACAGAACGAACAGACTGTCACTCAGAGTAAAGGGAAAAGAAAGTGTTTTGCCGACGATGAGGTCATTTACGCCGAGCCCATGCCAGAGGAGGAAGTGTCTCATGAAAAAGGAAGCAAGCCAGACCCTTTTGCCCACCTTTATGCTCAAGTTTGCAAAACAAGAGTCAGTCCGTCTTCTTCGTCGTCCAACACCATCCCTCTCTGCTCATCTGACTGTGTGACTGCCAGCATAAGCACAACTGAAGCCACAGACAATGCTCTTGATGAGGTCATCTATGAAAACCTGGGCTTCATTTAGTTCAGTTGTCAAGTGTAGCCTAATGTATGCAGTTGTTTATAATGACAACTATACACTTTAATTTCTCCTGCACAATGGTGTTTTGTGCCACCAACAGAGCCTTTAAAGCAGCGCTGCCTTGAAGGCCCTAACCCCTAACCTTAAAGCGGCTACGAGTAACATTTAAATATCTTTTAAACAGCCTCATGTTTCCTCGTTTAACAGCAAACGAGACCATCAGTGCAAAGAAAGACGTTTTTATATAGTTTTATTACTGCTTTTGGTCTGGTCGCACACCCAGTCCGATTTTCGGTTCGGTCGTGCAGGCTCTATGGTCACATATCCGTATTGGTCGCAGATTTCAGTGTGGCGCTGCAACGCGATTTGAGAAGCCTATCCCTCCAGGTGAGGGAAGGGGAGCGGGAGCCTTGTTTGAGACAGTTATTTGTCGTCATAATGACTGATGACGGGGCTGAATCATCAAAGAAAAAAAAGAGAATGCAATGAAGAAAAGCTAAAAGGGAGAGTGATTATAGGCTACGGGCGGGACGAGGGCGTTGCCAAGCAACGTGTATACAATTTCACAAGAGCGAAACTAGACTGCAGTGTTTACTCCATCATTATTTACATCAACAACACAAACACATTACCTCATCGTGATCCATACTAATTGCCGTCTCTCGTTCATTCGCTTTCTGTGAGGACACGTAATCTTTCAGCTCCGTGAGAGAGAGTAGTTAGGTGACGCTGCTGCATCAACTCATTGCAATCAGGTGTGTGTAGCACTGACTGGCATTAGTTGATGCAGTGTCAAAACCACTCTCACAGAGCCGAAAAGAGTCCTCACACTTTTCAACACACGGATATGCCCTTCTCAGTTCACACTCACACGCCTGGCACGAGCTAGAAAACAGCTTTGCGACAGCGGGCGTCGTAAAAATACTACTGCTTTTGTCCAAAGGTGACGCCAACGTGCCATGTTACTCGTAGTGGCTTTAACCCTAACCTTAACCTTAACCAGCGCTGCCTTGAAGGCTGCGTTGGGGGCAAAAAACACCACACACCACATGGATGTGCTTTCTGTTGACTATAGCAGTATGCATATGATCTTCTACACATGGGGGTTATAATATGTTAATGAGCTGAACATTTGAACAGCATGCCTTTGGACACACCTCGCATATTCTGAATACAATATCTGTTTGAGGGATTTTATTCAAATTTTGCACAAATGTCAATGACTCAAATATGAATTGATTACATTTTTGAGATTCCTCATGTATGCAATAATCTCATGAACGCTTTGAGGGATTTCACCAAAGTTGACACCAATTCACACTTTGAGTCTGCAAATACATCCAAACCAAGCATTCACAAAACTACGACTGCTGCAAATTAAACAATTATTTTTTTAAACTACGACTGCTGCAAATTAAACAATATTTTTTTTATTTCTTTAGTAAACTTGCAAATAGCATGAAGCTTGGAGATGTCTGTGTACATTTTAGAGGTCAAAGTTCAAAGATTACAGCTACCTTACATATTGTAAGGTCTCAGTGACTTTGTACCATATTGTAGCTTCTGAGGAGCTTTACCTTCTTTAAAGCATTGACTACCACCAATGTACTTTCACCATTGTTTGTTTTTGGTATGAGGTTATTCGGTTGAATAACTCAGATATGAGTGTGAACAATGAAAATGTCCTATAGATATTTCCATTTATGTCAGATAGTTTTAGATTTTGATTGTTTTTCTGTTAATAGTTCTGTATAAATGGTGAATATTACTTTAGTGTCCGTCCCTTTCATAGAGTATTACTCAAATTTTTTATTTTTTTACCAGTAACACATAGCCGCTGAGTGGGTCTAAATGATTTCAAATAACTAGGGGTGTAACGATACACGTATTTGTACCGTACCGTGACGGTACAGGCACGTATTTGGTGTTACAGAGGTGGACCGTGGTCCGTATGTATTTTATTTATTGGAGAATTGCAGCAGTATTTTTATATTTGTTATGCATTTTATTTGTATGTTACATACTGTCAGCTAGTTACTGACAGCTAAAGCTGTTCATTCTCCGTTAACTATGAACCGTACTGTACCGTACCGTGACTTCTAAACCGAGGTACGTACCGAACCGTGACTTTAGTGTACCGTTACACCCCTACAAATAAACCAAACCATTTTAGCTTATAGTGTATAACTGAGTGAAAATGAAACAAATGAAATGTTGGTCAATTCAATACGATGGGTTAACATGCTTGGTATGGTATGACGAGTAGCTAATGGTGGCTAATGTTAGCTAATTTGTAAACCACACAAATACTGCAGTGTTATATTTCTAAGTCAGTCACTGATTTCACTAATTCATTGACTCCACTTAACTTATGCTTGAGTTTTGACTATTGCAAGTATGCAAGTATTTTTACAAGTTTACCAAAAACTATATTAATGATAATAAAAAAATTCTAGTTATTGAGAAATAAAAACAGTTCTTTGCCATCATTTTCACAGGCTTTTTCCATGTAATTATATTTTCCATGTGATATACAAATATTTTATTCATATTATGCTATGTCTGTTTCTTTGACGGCACAGTATTATATGTTTTACCTTAAAAGGAAAATGTTTCTTTTGTTATTGTGATTGTTTTTATGAACAACTTGAATGTAAACTGAATTTTTGATATGCAAATGCACCTGCTAGCTATCATGACTTACCCAACTTTTAGCCTAGTAAATCTGCAATCATGTATGTAAAACTTGATATTTATATCCAAGCATATGTTAAGATTATAAGATTAATGTCATATCTGATTTACTATCCTCAAACGTAAGCCGACCTGCTTCTTGACAGGTGTGTACTGATTCTAATGCCAGCCCAACTGCTGCATTGAAGCTAGGTGGCCAGGTGTTTGCCTCTGGGATTTCAACTGTTTCACAGTTATCAGTAAAAATATATATTAATCAAACTTGTAATTCATTGGATGACAACAAACATATTACTCAGCACTGCATGTCATCATTGCTTATCTGTATGTGACACAAATACCAAAGGTATTTTCAGATTAAGAATTGAATTTAATAGTTTGTCAATAGCTTATGCTGAA
Organism: Ammodytes marinus; assembly: GCF_949987685.1. Classification (NCBI taxonomy): domain Eukaryota; kingdom Metazoa; phylum Chordata; class Actinopteri; order Uranoscopiformes; family Ammodytidae; genus Ammodytes; species Ammodytes marinus. The sequence goes on from NC_137235.1 coordinate 32,208,729, forward strand.
ACAAATTATGATCTATTTATAGATTGGTACTACTGTATGTCTATTCCCACAAAATATGTCAATATGTCAAACATCTGAAAGGGTGCCCTCTTCGATAGCCATATAAAACATTATAATGAAAAAACATGATAAAGTGCTCTCTCTGCTTGCCCGACACAAATTGTGATGAAGTGCACTCTGGGATGCCTTTATAGAAGGTATAAAACTATCTATATGCTGGGGTGTCTGTGCAGTGCATGAACATGGCTTTGTTTGCTGGGGGAGGCAATCGCCCCTGCCCATTTTGTTCTGTTTACCTAAGTTCATTTCCTAAAATCTTTATTCAGACGAGTGTATTTAACCTGTCGGCTGATTGGGCTTCCACACTTGCCCTGAGGTCATACAATGGGCATTTTAGCAGCTCAAGCGCCCCTTTGGTTTTACCCTGGGCCTTTTTATCTACCAAATTGACAAAACCAAGGAGCTGTGCTGTTGGAGCAGGGGAACACTGAGCTCACAGGAAATGTTTCAACCGCTCAGCATCAACGGTCAGCCAGTTGAACAGGTTGAGGTTTTTAAATACCTTGGTACAGAGCTGGACACATCTCTGTCCTTCTCACAGCATGCTGAATCTGTGTACAAGAAAGTGAAGCGCCTCCACCTGCTGAGGAAGCTCAGAGCTTTTAATGTCAGCAAGGACATTTTAACTGTGGTTTACTGCTCACTCATTGAATCCATACTCACTTTCAATATCTCAGCCTGGTACAACACCCTCACCATCAAGGACAAAACAAAACTTGACCGGATAGTAAATTAGGCCGGCAAAATAATTTTCTCTCCCCGAACCCCCCTACCACAGCTGTACACCTGGTCAGTACTCAGGAAAGCCTATACAATCACACAGGACCCCACCTGTGAAGGAAGTTATTTCAAGGTTGGAGGTCAACTCTTCAAGGTGGAAGAATATTTCAGGAGACTTGGATGAATTATGAAGCGATATTTATTACAGACTTGGCCAAGAAGAACCGGACTGCAACTCGGGTGACTTGCACTTCAATTCTGACAGACACATCCTGAGAGCTGTGTATTAACCTCATGCTATCTCTAACATCTCCCTGGCTCGGGCACCAAGCGTACCAATGTTTTGGGTCAGAGCTGAACAAAGTGAACCATAACATTCTGGAGTCTTTATACAGCTGGCCTAAGTGTCTCCTAACAGGCTACCAGGCTGACCTAGAGTCAGAGAGACAGACACACAAGATAGGCATATATGAACTATTAATCTTTACCATTAATATTACAACTAAAGACCCAACATTTTCTCACACCGCCCACCCCCTCCACCAATCCTTTGACTTACTGCCATCAGGTCGACGCTACAGGGTTCCGTTGGCACGTAAAAACACCTACAAAAAATCTTTTATCCCCACTGCCATCCCCACACTGAACAGTCACAAATAGGCAACCTATCTCACTCCACTCAGTCACCCCTTTGCACTTCCTGCATTCTTTTGCACTCATTTATTGTCATTGTTTTGGACTGTCTCTGTGATTTGAACCTGCCCTGTCAAAAGACACATTTCTGTCACAGAAAATCTAGTTTTTCTTATCTATCTCATCTTATCACCCTTGTAGCACGAGCACGAGCACCTACATTTATTTATTTTTCATATGAAGGGGAGTCCTCGCAAGGTTACATCAGATGGGCCTTTGAGTGGCTGTTTGTGAATTTGTCAACTAATTCAGCCAGCTTTTATATTCACTCACCCCAATATCTGGGGCCTGTCAGTATAAACGCAGTGGCCATCTGATCCCAGTTAGGCCCAACATGTGTTCACATGCATGTGGTGCCCTTTTTTTGCGTGTTCCCTCTGCCCCTGCCCTTTAGAGTTTCTGTGCACACTGTGATAAGGTGACACTTATCAGTTCATTTGCAATACCTCACCTGCCATCTGTTTGTCACGTGACTTTTCAGTGAGCAGGTTGCATTTTCTACATGATGCAGTACATTAACAGGAAGTGAAAAACCACTACATAGTTAAACCAGTGAACTAGTTAGGTTGCAACACATGTTTGTCTAGTCAAATTCATGTAAATAATTCAATGAGCCATTATGATCTATTTGAATGAAAATTGTTTTAAAATGTCCACCAGATGGGGCAGTTAATGTAAAAAGAAATTGTGTGTATTTTAGGTGAATTGGCAGGGATACATAATCTTCTGCTCATAATGGTAACACTAGCTGTGTTTGCTGACAGACTGGAGAATTGGAGTATTTTTAATAAACCTCTTTCAGAAAGTGGCCTCTTTTCACTCTGCTGTGGACATCTTGTTCCGGTTACCACTGTTACAACTGTATTAAAGGTTCAGTAAAGCGGAATGGTCAGTTTAGCTAACTTCCTGTCAGTGACTGCAGTTAGCATACCCCTCCCTCGTCCCCACGTCACCACATTAATGCACTGCGGTCATCAAGCAGCGAGTTATCTAGCATCATCTCAGATCCATAAGTGTGTAAACATGATAAAAACTATCAAAACAGACATTGGGAAGGATTTGTACCTGCTCTGCTTTGGGATATATGTTTTTATATTTGTTTTTCATGATTTAAGCTTCACTTGGCTCCAATGGAAACTCCAAAATTTATATTAAAATCTCCCACGAATGTCGTTGATTATGTTGCCTCTACGTAAACTTGAGCACCACAAAAAAAAAACGGTTCTGTTCATTGCGCTCATAATGTGGATCCAAAGCCAATCTTGAAACCTAGAAGGAAAGTAATAATAGAAATAATAATGATAATAACAATACATTTATTTTATAAAGAGCTTATCAAGGTACCCAAATACACTTTACGAGTTAGAAGTACTATCTGATATTTACCAATTACCAATCAGTAGAATTGCAATATATAATATCATATCATTATTCTGTGAAATGAAAACGCAAACACAGAATATTTCCTCATCAACAAGTACACAAGTGTTATTTCATTTTATTTATATAGTATGCAAGCAAGTTTATGCCCTTACAAAATAAAAAAAAGCCACTGCCTGCCCAAGCTGTTGGCAAAAGATACTTACAAAAATGGAAGAAGTGAATCAGATAAAGCCTGCTACTAAGCAACCAGATTGAAGTACAAAAAGGTCTACAATACTATGGAGAAACAGAAAAAAGGAAAAACGACTCCCTACGTCCAACATGTCTGTCCTTGACATAATGCATGGATCTGACACACACGCTATGATGATCGCTTTAAGCTTTTTTAGATGTGGTTTAGTCCAGGCACAGAGGATCTGTGATCTATCGACATGATACAGAGCTGAGGGGTTTAGAGTCAAAATACACATCAGGTCTTTCTCATGGAGGATTAGGAATCACATTGGTTGTTGTTATTATAATTCCTGCTTTATTCTGCTGCACGGTCTTGTTTCCCTGATATCCTGTCACGAATGCATGCGGTCGGGATCATGGAATTGGTCAAAGTGAGTCAGCCCTGGTGGTCAGTGTGGGCAGACAAAGAGGACGCAGGATCAGCCGAGTGTACAAAACACACATTCATCTTTACAGGCAGACGTGTGTGTGTGTGTGTGTGTGTGTGTGTGTGTGTGTGTGTGTGTGTGTGTGTGTGTGTGTGTGTGTGTGTGTGTGTGTGTGTGTGTGTTAGAGAGTAAAATAAGAAGACCTAAAACAAATTAAGAGCAAAGCCACTCACATCCTCTTCCTCATTACAGCAGAAGCCACATCTTCACCTGGCTGATTACTTTTTTTGATTAAATAAAACTAGATGTTTTCAGATTAATTTTGGCAAAGGCATTTGTGCATATTACTATGATCCAGTTCTGGAAGGATGCAATTTCTGCCAGTGTTCAGTAACTGGCTTTATTCTATTATATTGTTCATCACCTGAAAGAGTGACTTTGCAGCTTTAAATATACTTGGAAGTATAGGCTCAATTATTATGTTGTCCTCCTGACAGATGGTGATTTGGCTGCATGTGATGAACAGACTGTGCCTGTTGCTAGGTAACATGGAGCTTTACTTATGCATCAGTGACTCTTGTGTTAGGCCTACTCACGCAGGTTGTTTGAAGTGAAGTACACAGAAAATTAGAGACGTGTCACTTTAACATTGAAAAAATGGTTATACAAAACTGAATTGGACATCCAGGGCAATCGTAGCCTAAACAAGAAGAATGAGGAAGAGGATTTGAGCCGAGATAGGTGCAGGAGAATTGGTGACCAGAGCAATACATTACACCACATCTGCAAATCTGCTTTATTAGGATAAACAATAAAGAACACCATGATCATATCCATTAAGACTTGCAATCATAGATTCATGCACTTGGTATGCAGGAAAAGTATGGATTTCTTTGTCAAGCTGCAACAATATATTGCTCTGGTGGTAAACAACTGAGCAAGCAAGCTATTAGCAACACCATTAGCAACAGAAAACTGCAACACTGCACATTGAAAAAAGTGGAAAACAAAAACAGCAGAACAGCGCCGGTGAAAAAGAATGATATTTCAATTTTTTTTGTATTGTTTTAATCTTTAAAATGATGACCATTGAATGCATAACCATGCCACAAACAACAACTAGATTCACTGTCTTTTTTTTCTTTTTTTTTTACCTAGTATAAGATTATCTTAATTATTAGGAATTCATTCATTTTCCTCATTGTTATTTCTTCAGGATATAACCAATGCTGCAAGACTATACACAGGTCCCACGATGGGGGATCTCAATGCACTTACACACCAACAATAAGAGAGAGAGAGAGAGAGAGAGAGAGAGAGAGAGAGAGAGAGAGAGAGAGAGAGAGAGAGAGAGAGAGAGAGAGAGAGCTCACAATGGTCAATAAGTGCACAAAAAACTATTTTTTCTTTTTTATCTGAGGTTAAAAACACTGACAAGACATCCATTGTCAGGCAATGAAATGATAGAATACTGTTACTGTAAAACTAGACCCTTAAAAATACTGACTGTATGCAGCCGAGACACACCTGAACAGGGTATGAGTCTGGTTGAGTCTCCCTTTCATCCACGCGGGTGGTATACACGTTTAACATATTTGTCAAATTCAGATGCATTTACACAACACAAAAAGTCAGATCCCAACTCCGTTTAACCAATAGAATCTCCAAGAAATTAGATTTTTACAATCAATGTATCAAACAGCCCAAATATCATATCGTTTTTTATGACACTCATTGATTACATATGGTCAATATGAAAAACAAAAACTATTTTTTTTTTCATCAGATGCCTTCTTGTGACCTTTGAAAGGACCAAACAGGCATCCCCTTTTTTTACTAGAAATCTTGCCAAACAAATTCTAAGGTACAGCATTAATTTAAGATATTTCAAGGTTTTTATTACCTTAAAATAAGCTACTATACCGACAATCATGGGAGAATCATCTTACAGCAACACGAATGTAACAGAATTTTGCCACAAATCCGTGTCTCATGTAACCATATATTTTTGTCCAATTACGGATAAGCTTTGTGTTGCAAAGACTTGGAAAATAACCTGTCTTTGACGTGTGTGTAAATGCAGCTCTCATATAGGGAGTAGAAGCTCAGGACATTGGGACTGAACCATCCCCACCAGACTCTATCACCCAATAGGAAATCATTCTCCCAGCTGCTCACCTCCACTGTTTCACATATATGTATATATTTATACAGAGTAAACATAGGTACAGTGCTTAATACTGTCCAAAAACACATTTCTTTTTTTCTAATGAAATGATTTCACATTTAAAAAGTTTCAAGAATGAGAAGTTGATAATAAAATGGTGAAATGTTATTGGTGAAGAAAAACAGAGCAAAGAATTATGGCTCAGAATGATTGGCGGTGCTGGAGTGTGTGTGTGTTTGTGTTTGTGTGTGTGGGCGGGCTGGTAATCTTTTCAAATCAAACCCTTCATTGACTTCCATTATAAAAAAACATCTCCATTGTCAGCAGCAGTACTTCTGAAAGCCAACTGAATTCATCTCTACTGGCAGATAGAGAATCAACATACAATCTTCTTATTCTGCTGGCTATTCTGATGTCTTAGCATATAATACAAAACATTACAGCCCCCACACAGAAAATGTAACTATTTTGATTTTCAAATCTCCCTCTTCTAAATCTGAGGTGCTGTATAGCTGTAAGAACAAGACAATACAGATCAAGTTCAAGTCTCAAGTTGTTACCGCTCATAGCTTAGGTAGGTCACTGGAATTTGAACTAAGAAAAATTGAACAGGCCTAATAAAAAAAAGTAGCAGCAAGTAAAATGTAGGTAAGGAATTGGATTTAAAAACGTAAATGTAGATCAGAACAATGCCATTTCAGTTGATCTTTTGTGGAAAACCCTCATTTTAGGATCCAACCCAAGCAGATTACTTTAAGATCCCAGTAATCTGCTGATCAAAAATGAATACAGTATACAGCATCTGATGTAGAAGCACCTGAGGAGAGAATGGAAACGGTAAATAGAAGCTAGGGACAGCTTTTAAAATCAACAAACCTATCCAGTAAAACTAATCATTCCACACCATGAACTTATCATGCTTGGACATCTTTCCTTTTTGTCTTACACCATTCCAACCCATCCTATTCACAAACACTTTACAAACTCTTTCTTAAGATGTTACAAATACCTGCACCCTAAAATGTTTTGGAGGAAACTGATCCTCCATCTTCAAACACATCCTGCTCAAACCAAAAAAGAATTAGCTCTGCCTTCAAAACCTTCAATGAGGCCACTCCTGTACAACTTAAGACTCCACCCATGGATTCACAGTAATCATATGTTCATGCCTATCAGTGATATTTGAAATTCAACTTAGAAATTAACAGCAATTTTGGTCACATTCGGGTTTGATGAGAGAAAAATATTTAAAAAAAAAAACATGGCAATGAGAGTGTTGAAACTCCCGGCATGATTGGTGTGTACGCATGTGTGTTTGTGTGTATTTGTTTGTATGCAGAACCACTGAAATACATAAACGTGACATGAAAATGTGACCCCCCCCCGACCCCCCACACACACACACCTACTCCATTTCAATTCCCCAATGCTAAAATTACACATAAATAATACTGATAAAAAATGTGGTAAAATTCCAAAAAGTGTGAAAAAACATTTTTTTTATATCAGACTGATGAGAACATGACACAAGTTAAAAAGAGTTTGTGCTGCTAAGATGTGCTGTTTCGGAGGACAAATCACAAGTTTATACAAACTGGGGATGAGAAGCGGAAGGACACAGCCCAGTTTTACTATTTGTCTTTAACAGGCCTCTATGAAATCCCCACTTAAAAGGAGCTTACACTGCTCATTATGTGATATAGCTACAGTATAAATAAATCAATATTAGGGGCATTTGGAAAATTATTTATGACATTAATTAATCTGCATATTATATAAAACCGTATATGGTTTCATTATTATTATTAAGATGACCTATTAACATATTAAGTTTTAAACTGCAAACGACCACTTGTGAGACATACCAGTCAATATGTGTAACAAGAATGTTTAGAACAACTAGTGAAACTGGGCTCCAGGTACAAACTTCCTCTTGGACCATATTTGTCTGCAATACCAGTCATTACAATGTGGCGATACGACACGACACAGCATGTAACCACCATACGACACTGTTTGCACAACACCGACCATTCAGCCACCACATCTATGTATGTGTGAAAGTGTTTGTGTGGATGAATGGCGTGTGATGTGTGTACTGCAGGTACTGGGGGGAGGGGTGATACAGTGACATTGTCCTGTTGAATCCCCCCCCCCCCCCAACACACACACTAAATGATGAGCTAATAGACACCAAACTCATCCATGTGTCTGCTGTAGATTGTTGGCTCCAGTGTGCTGTGCCAACAGATGATAGCGCTTCTGCAACTATAGGGATGCTAGCTGGGATGATCCATACAGCAGATTAGCAAGATGAGTGACGGCAAACGTTTTAAAAAAGGAGAGGAAAAGCATAGCTGACTAATGAAATGTCAAAAAAAGTAAATGTTTAAGGCCAACATGGGGCCACAAACGTGTGAAATAAAACATTTCTTTGGGTTCTCTGTTCTTTATTCAATTACATTTTTTTGGTATTTCTGTAAGTGCTAATATCTTGTTGTTATGTATGTTAGACATGCACTATACATTGTAACTTTTTCCATGGTTATTTTAGTTTATTTCTGTGATTTCAAGCCACTGGTAGTAGATTCTTCTGCTCATTCATACACTGCAAAGCTACTTCGGGGCAGTGGGGTCAAAGGGCACAGAGGAGGGCTTAGAGCAACCAAAAGGGTGAGGTCAGCCCTGGTCCATTACTGCCTCCAGTCAGCCAGATTCATTTGTTGGCTCTTTTTTTACCTAAACAATCATGTATTTAGCTTTCTAACAATGAGTTTTCCTGTCACTCAAAAACATGTATGGAGCAAACCAACAAAGGGAATGAGAAGTGTTTGCATAGACCACCTATGCTAATCATCTAAAGCAGACATGAGGATGACGATGGTGTCCATGTTTTTATCATTTTGTTTTTCGATATCAACTAATTGCCTACGTCATATGTATCTTTGAATGTAAGTTTGTGTTGTTTCTGATATCATTAGGGATGTGTCAGGCCCTGTATGTGTTTGTGCATGTATCATCCTATGTGTGTGTGTGTGTGTGTGTGTGTGTGTTTGTGTGCGTTTGTGTGTGTGTGTGTGTGTGTGTGTGTGTGTGTGTGTGCGTGTGTCATTTGGTGTGTATTTATGTATATGCATTCAGGCGTTCTTTGGAGCGTGTAGAGTGGATGTCATGCAGCTCCTGCTCCTCCTTTGACTTGATGTCTTCGTACTTCTGGATCCTGCTGGCGTCCTTCAGGTAGCCCCAGTTAGCAGCTAGCGCCATGAGGAAGTGCACCTGAGTGAGGAGAGAGAGAGCCCAGCTTTATCAGGTACATAGTCAACATGGTACGTCAATGACAGACAGATAATAATAATAATAACAATAATATATTTAATTTACGTATATAGCGCTTTTCTCACACTCAAAGCGCTTTACAAAGGAGCACAACAGTAAACAAACAAAAGGAAAATGTAAAGTTGATGGGGCTTGGGATCCAGGGATCCAGGTTCCATTCATTCACACACAGTCATACTGGTGGTGGTAAACTACGGTAGTAGCCACAACTGCCCTGGGGCAGACTGACGGAAGCGTGGCTGCCATTCAGCGCCTACGGCCCCTCCGACCACCACCTCAAACATACACCAGTCATACACATTCACACCTGAGGGGTATACTACAAAGCGAGATTAAGGGCTGAGCGAGGTCTGTTGAGTCTGAAGCCAGAGTTTTCACTATCACAAAAGGTGGCTCTCTTTTTACCTGGCTAGATCACCGTGGTAACAGAGGCTGCACGGCTAACCTGCTCAGACCAGTTTTTGTTTCAGAGTTTGAGCTTAAATTCAGGTCTTAGAGCGCTGCCCTTTAAGGAAACTACACATTTGGAAATCCCGCGGACCTGCCTATAGTGTCTGAGCGATAAATTCTCACTGAGGAAACTCGTTAAATAAGTAAACTTATTGATCAGTAATATAATGAACGAAACGAAGCCGTGACATAAGGCTTACAGCAGAGTGAACTGCAGAAAATGTTAAATAGCCTAGACCTACTGTATGCAGCGCCACTCTATGCTCTCTCACCTCAAATGATTTTACCTGCCGATCTACACACACTGGCTCTTAATGAAGCGTTCTATAAAAAAATCACAGGTTGCAACATTATGTCACTGTGGGCTTCTTTCTTTTCATCAGTAGCGATTACAGTTGGGACGTGACAGGTGACAGCTGTCAGCTGTCACAGTTCGGACATCGTTGCAGACTCGCAGGTTAAGCTTCTCACAGTAGATTCATATTTGTCCAAAAAATACAGACTACAGGTTTTTTAATGTAGGCCTATTGGTAATTGTAAGATTCAAATAAAAGGCTAATAGTCTAAATCAAAATTGTATTCATTATGATGTGGCCCAAAACTAAAGTGATTTTCCATAGGCTATTCATTTGGGGACAGTGTCAGACTTAAATTGCATTCTTAAGTGTGGGACTATAGGCGTAGTGTTATACATATAGCAAAGTAGCCTATATTAGGCTAAATGGTATAGTTTAAATCCGAGTTCAACATTTCATTGTTTTATAATGTCACGTTACGCACTGCGAGAACGATCGGCAAGATAAATAAATCATTTCCATGCTGGCAGCATTCCACTCTCCTTATTTGCAGTAAGAGTTTTTTTCGGCTCTCTGTTTTCTGCTGACTGACAAACTTTTCCTTTTGAATTAAGTTGGCGACACACTTTTGTTTTACTCAGCTGCTCGCAATCAGTCCGTTTGTGTAAAGTTAGCGGCACAAGATCAGTCCATTTTGTGCGGATGCAGAGTCAAATGACGGGTCAAACGCCCCCTTTCATGGGGACGCGCACAGAGCCTGAAGCCGAAACCCTCGTTCAACATAAGAGGTTGATAACTTCCTTCGTGATACCGGTTAGCTCTGAGCGAGGGCATGTGTTATGTTGAACCAGATCAAAAAAAGAGAGCCGGGCTCTGTTGAGTTTGTTTCGTAGTATACCCCTCAGGCAAGGTGGGTCTAGCCCAAGGACATACCCCAAGATAGATACACCTTGGTCAAAAATGGATACCTGTGCATGGAATAAGATAAGGTAGAGCTTGGATGAAGCGTACTGAAGCAGAAGGTGTGTAGACAGGAGGCATGTGGGAATATTTACATTCAGATCCTCATTCACTGCTTTTCAGTTAATGGAGCACTATGTAAATTTGGGTGTGTCAGAGAAATAATTTTCTACGGTATATTCTCATAACTGAATAAACAAACGTTCCTCACAGGAAAATGTGATCCCTGGAAACACTGTTTAAAGTAAGAAAGCTACTTGAAAAGTTACTGTTTCACTGTTGTTGTTGTTGTTGTTGTTGTTGTTGTAGTTGTTTACAGCAGTAGGGCCCACAGTTTGGTTTACAACCATATTCTAGTTTGGTTCCAGAGGGGTATACTACGAAGCGAGATTAAGGGCTGAGCGAGGTCTGTTGAGTCTAAAGCTGGGAACACACCGCATTGGCCGCCTGCGGCGGTTGGCCGCGTGAATGCAGGAGGTTCGCCGCTTGGTCATATTGGGCCATGTTCACCGCAGTCGCCGCCGCGGCCAACCGCCGCCTCATCGTAGGCAGCGGTTGGCCGCGTGACAGCAGGAGGCTCGCCGCTTGATCATATTGGGCCATATATTCCTGACGCCGACGCCGAGATCAGACCCGTCACACTTACGGTGCAACAACAACAATAACATGGTCCAGCTGTGCCAAAAAATACAGATGTAGGTTCACTGTGTAACCAGCGGCAGTCTTGTCACAAATATCATTAAAACAGCCTGAACACGCACCCCGATCTCAAATACACACACATTAACAGCAATTCAGCAACATACTAAACACAATAACAACAGCAGTGTGTGCTCAGCGGCTAAAATAAAGGCAAACATCAGCCTACCTGAAAGTGAAAGTGTGCCGGCTGACGGAGGACAACACCGGTTCTTCGCTGCACTATATTGGAATTCCACACGGACACCGCCGTCAAGTTTGGGTATATTATCCTCAGGAGCAGCACACAGCTGGGTGAGTTTCACTATGCTAACCGGCGCTACCTTGGCTAAAGTACAACCAACAGCTAAACAGATGCAAAATAGCCTACACATATTTGCAGAATGTATTGGAAGCCCGATGTCCTCACTCCACACGCCCACCTCGTCTTGCAGACCACCGCCACCGGGCAATCTCAACGCTGATTGGCTGTGGAGGCGCGGTGCCCGGCGGCGCTGCAGAAAAAGATGAAAAATTTCATCTTTTTCTGCGGCGCCGTGCTCGCCGCACAAGCCTTCGATTCACGCTCCTTCGATGACACAATTTCTATGCGCCGCTAATGGCCGCGCTCCCGATTCACGCGCCTCTCATGAGGCGCGGCCACGCGCCGCGCAAGCCCCCGCCGCCGGCCGCTGGACGCCGATTATTGGGTGGACGCGCGGCCACGCGCTAGTACATTGACTTTGAATGTAATCTCGCCGCGCGGCCAGTGCGGTGTGTTCCCAGCTTAAAGCGGTCTAAAGCCAGAGTTTTCAGTATCACGAAAGGTGGCTTTCTTTTTACCTGGCTAGATCACCGTGGTAACAGAGGCTGCACGGCTAACCTGCTCAGACCAGTTTTTGTTTCAGAGTTTGAGCTTAAATTCGGCTCTTAGAGCGCTGCCCTTCAAGGAAACTACACATTTAGAAATCCCGCGGACCTGACTATATTGTCTGAGCGCTACATTCTCACTGAGGAAACTGTTACATCTAAACTTATTGATCAGTAAGTTAATGAACGAAACGAAGCCGTGACATTAGGCTTACAGAGTGAACTGTAACATCGCGCTGGGGCTTTTTGCCACATGCATACAGTTATTGAAAATGTAAAATAGCCCACACCTATACTGTATGCAGCGCCACTCTATGCTCTCCTCTCAAATGATTTTACCTGGCGATATACACACACTGGCTCTTAATAAAGCGTTCTATAAAATCACAGGTTGCAACAATATTTCACTGTAGGCTTCTTTCTTTTCATCCGTAGCGATTACAGTTGGGACGTGACAGCTGACAGCTGTCACAGTTCGGACATCGTTGCAGACTCGCAGGTTAAGCTTCTCACAGTAGATTCATATTTGTCCGAAAAATCCAGACTACAGGTTTTTTAATGTAGGCCTATTGGTATTTGTAAGATTCAAATAAAAGGCTAATAGTCTAAATCAAAATTGTATTCATTATGATGTGGCCCAAAACTAAATGATTTTCCATAGGCTATTCATTTGGGGACAGTGTCAGACTTAAATTACATTCTTAAGTGTGGGACTATAGGCGTAGTGCTATAAATATAGCAAAGTAGCCTATATATATATTAGGCTAAATGGTATAGTGTTTAAATCCGAGTTCAACGTTTCAGTGTTTTATAATGTCACGTTACGCACTGCGAGAACGATCGGCAAGATAAATAAATAATTTCAATGCTGGCAGCATTCCACTCTCCTTATTTGCAGTAAGAGTTTTTTTCGGCTCTCTGTTTTCTGCTGTAAAACTCTTCCTCTTGAATGAAGTTGGCGACACACTTTTGTTTTACTCAGCTGCTCACAATCAGTCCGTTTGTGTAAAGTTAGCGGCAAAAGATCAGTCCAGTCTGTGCGGAAGCAGAGTCAAATGACGGTCAAACGCCTCCTCTCATGGGGACGCGCACAGAGCCTGAAGCTGAAACCCTCGTTCAACATAAGAGGTTGATAACTGCCTTCGTGATACCGGTTAGCTCTGAGCGAGGGTATGTGTTATGTTGAACCAGATCAAAAAAAGAGAGCCGGGCTCTGTTGAGTTTGCTTTGTAGTATACCCCTCAGGTGTCTCAAAATAATTGACTTTTAATTTATGATGATAGAATTATTCAATAATAAGAATTAGATGTAGAGAAATAAATGAGAATTTTTTTGTGAAGTAACTGCAGGCTCTGTGAATGCAAACAAATCCCCCTCTTCTGAAACGGCATAGTGCACCTTTAAGTTTTGGAGAACCAGATGAAGAAAAGAGAGCCAAGGTTCTGTTGAGTTTGCTTCGTAGCACACCCTTCTGGTGAGAGCTACTGCATGTTTCAACTTTGGTTCATATGGTAAAGTTGACCCATGGGTACGAGGTCATACCAATCAATACTAATATTAGAACTCTCAAGTAGTTCATCAGATATGAGGATAATGCTCCTCACCATGGCGATGACAGCAGCTCCTGCTCCGGCCAGCGCACACACAAACAGATGGAAGGTCAAGTCCAGCTGTAACACAAAAACACAGATATCATTTTTCAGATTTCTCTGCTTGTTGCTTTGGTTCAGGTCACTTCAAATATAAAACTACAACTATAAAAGAGATTAAAAAAATAGCCATGTTTCCTCTCACCTCATTGGATTCACACATCTTTAAGAACTTCTCAGATCCTGTGCACACCTTCCTCTCCTCAGAGATGGTCACAGCTCCTGATCCACACAAACATTCAGAACACAAGTTCATTAGTCTGCCGGCCTACTTCAAGTTTAAACTGAATCCTGAGAGCAGAACCAAAGGACCCCCTGAACGAATGCACTGAAAGAGGCTCAGTACTATTTTGTAGAGATGCACCGATCCAAGATTTTTCAGTACTATCCGATTCTGATATCTGGGTTTTGGATATCGGCCGATACAACATACTTATTATAAATGTATTTGACTGCGGAAGTGATGTTATTATGTGTAAGGTTACCCAGGCGAAAAAAAAGTATACTTTAACATACTAAATTTAAGCACACTTAGTGTACTTCATAAGCACAAAATTATTGTACTAAAAATTGTGTTATTTTCAAGTACTAAAAACGTACTTAGTATACTAATGATATATCATTATTGCTACTTAAGATATACTAAAATACATCTTAGTGTACTTGACTATACTATTTTGGGAGACACTTAAGATTAACTTAAATATACTTAAGTACACTTTTCTCTACTAATACTGTACTTATTTATAATGTTCTTTAGTTCGATTTAAATTACACTTAAATCCACTTTTCAGATTACTATTAATACATTCAGAATATACTGGAAATGTATTTCTAATTTAATCTTTATGTATTGCCATTGTATTTTAAATATATTTACAAAACATAAATAAAAATTAAAAAGTTCTACTTAAGCATATTATAGTTCATCTTAATCTTGTCTCAAAATAGTACAGATAAGTACACTAAGTTGTACTTTAGTATGTCTAAAGTAGCACTCAGGATATATCATTAGTATACTAAGTATATTGTTAGCACATTGAAAATAATATACTGTGAGTACACTAATTATGTGTGCAGAAAGTATACTAGATGTATTTCATTAAAGTACACTTCAACAGTACACAGAAAGTACATTTTTTCTATAATTAATTTGAATTTCAAATTACTTTTAAGTAAACATAAAACATATTTAGAACATACTTGAGGTAGAAAAAAAGTTTATTTTTAACATGCACGGCATTACAGGGAAAATGTGCATAATAAAGTACATTTAAATACATTAACAACTTCTTAAACAACATTTTCAAACAGTTTCTCTTCATCGTAACATTTTTATTCAAATTTGGATCATCTGACCCCAGAGAATTATTTTTAGTCATACTCTTTAACAAGTTAACTAAAAAACAATAATGAAAAGGAAATAGAAATTAAACTTGAAATGGGGGAATGAACCAATGTTTCTGAATTGGGGTGGTAGTCCCCGTGGAGGTGAGACGGGCGGAGTGGACAGACAGGTGTTTAGAGGAAGATGATCTGAGAGAATGGGAGCCAGTGGGAATCTGGAGGAGATCAGACAAATATGGGGATGGCCTTGTATGTATTCAGTAGGATTTTGAATTGGATAGGGATCTGGACCGGGAGCCAGTGATGTGGTGGATGGAGGGGGTTCGAGTTATGATAATGGAAACTGAATTCTGAACCAGTTGAAGTTTATGGAGGGATTTGTGAGGTAGTCCGAGGAGGAGAGAGTTGCAGTGTGGCGGGTAAGGGAGGGGTGGAGGCAAGAGTACAAAGCAAGTACAGTATTATATCTTGACCAAAATTAAATGCAAATATTCTGGTATGGCAGAGCATATTTAAAGAAGCAAAATGTACAGAAATGAATATCCCATTATATAAAGCACAACAAGAATGATTATCTTAGAGGCATGCTCCGCATTGAAATGTCCTGCACAATAATAAAATGCTTTTTTTGCAAACTAAAACACAAACTGAAATTAAACATTACATTCTCCCATCTTCATCTTTCCAGTGGAGTGGTTTCCTTTGAGTAGGCCTGGTCAGCAAATTCTTCTGCAAATGAGGGCTTGCACTTCCGGCAGTGTTGTTTGGAAACTTCTTCTTCGCGGTGTCTTTGAAAGGGACAAAAATTAAATATAGTTAGCAAAAAAGGCTTTAATTGTCATCTTTTCGGTTTCCATTTTGATCCTCTTGTTCATCCATGCTATATAGCTAAACCTGTAAAAACCTATGGTTAACTGTAATGTGCATGATTAAATATGCACTCACTATTTAAAAACCTATTTTTTTTTTCTTACTAGAATATAATGGAAAGTTGTGGATGAATTGAGAATTTGTTATTTCAGTGATGAATGTATTCTAAAATGTTGTTACTGGGTTATTTCACAATGTGGACATGTGTCCCTGCCTTGCTAGCTGAGCTTAGACATTTAGTATGCTATAACGTTGTTGCTAACGGTTAGAATTCCACACCAACATTATCCAGCTTGCAAAATATTTTATAAACTCAGGGGATGCCCATATAATAGTAGATTAACCAACTGTGTTGTCTGCCGAAAAACTTACCTTCAAGAAGAAGTAGTTTGGCTGGCAGTATTTTTGTTTTTCCATGTCGGATTCGGCCATGACTGGCCCTCTTCACGGTGAAGTTCATCACGGTTGCTGAACAGAGCTGACTGATATTCCGTTCTTCTTTGTTCCCCTTTTATTATTTCTGAGCAGTCCACCTGCCGATGTCCGAAGCATAAAGCAAAGCAAACCTTGTGTGTCACGTGACTCGGTGACTGGCCCCCGATTGGCCAGTATGCACATTTGATTCGGAAACGTGGACTGTGATTGGTCGAATTAAATGCACTGCGATGACTGGCTGTTTTTTTTTGGTTCGGTGAGGTGAAGAGTCACCATGTCACCTGTGGAAGTGCACCGCTGCTATTCATTCAGAACAGAACCTACATGTAAAGCTAAAGCCATTTAAAACAATGTTTACACGTTAGATTAAAGGGGGTAGCCTACGTTTAAAAAAATTGGCCTATTTGGTATAGTGTTGTAATGAACTATTGAGATTTTTTTGTTGTTGTTGTAATAAGTAGGCCTACACTATAATTTACATTGCTAATATACATTTTATAAGTACAAAAAAATCAGAATTTTTTTATTAAAAGTTACATTAGTATAGTCTGAGATGTATAATATATATATATATATATATATATATATATATATATATATATATATATATATATATATATATATATATATATATATATATATATATATATATATATATATATATTTAAATTTATAAAATAGGAGTGCACTTTGTGAAACTACACCTGCTCGGATTATACCTACAGTATAGTATAATGAAGTTTAAATGAATTAATATGCTTTAATAAAAATATACTTAAAATATATAAGAAAAATATGCTTCAAAAATCCCACTTCTGATAAGAAGACTGAAGCACTTGTGCATTAATCAAAGATTCATTTTTCTGTAAAGCAGCAAAGTAAATTTCCTGTTATCTACACATCTTAATATGTTCATAAGTCTAATATGTTTTCTGATTGCTGTCAAATGTAAGTGAAACAATCCAAGCTTTAGAATACTTTCCATGTGATGATAAGAAATACACAAGGTTGTACTGTTTTTTTATTAGAAATACTGGTGACTGCTGCATTAAATAAAAGCACATGGTCAATTGAAAGGTGCTCTGTTGTTGCTGTTCAGATTAAATTAGAAATACATTTCCAGTATATTCTAAATGTATTAATAGTAATCTGAAAAGTGGATTTAAGTATACTTTAAATCGAACTTAAGAACATTATAAATAAGTACAGTATTAGTAGAGAAAAGTGTACTTAAGTATATTTAAGTTAATCTTAATGGTGTCTCAAAATAGTACAGTCAAGTACACTAAGATGTATTTTAGTATATCTTAAGTAGCAATAATGATATATCATTAGTATACTAAGTACGTTTTTAGTACTCGAAAATAACACACTTTGAGTATAATAATGTTGTGCTTATGAAGTACACTAAGTGTGCTTAAATTTAGTATGTTAAAGTATACGTTTTTTTCGCCTGGGATGGCTACATACTGATGAATTTGTTCTGGTTTATAGTGTACTTATGAAGAATACACTAATTTACCACTGAAGTAGTATTCAATTATTAATATACTTATTTTAAGTGCACTTTAACACTGCTGTGCTAACAATGATATGAAAAAAAGTGTTATAAAAGTGAACTTATTGAAAGGGTGCTAAAAGTGCACTTGATAAAAGTAGATGCAAATACACTGACATTAAACTTATATTTAACACATTCGAAGTACATTTTAAATAAATATACTAATCAAACACTTATATATATTTCAGTGTTGGTATATTTTATATGAATATACTTAATATGAATTAATAAATAGTGTACTTTATCTAAGTAAACTAAAGTACTACTGAGGAAATAATATATTTGTAATTAATACATTTATAATATATTTTTGGTTTACTTTATTTTAACACATAAAGTGAAAATGTGCTAGAAATGTACTTTCAAAAAATTAAGTACATTTTTAGTACTTTAAAGTATATTACTTTTTTACCTGGGTAGGAAGGCTTAAGCAACACAACAAAAAGAGCAAAATACGTATATACAAAAATGCATAAAGGTTTATCTGAACAGCTTTGAACAGCTTGAAAACAGAGGAACATCAGACCTCAACTTTTTAATTGCTAAATTATTTTTAACGTGTGCTATATCACAAAGTAAAATGTAATTTCTATTAAAAAAAAACGTAAAAACAGATTCTGGATCAGAGTTGTCAGTCTGATATCCGATGAGTAGATTTCAGCCATATCGGACCCGATACAGATATTTGATCAGTCCCATACCTACTACAGTATTATTGTAATGTTTTTAAAGACAGTGGTTAAAGCGTAAAGAGTTCTAACTAGAATTGTTTTAATGCAAGAAATCAGCCTATTCACCTGCAGTGTCTCACCTTGTAACTATTCCCATTGTGAAATGTTCAGTAGATATACAGTGATTACCTTGCTGACAGCAGGCCTGTTTGCAATTTGAACAGTAGAGGGCAGTGCTGTAAGACACTGTCCAAAATGCCCTTTAGTGTGTGTAGATGTGGGCAGCAACATGTTGGACAGAGCTGTAACTGCATCATGTACAATAATGACAATATCTGGTTGAATTACTGCATGTATTGTCAGCCTGTATAAAGGTGGATATGTAGAATAACTCTAATCAGATGGTTTATGTAATATGTTGTCAGGGGACAATAAAGTGCACCATAAACGACTGCATTCTATGAAGTTAATGATTTTCTCTTATTAAATGACTAATAAAGTCCGCATCAGTTCAGACCAATTGGTCCCTTTTAGGTGAAAGATTCATGGTGGCACATGGTACACTGTGGGCCTTCTACCTGTATTTTTGTCACACACACACAGCTTTTTCCATGGTGTGTGCCAGGTTGGCATTTGGGTGAGTTGCCATTTATATAAAACTTGCCGGCACTAAGCTGAAAGACACATGCATTATGTGTTGTGTCAGGAATTGTGCGGAACATTTGATGTCGAGGATTATGAGTATCTTGATTTAAAGAGCACAAATAAGGGAGTCATTTAGGGAATTAGATTCATGATAGTGAACATCTGAAAAGAGTTAAGCTTATTTATCAATCCAAAAGCAAAGAGATTGTCATTTAAGTTTGATCAACTTTACATACATTTGGTTTAGATGAGGTGGGCTATGCTCTGGTTCTATAAGTATTTTAAACCAATCACAGGAGTTCTCTACCAGATCATTGTATAGAACAATAACTGTGGCCTTGGAGACAGTTTGAAACGGCCAAGTCGCCCACACAGTCCTGTCAATCGATCTAGACAGTAAAAAAAGCAGTTTTATTTATTTATGATGTTTATGAACATTTATTGAGACATCCAATTTGATATTAAATAGTATAGTGTATTGATTTTTACTATTTTAGACCAGGTTTCCAGAAACGTTGAGAACATAACACACACACACACACACACCAGATAATGCAGAGATGGTAAAGTCACTACATAGAAGATAATAATAGAAAAGACACATCCATCCATCCACTTTATCCGGCCACGTACCAAACTGGCGCAGGTCGAGGCAGAGGTTGGCCCCCTCCACCAGGCTGGTGTTCTGACACATGGACCAGACGTTGAAGTACATGAAGACAGGCAGGCTGGTGAAGGCTGTCACGCCCAGCCAAACTAGGAAGAACAGGTAGGCCAAGAACATCAGCTGTAGAGACACACAGAAGAAAATAATATTGACACAGACCATTAAACCACCTTAAAAAAATACTTCAAATAACGGGTCCATTTGTGTTGTAGTGTGTGTTTGTGTGTGTGTGTACATTTAGATGTTTATTTGACTCAACCTTGTCTGTTTGCATGGACCAGTATATTTTTCAACATTTTTCAACATTAGTTTTTTTAAATGCTCAGAACCAAAAATCTCAACCTCTAAAGCAGTTACATCAACTAAACTTTCCATAATCATTCTGAGCACTATATTTGTTTTATGACTGATTTAAGTTAATTGCAAATATCTCAATAAAAACAAAAAAAGCAAAAAAAACCTGGAGGAATCCTTAAACAATATTTAAAAAAAAATTATGAATAAGGTATTTAGGCAATTAGGATCTTTCTCTTTGGGATGCACAAGGGTTAAGTTTAACTTCAAAATAATTATTTACAATCAGTGAAGGGATTACACTTATAACTCATAAATAACTCATATGTTACCAGCATTACTCTAATCATTAGCATGTCACCTCCTCAACAGATAATAATATTTACACATTAATAGCGGACCAAAATTTGTCAAGTTTTGCTTACTTTATGCATAAGAAACACTTCAATTTGTGTCAAATCAAATACCGGTAATTCCCCAGCGCAGGAGGATGTTTTATAGAGCTCCATTACTGAATTTAGATTCACAAATGCATATTGTGTAAAGTTATCCTAGAACTACACAAACAGTTACCTACCCCAAACACATTTTCACTTCAAGAACTCTATTGATCCAAAAGTGTAACAAGTCATGTTAAATGTTCTTACGAATGCAGTGAGGCAGCGTCCACAGGCGGAGATCTTGAACTCTCCGTAGAGATCCCTGATAGCTCCTGTGGTGAAAAAGCCTTCCACCAGCAGCAGCACTCCAAACACAAAGAACCCAGCTGCCAGGCCATAGATGATGTACTTCAGAATGTCAATACTAGGAAAAGAAAACAAATCAAATCAAACTTTATTTTCTATAGAACATTTCTCACACGCAATGCGACACAATGCGCTAGGAGCAATAAAGTGAGTCACATCAACACACCCACAGTGTCAGAGATTAATTACTATTTGTTTATTTCCATGCTAGACAGTCTCTTGTAAACCGAACGCCTCAAACACACTGGACGTGGAAGCGCCCTGAAGCATCTGGTTTGACTTTTCAGATCTCTTGACACACCTGTCCGGGCACACCAGACGAGCTGCGGCTATCATTTCGGCGTCTGCTCTATTTTTTCCACTCACCGCGAGCGAATCGGACAGAAACCACATTAAAAAGCCCATTAAACTGGATAAACAAACACATTATTAAGGTTTTTATGTGTTAAATAAAACAGGGAAAGAGCAGGGGCTCTCCTTCTCTTCTCCAACTTGCACTGTGACACGGTGAGAAAAAATATCTTCTACTTCCACTCATGCAGTTGTTCTGGAGAGGAGTGAGAATGATGGGGCTGCCATACAGTCAGGTGCACTGACTGGTCCATTAGGTCCAGTCTCCACGGGTTAAGCCACATCCCCCCTATGGTGAGGGCATATTGTAATAATCTGTGAATACATTCCTTATCACTAGCTTTCTTCACCAATGTGTTTGTAAAGGTAACACATCTTAAAAAGTTGAAATTCAAAATCCATGTGGGTTGCTGAAAGTTGGGGTAATTTATATAGTTAATGGACCAGATCAGATACTGTATCAGTACCATCTGGGTGGGCACATTCTAGTCCTATACATCCCTAGAAGATGTTCTGATGTGATAGACCTTTTATATTGGTAGCTTTTTGGTGGTTATCCCCCTTTAAAATAAAGGCTATTGTAATGGAGGCAAGGCACTGCAGGTGACTAGGGTAACATTTTTAACTTCAAATTCAAACTATAGAATAAAATAAATGAGCTTCATGGCTTTTCAACTTTGTATTGTTTTGTTAACAATCGGGATGGTCCTTTTCCTCTGGAGCCCGGAGGACACAACGTCCATGATTTACAATGGTTTTACAAAAACATTTAGAGAGTGAGGCAAAAAGCTTAACATGTAACTATTCCATTAATGCATCACAGCTAAAACATTGTAAAGTAGTTTTAAATTCACATTTTATTAACCTTGACCACATAAAGTACTTATTAACTGTTCATTAATAAGTGTATAATGAAGGATTTAGTAACCTTAATGAGCATGTTCCTGCTTTAGATCAGGTACCTGCAAAATGCATAATTAGCAGTTTAATAAGTACATAGTTTACTGCTGATAAATTAATAATAAAGCAACAAAAAATGTTGTGATCAGCTGGCTGCTGTGCGTTCCTCCTCCTCCTTCTGCCACTCCCACTCCTCCTGTCTGCCTCACACCTGGTCTGCATTACCAATCAACTCACCTACTTCACCTCTGGCTTCCCTGCTGTCGTCGCCAGATCGTACTACTCCTCACCGTGTTACCCGGACCACGCTCTCCAGCATCACCCTGCCTCCTCATCGCCCCTATGACTGTGCCATTGATCTCCTCCCCGGCGCCCCTTTGCCGAGTAGTCGCCTTTATAACTTGTCCCGTCCTGAGAGGGAGGCCATGGAGAAGTACATTAAGGATTCTCTTTCGGCTGGCCTCATGAGACCCTCCTCTTCTCCTGTTGGTGCAGGTTTCTTTTTTGTGGCCAAAAAGGACAAGTCACTGCATCCATGTATTGATTTCAGGGGACTTAATAACATTACAGTGAAGAACAAGTATACCTTGCCCCTCATCAGTTCCACATTCGAGCCACTGCAGGGCGCCACAGTCTTCTCTAAATTGGACCTACGCAATGCCTACCATCTGGTGCGCATCTGTGAAGGCGATGAGTGGAAGACGGCCTATAACACCCCCCTCGGCCATTTTGAGTACCTCGTCATGCCTTTCGGCCTCACTAATGCCCCTGCTGTGTTCCAGAACCTGGTTAACGACGTCCTCCGGGACTTTCTCAGCCGCTCAGTTTTTGTCTATTTAGACGACATCCTGATTTTTTCCCGCAACCAGGAGGAACACATTCAGCATGTCCGGCAAGTTCTTCAGCGGCTGTTGGAGAACAAATTATATGTGAAGGCCGAGAAGTGTGAGTTCAGTGTCACCTCTGTATCCTTCCTGGGGTTCATCATTGAGAGCGGGCAAGTGAAGACCTGCCCCGAGAAGGTCAGTGCAGTGACTGACTGGCCCATCCCCGATTCCCGCAAGAAACTGCAGCAGTTTCTGGGGTTTGCCAATTTTTACCGGAGATTCATCCGGGATTACAGTAGGGTTGCAGCCCCTCTCACCCGTCTCACCTCTCCTGCCCGCCCATTTGCCTGGACGCCTGAGGCGGACGCTGCCTTCTCTGGGCTTAAAAGGCTTTTCTCGTCTGCCCCCATTCTTATCCAACCGGATCCCTCCAGGAAGTTCCTTGTGGAGGTTGATGCATCTGACACTGGGATGGGGGCGGTCCTGTCCCAGCGCTCTGCCACTGATGAGAAGATTCACCCCTGCGCTTTTTTCTCTCGCCGGCTGGTTCCTGCTGAGCGGAACTATGATGTGGGTAACAGAGAGCTGCTGGCTGTGAAACTGGCGTTGGAGGAATGGCGGCACTGGCTTGAGGGGTCAGAACAGCCGTTCGTGGTTTGGACCGACCACAAGAATTTGTCTTACATTCAGACGGCCAAGCGCCTAAATTCCCGTCAGGCCCGGTGGGCCTTGTTTTTTGGACGTTTCAATTTCACCCTCACTTACCGTCCCGGGTCCCGTAATGTTAAGCCTTATGTCCTCTCTCGTCAGTTTACCACTATGAACACTCCGGCCCCCCCTGACACTATCCTCTCTCCTTCCTGCCTCAGGGTGGCTGCTGTCACCTGGGAGATAGAGTCCTTCGTCCGGGAGGCCCAAGCCATCGAACCGGACCCGGGAAACGGCCATCCCAACCGCCTTTTTGTCCCCAGTTCGGTGCGCTCTCATGTGCTGGTGTGGGTCCACACATCGCGCTTTGCCTGTCACCCTGGAGTGGGTCGCACCCTGTCACTCCTGATGAGGCATTTTTGGTGGCCTACTATGGACGCTGACACCCGGGCATTCGTTCTTGCCTGCACGGTTTGTGCTCGGGCCAAGTCCTCCCATCAACCCTCTGCTGGCCTGCTTCGCCCCCTGCCTGTTCCTGGCCGGCCCTGGTCTCACATTGGCCTTGACTTTGTGACTGGTCTTCCCCTCTCCAATGGCCACACAGTCATCCTCACCATCGTGGACAGGTTCTCTAAGGCAGTGCACTTCATTGCTCTCCCCAAGCTCCCCTCTGCCACCGAAACTGCCCAGCAGCTCGTTCTTCATGTGGTGCGCCTCCGTGGGATTCCCACTGACCTCGTCTCGGACCGGGGTCCGCAGTTCATTTCCCAAGTGTGGAAGGCTTTCTGCCGGGCGCTGGGAGCCTCGGTCAGTCTGTCGTCGGGTTACCACCCTCAGACCAATGGGCAGGCTGAGAGGGCGAACCAGGACCTGGGAACCGCACTGCGCTGCGTGGCTGCGCGCAACCCCTCGTCTTGGAGCGACCATCTTGCGTGGATAGAGTACGCTCACAACTCTATGTCCTGTGCACCCACCGGCATGTCCCCTTTCGAGTGCTCTCTGGGCTACCAGCCACCCTTATTCCCCGCCCAGGAGGAGGAAGTATAGGAAACTAATAAGACTTTTATTTATGTTAGTAAGCAATCAATAAGTGCTTATACATGGTTTGTAATCTCACAATAATGAGTTTATTATGTTATAATTAACACTTATAGATAGTCTTATTAACACAAATGAATGTTAATAAGCATATATTAAGGGACTTATTATCTATTAACTAATGCTTATTACAAGGACTTAAAGGTCACATATTATGCTAAATGCACTTTTTAAATGTGTTCTAACATATCCATGGGTCCACGGTGTGCCTAGAGACTGCCAAAATATAAAAATAACAATCACTCCTTTTCTCACTCTCCCCCTTTCTGAAACCCCCACCCCACCCCCCAATATACTCCAGTCAGAATTCTCCTCGTTTCTGACCTCACAAACTGGAAAGCCAGAAGCTTCCACTGTGCAGCCCACACCCCTATTTCTTATTGGTCCACGGCCCTGACAGACAGAGAGCGAAGCGTATCTGGCTTCGCTTCCGGACAGGTGGCGGGGGGAGCTCAAAGATTGTATATTTACGAGGGGAGCTGCAGCTCTTTTTAAAAAATAGGCCATTGTGAGATTAGCTGACATCAGCATAGTATAATAAATTATCTGAAAGTTTTTTTCAGCAAACAATTAAAGAAAAACGTATTAGGGACCACTAAGACCATATAATATGGTGTATAATAGTACCGAAAAGTGTATAATATGGGAGCTTTAAATATAAAGTGTTACCGATAGGTAGATGGATAGATGGATGGATGG
Organism: Ammodytes marinus; assembly: GCF_949987685.1. Classification (NCBI taxonomy): domain Eukaryota; kingdom Metazoa; phylum Chordata; class Actinopteri; order Uranoscopiformes; family Ammodytidae; genus Ammodytes; species Ammodytes marinus. Next base: position 32,234,352 of record NC_137235.1, read on the forward strand.
ACATATTGAGATAGATAGATAGATAGATAGATAGATAGATAGATAGATAGATAGATAGATAGATAGATAGATAGATAGATAGATAGATAGATAGATAGATAGATAGATAGATAGATAGATCGATCGATCTGTTAATCTTTGTGAAAAACGACAGTGAAAAGCAGTGACTCACATGGTGAATACGTCCAGTGTTTCTCCCGGGGCTCTGATGACTTCAAAGTAGTTCTGTAGGATGGTGACGGTGCCACTCAGCGCCTCATGGCCACAGCCACAGAACAAGGCCACGCCCATGTACAGCAGGACGGTGGCTATGAGGGAGGCCCAGGGCAGGCTGCCCACACAGCGCTCACAGCACTCTTTACAGCCTGCACACAAACACATAGACACAACTTTAGTGCTGAGACGGTATCTTTAACATATTCAGCATGGTGATAGTCAACAGAATGTTCCTGTCCTACTCAGAAAGCTGAAGGGAAAATGGTTAAACCTGCAGTGTGTAGATTCTTTTTTTCATAGCAGACTTGGTAGAAAATAATTATAATATCCACAAGTAAGTTTAATTTAGTGCATAATAGCTGAATTTTTTTTTTCCCTTTCTCCATACCATTGATCAAGGAATTGGCGCCACCATTTTGGAAGCGTCATAGTTGGAATGCCATCAGGTCTAGAGAAGCACAGAATGGAACAGTTGGCCACACTGTGTCCATCAGAACTACCAGTTGGAATGTTCATGAAGAATTTCTGTTGCTTCTCTGAACGGGAGCCATAGAGACAGTGCGGAACGCGTCATAATCGGAGGCCACGCCCATCGTGGGGGAAAACAATACACAGCGCTCTGCCTGACAATGTGTTCCTCAATGTGAAACCCATCAATGGCCAGGTAACACTAACATCTTAAATGGACAGGGTACAGAGAGATGCAAATATTTTCCTCCTGCACATCCATTATTAAACATAAGCACACTTTACCTTTGTCTCTAGTATAACTGGAATAGTGCAAATAGGCGCGCAGTAAGAAAAAAAATCATATTTAGTGTGGATTGTCATATCATACATTTTTGCATTTCTTGATGTGGCTTGCAGACCTGAATATGTAACAGAAAAATGACAATATTGTGAGTACAGGCTCAGGGCCCAGAGGCCTGTTTCAGGTAGCTGGTTTTACATACTCTGAGTTTAATCCTGCGCTCTGAGTTGGTCAACAGGGTTGACGAGCAACTCTGGGTTTTCGGTTTTAGAACAGTGGATCAGCGTTGGGTCAATCAGCTCTGAGCGTGTTCACTCTGGGTTGATCGCGTGCGTAAAAGCCATCGTCAATGGATCGCTGATAACATGATTCACCATGGAAACAGGAGAAACAAACATGCAAGGAATCAAACGTAAAATCATCAGGAATTGATTAAAACGGAGTGATTTTGCTTTAAACTGTACAGGGTCGCGTTGTGACAGTGACTCTTTCTTCAGTCGGAGCTGCAGCGTAAAGTGAAAACAAACTCAGGGTAGGTCTAACCACCTATCCAACAGGTTAGACCCACGGCGTATGTTGCCGCAGTATCTGACTCTCGGTTGCGCTGAACCTGCTTCTTGAAACGGCAAACCGAGAGTTTCCACTAACTCAGAGCGAACAAACTCTGGGTTGCCTCAAAACCAGCTACCTGAAACAGGCCTCTGGTATGTCTAGAGACTCCCAAAGTGGGAGAAATAAACAACCATCATCTTTCTGAAAAACTATAATAAAATAAAATAATAACTCCAGCAGTTTATAGTTTGCATTTGGACTTCAATTCTAGCAGCCTAACACGCCCACACGCACGCACGCAAACACACACACACACACACACACACACACACACACACACACACACACACACACACACACACACACACACACACACACCCAACCACATTGAGTTACTGATGCCTACATGCAGACAGAGCAACACTCCTACAGAGAGCAAGAGAGAGAGAGCTGAAGAGAATCACACACATCACTACCCTTGTTCACCTCCGTGCTCAACGGAAAGTTTGTTTGTGTGTGTGTGTGTGTGTGTGTGTGTGTGTGTGTGTGTGTGTGTTTGTGTGTGTGTGTGTGTGTGTGTGTGTGTGTGTGTGTGTGTGTGTGTGTGTGTGTGTGTGTGTGTGTGTGTGTGTGTGAGTCCTCCTGGTGCTCAGGTTTAATTGACCAGCATTGTTGCCATGCCAACAGGGGTGTGGCAGGAGCCTGGTGACCCACTTTGCCTGTAGCGTTGTCAAGGCAACAGCGCGCTCTGCGAGGGCTACAGCCACATTAATGCACATTTTCACACACACACACACACACACACACACACACACACACACACACACACACACACACACACACACACACACACACACACACACACACACACACACACACACACACACACACACACACACACACTCAACAGTAACCCTCACCCGCATCAGCCATTTGCATAGACACAAAGCTTGTTCTCATGCTCATTATTGCCTTAGTTTGTGGACATGATCAACGCACACTCTTGATGTGTTTCTCAGCCAAATATGAGCTAGTAACAGAAGAAACAAAAATGGCTGCTATGTAGTGCCATGTTTCACTGACTAACTACAATAAAAGGTTCTACGCTAATGTGCTATATGCTCATTTTAGTTATTTATACACACATGACACATCCATTGGGCCCTCACATAAGCGTAAGATTCAGACCACATATGACAGCTCTGAAGCAGATGGACAGGCACAGAGAGAAGTCTGACATAAATGTGTGATGAGCATGTGTGAAGGTGTTTCTGAGAGAGGCTTTCTATGCAGGGTCTTGTCTCAAAATGTTTTCATATTTGCAAATACCTGAATGTGTATGACCGTGCAGTTGTATTTCTGACATTGTGCATGTGCAAATGTCTGTGTGTGTTTGTCCTGGATGTCAGCCATGTTATAATCCTTGTAATATTTCCATATTTAGGCTTTAAATGCAGGAAAGACCCAGTGACCTGGCAGAAACAGGGACAGGCTGAACACAAACGGCTGTGTATGTGTGCTTGTTTTCTTTGTCTATAAGGAAATAATATTAGCAGAGGTGAGGTGTACACATTATACTTCATTATATTTGGAAATGTTTAAAATATAGCCTTCCCGTAAAAGGGCATAGGTATCCTAAATAATGGAAAATAAAATATAAGACAATAATCTTTTTTTAAAGTTTATTGTAAGTCCATGTCTTGATCAAATTTGGTAAACATTATATACAATAAGTTAATTATGAATGATGATACATTTGTTTTCATGGTTGTTGTTCTAGTTCAAACTCTAATCTAGTAGGATATACAAATTACCGTATATATTCACACGAACATCCCATTGTGATGAGACTGTCAGAGTGCATTCAAGTGGATACATCTTTTGGATTTTAGTCATCCAAATACATATTTGTATTTGTACTTACATACATACATATGTTTGTGTATCTGTGCGATTTATGACTGGGACACACACACACACACACACACACAAACACAGCGTCATACTTTGACAAAAGGTCTGGCTGCTCATTAGGCAGCAATTTGGATGGTTTCATTTAGCCAGATTGTCTCTAGCAGACAACATAGCTGCTGCTGAATGCGTGTTTGTGTGTCTGGATCACTGTGAGGATTACAGAGGATCTCTCACACAGGCACGTCCATACAGAGAGACACAGAGAGAGAGAGAGACAGAGAGAGACAGAGAGAGAGACACTCAGATACTCAGTGGCCTGAAGATGCACTCAATAGTCAAAAACCCTCTTCTAATGGGAAATGACAAGTTCAGCCCTACTGCACCATTTAGAACAACATGCAGTCCAGGACAGTGGAGAATAACCCAGATTCAATCAAATGTATCGGTACAGTGAGGGGAATCAATGATATCTTTTCAGGTTGTATTGATTTAAAACAAGGTGCAGATGCCCTTTGTTTTGTTCTGAAGCAGATTTACAGAAGATCCTTTTTCACATGAATTAGATTGGGTTCTTTGTGAAACACGCAAGCACACACACACACACACACACACACACACCCACACACAGTTAAGCGTAGACGCCTCTGATTCCTCTAGCCGCCAGTCAAATTGTCAGTTCATCCATACATCCCTCCTATCCTCCCAGAGTCCCTGAGCTGAGTTCCAGTAATGGGATGCCACACAGACAGATACTGCATCTTTAACTTTATTACTTCTATATTCTATATTTATTAAAGCCAAAGTGCTAACTAGTCAGTCATTTGAGGATATCTAAGTGTTTGCCTTGTTACCGGGAGTCAGATGATTTTCTTCTATAGTTCAGGCGTTGACTAAATATGTTATGAAATAAGCTTACAGTGTTTGATTTAAATTCAAATCCCAATTTTCCTTTTTTAACTAAGAGAAGTTTGGAGTATGATTACGTTTGTGTTGTGTGTTTGGCGTTCTGATATAGTTAAAATTGTTAAATGCAACAAATTGTGCACCAAAATGTTAAGTGCACAATATTTGTCAATAATGAAGTTGGCATGCATAAACAATTCCAATAGAATCCCATTGCAATGTACAGACGCCAACTTCATGAGCCAAATATACACACCGGGGTTTTTTTTTTGTATTTATTTGTATTTTCCGTTCTTGTTTTAACTAACATTAAAAAATCCTCTGCAGACCAGCACTCTAGCAGGCGGAAAAGCTTCTGGCCAATTTTAGACCACGACAGAACACTGACAGCTTCCAATTAAACAGCTCTTTAATCACACCAATTCAACACCACCGATATAAAACACAAAAGCCCATTAGACCAAGGATTCATTATATGATATTTATAGTTAATTCAGTTAAGAGAAAACAAAACCTACAAAAATATTATTTTAGGTAAATTGAGAATATGAACCAGTCCCTCCCTAAAGCCCCTATCTCACTGGCATTCGCGAGGGAGTCTCTAAACTGTCTTGAAACTTTTGCGGGGGTCTCACTTTCCTCGCATGAGTCGCAGAGCCTCGCAATCCTGTCGCTTGATTTTTGAACATGTTCAAAAAATGTTTGTGACAAATCTTCTCTCAAAATAGTCGAAGAGTCGTTGCAGGTTTCTCGAACGCGCCGCAAACCCTTCTCAATTTAGTTTGCGCGAGTCAGAAAGTGTGAGAAATGTGAGAAAACTTTGCGACGGTTTGGCGACATATGAAACTAAATGGCGACTGATTTGAGGCAAAAATGAGACTGACATTCCTTTGGTGCGATGCTCGCCAGACGTTCGCAAGACATAAATGCGAGCTCCTGGCAAGTTTGGGCAGGGACATTCGCAAACGCGTCGTGAGGAACCAACTCAGTGAGACTGCAAGTGAAAATTGTCGCTCATTCGCATATTTTCTCGCAATTTTATGTCTCCAACTTGTCGGAAACTGTCGCAGCCCAGTGAGATAGGGGCTTGAGCTGAAAGACAGACCGTAGTGATGATGTCATCTAGAGTCTGATACTGGTGCCGCACCATACACAGTGGAAAATGGAAACGCTGCCATGACTCCATAACATTAGCCTCTGTGACATTTCTGTGATGAGGGATTTTTAGATTTACACATGTAAAATAAGTCAACATCCAATACACAGAGAGCCCATATACTGTATACAACCGCTAATGTGTCACATCTACTGTCTATAGAGAGTGTCCCTCGACCACACCTTGATATTTGTGTTGGTGATTATGGAGTGCATGTTCCTCTGTGCTTTGATAAATAATTAAGAATGTCTAAAAAAAGATCATCTTAAAAAAGCAAACCACATGCAGCCAGCCTGGGATGAACATTCTTGTCATCTCCCATCCTACATGGAACAATGCCTCATAACTTGGACTTTTTTTCGCTGTAGAAACAGCTATTGAGCCATTCCAACACAGTGCTAATAGTAGGGCCATGCAATCACTACAATACAAAAGGTTCATCCCATGTTCATCCCATTTGAAAGATGAACATGCTCAGCATATCTGTTTATCAGATTTTGAAATGCACAAAGATCATACTCTGACTTGAGGGTGCTACTGGGAGAAAAAAGTCACTGGGCATTCAATATAGAACATGTTCATTCTCTGGGGAGCTTGAATGTGGACAGTAGATTTTAACATGTCTTTTAGTGCAACTTTTGGGGCTGACATTGTTCCAAATATGATATCATGTCAGCCTGTCAAGAAACTGCTAATATCTGGATCACAGGTGGTTGGCAGAGTAATTCATGTTGTGATGTTGTGTCTAGACTACAATTGAAAACCTCTGTACTAACAGCGTAGAAGTAGGTCTGATTGAAATGCATATGTTTGTTTAAAGCAAAGAGATATTATATAGATTTTTTTTTCCTTTTATAATTAATTTTTTAAACAGGTTGCAATGAAAAAAGCTCTCCCGGATCCTTTTGACGAAAATCGGCCAACATACGCTACAATTTAACCATAAATAAGGTCCATTTGAGCATCTTAAATACTGAATGTCCCGAAAGCAGGAGCCCAGATGGCCTTCAACCTGCCTCTCACACATTCACTGTGCTCCGCTACAGATGAACACCTTGCTGCTTCCTCACTACTAACCTGGTGAGACCAGCTTGATCTCCCCAGCTTTACATTTGTTTATCTCCCGCAGATCAGTCTGGACTTTCTCCATTCTAGGAGGAGCCCAGTCAAAAGGGTGTTTAGACCTCATGTTGGTCTTTTAGTTGACAGCCCCTGATTGGTTCATATACAGTAGCTGTTCATTTTAGCTTCCTGCGACCTGCCATCAACAACTACATGAACCAATCAGAAGCTTCCTTCCACTGAGGTACGAACGTGACATCTGAACATAGGCTCTGATCGGTCCAGTCTTCTGTCCAGGCTGATCGCTGGGAAAGAAACAAATAATACGAAGCTCACAAGATCAGACCTGACTATGAGGCGGAGCCAACGCTCCGTCTCTGACCATCAGGCCAGCAGGAACTCTACATATCTCTGTCACAGAAGGAAACCTTATCTCATCAGACCTCACCTTGGCCCATGATGACAATACAAATGGAGAGAAAAGAAAAAATCTCTTTAATGTTTCAAAATAAGCAGAAACTCATGTACTTGCATGATTCTTGCAACTCTTAGGTTGAAGCCACATGGTTGAATACACTTATTTCAAGTCTCTTTTGGATAAAAGCATCAGCTAAATGTAATGTAGCAGAATTGACCTTGTGCTCAGCTTGGATTTGAAAGGTAATGACATTACCTACAGACCTACAGAGAGGATAGAAGGAGAATCCTCCATCTCAAAGGCTCCCTCCTCTGCTGCTGCTTTCCCTCCGCTGTGGACCTGCTAAATCAATTTATATTGACTTATTCCTCACTCCATTAAGTTCCTTTCTATTAGTGGTCATAATAATAAAATGGCTATGAGGCATATACAAAAGGTCCTCTTACAGCTGTATGACTCCCGTCAGTTTACCCATTGGCTCAAATACATTAGAAATTACTTTTTCTAATTGTCCTCAGCAAGTAATTATAGCCTTTCTCTGCAGGTTTAGGAAGTAGCTACATAAGGTATCCTTAGATACACCACCATGATGAGCACATGCATCATTGCTTTTCCATTATCCCCTTTCCCACCGATGCAAAATCGGGACTGGTTCGGAGCTGGTGTCCAGTCGGGAAGAACTGGTGAGGAACCAGAGAGCCGGTTCCTGGGCTGAAAAACTGGTTCAGAGTGGCTCCAGTTTTGAGCTGGTCTGGAACTGCGAACAGCTTACGTCAGAGGCCAGGGACCAACTAAAAACACCGCTACTACGAGACGTAAACATAACTGCAAAAGGTCTTCCTTGAAATAATTATGAGGCAAGGTGTTTTTCCCCTATTTGGTTAATTTAAGATAAATTAAGCAATGGATGGATAACTAGCATCAGTGATGTGCACCTTGTTTGGACAAGAGAAGAGAATAGAGAACTTCAAACTAATATCTGACAAACAAAAAATAAAAAGGAACAACAGTTTAAACAAATGACTTACAGACACCAGCACATGGTTCTAAAGGATTGTGTTTCTTCTGTTTGTTCTCAAAGTACTTTTAAATGTTTTTGCATGTTCAATAACCAATATTTTTGCGATCATTCTCCCCCTGTCACAAGCCATTAGGTATCTGTGAGAGTATCTTTGGAATCTTAAGTGAGGTCTAAATGGTAAACTTTCATGCGTGCACCACATATTCAGTCTATCCACTGTGTTCAGCATCAGGCCATTTCTTACAGTTTGTAGGGTGGTATATAGAATTTATATCTTATAAGACGGACGTGTTTGATAGTAACACTTTATAATATGGAGTTAATGAACTGTTAGTTAACGCTTACTAAATGTATACTAAACTAACTCGTCATTAACCAACCGTTAATAAATGCTTCGGTAAACATGAACTAACTGATATGCTTAGTTAATGCTTAGCTAAGCATTAGTTAACTAAGCATAGTTCATGCCTAAATAATCATTAAATAGCCGCTTATAACTAAGTATTAAGATTTAGTTGATGCTTAATAAGCATTAACTAACCATTATTGGTACAAACTAAGTATTTATTAACAGTTCATTAATGTATCCTAAGTGTTAATTGTTACAAGTTTTATTTATTCAAGGATATATCTCTACCAGCATGGTGGAAAAGCCGAGGCCCCCTTCTTATACAGACAGCTGACGTTAATGCCATCCATCCATTGTTAGACAAAAAACTATGAATGGAGGTTGAATTGCCTTTTTCAGGTAAGTTTGTGTGATTGGTTCACCTATAGATTGTTTTCCACGAGGAGGCCGGTAACAATGACATGTAAATATCAACCGACCCTGTATTTACTTTCTTCACTCACACATGAGAATGACTGAACGAGAATGTTCTTTTGTGATTACAGCGTAACCTAAAGGTTTAATAACACAAACATCTAGCATAATTATAGTGTCATAACATAAACAAATATGTACTAACTCCGAGCTCAACAGCAGCATTATTATGAAGCAAAAAAAAATGATGCCTTTACAGAACAATTACCATGTTACTGCAATAAAAAAAGCATTCTTCTACTCCTCATTCTGAGTTGCATTTGACTTTAGAGTTATGACAACGTCATAGTCAACTCTCCACAGTCAACATGGAGTCAAATTCATATTCATCAAAGCATCATTGTGATGGATTCTGAAATCTAAAAGAACAAATACATGATGTAAATGATGAGCAGATTGATGCTGAAGTCTGTTCACCTGGGTCTATAAACAGACAGTATACCTTCTTTAAGTGATACATTGTTTAAGGAGCAATTACCATTCAAAAGTGAATGGTTATTAGCAGTGTGAGGTCAGGACTTTGGCTACTATCCAAGTGATTTGGGCTGTGAAGACAGTTTTTACATAAATGACACAACCCTATCTGTCGTCATCAGAAAACAATGAACAACTACAGCCGACCTTGCTGAAGCTAAACTACTGATTAGCACTCACTGACTGCATTTACATGCACAGCATATTCTGAATAAGGTGCATACTCATGTTAAGACAATATTCCATAAAAGGTGTTTCCATGGTCAGCAGTTGTGGGGATATTGCTGTTTACATGTCAATCAGCATATTTGGAATAAGCCAGTGACATGGTAGAAGCTGCATGACGTCAGCGCATATTTTTCCGGTAACAATTCCCGTCCCATCCAAGGAAAATGAACATTCTTAATGTCATTATCGTTGTTGTGCATTGTTTTGTCAGCCAAAAAAGACACTGCTTCTTTTAATGTGCCTTGTTGCTTGGTTACAAACTCTAGCTTAACAGCCATAAACCAGGGCATGGGTCATGAACTGCGGCAAATGCTCAGGTTGGAATGTTTATCAGATTAAGGTGTGTACATTCCACAATAATGGGATTAAGATTGAAATACTCCATGTGAGTTATTCCGATTATGGTTTATTCTGACTATGAGTTTATTCTGATTAAGGTGAGAGGAACTGATATTTACATGGCAATGTCTTATTCTGGATATGACCTTAATGGGTTAATAGCGGAGTATTGCTGTGCATGTAAACGTAAACACTGTACTAATGAAAATGACTCGAGACCAAATCATTGACTAGAGCAGTGGTTCTCAATTATTTTCTGTCATGCCTCCCCTAGGGGACAGATTTTTTTTGCGCCCCCCCCCCCCTAAATTGAAATACTGTTGAGAACATGCTAATATTTATTTATTTACTTATCTGTACAAACCCACTGTATGAGTTTCTGGCATGAGCATTCTGCATACAGTCACCTTATTATCAAAATAAAAGTTAGATTATAAAATTAGCTGAGATAACTTCTGCAGCAACTTAAAACAAATTCAAAGTTCAGTTTATTAGCTCAATTTGTAACATTTAAACAAGACTGCTCAGTCTGTGTGAATCTCAGGACAGAGAAACAAGAGCAAATGATTAACTGAGGTTTGCATTTCATTCAAAACATTTTTAAACTGTAAACATAGTGAAGGTGGTGTTTTATTATTATTATAGGCCAATATGCCTTTTGTGATGTGATAACCTATAATTCATTAATGTAATTATTAGTGTACTTGCTTGATTTCTTTTTAAATAGCCTACAGAGACACTTGGAGACACATGTGGACATGTATTTACTGCAAATCGCGGCCTTTCCCGCGGTTATGACCATACACAAGCACACATCGCGCTCGCTAGCACAACATTGTATTTATTTTTAATTTTTTTATTATATATATATTTTTTGGTCAGTTGGAAATCAAGGCCACCCCCCCCCCTGACAACTCAAACCCCACCGTTTGAGAAGCACTGGACTAAAGAAATATAGACGGACAATCTGAAGTTTACAGTGGAAACCTCAACCAAACAAACATTCTGATATACTATAGATAAAGAACCTGGGATTTCCAGTGTAACCCTTCAAATCCTCTGAACTGCTACAGAAAAAACCCATCCAAATTTCTCAGTGTGTGTGTTTCACATTTTGAGATTAGAATCAATACAGAACATGAAACTTTAATGATCTCTGTGGCCACTTTTGGTGTTTGTTATTGCAGCAAGTACTAACAGAACTACACATCCCACTGATCATAGAATTCCATCAATATTTGTATTTTTCAGAAGTGTAATTTTGATCAAATCCGAAATCCGATTTATTTCTCCGGTGGAAGTGGGATGATTTTAACATTCCGATTACCTGGCTATCTTGCATTTTCTTTTGCCAAGCAAAGAAAATGTGTGGACACGGCATAATTATCTCGTTCCCACACTGGCTTGAAACAAAATCAGTTTTCTATAACCACTTTGACTGAACCGAGCCATGCCGAGCCGCGCTCAGGATGGATCTACTTTTGAGTAAGGACAAAGTGCGTCGGCTCCGCCTCCAAAACGAATCAGTGTCATCAATCAGTGACCCCTGACCCTCTAGCTATATGTGAATAGCCTCCGTTGCTCAGTCGGATGAACCAGACATCCCAAATAAGAAACCCATAGCCTATTTCAGTTCATAAATATTTGCACAATACAGTGTCATAGAAGCCAAAATAATGCCCTGCATAGCTATCTTAACTACTACAATCACATGCCAAATAACGAGTGCTAAAAAAAGAAGAAAAAAAGTCTGCTAGCTTAATGCTAACTTATGAATGGAAAATGGAAACGTGATTGACGCGCTAACAGAAAGCAGGATTTTCGCTGGCGGTTTTAAATTATACCTAATTAAAAACCATGGACATATAGGGGCCGGGGTCAGTGGTTTTCTACTTCTTTTCAGGGCGGCACATCATTTTTTTACTTTATGTTTTTATTAGGCTAACAGACAGTTGAGCAACGGTAGGCTACACTCTGTGGTTAATATATTCATACACACAAGCCCCAGAGGGCAGTGCATCATCAGAATCAGGAATATTGTATTGATCCCTGGGTAAATTCCATTTGTTACAGTTGCTCCAATTTACAACCCCAATTCCGAAAAAAGTTGGGACGTTATGTAAAATGTGAATGAAACAGAATGTGATAATATCCTAATCCCTTTTGACGTGTATTCAATAAAAAACAACACAAAAACATCATGTATTTGTTTAAACTGATTTGTTTTGGTGCATGCAACAAGTTCCAAAAAAGTTGGGATATAGGTCATGTTTACCATTGTTTTACATCACCCTTTTGTTTAAAAACTATGAGTAAGCGTTTGGGAACTGAGGATATTAATTGTTGACATTTTGAAAGCAAAATTATTTCGCATTCTTTCTTGAAATATAATTTTAGTTGCTCAACATTCCTGGGTCTCCATTGTGATATTTTAAGCTTCATAATGCACCACATTTTTTTCAATGGGAGACAGGTATGGACTGCAGACAGGCCAGTCTAGTACTTGCACTGTGTTCCTATGAAGCCAAGCTGTATTAAGACGTGCAGAATGTGGCTCTGTATTGTCTTGCTTCAATAAGAAGGGACGTCCCTGAAGTAGACGTTGTCTGAACCTGTGTGTACTTTTCAGCATTAATGTGCCTTCATAGATGTGAGAGTTACCCATGCCATGGGCACTAACCCACCCCCATACCATCACCAGCGCTTGCTTTTAAACGTTATATTGGTAACAATTTGGCTGGTCCTTTTCCTCTGGAGCCCAGAGGACAAAAAGTCCATAATTTACAAAAGAACATTGAAATGTAGAGTCGTCAGACCACAGCACACTGTTCCACTTTGAGTCAGTCCATCTCAGATGAGCCCAGGCCCAGAGAAGTCTGCTGCATTTGTGGATGTTGTTGATAAATGGCTTTCACTTTGCATGGTGGAGTCTTATCTTGCATTTGTGGATGTAGTGATGAACTGTGTTTACTGACAATGGTTTTCTGAAGTGTTCCATGACCCATGTAGTGATAACTTTATAAAATCATGTTCTTTTTTAGTGCAGTGCCACCTGAGGTCATGGGCATTACATTTGAGCTTGCCCCTTATGTGCAGAGATTTCTCCAGATTCTCTAAATATTTAAATTATATAATGGATTGTAGATGGTGTAAACCTTAAATTATTTGCAGGAATGTTGTCTTTAAACTGTTGGACAGTTTTCCTCTGCAGTTCTTCACAAAAGTGTTGAGCCTCACCCCATTACTGCTTGTGAAGACTGAACCTTTACGGGATGCTCCGTTATATACTATACGATAATATCACCTGTTACCAGTCAACATGTTTATGTGTGTAATGTTCCAAACAAGTATTTTTTTTAACTTTTTTTAACTTTTTTTGAAATGTGTTGCTGGCATCAAATTCAGAATAAGCATATATTTAGAAAAAATAATGAAATAGATAGTAACACGTACAATATGTTGCCTTTGTATTGTTTACAACTAATTGTATGTGAAAAGGATTAACAAATTATAACATTCTGTTATATATACGTTATACATAACGTCCCGACTTTTTCGGAATTGGGGTTGTAGAATAGAAACATGTAAAATAAATAAGTGTAAAGAATATGTGCTCAAGGCCACTAGGTTAAACCAACAATAGAAATCTAACAATATAACACAAGAATACGTTGTAAATAAGAAAGTTAGTATGAACATTATTATACAATATGTTCAAATGCAAGTACTGGAAGTAACTGAAGTATATTAGAAATGTAATATGTACAATACTTAGATCAGAAAAGTGATACAGTGTAAGTAATGGAAATAACTTTATGTTAATGAGATATGTTGGCATCATATCAATACTACTGAAACAGCGATGTAATAATTAGTGATGTGTACAGTAAAATTATTGCACTGAAGAAATATTGCACATGAAAGTAGATTTCAAATAATAAATAATAATAATAACTAGAACTGCAAGCAGTTATGAACGGGGGCCATGCCTCCAACGCAACTCGGGACCCGAGCATCGTCGACTGCGGCGACGGCCGCTCACTTCACAGAATCTGGGGATGTAACATTTTTGACTGTGGGATGTTTGGTGTGGGAGTTATTGGCCAGCATGTCTGAATATTTTTGTATGCTGAGAGGGCAGGGGCCTGAACTAGCCCTGCTTGGTTTGTCGCGCAGACCTACGGTTTGTGCTGTGGACTCACTTTTACACCGAGAAAATAAAAAGAAGAAGAAGAAGAAGAAGAAGAAGAAGAAGAAGAAGAAGAAGAAGAAGAAGAAGAAGAAGAAGAAGAAGAAGAAGAATTAGAAAATCCTCCAGAGATTTTAAAAGTACAGATGTAAAAAGCCCTATATGGACTAGAAAGGAGTTGAAGTAGCAATAGAAAGGCACAACTGTGAACTTTAAGCGTTAATATTGTTACTGTTTTATTATTGTCTTTTGAATGCATGTTAAGCACTTTGTAACTTGTTTTAGAAAAGCACTTTATAAATAAAGGTGTTATCATTATTATTCAGAGAATTTTGAATCAGAGATATTGACATCCATGTCAAGTTGAAGTCATGCTGCATGATAGCCATATGTGTTGTGTGTGTGTGTGTGCGTGTGTTTGTGTTGACTTTTGAATGAGAAAGAAGTGACTCAAATGCAGCTCATTCAGTCTCTGTGCCTCACCTTAACTGTCAGCCTTTGTGTTTTTCTCTTTTGGCTTTGCCATGTTTTAAATGTCCATGTCTATCATAAACTACATCCTGTCATTTCCCCATGGTTAGAATTCCGGCTGGGAAAAAGGACTTTAACTACAGAGCAGCACAGTTAATATTTCATTCCCCCACCTGCCCTTTCAATATTTACCCATTACTTAGCCTAACTGAAAGCACCTTTAACGTCTTGCAAGATCAATGTTTACTTCAGCAATCTATGTTAACGTTAAAATCAGAACATCAATGAAACTTCTTCCATGATAACACTTCTTACCACATGATGGGCAAAGTTGGGCAACTAGCAAAAGTTGTTCAGCAAATATCCAGTATGTGGATGTGTAAATTATTTTGCGCAGGAATAGCAATGGTGCAGCATCCAGACAGTATGAAGGTGGAGGTAATGTCTGGCTTTCATTATTCACACTATACTCTTCCATTGCACGACACCAATCAGCCATATCATGTGACAAATTCAATTCTCTGGCTCGGATTAGTGTTTCATTCGTAACCAATTAACCAATTTAAGATCATTAATTGAATCAATTCTACTGATTCAAGTGACTAGACTTGTATAATAGAATGTATGCTGCTTACTGTAATAAATGGTAAATATTAATATTATCCAGAATTTAGAAATGTTGCAGTTTTGCACAGCTCAATTGAATATCCTTCATAACATTAGCCAGGAACTGTTTCAGCAAAACAATCAGTGTTAACAGACAATTGCCCAAAGTATTTGCAACAAGCAGTTCAAAAAATTCATCATCCTATCCATAATACATTACATCCCAATTCCGAAAAAATTGGGACGATATGTTATATGTATATAAAAGAGAAAGTGATAATTTGTTAATTGTTTTTGTCATATACAATCAAGTTGAAAACAATACAAAGGCAATACATTTTATGTTTAACCTATTTATTTCATTGTTTTTCGTAAATATATGCTTATTCTGAATTTGATGCCAACAACACGTTTCATTAAAAATTGGGACAGCGGCTTTAAAAGATTGCTAAAGAATGTTAAAAAAATTAAATAAAAATTGAACATTACTCACATAAACATGTTAACTGGTAACGGGGGATATTATCATGAATGGATATAAAGGGGCATTCATCCAGTAAAGGTTCAGTCTTCACAATCAATAACGGGGTGAGGCTCACCACTTTGGGAAGAACTGCAGAGGAAAACAGTCCAACAGTTTAAAAACAACATTCCTGCAAATAATGTAAGGATTTAACCATCTACAATCTATAATATATTTAACATATTAAGAGAATCCGGAGAAATCTCCACCCTTAAGGAGAAAGGTTAAAAAATGACCTCAGGTTGCACTGCTTTAAAAAATAACATGATTTTATAAAGGATATCACTACATGGGCCTTGAACACTTCAGAGAACACTTTGTCGGTTTATTGCTACTTTGTAGACTCTACCATGCAAAGTGAAAGCCATATACAGTATATCCACAATGCAGCAGACTTCTCTGGGCCTGGGCTCATCTGAGATGGACTGACTCAAAGTGGAACAGTGTGCTGTGGTCTGACGAGTCTACATTTCAAATAGTTTTTGTAAATCATGGACGTTGTGTCCTCCGGGCTCCAGAGGAAAAGGACCATCCAGATTGTTACCAATACAAAGTTGAAAAGCCAGCGTTTGTGATGGTATGGGGGTGGGTTAGTGCCCATGTCATGCTGAAAAGTACACACAGGTTTTTGGAGCAACATGCTGCCATCCAGATGTCTATTTCAGGGACGTCCCTTCTTATTTAAGCAAGACAATACAGAGCCACATTCTGCACATCGTAATACAGCTTGGCTTCGTAGGAACAGATTGCCGGTATTAGAATGGCCTGTCTGCAGTTCATACCTGTCTCCCATTGAAATAATGTGGTGCATTATGAAGCCCAACATATCACAATGGAGACCCAGGAATGTTGACCCCATCTGAAGTTGTATTTCAAGCAAGAATGGGAAATAATTTTGCTTTCAAAATGTCAACAATTAATGTCCTCAGTTCTGACAGAGGCACAGAAAATGGGCACGTCGAAAACATGCTTGTCTTTTTGTAAAGAAACTTTAAAAGATGAAACTCGGGACTGCAGCAAAACTATCTGTGTGGTTGCTGCGTATAAAGAAAAGCATGTTTGACGTGCCCATTTTCTGTGCCTCTGTCAGTGCGCAATCGCTCCAGTCATCCCTCCAAGCGCACAATGGATGTGATGAAGTAGTCTGCTATTACTTTGGGATCATAATTAGTTTTGTAGGCCACCATCCACACTACTTAGCGACTCAAACCATCAACACAGCCATTGATGCCAATGTCGTATGGCTTCCTCCTAAAGAAAATGAAAAAACTTCCTCCTAATGATTTTTCTTTCCTTTTTCTGGCACTAATACTCTTCCGTAAAAATGTGTTTATATTTACAAAAACAATGAAGTTTATCAGTTTAAACAAATGACATATGATGTATTTGTACAGTTTTTTATTGAATACACGTCGAAAAGGAAAGAGTACTGATCACAATCTGTTATAGTCACGTTTTACATACAGTAACCTCCCATTTTTTTCCGAATTGGGGTTGTGAAAATATTGCATAACAAAGTCCATGTACATCTTACAGTCTAATAAATTCACATTTTACTCCATCTCTCCTTCTCCCACTGTCCTGGCACATCACACACCTGTATTGTGTCAACTGTGTGTATCCCATTTATTAAAAACTAGAAGGAGAGGCAGACATAGGGTGGAAAGCAGTGAAGATGGAACGAATATTGTGGGCTAGAGAGCAGTTGAATGGATGAACAGAAGGAGTGGGGGTGATAGCCAAAGTAATACAAAAAAATAAAAAATGGCTGTAATGAAAGATCTTGTTTGCTTGAAAACATCACGCTGCCCCAGTCAGCCTTCTGCTAAAAACAGGTCCCTGCCACATCAAACACATGAATCCACCCTATCAGAAAACAAAAGACCATTCCATAATGCTTGTATACAGTGTTTAAATAGAAATAATGCAAATAATGGTTTATTTATCATGAGAAACACCTCCATCGTCGTTCATACTGTATTTCTGGATCGGCACTGAATTTTGCACTGCCTATGTCTGATTTCAGACTGAAGGTGGGATGAGGAAAGTGGACACGCCCATTTTTTTTTTACAAACGAAAACAATAATATGGGAGGATGCAATAAAAGAAAGGTATGCAACATCTACCAAAGAAAAACAAAGAGCGAGAGATTGGCTATGATTTAAATTAAATGTGCAATATTAGTTATAGGCAAAAAAAAATGCTGTTAATGAATGGGGACAAGAGGGCGGTAATTGACAGAGTGAGTTGGAGGTGAGCGACAGTCACAAGAGAGAGAGAGAGAGAGAGAGAGAGAGAGAGAGAGAGAGAATAAGACAGACAAGGAGAACAAAAGACAAGATTCCTGCACAGGCAAAGAGACAAACTTACAGATCCATAAAAAATGCAGTTTGGAATATATGAAATCAGAATGAACCAAAGACACACATACACAGAGTGAGAGAGAGAGGTTCTGACGATAGAGGTATACAGAAAATGGAGGGAAACGGCAAGGGAGCTGAAAAAAAAAGGAGAGGGAGAGCGGAGAGAGGGAAAGCCGTTCAGACAAGCGTGAAGCATCAACAATGGACGCTAAACAAAAGAAAAATCCCAATGGAGGCATCAATCACTGCCCCACTTAGCCTTCCTCCCTTGGATTTTTTAGGCTTTATTTGCAAAGGGGTTTTTGCACTGTGCTCCCTCTTTCTATCGCCCTCCACTACCCACCCCCCACTGCCACTCCCACCTCCTCCATCCATCCATCCATCTGTCCGTCCATCTGTCCGTCCTGCTCCCAAAAAACAACACCAATGTCTGCTGTCTCCCCCCTCACGTATCAGCCCAAACAATCTGCTCATTTATCAATCTATTCATCGAACGAGGCGACATCAAAAGGGGGTTGTATAATCCGTGCAATTATCATAAGCATAAGACGTATAGATGGCGTGATGAAAATTTTGCGCCTATCTTTTCAGTCGCTGCTGGGAAGAACAAAGAGGGGAAAAATGTGAATTGGGCCAAGAAAATGTAAAAAATGACATACAGACGGACAAGAAAATCAATGTTTTTTTTTACGCGGGACATGTATGCTGTCTTCTTTCAACACACACACAAAGGAATCCCATGACACCGAGGATGGATGAACAGAACAATGGCACGTCTGATGGAGAGAGATAAAAATCAACAAATTGCTCTTCTCGTCCTACCTTTCTGGCTTTGCGAATCATCCATGTTTTCCTCCATTGTGGCAATTTATAGTCCCTTTGTCTGTTTTTTTAAATGTGACGCTGGTTAAAAGTCCCTCGCTGGCTCTCAGCACAGTGTGTGTGTGTGTGTGAGTGTGTTGGAGGCTGTGTGTATGTGACTGTGTTTTTCCCTCCCTGCAGATGATGGAGGCTCAGGGAAGTCCTTCTCCCTCTCTTCACTCTGCCTATCTGCTCTCACCATCATATCTTTGCTTATCATTCTCCAGATATATATTTCTATAAACATATTTCTTTAACTATAGAATGGATCAATAATAGGAAAGGACGTATTTGATTTTCATTTGAATCATTATTCCATCAGATTATACAAAAGGTATATGCAGGCTGACACTCTACAACAAACTGTATTGTGGCGGTACAAATTTCAGATGTTTTTCAAACCTGGACAATGAGAGAAAAAACTGTCTGCATGAATATATCATAATAAGAAATACTGTATATTCTGCCCCCTGTTCTTAGGAAATAAATAAATACTTTTATTAATGAGGTGAAGTGACTCTTAAAATATGCTTATTTGCTTAGAGATTGATGATAAGATTGAGCTATTCAGCCACGAGTCGGTTAGCTTAGCATGAAGCATAATGACTCGGAATAGCCTGCGAGCCAAAAATACACCTTCCAACATTTCTGAAAATAGCAAATTATCAAGTGGTATCGTTTGACATGTAGATGTCAATATTTACAAGAATGGATCAAATAGCTGGGCTATGTCCCTTAAAGGTCACTGATTGTCAAGGATACACCTGCAACTTTATTAAATGTGTTTAGTCCTTTAAGTCATCGTACAAGTGTTCGGGGGCTTGCAGCTGTTCAAACTAAACGGCTCTAAATACCCACTGTATGCCCACCTGACAAGTTCAATATTTGTCTTGCTGGTCAGTAGCCCAATTCCAATAAAATGCTCATATTGATCTGTGGCTGCTGGTTGTGGATTCTTTACTTATAGACCAAAATTCAGCCCTCCTTCTCTCAGCCCCCCAAAATTCTATTTAATATTTAATATCTAATATTCTGCATCTTCTCTAATCTCCTTGACCCTCCACTGTCCCCCTCTTACGTCCTCTCTTCTACCAAGCCACTTTGTCACCTACTTTACAGAAACAATAGATGACATACACTCTTCGTTTTCCAACCCAGCTCATTCACTGTTATTTTATTTAGCTGATTTTGTCGTTTATTGTAGTTTGTTTTGTTTTATTGTTTGTTTGGGTTTTTATTGATATAGGGTGACTTGTTTTAACTGCTCTAGGAAGACTAGCGACCACTTTGTGGAAGCTGATGGAGACCCAAATAAAGAATAAAGCTTCTGAAATGAAATTCCATCAAACACATCTTCATCCATTAGACTGTCTCCCTTTCTCCTAATCAAGTTCTTACTCTTGTCACCTCCGCCCGACAAACCACCTGCCCCCTTGACCCCATTCATACTCATCTTTTCTAGTCTATTGCTCCCGCCTTTCTCCTTTTTTATCACTTCTTCTTATTAACACTTCTTTGTCAACTGGCTGTTTCCCAAACACTCTTAAAAAGGGTTTGGGAAACACTCAAAAACCCACCCTCTACCCTTCTGAAGTAAACAACTACAGACCTGTCTCTCTCCTTCCATTTCTCTCCAAAACACTTGAGTGTGCTATTTTTAATCAGCTATTTTCCTTTCTTCACCAGAACAACCTTTTTGATGCCCGGTTTCTCAGCTAGTCACTCAACTGAAACTGTCCTCCTTGCTGTCACCGAGCGACTTCACACTGCTAGAGCAGCTTCCCTCTCCTCTGTGGCCATCCTTCTGGACCATTCTGCTGCCTTTTAACACAGTCAATCACCAAATCCTTCCATCCAACATTTTTATTGACTAAATATATTGGGTGCCAAGCATTTCACAGTCATTTGTCTGTGTTTTTCTGATGACTGAGCTTTATTTCGTGGTGATGCCATTGAGTGTCGCTGATTCCCCGAGTCTGGAAAACCTTGCGTGGAGCTCTACGCATGGTCGAAAGTTGGCGTGGGAATACGCACACTTCTCCGCAAAGAACTTTTCTATAAATACCAACGTTTGCCACTGCAAATTTGACCGCACATTTCTGCCTGTCTACGCAAGGTTTTTGTGTGCAGCAAGCTTTATAAATGTGGCCCCAGGTACCATGCTTTAGCGGTGGAAACGGCAAAAATGCGAGTTGAGTCGAGTCGAGTCGAGCTGATACCACGCAGTAGAAAAGCGCCAATAGTGTTGACCGGCTGGTTTGATAAGTATTTTTTAAATATTTTTTGGAGAGTTGGGGCAAAAGTCTGGAAACACATATCATCTTCCATACTCTTTTATATTTTCCATACTTATCCAGACCTGGAAATGACTCAAATTAAATTCCATACTACTGCGTAGGAACCCTGCTTAGTGAAACTGGCCCCAGGTCCCATTGGTTTCTATGCTGTATGTTGTGACTAAATTGTCTACTGCCTGCGTATTACTGCCACTGTGTGGTCATGTCTAACAGTAGACCTTTTCACAGTTGAATTTTAATACAGCAGGATACAACAGTTGGCATAAATAAATGAAAAAGATGTATAAATGAGTATTTCATGGAATCGCAAGTCACAAATGACTAATGAGCCTGAGCATGCGCGGCGTGAGAGGGCGGAAGGGCTAGAGTCTCCTCGCAACGTGGTGTGCAATGGTCAAATAAAGTGTAAATCAAGACATTAAACTCCATCAGTACCAAATATGTATAAGAGGAAGTTCCACATTAACTGGACCTGTGGTGAAAAGAAAGAAAAGGGGAAAAGGAAAAGGCGACCATTGGAATCTTCCGCGATGCCAAACCAAACAAGATCACAGGTGGCCGAGGCCGCATCTGCCGACATACCAGCTGGAGCAGGGCCGGCCCTGACCAATTTGGCGCCCTAGGCAAGATTTTAGCTGGCGCCCCCCATTGCATTGCAGTCAGGTCCACCACTGTTCATACACTCACACAGAACTGTATAGCTTTGTCTTTGACATTTCATTTTATTTTAGATAGAAAATAACCCACAAAATAAAAACCATATTACAAAACAAGTGACATAACATTAAAAAATTAATACAATATTACGATTTGCACAGAAAAATGCAGACGTTAAAATTTAAAATGATAATCTATTACAAGTATAGTTTAAATAATTCATAACTTTGCATTGAATATAATTCCACACAAAAGCTATTAGGGATGCACCGAACATTCGGCCACCGAAAATGTTCGGCCGAAAATGGCAAAATAAGTCATTTTCGGTTTCGGCCCGAAACAGTTAAAAGGCCGAACAAAATAAAAAAAAAAACTAAATGACAATAAGGAAATATTTTTTTAAAAGAGCTGCGCGCTTGCAAACCAGGAAGTAAAGATAGACGTAACCGTGTATGCGAGTCCACGTCTGGTCGGGAGCGCGCAGCAGGAGCAGTCTGTAGGCTGCGTGCATGAAAATGTCAGAGTCCAGTGTGGGAGCATGTTTTCAAACTGGATGAAACACGGCGCATTGCAATGCTTTAAGCAGCATTAATATAAAACGCTCGTCCAAGACTGATGTTTTATCACATTAGAAACACAAAAGCCTTGCGCGAGCGAAGCAGCGATTCACCCAGTGAAACTAACGGTTGGTAACGGTGTCATTCACTGACACCTCGCCGGTGAGAGCCGCAGCGCAAAAAAAATCTGGTTTGACGGCGAAAATGATAATCATATTGTCCGTTAGCGCTGTGGGAGAGAGGGGGGGTACTGCGATCTGATTGCATTGCTCGAGCCTGAATACATTTCTTTATATGTCCATGGAATACAGAGCCATCTCGGCAAACTGACAGCGTAACTAAATATATGTCCAGTGAGCCGCCTCCCCCCGTTAGTTTCAGTCTACAGCCGAAAAAGTTACAATCACCTCCTAAGCATGGACATCGTTTAAAGCCTCTCATTGTTATGATCATTAGGCTTTGATGCACATTCTGAAGTCTGATCATTACGGTGGGAGTTGTGGTGCAGTTTTTTTAGAGCAACTCAACCTGCACTGCATTGCAAAAAAAGAAAAGAAAAAAATGGCAATAAGTCGATCTTTTTGTAGATTCTTCCTCATATAAGTCAAGGTACAAATCAATGAGTGGTTCACAATCACATTCCTAGTAAAATGTTAATTTTACTCTTAGATTTTAAGGTTTTACTGTTTATTTATTTAGGGTTGATTTTTAATTGTAGGCTGTGTTTGAGGAGAACATTTGGGAGTTCATGTATGCAATGTTGAAAGAAGTGGCAAAATAAATAAACAAAACTGCAAAAGCCTCTTTCGGTATTCGGTTTCGGCCAACTGTTTCATTTTATTCGGTTTCGGTTTCGGCCAAGAATTTTCATTTCGGTGCATCCCTAAAAGCTATATTACAAAATTAAATGACAGAGACCTCTGGTTTGTACTGCTATTTAACTTGATTCCAACAGAGAGCTGTGTACATTTAGATTTTAAGACCTCATCTTCATATCTCAACAAGCTCACCTCACCTTGCTACAGCCTGACTACTCTTGCCTTTGGGTCTATTGGTGAAGCCTTTATTCCTCATGCTGCGTCACTGGGCTGTGCTAAGGTGGAGAAGATGTCAGCAGGACAGGTGGTTCAAAGTATTTCAAATGAAAACCTGAAGAGAAAAGAGAGGTATACATGTTGTTACATTATTTATATTGATACATGGTGAAAAGCTTTAAAATGGAAATGAGATAAGATTAAACTCTTGTCATTAAAATGAAATGCAGTTTAGCATCCAACCAGAGTGAAGAGAAGCAGTACCTAATGGAAAGCTAAGGTACAATCAAACGGAAAAGTTTGCTCCTGCTTTTTATTAAATCAGAATCAAGCCTTCTGATGATATCTCATGGCTTTATGTATCAGCACTTTGATTTACCTTGTGTTGAAAAGTGCCTCACAAATAAACTTGACTTGCCTCAGGTATGCAATATTAACAGTTATTATAGCCCACTATGCACTTTTAACACTGATGTAAACTAACACAAGGTTGACAACCATTAATTATAGTGGAACAGGAATAGCTTTCTAATAACCATAAGCGCTTAAATTTTTTTTTATAGTTTGTCTATCCTCAGTAGTTGTCATATTTTAAGCTTAACTCATATTTTGAAATTATGGTATTAACAGTATTAATAAAAATAAAAATAAAGTTTTGGTAGCCCTTTTTTTTTTTTTTTGTTAGCGGCGCCCCCCGCGGATGGATGCGCCCCTAGCATTTGCCTATACTGCCTATGCCCAGGGCCGGGCCTGAGCTGGAGCATACGCAAGGTTTGATGAACTGGAAAGCAAACTTGACAAACTTTTAGACCTCCACACGGCTACCAACACGCTTTTGTCAACGGTTGTAAAAAGAGTTGATACCATGGACGGGAAAATTGAAAAGTTAACAGGAGAAATGCACGAGCAGGTGGTCAATCAGGGCGCGCAGCAATGCCGAACAAAGGAGCTTGAAAACTCGCAATGGATTACATTGACCAACTTGAAAATCGCCAGAGCCAAAACAATCTGAGGCTTCTAAATGTGCCTGAACGGCTGGAAGATAATTTGGGAATGAACATCTTCCTGGTTAGACTCATAGACCGAGAGTGGAACGTAAAACTGAAGGAAAAAGATTTCGAAAGCGCACACCGCCTTGGCCCTTTCAGAGAGACGCGTTTCCCCCGCACCATTATATTCAAACTGCATCACCTTCAGAAGAAAATACTGATCTTAAAGAGGACCTATTATACTACTTTTCTGGTCTTAATTTCTTGTTTTACACTGCTATAGAGCAACCTGACACGAATCACATCACAAAAAACGATGTAGATTTTCGGGAAGCTCTTTCTCTTATTTTGGCGATCCAGCACGTCCTGTCAACACTTGAGTGTGTGTGCTTCGGCCATCTCCGCTCCCTCCGTCTGTGCTTCGGCCATCTCCGCTCCCCTCCCCCCCTCCCCCCTCCCCCCTCCTGCAAACCCCACTCCGTTGTGATTGGTTACCTTCCTTCCGGAACACTTTCAGTGGCGGGAAGCGCGAGTGTAGAGGTATAGGTTTACATGGTCAAAAGAGTATTCATTTAGTTATTGTGGGCATTCTATACAGTTAAAGCAGAGCTCAAGTTATTTAATATATGTTCTATAAATGCATGATTGTGTTACTGTTTCATGCCGGTTAATATTCTTTATTAAGGTGTAATGTCAAGTTCCGCCACTAGGCGAATCTATTGATTTACTGAGGAGGTTTTGAGTAGAAGAAGAAAACTCTGTTGTTGATGTGTTTTTATTACTGTCGTAGAAGAAGAAGTTTTTGGGTTAACGGAGTAGATGCTTGCAGCCATGCATACAGCATGAGAGAGTAGGACGCTGGCACACTGTATTGGAACATATTCTTCTTGTTTTCGGTAAAATAAAAGAGTGTTACTCCAACGCAAGTACAGCCTCTGTCTACGTTTCTGTAAGCCTGCAACACGAGCATGGACCTATAAGGGCGCGAGGCAGACGCGAACAGGGAAGTGACAGCATTACCATACATGGAAACATCCGCGTGGTGACGTCACGAAGTTTCATGCGACGTCACGAATTTTCAAAGGGTAGACCGCTTTGAACACGTGACTTCTCGACTGGCTAGAATAGTGTTTAGTGCTCTGCACAGACACCCCAGACGGTCAGCAGGGAATACGTCGAAATGCATGTAAGTCATTATTTGATAATTTAGTATGGTTAAGCATGACTATGAATCATCATGACAACGTTTATAGGTCATAAAAGTCAAAAAGCATCATAGGTCCGCTTTAAGAGCTGCGAGGGAAAGGAGACAAAGTTCTGTGCTAGACAACACCGACTACAGAATCACCGCGGATATCTCGACACAACTACGCAAGAAAAGGGAGGCGTTTTGGCAGAGGCGGCCTTAACGATCTGGGGGCCCCATTCAAGACCTAGTGTGGGGCCCCCCACTTTTTTTGTATTTTCTTGAAAAAAAAATCGTAATTTTATTTATTTATTTTTTTAATACATATTTCTTGTGCATGCTTGTGCATGCTTCCCGCAAAAAGAAAACAGATTGTAGAGTTTTATGAGATGATGGGCCACTGGGTGCAGATTCTTAAAGGGCCCCCCCACTCCTACCTATCCAGTCAGGTACACTGACTTTTCAGCACATATACAATTAATGGTAAAAACATATTAATGAAGTCAGTTTTTCTCACAGGATTTAGGGATACTGTGGGAGGGACCCTGGTCCTTGTTGGGGGGTCCGTGGGCATCCCCCCCGGAAGAAAATGTGTGCCTTTTGAATTAAAATGCATCAATCTGGTGCACTTTGAGGGGAAAATTTAGAGGCTATATCAAATCCTGAGATGCAGCAGGAACATTATTTTTCAGATTTGTCTTAATCAGGCAGCACTCTTTACTCTGCTACTGTAAAAACAGCAGATTGGTCTGCAGACCCATGTTCTATGATGGAGAGACTCATTTCAACAGATACAGGGTGGATAGCTACTTTTTATGAACAGCATAGAATTTACACATATAAATCGTATTCCTGTATGTGTGTGGGGGCCCTAAAGGCTCATCATGAAGCCCCTTAGACAGAGCTACTAATGCTGTTTTCTTATGCTTTTGTATTTCTCCCCTACTAGTTGAGGGGCCCATTTAAATATAAGGATTTATTTCCTTATATTTAGGCTTATTCCTTTTTGGACCCTGTTATTGACATGAGTGACTGAGCTCTTTGACAATGCAACATGAAAAGTTACTATGAGGCCTAGGGCCCGGTAGCCTGCTCAAGAGGGCGGGGCCCCATTCAATTGAATGGGTTGAAACATAGCTAAGGCCGCTACTGCCTTTTGGCTGCTGTGAGAACAATTGCACAAACTGGATATTAAAACCCAACTCCGTTTCCCTTCATCTCTGCAAGTGCAAGACGGTGAGAAAACGATGAACGACGCTACACCACAGGAGGCCCTGCTGGAGCTCCGCAAGAAACATCCTTCTCTTTCATAAGAGTAGGCTACACGTAAGATGAAGAAATTACTCAAAGACAATTAGTGGGGTAAAGTAAAAAGCCTATAAGTCAACTCTGGACCTTTCTTTTTCTTTCGCGTGTAAAGTGTGGAATTAATTAATTAAATATGCCTAATTTATTGTAAAGTAGACTAACTGCTTTATTTGTTTTTCAGGTCTAGAGTAATTTACTTTATTTGTTCTTGCTGTGTTTACTGGGTGGATGGGAACGTGTGTAGGGATGGAAGTGTGTGCTAGGGGTATGAATGGGAACGTGTGTAGGAGTGGATGACGTGGCGGATGCGTGAGGACGCTGAGGTAACGTGTGGGGAAATAAAAGAGGCTATGGGCATTTGTAAATCTTAGTTCGAGGAGGTTTGAATGATGTATAAGGGGAGTTGTGTTTTTTCTTTTTCTCTACTCTTATCCTTTAAACCTATGTGCATCCTCTTGTAGGCCTATCTTTGAGGAATATTGAAGGAATTAGGGGAGAACGGGGTAAGTAGGCACACTCTAGCCTACGGGGTAAGTAGGCACACTCTTGCTCATCACCTAAACATCTTTCAATAGTCATTCCTACATTAAATTGAAGCTTAAGGTGTTGGCTTGAAATGTGTACCCCTCACTTTTTCTATCTTATTGTAATAAAGAAGAAATTAATCGTCAAAGACACCCTTACACATTGTGACAACCAACCCCATCATGGGGTCGGTTGTCACACACTATGGGGTTGTTTGTCACAATGTTATCTTAATGGGAATAATCTTAAAAAGAAGACGAGAAAGCAGAACATAATTTGAACGTGTAATTGCATTGTCAAGTTGACAAATAGGCCTACATAACTTACTGTAGCCTTGGCAGCTGGTCTAGTTTGGGATGCACTGGGTTATTTTGATTTTGTTGCCCTTTTTTCTTTTGCATGCTAGCTGCCTTTTCCTGCTCTATTCTCTCCTTCTCTGGGGTGTCAGTGAGGACACAGCTTGACAATTTATTTCGTTATTGTGTTCCTTTTCTGGCTGCAGCCTTTGGATAACATGTGACAACCAACCCCCCAAAAAATGTGACGACCAACCCCAACTTGAATTTCTTGCTAGCATCAAGGCCAACAACCATCTGACTACTAATTAGCTTGCTAACCACAATCTAAACTATAGTTTACCCTTCACACTTTTTATGGGTAACAAGTGTTTTGTTATAAACCCATTGTGTAAAAGCCTAGAAGAAAAATACTGAGGAGCTAAATATTTTCAATTTGACATGAAAAACACAAACAGTCCTCTCACCTCAAATTCAGCAGTCTAACTCCAAGGAAGACTATGTAGTTGACCTCTAACCCCAATTGTGGATATTTACATACCAAAATTTCACAGACAGCGCCTTCTGGTTCCGAGATATAACGATTGTGACAACCAACCCGTGTGACAATTTACCCCGTTCTCCCCTACATAGTATTTTTTTATTTTATTTTTATTTTTTGCTCTCCTTTCCTTTCCTCTCTGTAACCAATTTGCATCCTCCTTTCAGGCCCGCTGCTGCATCTTCTCCACTCTTCTTTCCTCTTCCCTTCTCTCCTTGATACCAATATTTGTTTGGATTATTTATCAAAATATGATGATATGGCCGAGGAGGTACAATATTACTTTGTTAAAGTGAAAACATTGTTATTCTTTATGACCATTGCTATACACCAGGGGCCTGTTGCATAAAAGTGGAATTAAGATATCCAGGATGATTGATAAAGCCAGCCTTGACAAAGTCTAGCCTGGGCACTTTGGATTAGTCAATTGCATAAATGCCAATCCAGGATGAAAAGGGGCCGCTTTGTCAAGACAGGTGTAAGTTATTCTGTTAAGTGCCAGCCCACAGCTTTCAGAAGTAGACCCAGAGATCGAACACAGATTTGCTGATGTAAAAATGGAAAAGACGGCCCATTTTCCCACAATGCAAGTTGCTAGTTTAACCCGTAAGTGAGGGGTCAGTTCATTTCATAGAGCAACTGTATTCTCTGCCAAATGATCTCGATGCCCCTGCATTGATTAATTATAAAATAGTTGACAGTCTGCAGTGAGCAGTCTGCAGGTGCATCTTAAAAATAGAATATCATGGAAAGTCCATTCAAAAAGTGAAACTTCCCTAGATTCATTACACAAAGTGAAATATGTATGGCCTTTTTTTTGGATGATTGATTGATCATGGAATAAAAAATCCAGTTTCTCAAAATATTAGAATATTACATAGAACCAATCAGAAAAAGGATTTCTACTACAGAAATGTCGACCTTCTGGAAAGTATGTTTATTCTAGATACATTTCACTTCATGTGTAATGAATCTAGAATATATTTAAGTTTCACTTTTCAAATTAAATTAGGCTACAGAAAAAAGGAACTTTTCATTGATTCCTGTATATGGTTATAAATAGACTACAAAGTGGATTTATTTGACCCACATTTGCAACTGCTATCGATAATCAATTGTATAAATATACCGTAGCCTGCAATATGAACAGACTATCACATACATTATTATAATTTATATCATTTCATCTTAATCTAATTATAATTAAGTTCATTATAAATGGTCCAGGTTAAAAAAAAGAAGAACTATTTAACTAAATGTAGTACTTTATGTGGTACTTTAAAACAGGCTAATAAAAATAAAGCAGTATAAAGAAGATCATGGAATAACTGTTAAACACCTTGATTTCAGATCGGAGTGACAGCTGACTGAACCAGTCAGGCAACAGAATAAGTTTATCCTTTACGTTTAGCCTGGTCCCGACTAGGCTAAACGTAAAGGATAAATCTCCATGGTAATTTATGTCCCTCTGCTTTTATGCAACCGGATCATGGCTAACGCAAGCCAGGATAACCGCAATATCCTAGGTTAATCCCTTATCTTAGTTTTATGCAACAGGCCCCAGGAGAGCTCAGGAAAGCATGTTTACAGATGAGAAGTCCTCAAGGGTAGGTGTATTTTTTACTTTTTTTTCATGTATATGTCTTTTATTGTCTGTGTCAAATGTGTCTGTGCTCTGTGATCTCCACGGTGGTTTCCCCTCGCTTTGAAGCAGCTATGTGTCACAAGTAAGATTACAAGTAGAAATGGTACTAAATAAATCTTTAGAAACCATACCCAACAAATTTACCATTTGTACCTGGAACATTAACGGGTTAAAAGAGGGTGCAAAAAAACATAAAGTTCTAGGTCAGTTAAAAAAAAAATCCTCTGACATAGTCTTTCTTCAAGAGCTCCATTTCAAACCCGGGGAAATACAATTTCTTAAGAGACAGTGGGTGGGGGAGGTGTTTGAGTCTACCTTCACTTCTAGTAGCAGAGGTGTTGGCATACTTATAAGTAAGAATATTCCCTTTAACCTAACATCAGAATACGCAGACTCAGAAGGTAGATTCTTAGTTATTAAATGTGATATTTTTGGAAATAGATATACACTAATCCAGGGCTATTCAATATTTACTGGCCCCCGCCTTGACCACCGACTGACCCCAAAAAAAAATATATATATAGGGGAGAACGGGGGAATCTGAGGCATCGGGTAATGTGAGTCACCCCCTGTATCTAGGCAACGGAAAACATTTGTGGTCATGTGAGATATATGTTTTCAAGCCCCTCTCATTTCCCCATGGCCCTGAAAGAGAGGACCTCATGGTGTTGTGGTAAGCATGTTTTTTTCACCAAAATAGGTATTTTGCATGTAAAAGTACATTTTCTTGCTGTCAACTTAATCAACTGTTGTGCCAAAGCAAATGTATTCATGTAGAAACACTTTTATCATACGTGTTGATGAACTACCAACATATGAAACCATGTGATGCTGATAACTGAAGATTAGCCTGAAGTGCTAAGAGAGGTAGTTTTTTCTCAAATTGTGGTGGTGGGGGAAAGTGAGCCAAACGCTGTGGGGGAAAGTGAGCCACTGTCTCACTTTCCCCCACCATGAGGTACAAGTTAAGTTTAGTCTTAAACATATTTGAATGTAATATTACATAACATATGTTTTATTTTAATGTCATACACATTGTAGAAAAGCCATCATGCCAAGGAAATACACCAGGAAGACGACCTGGGGCAACCACACGGAAAGAGCACCTTCTCATCTTTCCCTGTAACCTTCAGGGCTGGAATGTAGAGTAGGCCTAGTTGTAGAGTATGACAGGCTGATGTTATAATCCAGTTGGGTCTTCTCCTGTGTTCTGAGTCCCAGGCTGTTCTCGCTGGTTCTGATTTTCCTATGCTTTGACCCCCAGACACTAGCTGGCTCTAAGGGTCCTGTGTTCTGACCCCCAGACTGTGTTCTAATCTAACTGGTTCTATCTTTCATTTGAATCTTATTAAAACCTTTTGAATTATAATATGTTGTATTTGATTTTGTTCAGAGTTACTTTCATGTGTTTAGAAAATGTGCTTTGTTTAATTGACCAACCCCATCATTCTTTTACTAGTCCGACATTAGTTCTGGAATGTGTGGCTAGCTTTCAGGATTCTTACTGTTCCAATATGTGGTGTTATGGTAGTTTCAGAGTGGAAAAAGTAAGTGGATCAGTTCACCCCACAGCTGGGGTAAAGTGAGCCACATGACAACTTTTTTTAAAACAATCATATTTTCACTGCACTTTGTCTTGAAAAAATTCTGCTAATGCCCATTTCTAGGAAACATCCTGAATTAATGGGAAATGTGTAAATTTGAGTGATAAATCATTTTAGCTCCCTTAGAAGGGAGCAAATGTAAAAAGTGGCTCAGATTACCCCGTTCTCCCCTATATATTTTTTTTTTAGTGGTGCACAATTAATGTACAGTACAAGCCAAAAGTTTGGACACGCTCAATGCGTTTCCTTTATTTTTATGACTAGTTACAATGTAGATTCTCACTGAAGGCATCAAAACTTTGAATGAACACATGTGGAATTCTTTGCTAAACCATTTCAGGTGACTCCCTAATGAAGTTCATTGAGAGAGCACCAAGGGTTTGTAGCGCTGTCAAAAAAGCAAAGGGTGCCTACTTTGAGGAATCTAAAATATAAGACCTATTTAAGAGTCATTTCACACTTTTTTGTTAAGTACATAATTCCATATGTCCCTTCAAAGTTTTGATGCCTTCAGTGAGAATCTACAACGTAAATAGTCGTGAAAATAAAGAAAACGCATTGAATGAAAAGGTGTGTCCAAACTTTTGGCCTGTACTGTATTAGCACACGCAATGTGTGCTTTTGCATGGTCATAACTGTGCGAAAGGCCGCGATCTGCAGTAAATAAATGTGCACATGTGTCTCCAAGCGTTTCTCTATCAGCTGCTCTGTGTATGCAGCTTTGCGCGCGCGATTGTACCGCAGTGTAAGTGTCCAGTATTGTAGTTTTTTGTATTCAAATAAGCAGTTGTTTATTTCTGTACTGTGCATTGGCATCTTTGAGCAAAATACAGACAAAATTTTCGCCACGGCGCGCTGCGCCGCGCCTCCCATGACCCTGGACAGTGACCCCTTGACAAACACATTTGTAGCAGAGTAGCCTACATTTATTTCTATGTTTTTTGATAAGCTGTTGCACTCTTAGTAAACCTAGGCCTACCTGTATTTTGATAAGCTGTTGCACTTAGAGTACATTTATTTCTATGTATTTTGATAAACTGTTGCACTTAGAGTACATTTATTGCTATGTATTTTGATAAGCTGTTGAAGAGTTAACCTATTGTGTTTTCCTGAACTGATAAGATTGTTAAACACTTAAACAACAGGCAGCCTATGTTAATCAAATAGGGATTTTTTTTTATAAGCTGGTGAACTCTATTTGATAAAATAAAGACAATATATGCACTCCTATGTCGTTGTAGTGTTTTACAGTATATGTAGATATTGATGTGATGCTCATCAATTTTAGGCATTTTTTTCTGGCCCCTCATTTTGGATCATTTCCACCAACCGGTCCCCATTCAAAACTAATTGAATAGCCCTGCACTAATCAATATTTATGTCCCACCATCATCTGATGGGTTATTCCTAAATAAAATTCAGAAAGTACTTGATATGACTCCAACAGGAATAATTATATTAGGCGGTGACTTTAACAACATCTTTAGCACACATGACAGCTCATGTAAAAATAGAAAAGCAAAACAAAACTTTTAGAATTTCTTTCAACAAATTAATTACATGATATGTGGAGGGTAATGCACCCCAAAGGTAGGGATTACACACATTACTCGCATGTTCATAAATCATATAGTCGAATAGACTACATTTTCATATCGGATATAGGGCTCAGCAATGTTGTATTTACAAAGATCCATAGTTATCTCAGATCATGCAGCAGTTACGTGTGTAACGACACCACCAACAAATAAGTTTTCTCATAAAATCTGGAGAATTAATCGAAAATATTTAACTGATAAAGAATTTCTTAATTACATAAAAAATCATATCGACATATTTAAAAGCACAAATATAGATAATGCTTCTTCTACTGATAGTCCTCCAATAGATATTATATGGGATACATTTAAGGCGTATATAAGAGGGATAATGATATCATTTTCAGTTAGAAAGAAGAAAGAACTAGATAAAGAGATTGACAGAGTAGAAAAAGCAATGCATTCTCTTCGTAATATCCATAAACAAACACATGCGAAAGAAGACTTAGAAAAACTGCAAAAATTAAAATTAGAATATGATAATCTTCTACTTAAAAAGGTTCAAGACATTAAGCATAACTCAAATAAAATATTGTATATATCAGCTAATAAAACGGGTAAACAACTGAGCGCCTTAGTTAAAAGAGTAGTTCAAAGGCACAACGTAGCATTAAAGGACACTTCCAACAAGCTAATAATAGACAATGAAATAATTAATAAGAAATTTGCAACATTCTATGAAAATGTATATAAATCTGATATAACTGAGAAATCTGACCCAATGCCCTTTCTAAAGTCAGTTAAACTCAAATGTCTCTCTGATGAACAAAAAGAAGACCTAAAAAAGGAAATAACAATATCAGAAGTTAAGATTGCAATTGATGGTTTTCTCCCAAAAAAGGCATCAGGAAATGATTGATTCCCAATTGAATTTTATTCTATATTCTGGACACAGATTGACCCACTATTATTAAAAGTTATTAATAATGCATGGAAGCAAGAGGCTCTTCCACAAACAATGTATCAAACAATTATTAACGTGATACCAAAACCAGGACGGGAGTGCAATAAACCATCTGACTTTCGACCGATAAGTTTAATTAATAGTGACAATAAGATTATTACCAAAGTCCTAAATAACCGAATAGCCAAGTTACTACCTGATATAATCCACCATAATCAAACTGGCTTTATACAAAATAGGAGTCTCAAAACTAATATAGCTAAAAGACAAAAGATTGATCTGACATTGATGGCTGTGGACGCAGAGAAAGCCTTTGATCGTTTAGAATGGGCATATCTTTTTTAAGTATTAGAATTATTTGGATTTCCTGATGAAATAATTACCATGATAAAGACGATTTATAAATTACCAACATCACAGGTTTATGTTAATGGGACTGTATCTGAAATATTTAGGTTAGAAAGAGGCACTAGACAAGGATGCCCGTTATCCCCCTCCTTATTTGCGTTGGCCATTGAGCCCTTGGCTCAGAAAATTAGACAAACAGAAGAAGTGAGCGGTATTAGTGTAGATAAACAAAAATATAAACTGAGTCTATTTGCTGACGATTTATTGTTATATTTAACTAATATTAAAACATCTCTTCCAAAGGTAATGAAGATCATAGACGAGTTTTCTAAAATATCTGGTTATAAAATGAATATTGAAAAAACTGAACTGATGCAAATTAATAAAGGAACGTGCATCCCAGAAGATTTGAAGCACCTTCAGTGGAAAAAAAAGTTAAAATACCTAGGTTGCATCATAAGCCCTGAAAAAACACAATTATACAAAGATAACTTTATATCTCTAATAAATGAATTAAAAATTAGTATTAAGAAATGGTCAGACCTGCCCATAAATATAATTGGAAGGATACATCTTTTCAAAATGATGTGGTTACCAAAATTTCTCTTTATCTTCCAAACAATACCTGTAATTCCTCCAAAACAATTCTTCACACAACTTAACTCTTTACTCACCTCGTTTGTCTGGTCCAATAAAGCACATCGATTGAGTAGAACTCTTCTTCAAAATGTAAGAACAGAAGGTGGTCTTAAACTTCCAAATTTAGAACTGTACTACTATGCCTCACATATGTTTTACATATATCAGCTAATCAATAATACAGCTGAAGAACCCTGGATTGATATAGAAAGTAACCAATTAAAACCTCAAAACCTGTTCACAGCTTTGTTTACAAAACACAATATAAAAGTATCAAACTTTGTTACAAATAGCACTTTAAAATCATGGAACAAAATTGGAAAAATACTTGGAGCGCAGCTTAGTATCCCTAGGAACACAGAACTTTGGAATAACCCATCAATTAAAATCCAGAATGATGAGCTCAACTGGAGCACTTGGAGTACAAGGGGAATTAATCAATTGTCAGATCTAATTATGCACAATAGGGTTCAACCATTCACAGAACTTCAGAATAAATTCAAACTGTCAAACCAAGAATCGTTTAGATATTTACAGCTAAATAACTGGATAATGGAAAACTTTGATTTACAATATGATTTGGTTCCAGGACCATTTGAGGAGGTTATGTTTAAAAAAGGAAAAAGGAAGAAGAAACAGTTAATTGGTAGAATATATAACATTCTCTTGAAGGAAGAATCTAAACACTATTCAATGCATAAGCTCTATGAACAATGGAATAAAGATCTCCAATTCAAAGAAGCCAACATAAAATGGAAGAAATGCTTGTATCTTACAAATAAAATTACCACAAATGAAAATCTCAGGTTAATACAATATAAACTGATGACAAGAATATATTATACTAGAGATAAATTACATACATTTTATGCTGACTCCTCTGACCAGTGTGTGAAGTGTGGCTCTCAAGACTCCCTCATTCACGCCTTTTGGCATAGTATGAAAGTGAACAAGGGATGGAATGAAATCCAAGAATGGATATCAACCATTTGTAAAACAAAAATGCAGTTCTCAGCTCAGATGTGCATTTTTCAGAATCCCGAGGGTGTAAGGTACCCTACAGGATGGCAACTTATGTTTTCTTCCCTTGTTTACAAGAAGCTAATTTTAAAATACTGGAAAGATGCAGAGGCACCTACATTAAAGAACTGGAAAGAACTTATGAAATATTATCTGACCATAGAAAATACATTATCTGAGGACAACAATAAAACATATAAATAAATTTAATGAAGTATGGAAACACATCTATGAGGCACTATGAGAAATAAAGCTTGTAGCATTGCTGGGAAGGGGGGGGGGAACTACGGTGGAGATCACAGGACATAGATTTTCTTTTTGTGTTTGTGTGTGTCTTTGAATGTTACGTGGTGTGTGTGTGTGTTTGGGTGTGTGATCATGCGATTAATTACTGATTCTTCTCTGCTGACATTATACATAACTTCATGTAAAGAGTGTTTTATTTATTTTATAGATATGTTTGAAAATCTTTAAGGATGCATTTCTCGGCATGTTTCCAGAGGGTGTCAAGAAGATCAAATAATGAACAACATACACACCTGTCCTTTTTCTTTTTTTCTCTCTCTTGTTAGTTCGTATATATTGTCTGGTGTTGTTTGTTTGTTTGATTATTGTAAAAAATTAAAATAAATAATAATAATGACTAATGAGAAAAAGGTCTATCTGCACCCTGAGGGAGGGCTCAATCAAAAACATCCATATCAATTCAAATCTTTTTTTGCATGATGTGAAGACTTCAGTTTGTCTTAAGCAACAATAATGTCATGAAATTGCTATAATGACGTCAGTAATCTTATTTTTGATTCCCCAGCAGATGGTCCTTGAACACAATTTAAACATCAGCAGTTATACACATAAAGTCAATTAAATGAAACTTCCACTCTGAATTCAATATCTGATCTAACCCTTACCCTGTAATCACAATAGTTAAATACCAGGTTTTCTGACTGAATATAATGTATAAATAACATGAACATACAATGGCTGGAGATCAAGAGCATTTCATTGACATACATTTATTTTGTCAATCAACTATAAT
The DNA here is from genome assembly GCF_949987685.1 of Ammodytes marinus. Lineage (NCBI taxonomy): Eukaryota > Metazoa > Chordata > Actinopteri > Uranoscopiformes > Ammodytidae > Ammodytes > Ammodytes marinus. The sequence goes on from NC_137235.1 coordinate 32,271,410, forward strand.
CAATGCAGTTCGTTCTGATGGCTTATAATTAACAGTCATTCATTAATACGTTGACATTTTCTTCTAGACTTCATGAATTCAATCATTGGTGTATATTACACTGCATGTTGTACTTATTTTATTGGTGACTTCATTTTTACATTCTACAAATTATCAAATTTTCGTACTATACACTACAATAGTCATATACATAGTTCAAAGTAGATCATATTTGTGTGCGGATTTTAATGTGATTGACCACTTACAAGCTGGAATTGATAGAAGTGCTCTGGTGGGCAGATATCTATCCAGCGGTGACTGACCTACTGACTATTTCATGTTTATGAACATCAAAAAGAAAGCAAAAGGTATTACTGAAAATGCCAAACTGTAATTTTGTTTGACAGTTTTTGTTGTTTTGAAACATTTCAAACAACTACTTATGCTAACAGCCAGTTTTGGTTAGTACTTACACATGCATTAGCTTCGACCAGTAACACAATCTTCAGGATTATCTAAAGACCTTGCTGCCAACAGTTCTAACAAGGAACAGAATGTTTCACTGAAAATCAAGGACAACCCACAGTGAACTCTGACATGCTGATTAGTTTAAATTTGTTCCACAGACAAAACATATACATTGGGAGGAGGCAGAAGATAGAACAATGACGGATCAATGACAGTACACAAGGTTGAAGAGCATGACAGTTTACAAAGATAACTGCATTGTCAAAGTATATCCATGCCATGGCTGAATTAAACATCATTTAGCTGTAATAATCCAAACCTATTTTTTTTGTAATGTATACTTTGTTTCGGTTTTTTAATTTTGGAAGTTCTGAATGAAATTATAGTTTTGATACTCAAATATAGCAGTAGTGAAATTTCACTACTGCTATATTTGAGTATCAATGTTTTTTAATTATACATATATACTGTATAAAAAAAAACATTGATAAATATACCAATCAAGTATTTGTCATCCATGTATCTCGTTATGCCTTCTATTACGTGTAAAATCATTATTGTCTGTATGAAAATTTCTGTTTTCTTTTACATGTTTGAAATAAATTTGAAACAATCAATCCACAGGACCATGACATGAGATTATGTTCTTATTACTAAACTGTGTGCTTTGCTTCTGCCAGTGCCATTCTTGATACTACCACTAGATGGAGACAAAGTAAGATACTATGCAATTATACATTCAGAGGCATTCATTTGAAGCTAGTAGTTTATAATAAATTCCATTCTATGGTATACTTAACACTTCTTTATGCAAGGAGAACAGAATGATTAAGAACTATAATAATTCAAATTTCATCAAACAACTAAACGTACTTTACAAACATCCCCTACTGTATTTACCTTCAATAACGTATGCTTTAAAAATAAACTTTCTTTATGTTTTAATTTTTTTAAACTTTGAATTACAAAAAAGTTAAAAGGATGGTCAAGTGATAATTCATAATAATTAATAATGGATTGGATTTATATAGCGCTTTTCAAGGCACTCAAAGCGCTTTACAGGGTTCCAGGTTCCATTTGTTCACACACAGTCATACCGGTGGTGGTAAACTACGAGAGTAGCCGCAGCTGCCCTGGGGCAGACTGACAGAAGCGAGGCTGCCATTCAGCACCATCGGCCCCTCCGACCACCACACACAGCAATCATACACATTCACACAAGGCACGCTGAAGGTGGGTGAAGTGTCTTGCCCAAGGACACAACAACCATGACACAGGTGCCCGGGTGGGAATCGAACCGCCAACCCTGGGCTGGGCCGAATTATACGAATACTGAAGTATTTGTTCATTAAGTTAGCATTCAAAGCTCAATTCAGTTAATAGGAATATTCGTTTGTTAAAAAAAATTAAAATAAATAATGTTGCAAAAATAGCTTGAACTGCAATATATTTTGTCAGCAAATAATAATATTCAGATATACAAGTTAAAAAACAATTGTAAAATACAAATTAAACGCTAATTTAAAATGAATTATCAAAGACTTCTGAATCTGAATGAGTTGAATTTTGACCTAGTTTGCCGCTGACCTTTCAAAGCACAACTGGTGAGATACCAGCTGCAGGCTACGTGACGTTACCAGAGACAAACGATAAGCGACACCAAGCACAGTAGGGACAGAGAGATGGAGGAAGAATAGATTAATTGTTCCCCTTAAATCTATAACACAACATAAGCACGATCTCAAAGTTGAAAAGCAAAACTATAAATTAAAGGGGACATATTATGAAAAACCAAACATTGCCGGTGTTTGGGCACACTTTTTAGGTTATTGGGGTCCCTACCAGCACACACAAGCTTCAAAAAGACAAATATGTCAGTTTCTTCTGGGATGCTTATTTCGAAAAAGGGGGGATTTGAAGGTCTGTTCCAAAAAACACCGGCTGATGACGAAATTGGTCGGTTTTCATTAACATAAATACTCCCACGGGAAAGCTCGCCAGAAACTCGGCAGTTGATTGGCAAATCAAGACGCCCCCGTTGGTAACCACACACCTGGAACTGCACCTGCAAATGCAACAACAGAGCAGAAGCAAGCTGCAGTGTTAGCTCATCCTCAAGCTACCATCACACCCCAGCCTCGAAGCAGACCGGGGCTGAATGGATTTACTTAATTTTTTGTTAGGCTATGCCCAGCAAAGGTTGGCAATCTAGTGTGATCTGTCGTTATACTAGAGTGTGGAGGAGATTGTGCCTGGAAGACTGAGAGACACCATCTCTCCTCTGGAAATGTAAGTAGTCCTAAATCTGTCCGTTTATGAGTTCAATGTGTGTAATGTGCTTTAATTGATCCCTCCTATAATAACCAACGCCGATTGAAACGAGATGATGCCGCTTGGTTAACTAGTTAGCGTTAGCGTCCGCTAGCTTAGCTGTTAGCTTTATGCTAACGTTTAGATCTGTGAGTCTGTCCCATAGGGTCTGTCCGTGACAGCCCCCATGTGTGAAAAACAGACGGGGAAACTGTACGGTGTGTTGGAAACACTATCTATGGTTGGAAACTGAATAGTATTTGTTTGTTCTTGACAGTGTGTAGTTATGCAAGCAGTCGTGGTACATGCAGCAGTAGGCCTATTACATCTCCAGTGTTTATGTACACTATAATAGACAGGAATAGCCTACTGTAAGTTGCCTCTGCTGCTGTTTGTTTCCTGTCCATTATATTTCAAAAAGCACACAGTATCACTCAGAACTCTTGAGCAAGGGCTATACTGAATTTATTAAGGCCAGGACACACGAGTGCGACTACCCGAAAATGGAGTTTGCCGATTCAGGCAGCTCCAGTCTTCCCGTCGCGGCCAAAAAAGTGCAAAGAACACACCAAGCCGACTGCTGACTTTCCGTACGCTCTGCGCTTGCGCGGAACGTAATGTCTCCGTAACAGCAGGCGGCACTAATCTGTATTGTGGCCCAAAAAAATACGGAAGCCGGAAATGATGGGACGGCTCTCTAGACCATAAACATAGATAGAAATACGTATTTATATTTATGGACCATAAAGAGCACCATTTTTAGCAGAGAGTGTAGAGCATGGTGTCGAGCAGTCAACAAGGGTTGATGCATGTGAGTACTCACTGAACGAAACAAACAAACACATTAAAACGATGGCAAACTGTTGTTAGCTGTTTGTGCTACCCGCCTCACTTCCAGGCTTCACTGATTCGCTAGCCCTCCACAAATCAAATTGCTCCAACTGAAAGACTGCCCGCCGCCGATTGAACATGTTAAAGAGTAAAGAAAGAAGCATAGAGAGGGCTCTATGGACGTTTTATGGGAAGCTTCGGGCAAATAAGCATGAAGGTAGGAAGTTATCTTATGTTATTCTCGGCAGTGTCTGTGCTTTATTGATTTAGTGGCTGCCTAATTAACAATGTAGGTTCAAAACTCTCAGTATCTCTCAATCTTCCGTCTCCCTTTTGTTTGCTAGCTTAACGTGGCAGTGCAGCGCTGTCTGTTGTGGAAGATAGACAATCTTCATTTAGCCTGCTTGTTTTTTTGTGGTTTTGAGTAGAAAATTTGGCGAAGTTGGCTGAGGGGAGGAGACAGAAGTTACGAGAGACAGAAGTTATGAGAGAGAGAGACCAACTGTAGGCTATACAGCTGTTTATAAACAGGCATACAAGTGTCATTTAAGTTTGCAATTAATTTAGATTAATTAATCACAGAGTCTGTAATTAATTAGATTAATTGTTTTAATCGCTTGACAGCCCTAGTTTGTAGCTTTGCCATAACTACAGATGTATGATGTATATTTCAGCTATGCTACATGATATAACATTGAATGTGTCATGTTTTACAGATATGAGTGACCTGACGGACCACACTATCTGTTCCATCAGAGAACTGTTCACTGGGTGGGACAGGTGGTCTTCTTCTTCAGGGCCCACCAGCAACAACTGGACAATTACATACATGTTATGGCTTTCCTTCTCTTTGATATGTACACTTTATATTTCCATTTCACTGGCTATGAATACACTGCTTTATTTTTAAGTATGGTTTTGGTCTTTTTAAAATGTAATGATACTGTTTTATAAGAAATCTTCAGAGAGATAAAGGGTTGAATTAAAAATCGTATAAGTCAATGCATGTAGATCGGTCAGAAAACTAATCCAACATCCTGACTATGAAAATGTGAGTTTCAAGTAATCCTTTACTACACGAAGCAAACAGTGACAGTTAGCAACACAATACATTTTTTGACAGTAAAACTTTATTATAAATGAGTGATCACAATACAAATGATACATTATCTATTAGATATTGAAAGGGTGTCAGATAATTTGCAGCTCTGACTAATTATTTCTATACTTTTTTTTTTACAAAAGATAATGCCTTTCCAGTGAATCTTGACATGATACATTCCTTTCCTGCCTCGTTAGTGTACATGTTTACATGTTACCTCAGCATGGCTTCACAACCAAAGCTTTTCCACTCCACTGGGTTGTAGATCATTCCCCAGTTTAGCCTGTAGAGACATACATAAAACGTTGCATGTTACAAGTTAGGAGGTTTTTGCATAAATACTTAGCTCATATTCTGTTATTGACTGTGACATATTTAAACTGTATTTACCTGAGGATAATGTCAGGGAAACCAGAAATCTTGATGCAATTTTCACAGTTTTCAGCTCAGACTCCTGCCTGACCAGGTTCAGTTGTAAAGCTTTTGGTTTAGAAGTGGTAAGTGTGCTGACATTTGCTGTAGAAATGAAGCTAAACATGGTAACGTCGATCTCCATGCTGCATTGGCCAAAAATATACAAAACTGACAGCTGGGCGTGTGCCATGCCCATGTAGGTTGGTATAGTAAATGAGCAGGGCGGTGCATGCACGCCCATGTAGATCTGACCAGTCAGAGCAGACTAGGATTTTTGCGAAGGGGGTTAAATGACAATACCAACCTTTTGAGATAGAGAGCAGAAGAGGCTGGAAAAGGCGATGAAGAAATGGGAAATGGTAGAAAACTAATGGGTTTTTTGAACAATAAACCATTAAAACCTTTTCTAGTAGACCTCGGAAATATACATTTAAACCTGAGTTTTTGCATAATATGTCCCCTTTAAAGTCCGCTCTCACTCTCTCTCACTGTCTTTCTTTCTCTGTCTTCATTTCACTGCACTGCTGGTGATTAGATGCAGGTTTGTTTGAAATGTCGAAGTGCTAATCACCTTCTTTATTTTTTTAGTCGGGCCTGCATTTTTTATTTTATTTTTTATTTGTCAACCCGATTTTGGTGGAAAAATAGCATTAACATTGATTATCAATGACGTTAATTTTGGCAGCAAATTCTGATTTAGTCTTAGTCTTAGTCTTTTGAATATCACACCATTTAGTCTTAGTCCTATTCTAGTCATCTGAAATCTTTTAGTCTTAGTCTAGTTTAAGTCTACTAAATATAAGCTAATTTTAGTTGACTAAAGCTACAGCGAACTTAGTCGACTAAGTGTTGTTCTTCATTGAATGGTATTAAGGTTTGAATATGCAATACAGACACAGATGTAATAGTTGTTATACAAAACATGTATTCTATTTCATTCTTAATAATCTCACATACAATCAGTGTACCTGGATAGGGGGAGGGGGGCTTCAAGAAACGGGCCCCGAGATCGTTAAGGCCGCCCCTGGGCAGCAGCAGCATGCAGTTACGTGCTGATAAAATTGAGCAACCGCGCTTTCCTTTAAGCAACACTGCTGCCGCTGTGTGTGTTCGGACTTCTTTTGCATCAAAGCCTTTTTGATAATAAAATGAGAGGTTTTAATTGAACGCTGTCCATGCGTCGGAGATTGTAACTTACTCGGGTGAAAACAGAAACTAACGGAGGGAGGCGGCAGTTTCACAGTTAATTTCCTATATAGTTTCTCAATCAGTTTGGGGACATGGCTCTGTGTATTCAAGCTCGAGACACAGCCTACTACAAACAGATCGCGGAACTTAGCCGTTCCCCTAGACAACGTTAACGGGCAGGATATCCCTGACTATCATTTTGTCCATCAAACCTGCAGAGTTTTTCTGCACGTCGGCTCACTCCACCCGCTCACACTGGCGAGTTCTCCCGTCGATTTTCACAGACAGGGTTGCATTCGCTGCTTTGCACTGATTGGATTTCTTCCCAACTTGTCCCACAGTTCTGATTGGATCTCTTCTCCATTCGTCCCGCCCTAACAGTTTCGTCTCGTTCCTATTCGTAGACTATAGTGTCAGTTATATTCGTCTCAGTCTTCGTCATCATACATGCCTATTTATTTAGTTTTTATTTAGTTTTCGTGCGTGAAAAAGGTTCGTTGACGAATATTTTTCGTCATAGTCTTAGTCTACGAAACTAACACTGCTTTAATATCTACCCTGTTAAGACCACAAGTGTCTCAAACGCTGCTCGCACCAACAGAAAATGCAATTATTATTCTCTGCAGCTGCCTGCAACAGGGGGCAGCTGTTAATAAATGTACAGTTCCCTCCAAAAGTATTGGAACAGTGAGGTCAATTCCTATATTTTTGCTGTAGACTGGAAACATTTGAGTTTGACATGAAAATATAAATATGAGACAATAGATCAACATTTCAGCTTTCATTTCCAGGTATTTACATCTGGATCTGATACACAACTGAGAAGATAGCATTATTTGAAAAGGAACACCACATTTTTAGGTGAGCAAAAGTATTGGAACAGATGGACTTAATATAAATTAAAGTGAATAAAACTTAATGTTATGCTGCAAATCCTTCGCTTGCAATGACTGCATCAAGCCCATGTGACCCATTGATATCACAAAAATGTTGCATTCTTCCTTGTGATGCTTTTCCAGGCTTTCACCGCAGCCTCTTTCAGTTGCTGTTTGTTTTGGGGGGTTACTCTCTTCATACTCCTCTTTAGCAAGTTAAATGCATGCTCTACAGCAGGAGTGTCCAAACTACGGCCCCACTTTTTATTGGCCCACGGCCGATTTAAAAAATATAATGTAATATGGCCCGTTAAAAAAAATATATATATATATATTATATATATATATATATTATATATATATATTATATATATATATATATTATATATATATATATATATATATATATATATATATATACATATATATATATATATATATATACATATATATATATATATATATATATATATATACATATACATATATATACATATACATATATATATATATATATATATATATATATAATATATATATATATTTTTTTTTTTTGCATTTCATAGTTAACCCACTAGTGCAGGAATGTCAAAACTGATTGATTGGCCCGTGGCACATTTTAAAAATATAATGTAATATGGCCCTTTTAATTTTTAAATAATTTAAATGCACACATTATATTACAGAGAAATATGTTCCATAAAAGAAAAAGAGCACCAAGCCCATCCCAGAGGACCCTGCATAATATTTTATTTTAAATTAACATTATTATAGAAAATCCATGTGTCCTTCTCCAATAGCTTCTAATTCATCTGACACAGTGTCTCCATTTTTTCCATAATGGTACTATTATTTTCACCCAGCTGGACATACAAAATTCTTCAGCTTTAGCCTCTTAATTTCCCTCTCAAAGTGCATCAGATTCATGCATTTCACTTTAAAAACATAAAAAAATCTCCCGGGGGGGCATACCCCCGGACCCCCCTCGGGATCCCAGCTGGCTACTATTTTCACCCAGCTGGACATTGGACGCAAAAGCAGAAAACACTGGGTGTATCAATGGCATTTAACAAGAGGGGGAATGTATCTGTTTAGTGTGCAAGTAAATTGTTGCCGTGAAGAAGGATTACAATTTACGAAGACACTATGAAACTAAACATCAGAGCAGCTACATGTCCTGATAATGTGTTATTTTTGCAAAGTGGCCCGGCCCTTCGTAGATTTTTCTGTATGTGGCCCTCAGTGAAAAAAGTTTGGACACCCCTGCTCTATAGGGTTTAAGTCTGGAGATTGACTTGGCCAGTCTACAAACCAAAATGTTTCCGGTCTACAGCAAAAATAAAGGAATTGGCCTTACTGTTCAAATACTTTTGGAGGGCACTGTAGTCTAAATAAAGGTCACTAAACAACACAGTAGGCCTATATATTTAGTGATCAGGCTACAGGCTACTACCTAATCAAACAGCAAATGCCACTGCGGGCCAGCACTGTCTTACAGCACTTGCTCAGGCAAGTCTCCAGGGGCTTCATTTATCAACGCTGCGTACGCACATTAGAGGGCGTACGTCACCCAGTACCCAACCTATGTGTGTGATTTATCAAAAGCAAACTTGACAGGAAGATGTGCGGTCCTCCACCCAAACTCTGATTCATGCGTACGCACAGAAAGTGGAGAAAGGAGTAACGGCGAATAAACAAATTTCTCCACGTATTTTTCCATGGAGTGATACCAAAAAAAATAAAACAAATGAGGGTTTTAAATAGGCTACAAACAGAGATATATGAGTGCAAAATAAAAACACTTTAATTTTATCTGTGTATTTCTTTATGTTTAAGCACGTCGCAACTGTGTTTTGAAATGGGCTGTGAAGTTTATTATTAACCCTCCGCCGCCTGTCACTGCCACAGAAGGTATTCCCCGAATCAGTTTCTCATGAGGGGTCTCAGTGTCCCCCGCTCGGCACAAACACTGCTGTGTGAGGATATACACTTTTTTGCGTCCACTTTTATGTCGTATTGCTTCTTTTTTATTTCATAGATCCGGCTCTTCTTGCTCGGAAAAACGAGTATTCAAAGTCAGTAAAATGGTATTCAGGATAGCCCTAAAGACCAACACCAACAATGTAAAAGTACGTATCAAAAGAACAAATACTTTTGGTGTCGAAGCCTGATATAAATTATGTTAATCCTCTGTTAAATGGAGCCCCATTGTTGTCCAATAATATTAAACCATAATTAAAAAACTGCAAAGCCATTGCACTGGCTGACATCTTCCTTCATTACCTTGCACACACACTCATTTATCCAGTTGGTGTTGGTTGGTCGTCGCTTGTTGGTTCTGTTGGTGAGACTTTCAATTTGACTTCTGTGTCACACCCAGTCAAAGTGTCCTCTTCTACTTCCACACAGCGGTGTTTCTTTAAGGACTGGGAGCGGGTGAACAGTCTCTTACAGTGTGAACACCAGTATGGCTTCTCTCCGGTGTGGACACGCAGGTGGCGGCTGTAGCTGTATGAACTATTGAAACTTTTGCCACACTGGTCACAGCTGTACGGCTGCTCTCCCGTGTGGATGCGAAGGTGGCGCATGTAGTTGCTCAGTCGACCGAAACCTTTCCCGCACTCTTCACACTGGTAAGGCTTCTCTCCGGTGTGGGTGTGCATGTGCTGTTGGTATGTTTTGGAAATGGAGAAACTTTTCTCACACAGTTCACATTGAAAGGGTTTTTCTCCGGTGTGGATACGCATGTGTGATTTGTAATTACCTAACTGAGAGAACCTCCTCCCACACTGGTCACAGCAGTATGGCTTCTCCCCTGTGTGCACACGCATGTGGATCTTATAACTGCTCAGGTCACTGAAACTCTTTTTACATTGGCCACATTCATAAGGTTTCTCTCCGGTGTGGTTGCGTAGATGTAGACTAAAATGTCCCGACTGGGTGAAACTCTTGCCACAGAAGTCACACTGGTAGGGCTTCTCCCCACTGTGGCTCAGTTGGTGTCGCTTGTATGAACTTACAAAACTGAAGCTCTTTGGACACTGGTCACAGCAATATGGCTTCTCTCCGGTGTGGACACGCTTGTGTATCTTGTAAATGCTTAAGTAACTGAAAGTCTTTTCACACTGATCACACTGGTACGGTCCGGTGTGGTCCCGCAGGTGTTTGCTGTATGCGTCTTGGTGGCTGAAGGTCCTGCCACACTGCTCACAGCAGAGTAGAGTTGCCTCACAGTGGGTGTGCAGGTGCAGCTGGTATGCACTGAGTTGGCTGAAGCTGTGCTCACATTGGTCACAGTGGTACAGTTTCTCAGCAGTGTGAATGAGCTCATGTTTTCTTAGGCTACATATTCGACTGAAAGACTTGGGACACTTCTGACACTGATGTGGTGATAAGCTCCCGTCTGGCTCTTCTTGTTTCAACTGAGAGAAAAACAGAAACAAGGACAGTCAGAGTTGACTATATGATCCAATATATGATCCAGGGAACACAACAGCAACGGTTATACAATTCTTCATGATCTTCGATTATTATTACACATTATGCTACGTTATACAGTATGCTGGAGGATCAGCCTCAAGAGGGAATCATGTTTAAAGGCCTCCAACACTGAGTCTGCGTTCCAATCTCCATACTTTCTGCTATTTAGTATGGCAGAAAAAAGGTTAAGGATGTTCCAATTCTAGTGGTCAGATTTAGCATGCGTGCCAACTACATCCGATGGAGATTTTTAGAGTTGAAATCAGCACGCTATTTGGGCGATTCTGACCAACAATCTAGTGCGCACCGGGAGTGACGTCGTATTGACGGAGCCTTTGTATGAAAACAACCAGGGATGGGACGGATATATAAGCAAGAGGCAAGATCAAGGGACGATGGTATGACAAATTAAATTAAAAGTAAAAGTATGCCCCAATTGTAGGGGAGAATGGCCTGAGTTGTGCCGGTAGGGAAGTTGTGCCACCCCTTGTTTCTAGAAAACCATAGAAGAAATTGGAAATGTGACCACATATTTAAGAAAAGCCATCCATTTAACTCATCCTGTAAAGAAGGGAGAAACATGGAATAAGATATAAGCACATTTAAGCTCAAAGTAAAATTTCCATGATCAAGGTTTTTTTGATTATTGTGTCTGAACAATTATAGACACGTTTGAAAACATTTGACACATGTTTTAGTGCTTTAGTATGCTACACTTTGTGTCTATATAGTTAGCACAATGTCAGCCCTAAACTGCTGCATCATGCTTTTTATCGAAAAACTGGGGTCAACTCGCAAGCGCCCGCGGCCGATTCTTGGGTGGACGCGCGGCCACGCGCCAGTACATTGACTTTGTAATCTCGCCGCGCGGCCAGTGCGGTGTGTTCCCAGCTTAATGCCTACAGCATAGATTATTTTTATGGTCAGCTGGAGTATGGAATAGGAAAAAGAAATGATGAGAATCGGAACTAATTAGGAATTAGTTAGTCTGCATCAGTTCAACCTTACAAAGTACGGAGCTCTCAAGTTCAGCAGTCACTGAATCAGGGACGGAAAAAACACATAACTACAAACGTGATTTCTCTGTGGTTGTTTCCTAAGGATGTTATACATTGGCTTACCTCTAAGACATTTGATTGACTATTTTTGTTCACACAACAAAATTAAAGTATTTTGGAACAAATATGCCTTGTTGCACCAGTAACAGTACACAATACTATGTTGATTTGATTTGATTTCCTGTGTGTAAATGGTAAATGGACTCCACTTATATAGCGCTTTTCCCTGCCTCACTACCATTTGGTAGTGGTGCACGCCATGTCTTCTGATTTAACACTGGAAAACTTTTAAGTGTACGCAACTCACTCTACAAGTTTTTCAAGAAACCTACAGTGGCTGCAGTGTACACAGGAGAAAAGTTGAAGAGGTTGCTCGAGCAACGGTGGACAGGCCAGCTGGCCACAGTGACAGTGATCCTGAAATCCTTTGACAAAATTGCCCACTTGCTTCGTGGAATCGAAAGCACCCAAACCAGTGCAGCAGAGGTGCGAATGGAGGCCACAGGGCTTTTGAAGGCCATTACCCAGCCCAGCTTCCTGTTCATTGCCTGCATGACGCATCAAATCACTCCAAGCCAAATCCACAGACCTCTACACTGGGGTCAGACTGGTCCAAAGTGCCTTGGCATGTGTTGAGAAGCTGAGATGCAACACTCAGTTTGAAGCATTTTGGGAAAAATTATCTCAAGACCGACAGACCACAGAACCTCCTGCAGCAGCACCCCCACAGAAACGACCAAGAAATATGAGCCACTTGAGTGACTGTGGTGGACACAGTTGGTCACCGTCAAAAAGAAGCGAAGAGAGGACTGGGTGTAAAAGACTGTATTTCAGTACTCTGGATGCTGTAGTGGGAGAGATGAAAGCTAGATTTAGGGCGCACTCACACTAGGCAAGTTTGCCTGTTCCGTGCTCCAGTACAATTGCCCCTCCCCCTCCCCCGCTGGCCCGTGGTCACACTGCTCCCAAAGGCCGCGGCCTGGGCACGATTGCTCCATCATACATACGGCATCACGTTGTAATACGATACATACAGTACGTTATCACCAAGTGTACTCGCTGCCGGAATTAGTAGAACAACAATGGAGAACAACAGTATTCGCGGATTGCCCCAAACAACTCCGAATTTTTGTGGGTCTTATCCAGCTGCGACCATGGCTGCGACTGAATACTGTGGCCGGCCCAAACTTCTAGCAAACTCTCCACTTCGCGATCGCAACGGAACCCACTCGTGAAACTCTACCTTTAAAATACTAGATAAAGTAATATCTATGTGGCTTCACCTCCTCTGGAGCATTCTTCTCACTGGCTTCTTGTTGATGTTTAACGTCCTCCATTTGCATTTCTTCCCATCAACACGTCCAGCTCTGAAATCAGCAAATAAAGACAGACTGCTCAGAACAACAACAACAATTAAAACAGCAATAATAGCAAAGCTACAAGTGGCTATGGGTACAGAGTCAGAGTTTAATACTGATCATTAATCCTAAACCCAACATAGACATATTACATACTCAGTTTCCAGTTTCTAATGTACACCTAGCTTAAACTAATGAAGTGTGGTAAAAACCGTCCCGCAAATAAATGTTCAATTTCTGTTGAAACTGTTGTTGATTCAACAAGTCAGTCATTCTGGAGAATAACGATTGTGATGCTGTTGAATTGTTCTGTTTCTGTTCCCTTGTCCAGCATAGGAAAATAGGCAGAACACTGGTAGTAAATACCATTTTAACCCAGTGAAAGAAAATATCTCCATGGCTTGCTTTTGAGAACAATGTTATACCGAAGTACTGTGGCACAGTTCATACCATTTACAATTTAAAACTGTTTAATGTGTACAATGTTTCTCACACTAATGGCGCTTTTCCACTGCGTGGTATCAGCTCAACTCGACTCAACTCGCATTTTTGGCGTTTCCACTGCAAAATCATGGTACCTGGTAGTGGCTGTTTTTTTGGTATCGCCTCGCTCTAGGTTCCAAGCGAGCTGAGCCGATGCAAAACTGTGGCGTCAGCCGGACGACTGCCGGCCACTGATTGGCCAGAGACTACCAGCTTCATTCTGTTGTTTATACTCCCAAACTCTCTGGGACTTTTCAAGTGTATTTTGTCTTGCCGCGTGCAGCCTTCTCTGGCTCTCTTTCATTTGATTTGCATGACATATCCGAAAAAACTTCATGAAATGTCCATATATTCGCTAAACTCACCCAGTTGTGTTGGTTGTTGGGGATGATACTTTAAACATACGGTACACGACACAAGAGGAAACATGTAGGGCAGCTAGCAGATAGCAGTTAGCCAGCTGGGACAGAAATGATAGCGAGCGATTACATTACAAGCCTCAGACTGCACCGATTATCTAAATAAAATATTCAGGCAGAGACACGGCTTGCATTTGCAAACATGTATTCTGAAACAAGCACAAAACAGTGAACTTTATGATGCCCATGTTCAAGGGCGTAGGAACCGGGGGGGACGTGTCCCCTCCAATATTGGAGACAGGCGCATTTGTCCCCCCCAAAAATTATACCGCAATGAGAAAAATATTTGATTTTGAAAATGCTTTTATTTTGAAAGCGCAACACAGCTTCTTGTCACCGGCCTCCTAAATGTGTTTGTTTTGCCCCGAACCGAGCCTTTAAGGTAGCGCGCAGGGTTGGGAGTTTAGGCATTCAGGCGGGAGTGCATTCACCGTCGGAGGTGAATGTAACTTACTCGGCGGAAAACAGAAACTAACGGAGGGGAGCGGCTCACTGTAGAGTCCCTTTAGTCGCGCTGTCAGTTTTCCGTCAGGGCTCTGTGTATCCGGGCTCGAGACATACAAACAGATCGCGGAACATTCACTAACGAAACAGTTAGTGGCTGAGCGACGAATGTGGACTATACTGTGTAGGCTACTGGTGCAAATTCCACAACTCATTACTTGTGTTACAGTTTAGTACAATATGTATTCATTTATATTTGGCTCCTCCACCAGTCCAGGCAGGACAGGATAGTTAAGTTTCAGTTTCGTTTTTCATCTCCGTGTCGGACAGCTGTTTGCTCAGCTGATGGGCTCGAGCCTCACGGAGCAGACAGCGCGAGTCAGTCTAAAGTCAGCGATGATCACTCTCACAAATCAAAAAGCTAAATTATAAAATAAAGCTATCTATTCTTCCCTCTATCTGTCTGTATAGGGCCTATATTTCTCTCTCCACTGCACACTTAGTCACTACCACTAGTTTTAAGGAAGCAGAAAGAGGATTATACCCTCATTTTGCACTTTATTATTTTTAAATATTAGAAGATTGCAGGCAAGTAAAATACCACCAGCCACTACATTCTCAATGATAGAGACGAATAATTACCTTTTTTTCTTACAGTTTAAATCAAATATTTGAACAATACAGGAGAATAAATATTTGAAAGCAATACAGAATGCATGATATTACTGCATTGTATTGTATTCTATTTTTGTCACCAGGAACCTAAATGTTGTCAATTAACCTACTTTACATATATTTGGTGCATACAAATTCACCAGAATGCAGGAAATTAAGTGTTGAATGCTCAAAAATGTATGGGGGAACACCCCCAGACCCCCACATTAAAATGTGTCCCAAACCAAGGTTTAATCACAACCTACACCCTTGAAATTCATGAATAGTTTTGTTGTATTTGTATCTATAGGCCTTTGTATATTTTTATCACATTATTTTAAATTAAAGTCTTAGGTCCTGCTTATCAATTGCTCATAATAACCAGTAGGCCTACTTCTGTGTTGGACATTACTGAACCTCTTCCCATTTATAGCACCCAATGTCCCTGTCTAGTTCCATGTCCCCAAAAAATCAAATAAAGGACCCCCCCCTGATTTACCGAGTCGTCTCTAGAGGGGTCGGGTGTTTGTCACCTTTTTCACCTCTTATGAGTTTGCATGTCTGGTTTAAGCATTAAGCAAGAACTGTAAATACATTGTGAAAATCATTTTCTGCGTTGTGGCATTTTGTGTAATATTCATTTCTATACAAAAATGTCAAAATCTGTAAGTAAAGACAAAAAAAGGCAAAGTTGCAACACCAATAATCCCATCTATCTGACTAGTAATTAGTGCATATTCTCCTCTCAAAGTGCACTAGATCAATGCATTCAAATGTAAAGGGACGACCCCCCTAGGACGTTCAGGGACCACGCCACCGCTGCTGGAAAAAATCCTGCGGTAAACACTGTTGCATATCATATATACTGATTGTTGTTTGTTTTTTTACATTGGATTTTTTTCTTGTTATTTTACTACTTTTGTCTGGAAAATTCCTTAATATCAGTGTTTCTGCATAAGTGGATTTTCAATTCATAGATATGGTGATATTTCATCAAGTTCTGAGGTGTCTTTGTGAAGGGATTCAACAGGTGTTATGCAAATTATTCTGTATATTTGATCTATTTATTATTTTCAAAGCAAATTTGAAAATGTCATATTTTTGCTTTCCATGGAAGGTGGCAGATGGTTGTTATACTGATGTGGAAAGCTTCTGGTAGTAGTGCTATCATGGTAACCTCCCCCCCCCCCCCCCCCAGCTGTGCCAAAAAGCAGGCGCAGAGATCTTGCAAGGGCAAAAATTTTCCGCTCGCACGCTCAGCGCGCGCTCGCTTGTATCCCCCCAATGTTAAACTCGTTCCTACGCCCCTGCCCATGTTTACGTGCATAGGGATGTACGTGTTGCATCCCTACAGCTGACTGAGTGGCCGAGTCACACATCTTGACACCAATCCTCCCTTTTAATGGCCCGTCGCAATATTCTTCTACTATTTTTAGCGAACAGATACAAGGGGGGGTATTTCTTAAACATTTTCCATCCGTATTTTTGGCGGTTGGTTCAGTTTATAGTACAACAACTGGTCGTAATTTCTGCTTTGCTACTTGGCTCCGGAGTCGGCTTTCTGCCACTTTGTATGACAAACCCGCACATGTTCAGGAGGTACTATTTGCAGTGGAAAACGACCCATGCTGCTACCAAAACCTAAGGGGCACTTTACACGGCCACGCAAAACGGTGCATACGCAGAAAAATTTCTGCGGTTGCACTATATCATTTACAGGAAAACAGCAAACGCAAACGCAAACGCAGGCATGAACCGCAGATTTTTGAGATCACCTCCGAGGGAGGATTTTTTGGAAAACTTAACGGTTTTGGTTTCCTGTAAACACCGAAACCATTTCCCCTAATAACGCTGACGTCACGGCTCCACCCTCACACATGCGCATTGCGTTTGGATATAAATAGGCATGCGCCGTCTTTGTAGGTCCACGTGCGCCAGTTGGAAAACAACAACAACAATGGCGGATCACCGAGCTGTATTCGTTGTGCTCATGGACGTTGTGCTGTTGCTGATGCATTTGTTATCGTGCCACCAATCGCTCCTACAAGCAAATAGGGAAAGAGTTGTGCTCTGCCTGTTTTTCTAGCTAAATAAACGTGTGTCACTTCTTTATGCCAGGGACACGGCTCTACATTAAAAAAACACTATCAGCGTGCAGCGGTTAAGTTAGGCTACTGTTCAACAAAAGGAGCATTAAGGCTACGGCTTCACAGTAAAAGCATTTCACTGGCTAAACATTCATAGCATTTCGCTGGACACACGTGAGTTGACTTTTATTTTGAAGTACGCCTAACAGGAAAATATCCGCTCACGAAGCCCCTTCACTATCAGCAAGTCTGCTGTTTTTCCGAGTTCAATGCGGTGAAATAAGAGGACAGAAAGCTTGTCTTTTACAATATTTGTAACCCCAAGCTTACACCAACCGCTTTATGAACGTTAGTGGCATTAATTTTCGGTTACAGTAAGGTTTTATGCATCAAATTGTACCGGAAGAGCTATCTACTAGGCTGTGTCACCGCTGACTATTGGCTTGGCATGGCTGCTACTTCAGCGATTTCGGCCCGTTTCCTCTGAAAACTTTGTGTACGGGTGAAGATGTCAGATAAATTGTGTCTGAACGGGTTTTTTTTTTTTAAACCAAAAACGGGAAAACTCACGTTTTCACCGTGTAAAGTGCCCCTAAGTTGAGTGGACTAGAGCTACATGTGCGGTGGAAAAGCGCCATAGGCTACTACAGCCTGATTTCCCACAGTAGAGTTACAATATTGTAAAGTTGCCATGAGAAAGACATACCTGCTGATTCAGATATTAATAGCAATCCACAGCATTCTTGTTGATGATGTTTTTAAGGTTCAGGGAACTTCAGGCATTAAAAATGTCAATAATTAAAAAAATAAAATAAACTAAAATAAAGATTTTGTGTCAGCGCTCTCAAAATGTCAATAAGTAGCAGACATGAAAAAGTGTCCAGGGTTTTCACATACTTTTTTATCAATGAAACACTCGGTATGGATATTATAAATCAACCTTGACAATTCAACAATATCCAATCAGGAGAGATAGAAAATAGAATGGAGAATTCATACATTCATGTAGCCCTAGCCTAGGCCCTAACTGTGTGGAGAAAGCCCTGCTGTGTTTATTGTTTATTGTTTGTTGGATCCCCATTAGTTGTCACCATTGTGACAACTATTCTTCCTGGGGTCCCTAAAAAGCAAAACAATTCCTATACAGTTTTCCCAAAATAGGAATCACATACACAAAAAAAAATCTGAAACAAGCAATTACATTTTTCTCATAAAAAAGAAGAAACTGTGCACTGTGTGCACTGTCAGTGTGATCTCTGCTTTTTTAAATAAGATGTTTCAATCCAACAAACTGTTAATGCTTTGACTCACAGAGTAACGTGCCCGTGTCAGCCTCATCCACCTCATCAAGTGGCCTGTGTTTACATTCGGGGGCTGATTCACGATCTGGAATTCGTGCTCACCCATGTACACAGCATGCCATGATCCAACTATTGTTCACGTTACTTAGTTCTTCAAATATAACATAATACTTATAAGGGTTAATAGGAAGTACTGTATGCACGTAACTTTCGTATTGTTCCAAAGAACAGCAAGGCTCAGACTGCTGAGACTTTACTGCCTTGCGTCACACATTCAAGCTAACAGGCTAACAGAAGTTAGCAGTGGGGAGCGAGCCCAAACATTTACACGGTTACACTGCCTGCAGCTTTTTAACCATTGACAGCACGTCAATAACCCGACCTAACGCAGCCACAGATAAACCAACAATACAGAGGAGAATACCTTTAGTACTCCCTTAGTCTCTCCCTCGCTCCATGGTAGCCTTCATGTCTGTGCAGCAACATGACACGCTGAGCGGTGCGTAGTGTCGTCCTCCTCGGCTCTTGGGTTAAGGACTGTATGAGCCAAAATGTCTAGTTCTTCTGGGTTCAAAATAGGTCCGTGTACTATCATGTGCTACACGGATATCTTCCGTCCAATGTGCTGTGGCACCAGAGCCGGCCCAAGCCTTCATGGGGCCCTAAGCGGAATATGATTAGGGGGCCCCTCTCTGATGATAGCGCTGCCAAAATTATTGAGAAGAAGGGGGAGGAAGAAAACATTTGAAAAGGAGGAAAAAATAAAAATTGAGGGAAAATGAAGTGAGTTATTATTAATTATTCTATAGGCCTACCTCAGAATGTGGGCTACACAAATGTCATTTTTGTCAAATCACTTAACAATTCATACGAATAAGACATTAACTCATTGGGCCTCATTTATCAACCTTGCGTATACCAGAAAAGTGGGTGTACGCACATTTCCACGCAAGCTTTGGCATTTATCAATTTGGACGTCAATTTGGACTCAAATCCCACGCCAGCTCTCACCTTGTGTACGCACGTTTGTGAACAGCATGGACTTGCAGTGTTGGCTGTGCCTGGTAGCCGATAACTTTGTTGGACAATTATAATACTAATGCAGTGTTTGCTCGGACCGAGATAAACATATTAATCACTTAAAAATGTGCAGCTTATGGTATGCAACTGACTAGA
Organism: Ammodytes marinus; assembly: GCF_949987685.1. Taxonomy (NCBI): domain Eukaryota; kingdom Metazoa; phylum Chordata; class Actinopteri; order Uranoscopiformes; family Ammodytidae; genus Ammodytes; species Ammodytes marinus. The sequence goes on from NC_137235.1 coordinate 32,291,037, forward strand.
GCGCTGATTCAATAGTGCACACACCGGTCACTTTGGAGCGCTGCATGGGACTGCGTAAGGGCAGATGTCTCCTACTTGGAGCAGCTGGGGGGACTGCAGCATCGAGGGCTGATTCATTCATCTCTTCTAAACTGTTAGCCTAAGTATTAAATATGTAGGCTATGCAAGTTGTAGCCTACGCTGCTCTTTATGATAAAAATACACGGCACAACGTTCAGCTTAACATTTTATTTATTTGACGCAGTTTAACATTTGATTTATTTGACCGGTTTGTGCAGCTGACGGCTGACCACTCGTGCCAAGCGCATCTGTCATACAGTAAACGCTAAATGTGTTATTTTTAGTTTTCAAAACGCTTTAGAGTAAGTAGTGCTATCTGAAAGGGCCAATACATTCTAATCATTCAAACCTCTGCAGACGCATATTTATGTCATGGGGGAAAAACAAGACAGGCGTTAAGGTTTAATATTTTCCATTATCGGAGAGTTGGTGCATCTGTTTCTCCTCCACCACTTGCCCACATCTCTAGCTAGTGTTGCATTTCAGAGCAGCAACACGCTTTTTTAGTTGCGATTTTTAAGTCAGACCACCTTTTCTTCACCTATGTAAAGAAATTGCGACATAAAATTGTATATGCTATTTTATATCATTTGATCGATAACACTGATGTAAACCTAAGATACACCAATCACCTGGAGATCGTTTGTCAACACAATGGAGTTGCACAACTTTATGGAGTTGACAATTTACTTTTCCAGCAAGATTTGGCACCTGTCCACAGTGCCAGAAACCACTAGTAACTGGTTAGCTGACCATATTATTACTGTAGTTGAAAGGCCAGACAACTTTCCTGTCCTGAACAACATGGAGAATCTATGGAGTATTGTCAAGAGGCAGATGAGACACACCAGACCCAACAATACAGACGAGCTGAAAGGCTGCGATCTGAGCATCCTGGCCTTCCATAACACCTCAGCAGTGCCACAAACTGATCGTCACCATGCCATGCAGCATAAATGCAATAAGTCATGCAAAATAAGATCCCAGACCAAGTATATAGTAGATTAATGATAACAGTTATCAAATGTGTGACATTTCTATATAATAAATACTTTTTTGATTGGCCTTTGAATATAAGATGCTGGATTTTCGATTTTCATGAGCTGTAAGCCGGAAAAGTTAAAAGTAAAAAAAAAATTGCCTGAAATACTGTAGGGGAGAACGGGGTAATGTGAGACACTTTTTACATTTGCTCTCCTCTTAGCGAGCTAAAATTATTTATCAGTCAAATTTACACATTTCCCATTAATCCAGGATGTTTCCTAGAAAAGGGCATTAGCAGAATTTATTCATGACAAAGGGCAGTGAAAATATGATTGTTTTAAAAAAAGTTGTCTTGTGTCTCAGTTTACCCCAGCTGTGGGGTAAACTGAGACAGACCAGAGAAATCAAGGGGGTAAACTGATCCACTTACTTTTTCCACTCTGAAACTACCATAACAACAAATGTTGTAGTTACAATCCTGACAGCTAGCTTGAACACCAAATATTCTAAAACTAATGTCGGACGAGTAACAGAATCATGGGGAATCATCTAAATACTTGAAAGTAACTCTGATCAAATACACCATATAATTCATATTCAATAATTAACATTCAAATGACAGATAGAACCAGTTAGATTAAAACACAGTCTGGGGGTCAGAACACAGGACCCTTAGAGCCAGCTAGTGTCTGGGGGTCAGAGCAAAGAACAATCAAAACCAGCAAGAACAGCCTGGGACTCAGAACACAGGAATAGACCCAGCTGTCATTTTCCATCTTTTGAGTCTTTGATTAATATTTTTCTGCATTTGTTTTATTGGGATCATTCATTGAATAAAGACATATTACTTAGAGTCTATTGGTGTTAAAGGTCGCTCTCCTGGGGCCGTATTACAGAAACTTCCTAACTCACAATTTCTATCTTAACTGTATGGTTACCATGGTAATTAGAGTTAGGACCTGATTTAGGAAAATAGCCATTACAGATGAACAGTTCCTAAGTCAATGTTCCTATCTTAAGTCAAGATAGGAAAAGTGTATTACAGAAGCATCTTAACTGACAAAATCTTAAATAAAGCCTCCTAACTTTAGGATAACTGTTTCCGTTTTCTAACCATAAAATAGCCTACATGTAGCCTACAAGTGATCAGTGATGGCTGCAATTATTTTATATGTTAATTTAGAGAGAGAGATCAACCGCAACCAGCGGTTTGTATGTTGAGCGGCTGCTTAGTAACCCGGACGATGTTTTGCGGTTTGAGGACAAAATACTAATCAACCGGTATCGATTGCCTCGGGCAATGATACTCCAGCTAGCCGAGCAGCTGCGACCAGCGTTGGAGAGGCCAACGAGGCGACACGGGGCTCTCCCAGTTGTGCTGCAGGTGACAAATGAACTACGGCTGTTTGCCAAGGGGGACTTCCAGACTGAGGTTGCTGACTTGGCTAAAATTTCCCAGCCGGCAATTTCAAGGAATTTAACAGAGGTGGCAACAGCAATAAGCCGATTGGCCCCTCAATATATTGTTTTTCCGAAGGCGGAGGAAATCATGCATATCAAATCAGCATTTTATCGGGAGTGCCGGATGCCGGGTGTGATCGGGCTCGTAGACGGGTCGCTGTTTCCAATCAAAGCCCCTAATGGGCAGGTAGAGGCAGCATACGTGTGTCGTAAAGGCTATCATGCAATCAACATAGGCAATAGGCGACCACCGGATGGTTATCCGTCATCTGGTAGCGCGGTGGCCGGGCTCGACTCACGATTTGTTTATCTTCAACACAGGGTAGTAGAAGTGTTTCAAGACGAACCTTAATGAGACTAGACAGTAACTTTATCATCATTACCATACTGCAGCGTTACCCAGTGGGTCTATAGGATAATAGGCTACAATAAAGTTAGATTAGATTATGTTAGACCCTCTACTCACTTACTATTATTAGGCCCAATAATATTATTATGTTCATTATTATTCTTTATCGTTAGGCTTACGTTGCCAAGGATTAGATTTTATATTTGATACTCTAATTCAGATATGCCAGCTTCACACGCAATAAAAAACAACATTCTGAATTTAATGTGAAATTATCTTATTTTAGCAGTTTTGTATCTCTGCAGTGACATCAATACTTATCTGGAGGAATCAGATCAGAGTGGCTGGCTTCTTGGTGATTCTGGCTATCCCCTAAAGCCATACCTCATGACTCCAGTAGGGAATGAGCGCTCTCCAGCAGACATGCGGTAAAAAAGACAGATTTAAAAAAAAAAATATTTCTTAGATTCCAAACAAAATAACACAAGTATTGTGGTTAGTCGGTTATCTAAGTATTATCCAATAGGTATAACCGAGCTCACAAGAAATGTCGATCGAGGCAGGAGCGTCTGTTTGGAGTTTGGAAGAGCAGGTAGCCTAAAGGTCTAGATATTCGGGAAACATTTAGTAATATAAAAAGTCAATGTTGATGAACTGACAATACCTCTAAACAGTGCATGAACCTAATGTCTAAAATATTTTTAATCAGATGGAGATGCCATGACACCAGTGGAGGCTATACCTCCAATATTCCCCAGAGAAAGTGGTGTTGTTCATAAAAGCCACAGCAGTGCTTCACAACATCTGTAGATTGGCTAATCTTCCAGACCCTGAGATTGACGCAGCAGAACCAGCAGGCCATGCTGTTGAACAGGAGCCGCAGGGACTTGTTGCTGGGGTGAACACTAGGAATCAATAGATTCATGATTTCTTTGAAAGACCTGGCCAAGATAATTAGCCAAAAATCAAAACGAAAATAATAATGAGTAATGATAGTATAAAAGTTCAAAAGTATATAGTTGAATAATACCATTTAAGAGTGTAATATAAATTAATTGATAGGACTAATACACAGGTGAAATATTCAATGCACATTTAATTATATTTTATAGCTTATTATAATACTAATGATAACAATTGGACATGCGCATGCGCATCCGCATGCGCACGCAGCGACCAACAGCAGGAGTTGTGCGTTTACTTGTCTGTCTTTTGGTAGTTTTTTACCGACTTATGTGCGTTCTATGTACTTTGCCTGTGGACGATAATTGCATTGTTGATCCATAACTCGGATGAGTTCAGCAGAACTGCAAGATTGATCCCCAGCGGGGCTTGTTTTGAGCCTGGGACTGGGAGTGGAAGCCGGCTAACTATCCTAGCTCCGCTAAGCTAGGTGCTAGGATAACAGTAGGAGTATTTCTAGCTGACGCAGCTAGCCTTTTCGGCTACGAACGCCAGCGGCTATGCCCCCCAAGGTGGACTACGGTGAACTGAAGAAAGTAATCGATGCTCTGAGAGATGAGGTAGCTGCTGTGCAGGAGGGGCAGATCGAGATTCACAGACTGCTCGAGAAGTTGACCGCCATCGACACAGAGAACAAGAAAAGAGATGAGAAAATCAGAGAGCTGGACGACAGGATGACGGATCTGGAGCAATATTCTCAGATCAATGATGTTATCATCTCTGGGCTTCGCATCCGACCCCGGTCATTCGCACGAGCGGTGGCCACTGACGGCGGTTCCCTGACAGAGCCAGATGAGGAAGATGTGGCTTCTGCGGAGCAACAGGTGGTGGCCTTTCTACAGGCTAATGACATCCACCTCGACTGCAACCACATAGAGCAGCGGTTTTCAAACTGTGGGGCGGGCGCGGGGTTATGGCAGGGGGGGCGCGGATGAATATGTAAAAAAAAAAGAAAAACTAAAAAAAAAAAATGTTTTTTTTTTTTTTTTTTTAGTTTTTCTTTTTTTATACTAAGATCACGGCATAGCTGGACACAAGTTCTTCTGCTTCGTTCCCCTCACTGCATTTAAATGCATTCAGTAAATTACAGAGAAATAGGTCTCGTTAAAGAAAAAGAGCACCAAGCACCCAACCCAGAGGACCCTGCATACATTTTGTTTATTTTAAATTAATATTTTTATGGAAAATCCATGTGTCCTTCTTCAATAGCTTCTAATTCATCAGACCCAGTGTCTCCAAATTATTTGTTCACACAAAATTCCTCATATTTAGCCTCTTAATTGTCCTCTCAAAGTGCACCAGATTCATGCATTTCACTTTAAAAAGGTGAAAAAAAATCTCCCGGGGGGACATACCCCCGGACTCCCATAGGAGGGTCTGGTTCTCCACTGGCTACTATTCTCCTCCAGCAGGACATTGGAGGCACTAGTGAAAAAACACTGGGTGTGTGAATGACATTTAACTAGTCAATAATTTGGGCAAGTCTGTCTGCCTATCTTTCTCACTCCGATGCACACTCAGTCAGTAGTATCCATGCTTAAAGGAAGCAGGATTAAAACACTGGATTAAGATGTTAAAATGTATTAAATGTGTTTAAAAACGCACAAAAATGTTTAGAATGTTTCAAAAACATGTTTAAATTTGTAAAATAATAATTTTTTTTTGGGGGGGGGGGCTCCGCTGAAATTTGTTCTCTGAGGGGGGGCTCACTCTCTCACACTTTGAAAACCCCTGACATAGAGGCTTGTCACCCGCTGCCCATGAGAAAGCGCAAAACGGAGCGCAGCAAGGATAACAGATATCAGCGACACGACTCCCCGAGAGTTATCCTGAGATTCACTAACAGAAAGCACAAAATCGCACTGCTGAAGGAGTGGAAGAAGCTGAAGGGGACGGATGTTTACATAAACGAGCACCTGGTCAAACGCAATGCTGACATAGCCAAAGTAGTTTAGTTTATTTATTTATTTCGATCAAAACATATTCACAACATCACCCACACAAGTTAAAAAAATAAAATAACAAAAAACACACAAAATAACACAAAATTGTCATCGCAATTTACATATTAATTTCCTATAAACAGCATTGATCGAAAAGGTGTAGGCTGAAGCCTTAGCTTATTGCGCCTACCCTTTTTACATTATGTAGCACGCGATCTGAGAAAAAACAAGAAGATTCAACAAACCTGGACGAGGAACTGCAAAGTGTTCATCAAACTCAACGGCGATACTCCAGAGGAGGCCAAAGTGATGGTCATCAGGAGCATCAAGGAGTTGGGCAAGTACTGACATGGCATCTGTCTCACATCACGCTAAAGTGTCCATCTTACCACACACTGACGCTCCACATTCCAACACACGCACTGTCAATTCACATCAATCCCAGGATGACATTACCCGTTTATCTGACTTGATTAGTGATTATGAGCATGTACAGCTGAAAACTTCTGAATACACAGATTACCAAACACAGGATATTGATCATGATATAGACCCGGACAATAACTTTTTCTTCAACCTCAATGAGAACTGTCATTATTACACTAGTGAGCAGTTCAATGCAAAAATTGACTGTACTGGAAAACTGTCAATAATTCACTTTAACAGCAGGCATTTGAGCAAAAATGTCCATGCAATCAAGGAATATTTACGTAAATGTTCACAACCATTTAACATAATTGCAATATCAGAAACCTGGATCAACCCTGAAAAGGGGGTGGACTTTGTTCTAAATGGCTATGAACTGAACTACAGAAGCAGAGAGAACAAGACTGGAGGAGGTGTGGCTCTGTATGTGGACAAAAACCTTAATTGCAAGGTGATTGATGAAATGACAACTGCAATCGGAAATGTATTAGAATGTCTAACTGTTGAAATCTGCATGGTAAATAAGAAGACTGTGATTGTTAGTTGTATTTATAGAGCACCGGGTTCCGATATTGACATATTCAAGGAATGGATGGAAAAAATGTACACATTGTCAAAGCAAAAGGTCATATTTATCTGTGGGGATTTTAATATAGATCTTCTTAATCCCAATAATCACAAACCAACTGATGACTTTATCAATACAATGTACAGTCTGTGTCTCTATCCGAAAATCACCAGACCAAGCAGGATCACATCTCACTGTGCCACATTGATAGACAACATATTTACAAACGTTATAGACAATAATACAATTAGTGGATTAATGATCAATGACATCAGTGACCATCTGCCAGTATTTCTTGTGTACAATAACAACTACAAGAGGGAAAAAAGGGAAAAACGGGAGAGTACATTCAAGTACAGAAGAGTACGGACAGAAGAGGCAATAAACACTTTAAAAAATGAATTATTAAATAAAAATTGGGAACCATTATATAAAGAAGAAAATATTGATAAAGGTTATGAAATTGTGGTGAGAAAATCAGAGCAACAGTGATATGTTGTAGTAGGAAACAGGTTTATTTTCAATCAATAAGCAAGAAAACTCCGCGGAGTGGTGCACTGGTTCCAACCCATGTGACGTTGTTGCAAAAATTGACAATGTTCCCTTAAAATCATGAACTATTTAAGGACATCGTAGGAGACAGGAAGGAGGCAGGTAGACAGGTAAGGCTGGGTGGGGGGAAGGAGGGGAAGACAGGTTGGGAGGCAGACAGGTTTGAGATATACATTCATATTATAATTGTGGGTGGGGCAGGCTGACCTAGAACAGCAGGAGGCTGTCTGCAGGAACATTGTGCTCTTTCAAATGTATAGTCAGGCTGGCTACTCTCCACAAGGGAGATTGAGGAGGGAGGGGGGGGGGTGAGGGGGGGGGGGACAGAGAGGGGCCCGTCTGAGTGGTTTGTTGGATACGCATTTGAGGAATGTACATTTCAGTTTACAACTAAACCACATTCAATATATATATATATATATATATATATATATATATATATATCATTGCACTAAGGTCTATACAAGTTTATAGCAAATGTTTCCTATTGCATTAATAAGTATTCCAACATTTGAGTCCAGAGATATATCATATGCAAAACTGCCACCACAAAATATTCTTGGGGATATTTAAATTGTTGTATGATAAATATTGCCCAATAAAAGAAATTAAAATGAAATTTAAATATCCAGATAGTCCATGGATAACTAAGGGATTACAAAATGCCTGCAAAAAGAAAAATACACTATATAAAGAATTTATAAAGCTTAGAACCAAAGATGCAGAACATAAATATAAGAAATATAAAAATAAACTAACTAACATTATGAGAATTAGTAAGAAAGAATATAATAGAAAATTATTAGATAATAATAAAAACAATATTAAAGGTCTATGGAATATACTGAATAATGTTACTGGAAATGGTTATAGACAAGTTAATTATCCACATGAGTTTATTGAAAATGATATGACTATTGATAATATGGATGATGCAGTAAATGGCTTCAACCAATATTTTGTAAATGTTGGACCAATACTGGCTGAAAAAATACCTGTTCCTGTGAGATCTGATGACAGGATTAATGATTTCATAGACATTAATCCAAAATCAATGTTTCTAACAGCAGTGGAAGAGAGTGAAATTGTCCATAAATGCAAAAATAAAACTTCTACTGACTATAGTGACATTGATATGAGAATATTCACGGAATTTCGAAACCATTAACGCACATCTGTAATTTATCATTTAAAACTGGTAAATTCCCAAGAAAAATGAAAATTGCAAAAGTCATACCGCTGTACAAAACTGGAGACAAACACCACTTCACAAACTACAGGCCTATTTCACTGCTTCCTCAATTCTCAAAAATCTTAGAAAAAGTATTTGCTGCTAGACTTAACAAATTCATCAATAAACACAATTTACTAACTGACAGCCAATACGGATTCAGACCCAACCGATCCACTTCATTAGCAGTCATTGAGCTAATTGAAAAGATTACAAATTCCCTTGACCAAAAGAAATATGCAGCTGGTGTTTTTATTGATCTCAAAAAAGCATTTGATACCATAAATCATGATATATTAATTAATAAATTAGAACGGTATGGTGTCAGGGGGTGTGTTGTCTTTCAAGGCATTAATTTAATATGTCCAACATGCTGTTTAGTCAAAATGTACACTCAGTATTTTTGTATCCTTTTATTTACAGTTTTCACCGTCTGTTAATGAGGAATTGTGACAGTAAATGGTCAACCTTACTACGATTCTGTCTTCATTGGCTACGGTTTAACTCGGTGTTAAGTCAGAGTTACAACAAGGCAAGGCAAGTTTATTTATATAGCACAATTCAGACACAAGGCCACTCAAAGTGCTTTACAGGGGCAAGATTAGAATACATAAAACACATTATAAAACATTTAAAAGCGAATAAAAGAAGCAAATAAAATGAAAATTGCAGGTTAAAATGGAAACAAAAAAGTCTTCAGACTCGATTTAAAAGAACAGAGTTGCAGCAGACTTCAAGTTCTCTGGGAGTTTGTTCCAGATTTTTGGTGCATAATAACTAAAAGCTGCTTCTCCTTGTTTAGTCCTAACTCTAGGGACTGTAAGTAGACCTGTCCCAGACAACCTAAGGGCTCTGGACGGTTCATAACGTATCAGCATATCAGTAATGTATTTTGGCCCTAAACCATTTAGTGCTTTATAAACCAACATCAGTATTTTGAAATCAATTCTTTGAGTGACTGGAAGCCAGTGTAAAGACCTCAGAACTGGGGTAATGTGATCTACTTTTTTGGTCCTAGTGAGGACTCGAGCAGCAGCGTTCTGAATTAGCTGAATCTGTCTGATAGATTTTTTTGGAAGGCCTGCAAGGACACTGTTACAGTAGTCAAGTCTACTAAAGATAAATGCATGGACAAGTTTTTCTAAATCTTGCTGAGACATAAGCCCTTTAATTCTTGATATGTTTTTTAGGTGGTAGTAGGCTGATTTATTAATTGATTTTATGTGTTTCTTGAAATTCAAGTCGGAGTCTACAACAACACCAAGATTTCTGGCTTGGGGTGTGGTTTCTAACATAACGGATATAAGCTGTGCGCTGACTTTTAATTGTTCATCTTTGGCACCAAAGACAATTACTTCAGTTTTATCGTTGTTTAATTGAAGGAAATTTTGGCACATCCAATCATTGATTTGTTCAATGCACTTACCCAGTGCCTGTATCGGACTGTAGTCTCCTGGTGATATGGTTATGTAAACAACACACTGCACGAGAACACTACAGGGGGGTTGTATTAAACTGGCTGAGGAGCTATCTACAGAACAGGCAACAGTTTGTGAAGATGGGTGAATACGTGTCAGCTTGTTTGGACATTGCTTGTGGGGTCCCCCAGGGGTCAGTGTTAGGACCAATTATTTTTATTCTCTACATAAATTACATATGTAAAACATCAAATATTTTACAATTTGTGTTATTTGCAGATGACACAAATATTGTTTGTACGGGAGAGTACTTGCAGCAGCTTCTGGAGTCAATTACATCTGAAATGAGCAAATTAAAAAGGTGGTTTGACAATAATAAATTATCATTGAATTTAAGCAAAACAAAAATCATGTTGTTTGGAAATTGTAATTTAAATAGTGATGTAAATGTTAAAGGGGTAGTTCAGGATTTTAGACATAGGGCCTTATTCCCAAGTTAGCCTTGGTGTTCTTTATCAGTGGAGACAGTTTTCAACACATTTAATTCAGTCCTTCTAGTTGCAGAGTGCGCTCGTGCTAAGCTAGCGCACGGCATCGGGGGGATACCTAGCCTGCTACTAAAACAGTCTTACCCACTCCACAGTTTTTCAACCTGAATCAGTTTGCTTTGGCACAACAATCGATTAAGTTGACAGCAAGAAAATTTACTTTTACATGCAAAAAAGACATTTTTGTTAAAAAAACATGCTTGCAACATCACCATGAGGTCCTCTCTTTCATGGCCAAGGGGAAATGAGAGGGGCTTGAAAACATATATCTCACATGACCAAAAATGTGCTCCATTGCCTAGATACAGGGGGTGTCTCACATTACCCGATGGCTCACATTCCCCCGTTCTCCCCTATATCAATATATGTCTTATACATTTTTTTTTATTATTAGTCTTTATTGAACATGGTTAAAAAAATAATAATACAAACATAAATAAAACATCTAGTATATATGGAACTTTCTTAATTAAATTATATTAAAATAAAGAGCTTTTCTATTATATTCTAATGAGTGTCACCTGTACATAAGTTCTTCATACAGCCCCACTTAAAAATACTGAACTTTGCCTTTAATAAGCATTGATTGAGCTGATTTAGGGTATGGTGTGACGCAGCTGGATGATAGTTTATAAATACTTCTGAACGTGCCTGCCGCCTGTCTCAGGTTTTGGCATTTTTAGAGCCCCATAGGCTCGGCTCACAAAGCTTTTGAGTGACATGTGTTATGCAGATATAAGTTTTTCATTGGACAAATAGTCAATGAGTTATGACTAGCTGCTAAATTGCGCCCCTGCGATGGTGTCTTGGTCAATTGTGGCCATTTTTTTTCAGCTGATATATTTTCTCGAGAAGAGTATATTTGGCCCCCAAGGTTGTATAAAACTGTGGTGTCGAATAAAAATTCAAAAGGAAGTTGAGAAATAACAAGCAAAGAAATCTTCAAAACTCCTCCTAATCCACTTTTTACCTTTCTTTCATCTTCAGACTACAGCTAGACATCAAGTACTTATTATATTAAGAAGAAAGTAAAGGAAAATAAAACATTGACCCATTATTACAAGTCTTTATTATGGAAAAGAAGCCTATTGGCACAATTACAAACAGAAAAAGCTTTTACACAAAAGTTAGCACTCAATCTTTTACTTATATTATTTTACAAAGTTCATAAAGTGGCTTTAAACAGAAAAAAAATATATCAATGCGGACCCATCCTGGCGTCCTAGATGTTTCCGTCTCAACAGCCGAATGCGTTCTTGGAGCAGATGAATTGAAAACTAGTGGTACACCGGTGGTTTCCCCAACCATCTGAAGTTTTATCAATAGAGAGAAAAAATAACATTAACTTTTAAAGTGTATTATTAATGTGAGTTTAATTGGGTATTTTACAGCATGGTGTAGAGAGCTGAACTGATTAATACTGTGATTTCAATTTATTTTTAAACTATCACTGACACAAAGATTTGTCATATAAGTATGATGTACCCATACTCCGCAACAGACAGCACATTTACAGATAATCATAGCTATGTTTTCTTTATTTTATATTGTGAGAAAATAATAACATTTGAAAACAGTTATTGAGCCCAACCAAACACGGGGACTTACTGGTGCTGCGTGCGTAGATGCAGGGGTATGAGGTTGAAGAGATTGGAGAGTACCAGTTGGTGTAATAGAAACCTTGTCGGTCAATCCACAGCCACTTGCTCTGAGGGACAAAGAGCATGCGTGTGAGGGAACTTCTGTTTTAGTGTCAATTTGCTTTCTTATTTATCTGGTGTAGGTCAAGATGGATGCTTTGGTCCATTTTGATTTACACAAAATGGGACCAGGCCCTGGACTGGCTAGGGTTTTTTTTTTTTTTTTTTTTATGAATTCAGACCTGCAGGTTGAAGCCTCCCAGCCATGCACAGCTCTGACCAGCCACCTGTGTGAGGGTCTGAAGGAAGGTGTACTCTCTGGGGTTGGTAGCTGAGGCCAGGTGGCCACCCAGGCCGTTGCAGTGTTGCTGTTGGACAGAGAAAAAACACAGGGGGATCCTTGCAGCAATACAACTAAAACGTTCTTGTCTTATTAATATATTATGTTCTTCGTCTGAATAGAATGTCCTTGAATCTAAAGCTTTCATTTAATGGACAGACATTGAAGGATTGATGAAATATCATGATACACACACATACACACACTGATCTCATATCATGATTGGCACAGTCATTATAGTCTACGTAAAGCAGTTTCGAACCAACTCTGTACGGTATGAAATATCACGTATAAGCCTACCTGTAGGCATTATATGTAGGCCTATATAAAATATGTTGTGAGAAGTTTAACAATGCATTTTAGTCTTTTCCAGAACATGTTTTCCCTCCTGTGAGATCCACATATTTTCAGCAACACCAATTCATAACATGATTTTTTTTCTAACGGAATATACAGTTTTAATTTATATTGGTTGTCTTTAATTTTGTACAAAACTACGTTTTACACACCCCCTAAAATATATTTGCTTTCCCACTAGCCACACATGGAAACACCTCCCGATGTATAGGATATTGTTATAGAGTAGTATACAATTCAATTAAAAAAACAAAACATGTAATAGACCTACTTGATAAGTAGATCAACCTACATCATAACTGCATGCCATAGACTGCAGCAGCATACATTTGGAACTATATCAGTAAGCTTATAAATATAATTGATTAATTATATAGCGTTTCATAGTAATATGTGTGTTTTTCTGATGACTGAGCTTTATTTCGTGGCGTTTTCATTGAGTATCGCTGATTCTCCGAGTCGGTAAAACGTTACGGGAGCTCTACGCATGGTCGAAAGTTGGCGTAGGAATACGCACACTTTTACGTAGGGAATATTGTTATACAATACTGTAAATACCAAAGTTTGCGGTGAAAGTGCTTACGCACGTTTCAACCGGGTTGACGCAAGGTTCTTGTGTCATAAATGAGGGCCCAGCTCTTCAAACATATTATTAAAGATTCAACCACAACGACTGCAATTAGTTTCACTCTTTGTAAATCACAGCGTATGTGCTAAATAAACCTTTTTACATCTACTCCTCCCATATTTTGTGCACTTGGGAAGAAAAGCCCGATTTTGCATATTCATTTATGGCAAATGTACTAAATGGACAGCGCATTTTATTTGACACACAATCCTCAATGCGCAATCGTTAGTAGATCAGCTTAAATATTTTTTTCTGCGGCTGAAATCCAGTTTGCACACGTTTTATACATGCAACCCCTTAAGAGAGCTATTAACAAATACGATCACCATCTCAGCCTCCATGTTTTTAGAACATGTAGTTGAACATATTCAGTACGTAGATGGTAAGTTATTTTCCCCACTTAATAGAGCTTACTACTCACAATAACATAATAGAAGTGTCACAGTAGCAGTTACACAGTACCTCAGCATTGTACCAGTTCATGGCAGTGTTGATAAAGATGTAGCAGCTTGCGCCCTGGTTAAACCAGCCATCTGGACAGGGGCTAAAACGAGCTGCAGGGAGACACAAGAGAGAGAACATAGACTTGACTTCAACAGTGCAGATTGACTGACAGGTCATTCTAACCTCACATTTTACAGCCTATGAAAGAGTAAATACCTGTATATGTTCGAATTAAACCAACATCCCTCTGTAATATAGCCTATCTGATATACTTTAGAAAACAGCAGAAGATAGCTATTCAATAACACGGCTTTGGTCTGTTTTACATTCTAATTCATTTTTTTTTATATTTAGAGAGAGGTTTTACACTTGTATTTTCTCTTTCAGTACTAGTGTTATTGTTGTTGCCTTAACAACCTCCCTTATAAAGAACAGATTGAAACAGTAATGTGGTTCTTACATTCAGGTGCTTCTGCCTCTTCAGACACAGGTGCTGCAGGAACACAGACAAACACAGTCAACACAAATAATGTAAATACAGTGTACTGTACATATGTCCATATACACATTATCAAAATGTATATTCTCATTGTCTGCAGATACTTGTTTAAAATCTCTTCCATTTGATTTAACTTTATTGCTCAACAATAGTTGAAATAATAAAGGCGTGACTGAAAAGTGATAGCTCAAATATGTAACTCAGTGTTTAGCTGACAATGAGCAGGAGCAACATATATCGTTCAGAGTCACATGTGGTTACCATTTTCTAAGACAGAGTCTTCTGGCACAACTTCCCCTTCTTTCATCATTTTCTCTTCCATCTCTGAAACATTAATAGATTCATCAGACCTCTTAAATTATGAGTATTTAACATTACAGTATTAATCCAATGAGCTTTCCTACTTATTTACAGTTCCACGTAAAGTTGGGCTCTATATTTTTACACTTTATATCCTCTTAAAACCAAATACATTCATGGCCGTCACAGGCACTTCCTGGTTTCTTTCCAGTATGTATTTGATTCTAAAATTACTTGAAGTGTAAAAATATAAAGTGAAACATAATTAAACTATTCCTTTAAAGATGACACTTACCTGGTACAGCAGCCATCTGTTCCTTTGGAGCATCCACTGCTGCGCATGTAGATAAATGACATGAATGTTAATATCATACAGATGCAGATCTTACTGGTTGACTGTCTGTGAAAGCAAAAACCTTTAATACTGACCTGGAGCCATTTCTTGTTCTTCAGCTGGAGCTGCAAAGAAGAACACCACACTATCAGTAACAGAATCACATTAGTTACTTTTCTGTCTTTTCCTACGTAAACTATGTCTGTTTCTAAGAGAGAGAGAATGTGCATATTATATAACATGCCCAGCTTTTAACAGAGTGCACAGATACCACACTATGTTAGAGGCGTCCTGTTTGACTCATGAGCATAGATGACAGTGTTTGTGTTCTGTCTAGATGGTCGGTGTTCAAACTGACCTGCAAATGCAGCACAGAGGACAATGGAGAGAACCAGGAGAGTCTTCATGGTGATGGTCAACTGTTTGTTCTACGTGGAGGAATAGAAAACAGCCATTATAAATACACAGAGTGAGAGAGTATAACTATGAGCATCACTGTATAAAAAAGAAATGCAGCTTATGTCTTACCTGTCAGGTAAATGTGAGACGATGTTGTTCAGGTATAAGCTGAGTGATGCAGTGATGACCAGAGGCTGCCCTACTCCTTATATACACACACCTCAACCACACTTCAAAGTCATATCCATGTGGGCGTGTGGATGGCAGAACGTGCCAATGTTTTTATGACTGAGCCCAATGTGAGTGAAGCTGTAGAACCTGCACTTTGATCTATTTGTGAGCAGGTTAACAGTTTGCTCAAACAACTTGTTCACAGTCCAATCAAAAGATTTGTTATCAGGCTCTCTCCAACAATGCAACATACAAATGTATAAATAGTAAAAAGAAAATAAAGAAAAGCATGAAAACAGAAAACCAAATGTTCGACATAAGAAAAAATACAAACATACAGTATATTTCAAAATATATATATATTGAATTTTGTAGAAAAAACACAACAAATTATACAACAATTAACAACATTTACTTATTGTGTCATCTTTACAGCTGTTGATCTTTATTAGAAAGAGAATTTGCATTTTACCCTTGTCCATGAGCAAACACTGAAGACCAAATTACTCCAGATGTGTGTGTGTGTGTGTGTGTGTGTGTGCGTGTGTGTGTGTGCGTGCATTGAAAATGTTGAAAAAAGTGTCTGCTATGAATGTATTGCAGAGATGCTTCACATGTGAGAACATGTGGGAAATAATGTCTGCAAAAGCTGTATTTGTTTTTTGAAACACACTTGATTAATTATGTATTACACTAATTCAAAAGCATTCAAACAATTTTCATGTTCATGTTATGCTGGGCTCACACTAGAGGATTTTGAAAAGACTTTGAAAAGACTGAAGACTGACACCCTCTCACATCTAAAGACAATCGATTCACACCTGAAGACAATTATTAGTTCTCTGAGTTTTTAGTCACAGACTAAAATTTTGCAAGGACAGATTTATTTTGAGATTAATATTATTTCCAATCTTGCTACTAAATTTAAAAGTGATTTCAGTCAAATCAAATAAAAAAGTAATTGTTAGCAATCAAAATGGACTAGGTGGACTCTAATCTTAAGTAAATATAAACAACTATATGCCCTTATCACGTAGGCTAAATGTCATGCCTGACCACGTTAAAAATTGCAAACACGAATGTGATTAATTAAAAAAAGTGAATTCAATATTCCGAGCGTGGGGATCCTTTAGTTATTTTGCCGGGTTTATTTGCTGATCTCGTCCCCCAATAACACTAACTCCCAACTCTAAATGTGACGGTAAAGTGTTAAGCCGGGAACACACCGCATTGGCCGCCTGCGGCGGTTGGCCGCGTGAACGCAGGAGGCTCGCCGCTTGGTCATATTGGGCCATGTTCACCGCAGTCGCCGCCACGGCCAACCGCCGGCTCATCGTAGGCGGCGGTTGGCCGCGTGACCGCAGGAGGCTCGCCGCTTGATCATATTGGGCCATATATTCCTGACGCCGACGCCGAGATCAGACCCGTCTCACTTACGGTGCAACAACAACAATAACATGGTCCAGCTGTGCCAAAAAATACAGATGTAGGTTCACTGTGTAACCAGCAGAAGTCTTGTCACAAATATCATTAAAACAGCATGAACACGCACCCCGATCGCAAATACACACACATTAACAGCAATTCAGCAACATACTAAACACATTAACAACAGCAGTGTGTGCTCAGCAGCACAAATAAAGGCAGACATCAGCCTACCTGAAAGTGAAAGTGTGCCGGCTGACGGAGGACAACACCGGTGCTTCGCTGTACTATATGGAATTCCACACGGACACTGCCATCAACTTTGGGTTCATATTATCCTCAGGAGCAGCACACAGCTGGGTGAGTTTCACTATGCTAACCGGCGCTACCTTGGCTAAAGTACAACCAACAGCTAAACAGATGCAAAATACACATATTTGCAGAATGTATTGGAAGCCCAATGTCCTCACTCCACACGCCCACCTCGTCTTGCAGACCACCCGGCGGCGCTGCAGAAAAAGATGAACATTTTCATCTTTTTCTGCAGCGCCGTGTTCGCCGCACAAGCCTTCGATTCACGCTCCTTCGATGACACAATTTCTATGCGCCGCTAATGGCCGCGCTCCCGATTCACGCGCCTCTCATGAGGCGCGGCCACGCGCCGCGCAAGCCCCCGCCGCTGGACGCCGATTATTGGGTGGACGCGCGGCCACACGCTAGTACATTGACTTTGTATGTAATCTCGCCGCGCGGCCAGTGCGGTGTGTTCCCAGCTTTAAGGTTGGGCAGTTGTCGGCCTTGTTCTTCAGCCGAGGCTGCTAGGTAGAAGTGTCCAAAAAAAGTGCCTCACAGGCGGACACAGGTCGCGACCATAGATAGTAAATAATATGGATGTAGCATCCGGGCTGACCTCAGTTATTCACACGGCATCCAATAATCCTGGTTTGTGCGCGTCGCCATTTTGGGAGATAGCTGACGTATACCTCCGATGCAAAGTGAGGGACAACGGGCGGAGAGCTGTCACTCAAGAGATCGCACCAATACATTTTAACCTCCGATAAAATAAAAACTAGCGTGGGCCGAAAAAATTCACCCCCCTCAGTGTTGTCATGAAGATATGACCTAAACATACAGACTAAAATGGTTTTGTGGACCAGGCTGTAAATAGGTTTAATAAGACTTTGAAAACAGCCTGTTTAACAAGTGAGTCAATGAGAGATGGCTGTCTTCTGCTTCCACCCCCCTAGTGGCACTTCCGGTTACTACAGTTGTGGTCACTTCCTTATTGGATGCCGGTAAAAGTCGCTAAGGTTGGGGCTTGGTCGCGACTAATGCCGCTTCTCCTGCGTCGTGTTTAGTGCTGGAGAGAGCGCAGTGTTGACAGTGTTCAGGTCATTTAACTTCCCTATTTGCATGAGCCAACCCTCAAGACTAACGATAAAATTAAACCAGTTTGATTATGTCAGAACGTCAAGATGGGAAGAAGACTGACTGAAATGAGTTTGGATGACCGCAACTCCAGCAAGACTCTCTTGATTTCAGTCCAACATTGTAGATTTGTCTGCGACTGTCAAATGACGTGAAAAGTTGTGTAGTTGTGAAGACGCTGCCCCGCTAGGGTTGCTGAAATTTCCCGAAATGGCCCCTTTTCAAATCCCGGGATTTCAGAGCTCCTCACGGGATTTCCCGGGATTTCCCGTTGAAACCATTATTGCCCTTTAATACTACTTTAATGGGACTAAATCAATGCAAATAGATAAATAAATGCAGCAGAACAATGCTATATTACATCACGTTTTATTTCTACTTAAATAACATGAAGAAAAGCCATTCAAATTAGGCAAAATATTTTCCAGAAGATGCCTATTGAAAACGGTGTTTTTATGAAGAAAATACGAAAAAAAATTCACAGAGGTTCAATATCAAAACATGGCCAAAAAACGGTGTTTGGCGAACAAATGTATTTCAAACAATCTATTTTTATTTCTATGAACGAAATCAGTTTAAATTGAATATTTTCCAAAGGATAGGCAAATAACAAAAAATGCACTACCGATTGCTCTTAACGTGTGAAATAAGACATGACAGAACTAACAGCCTATTCAAACTGACACGCTAAGCAAGATTACTTTCCAGCTTTCCTTTCTTTTATTTTCATGAAGTGTGACTTCAAGAGACACTGCTCAGCCTGTTTCTGAGCTTTGTCACGAACTGACCGCACACCGAGAACGCTCTTTCTTCCACGGACGTCGGCTGTATGGTGGAAAGTGCAGAGTAGAGCTGCTGCAGGTGTTTGGGTCGCTCTTTGGTTGCCTCGAAGAGCGCAAACTCGTTTGAAATTATTTTGTGGAGGTCATTCCCATACCTCTGGTCTGGCTCGGGACATTGCATGCAGTCATTAGCCTCGTTCGACTTGGAGCCGTCTTGCTCAGACCTGCGCAACTATGAAGCCCGTCTTGCTGAGCGCACAACAAAAATGCTGTGCGCTCAGCAAGCCGAGCGTCATAATTGCGCAGGTCTGAGCAAGACGGCGACATCTCTAACGAGGCTAATGACTGCCTGCTGCAGATGTGCAGTAAGGCTCTGGGTCATCGTTTGCTCGCTTGGCTCTGGCTGATACGCATATTCTTGGGTATCATCAGACTCTTCCTCGGACACAGCACTTTCAGTATTGTAGAGGCGCTGGTATTTCGTATGCCTGCCTGTCTAAATAATATTTAAAAATATATCCCCCCTAAAAAAAAACTAAAAAAAAAAAAAAAACGGGAGGACGGGTCCCGCGGCCAATTTCCGGTACTCCCGGACTGACTCATTTCACGGGAATCCCGAAATCCCGGGACCCGTCCAGCAACCCTAGTGGAAAGTGCAGAGTAGAGCTGCTGCAGGTGTTTGGGTCGCTCTTTGGTTGCCTCGAAGAGCGCAAACTCGTTTGAAATTATTTTGTGGAGGTCATTCCCATACCTCTGGTCTGGCTCGGGACATTGCATGCAGTCATTAGCCTCGTTCGACTTGGAGCCGTCTTGCTCAGACCTGCGCAACTATGAAGCCCGTCTTGCTGAGCGCACAACAAAAATGCTGTGCGCTCAGCAAGCCGAGCGTCATAATTGCGCAGGTCTGAGCAAGACGGCGACATCTCTAACGAGGCTAATGACTGCCTGCTGCAGATGTGCAGTAAGGCTCTGGGTCATCGTTTGCTCGCTTGGCTCTGGCTGATACGCATATTCTTGGGTATCATCAGACTCTTCCTCGGACACAGCACTTTCAGTATTGTAGAGGCGCTGGTATTTCGTATGCCTGCCTGTCTAAATAATATTTAAAAATATATCCCCCCTCAAAAAAAACTAAAAAAAAAAAAAAAACGGGAGGACGGGTCCCGCGGCCAATTTCCGGTACTCCCGGACTGACTCATTTCACGGGAATCCCGAAATCCCGGGACCCGTCCAGCAACCCTAGTGTAAGCCAGGTATTAGATTAGTCTGATAGAGACAACAAGTTTTCAAAGATGTCAGTGATGTTTGTATGACCACAGCAATTAGGCTGATACATTAGTGTAGAAGAAATGTTTGGTAAATTCATGTTTCATTTTCAAGTGCCTTTAAAGAGTTTGTAGTTAGCATTTTCTAATAAGGCTGTGCCACATTTTCACACTTAATAATTGTACGGTTTCTGAAGGGATTTGGTGCTCAGCTTTTGTAAACACAAGAAGAAAAGAGTAATATATTTTATAAAGTTAGATTCTTGATGTGTTAACATCCAAGCAGTGATGGTATGTTTGAAACAGTTTGCTATCAACAAATTGTTTGCTATGATTGTAAAACTAAACTCGTGAACTACTATCAGAGATATTATTTTATGTTGTTTCCTGGATCATGTTCTGATCTGATCTGACTGAAGGAAGAGAAGATAACAAGCAATAAGTGTGACAGAACAGATGGTTTATGATTTATTGTTGTTGAAAACGGTGCATGGCTTCCAGTAAACATTTGATTTATAGCTATGTTAACTGATAGACCACTAACTGGAAGGATGATATAAAGAAATAAAACCAAATAACTGGGTCAGTTTCCTTGACCCTAACTTAACCAAGACAGCAAAACAAGCTCAAGAGTGTGAAGCACGTGCATGTGGTCCACGTGTGAAACAGTGTTCACCCAGTGTCATATTTGTACAGACAGACAACATGCCTCTGTGCATCCCGGGACCATTTCTGGACCTTTAGGGTTTTCATTTTATAACTGATGAGACTATGTTCATGCTTATGGTACCATATTTGGTAGGGCTAATGTTTTCTGACCGATTTATGAAATTTAACCTTAGTTCAAATATTAACACTATAATGCACTGTATAATCATCCGCCACCTTAACCCTTAAAGACTTAGAACACATTTTGGCCCACCTGACTCTCCTGTATTTATTTGGATTTTATAACATATTGTAGCAGTCATCATCAAGTGCCATACATAATTTTATTGAGGAGAACCTCAAGTGGATGCGCGTGGACCCGCAAACCGGCAGCGGGCGTTGCCGCGCGTCATCGATACAATGATAACGACGACTCTACCTTCTGCGGAGTTGTGTCAACAGCTTCGTCCCGGTTGCCTGTGTGAGAGACGTTAAATGCTGCTGCTGGTGAGCGTAAGCGGCAGATGTCCACACGCTATTGGTCGGAGAAGTCACGAGGGAATTGTGAAGACGCTGCCCCGCTATTGGTCGGAGAAAGTCACATGGAAACTGAGATTGTGGGCAGTGGGAATGGTGATTGGTTGGCAATCGTGAAGAAAAAAAATAATCGTGGAGATGGCAAGACGCCATTGGACTGCCATCTCCAGTCTTTCTCCCCCCCGGCACCGCTAGAGATGCTCTATGCCGATCCAACTGCATCTGTTCTTACCAACTCGGAGAGATCACCCCCTTTTAGTTTACATCGTGGTTTCCAGCAAGGCTCCCCCCTGAGCCCACTGCTTTTTGCCATACAGTAAACTAGTCTTTGACTCACACTAAGGAGATTGATTTAAAGCTTGAGTTGGTTCCAATTTTTTATTAACAGCTGATATTTATACTATGATAGGCGATGTTTAGTGATTAATTGGGAGAATCCATGCGATTTCATGTAAGATCAGGCATTCAGCACCCCCATGTAGCCAAAATAGAATGATCTTTATTTTACACTTTGCAAGTATTCGATATATAAGTGAGATTGGCCCCTTCTATCGAAGTGTGAAAAGTTGATCATTCGGGGTCAACCCTAATGTGTAGCATAGGATTACTCCTGTTCGTCACCTGTTAAAAAGGAGGATATATAAAAGTATAAATTTAACTCCTACTGATCATGTGCAAATCTTTGTGTAGCGCCCTTTTAATTTGATTAAATTAGGTTTTCCTACATGTACAGTTTATGCTAAATTGTCACTAATGTGGGCCTGAAATGGTAATTATATTGTTGACATGTATCTGGTTAATTTGGGGAAGTTTGTGTTAGATATAGAAACGTCCTATGTTTTAAAGAGCCCTTGAACCCCTCAGTTTATTTTTATGGGTTTGGATTTGTTCAGGCAGGTGTCAATCATTGTATCTGTCATTGTGGATTAACCTGTCGGATTGTCAGAGGGGCGGGAGATACAAAAAGATTTGTCCGTGGATGAGAGAAAAAGAAGCTGCGAGAAGAAACTGAAGAGACTATGTTATGTGGAGAAAACTTAAAGTTAACTTGAAGAACAGTTATACTATTTACCAGTTGCAACCGGGCGTTTGCGTGAGGGTTTGTTTATTTTGTTAAAAGTGTAAACGAGCGTGTTTTAGAAGTGTGGCTTTTTGCTAAGGGGCTAACGCAAGCTGACCACGAGTGCGGGACTGTTTTGCTAGCGGTTAGCATAACCAACTGCGTGTACGGGAGAAGCCAGGACAAGGACGGACTTTGCCACGTGCTGCAGCAGAGGAGTTGGTGTTGGACCGGTTGGACCGAGCATCGAGACAGGTTCCTGATCGTGTAGCTGCCTCTTGGAAGAGGTTGCCTTTTGAAGGAGTTTACCGTGTCTTTTTGCCTGATTCGGGTGTGAGTATATGGACTTTTCTTTTGAAGAGGATTTCTGTATGAGCTCCAACAAGCGCGCCAACACTGGTACCAGTAACTGAACCTTTCAAAAACCCCGGGGTATTAGTATAGGGTTATAAAGCTGTGTTTTCATGTGTTCATGAGTCAATCTAAATCAAAGGGAAAAAGAGAGCTGAGTTATATTGTTTAGAAATAAAACGGATTAATATTGCTCTCAAATCTTGTCTTTCCAATGTTTTTTTGTCATGTTGATTGTATTGTTTCATATTGAATAAGGGCTATAGTTATCGTTGAAATACACTGCATGGGAAATCAATGCTCATTGCCAGTATAGTTACATTAATAAACTAACCAGGCCTCTTGGCATCTTAGCCAGAGTCATCCTTAAGTTGTGTTTAGTGTACACCATTCCAGAAAATATATTTCGTAGCTCTCACCATTTCATAACCCATGCAGTAACTTTTATATGTTAAAGGGACATTCTATAAAAGTAATTTAGTCAAACCAGAATTGAGTGAGAGGGCTACATTTGTGAAGACCATTAAGTTGCAAAACAATCCGAAGTTAAAGTGATGGCGAGGTTTTTGATCTATTTTTTAACAGTGTGAAAACATAACTAAAGAATGTCTTAAAGTGACAGCAGGAGGAGATCAAATGTCAGTGGTGTCAGGGGGATGGACGAGCAAAGTGCAGGTTGTCTGTTTACTTGAGAGTTCATGTGGTCTTTGGGGTAATGACGAGAGGACATATGGCACAATTCTCAAAATGGAATCCAATGTCATGTCATTGAACTTGTTTTGCTGTCTTGGTTAAGTTAGGGTCAAGGAAACTGACCCGTTATTTGGTTTTATTTCTTTATGTAATCCTTCCAGTTAGTGGTCTATCAGTTATCATAGCTATAAAATTAAATTATCAAATGTTCACTGGAAGCCATGCACCGTTTTCTACAACAATAAATCCTTATCCCTATCTGTTCCATCACACTAATTGTCTGTTATCTTCTCTTCCTTCAGTCAAAGGCCAGCATCCAGCCTTACTTTCACACCCCAAATTAGCTCAATGGGGTTTAGGTTCCGCAGTTTGAGGGGGCCAGTCCATCATATTTTATGTTTCAGCAGGTTCCGTCTGTCGCAGGTAGTTCTAGCAACTGTTAAAATTATGTTCAGGGTCATTGTCTTCTTGAAAAATAAGTCCAGGCTCAATAAGACGACTCACAGAAGGTAATCCATGCCTCAACAGAATGTTGTTGTATACTTGCGTATCCATGATGCCATCAATTTTAACAGTCATCTGTTCCTGAGGCTGAAATGGCACCCCACACCATGTTAATACCCCTGTGTTTAACTGTTGGTAATGGACAACGTTTTTATATCTCCACCCCGCCCCCCGTCGAACACTTGTTGCCAAACTATTCAAAGTTGGACTCATCGATCCACAGCACTATAAACCAATCTTCCTTTGTCCATTTCTTGTGTTCTGTAGCAACTTGTATGTGTTACACTCTATTATTCTCTTTCAGTAAAGGTTTCTTTGCTGCTATTCTGCCAACAAGTCTTTTTTAGAGTTTCCGACGCAATTCTTGAAGACAATGTTCCATCATCAGTCATTGTGGTGTTGATCTGGTCACGCAGTTCTAGTGAGGTCTTTCTTGGTCCTTAAGACTTCAAATTTTGAGATGCTTCACTTGTGTGTGTGATCTCCCCTTTCGGTTCAGGTGTGAATTGGTGGCGCCATGGTGGTCTAAAGTGTACTTTACAGTGCTAGTCTAAAATAGGCCTACCTTTTTTTTGTAAGCAAAATTATCTCCTTATGATGGCTCTATTCCATGGCTTATAGAGCATAATGACGATATTTGATTTGTTGTATGGGTATTCTAATGGCCAAATCAACAAAAACAACAACCAACCTCAGTGTTCTAATAATGTTGGCCACCACTGTATGTATGTATACTTTTCAGCACAACATTGCCAATGAATCCTTCTGTAGTTGCAGTGCATATGACAATAAAAGACTTAATGTGCTTACAGGAAATATGTCAAGGTTCAGGTTCAGGTCACCCTATCGTCTTCACTCACATTGGGCTCAGTCATAAACAAACATTGGCACGTTCTGCCATCCACACGCCCACATGGATATGACTTTGAAGTGTGGTTGAGGTGTGTGTATATAAGGAGTAGGGCAGCCTCTGGTCATCACTGCATCACTCAGCTTATACCTGAACAACATCGTCTCACATTTACCTGACAGGTAAGACATAAGCTGCATTTCTTTTTTATACAGTGATGCTCATAGTTATACTCTCTCACTCTGTGTATTTATAATGACAGTTTTCTATTCCTCCACGTAGAACAAACAGTTGACCATCACCATGAAGACTCTCCTGGTTCTCTCCATCGTCCTCTGTGCTGCATTTGCAGGTCAGTTTGAACACCGACCATCTAGACAGAACACAAACACTGTCATCTATGCTCATGAGTCAAACAGGACGCCTCTAACATAGTGTGGTATCTGTGCACTCTGTTAAAAGCTGGGCATGTTATATAATATGCACATTCTCTCTCTCTTAGAAACAGACATAGTTTACGTAGGAAAAGACAGAAAAGTTACTAATGTGATTCTGTTACTGATAGTGTGGTGTTCTTCTTTGCAGCTCCACCTGAAGAACAAGAAATGGCTCCAGGTCAGTATAAAAGGTTTTTGCTTTCACAGACAGTCAACCAGTAAGATCTGCATCTGTATGATATTAACATTCATGTCATTTATCTACATGCGCAGCAGTGGATGCTCCAAAGGAACAGATGGCTGCTGTACCAGGTAAGTGTCATCTTTAAAGGAATAGTTTAATTATGTTTCACTTTATATTTTTACACTTCAAGTCATTTTAGAATCAAATACATACTGGAAAGAAACCAGGAAGTGCCTGTGACGGCCATGAATGTATTTGGTTTTAAGAGGATATAAAGTGTAAAAATATAGAGCCCAACTTTACGTGGAACTGTAAATAAGTAGGAAAGCTCATTGGATTAATACTGTAATGTTAAATACTCATAACTTAAGAGGTCTGATGAATCTGTTAATGTTTCAGAGATGGAAGAGAAAATGATGAAAGAAGGGGAAGTTGTGCCAGAAGACTCTGTCTTAGAAAATGGTAACCACATGTGACTCTGAACAATATATGTTGCTCCTGCTCATTGTCAGCTAAACACTGAGTTACATATTTGAGCTATCACTTTTCAGTTACGTCTTTATTATTTCAAGTATTGTTGAGCAATAAAGTTAAATCAAATGGAAGAGATTTTAAACAAGTATCTGCAGACAATGAGAATATACATTTTGATAATGTGTTTATGGACATATGTACAGTACACTGTATTTACATTATTTGTGTTGACTGTGTTTGTCTGTGTTCCTGCAGCACCTGTGTCTGAAGAGGCAGAAGCACCTGAATGTAAGAACCACATTACTGTTTCAATCTGTTCTTTATAAGGGAGGTTGTTAAGGCAACAACAATAACACTAGTACTGAAAGAGAAAATTAAGTCTAAACTCTGCCTCCAAATATCAGAAACTTCATGTAGAATATAGAAAGGACCACAGCAGTGTTATTGGGCGGCTATTAACTAAGTACATTAGAAACATTACAGAGGGATTTTGGTTTCATTAGAACAGATTTTGGTGTCAGAGGCTGTAAAATGTGAGATTAGACTGACCTCTCATAGTGTATTTCAGACAGTCAATCTGCTCTGTTGAAGTGAAGTCAATGTTCTCTCTCTTGTGTCTCCCTGCAGCTCGTTTTAGCATCTGTCCAAACGGCTGGCTGAACAACGGAGCACGCTGCTTCAGGTTCATCAACACTGCCATGAACTGGTACACTGCTGAGGTACTGCTACTGTAACAATGTAACACTGTTATTATTTTATATATATATATTTATATTTATATAAAGTGATTAGTAAGCTCCATTAACCCCTTGAACACTAACCCTGGGAGACTCTACCTTTGTCAGTAGTGCAGGGAGATTCACTAGAAAAGGCCCACAAGTCCCAGGAATGGGTGGAAATTCTTGTTAACGATTCGCTAATTTTTAACTAATTTTACAGCCTTTTTATAGGGTCCCCCCCATGATACCTTTTTTTAGTTTTATGAGGGGGAAATACAAGAAAGTTCGTCAATTTGCCATGATTTGTTGTACTTTAACATATTTTGATGAGAAGTGTTTTTTATTAGGTATATTATATCGGGTGAAATACACACGGCGTTAGTGATAGTGTTACAATATTTAGCGTGAGTGCTCTAGGGTTAAGAAGGAAAACACCTATTCAATCAGTCAGTTAGGCTATTTTAGAAACTACCATCTACATGTTGAATACTACATTTTCTAACATGGAGGCTAATATGGTGATCAAATATGTAGGTCTGTAAGTCTTTCACCGACAGTTCAGGAAATGACAGGCTTGAAAACTATTTAGTTTAGTATTGGCGCAAATATCCCCCTGTGTTTTTCTCTGTCCAACAGGAGCACTGCAACGGCCTGGGTGGCAACCTGGCCTCAGCTACCAACGCCAGAGAGTACACCTTCCTTCAGAGCATGTTAGTGACAGCGCGTCAGAGCAATGCATGGCTGGGAGGCTTCAACCTGCAGGTCTGAATTCATGAAAAAATACCACCCCAGCAATTCCAGAGCCTGGTCCCATTTTGTGTAAATCAAAATTGACCAAAGCCTCCAGGTTGACTTGAGACCAGATGAATAATAAAGCAAATAAACTATAAAACAGCAGTTCCCTCACACGCATGCTCTTTGTCCCTCAGAGCAAGTGGCTGTGGATTGACGGAAAAGGTTTCTATTACACCAACTGGTACTCTCAAAGCTCTTCAACCTCATACCCCTGCATCTTCGCACGCAGCACCTGTAAGTCCCCGTGTTTGGTTGGGCTCAATAACTGTTTTCAAATGTTATTATTTTCTCACAATATAAAATGAAGAAAATAAAGCTATGATTATCTGTGATGGTGCTGACTGTTGTGGAGTAAGGGAACAACACACATATTTACACATCTCTGTATCAGTGATCATCAAAACGTATAATCAAAGTACAGATCTCTACACCATGCTGTAAAATACTAGCTTGGAAATCCAGACCCATATCTAGAACGATAGAGGGTCTGGCCACAATCAATAGTAATTCCCAACTCCTGTCGTCATCCGGTTACGTCCGCCCCTGAGCACCATACATAGGGCTCTGGCACGCCCATATCAGATAGAACCAATTGAAACGTAGCTCAGGATTTCTTGACATATTTAATGAGCTTCAATGGAGAGTGTCCAGACCAACAGGCGCAGCAAATTTAATTTGCCAGCGCCTAGCGGCAGGTCTGGATTTCCAGGCTAGTAAAATACCCAATTATACTCACATTAATAATACATTTTAAAATTAATGTTATTTTTTCTCTCTATTGATGAAACTTCAGATGGTTGGGGAAACCACCCATGTACCAGTAGTTTCCGATTCATCTGCTCCAAGAACGCATTCGGCTGTTGAGACGGAAACATCTAGGACGCCAGGATGGATCCGCATTGATATTTTATCTGTTTAGAGCCACTTTATGAACTTTGCTGTGTGTCTTAGTGAATTAAAATTGATGTTTGTTTTTTTCATAAAGGTTAAAGTTTAAGTGTTGCGTAACTTTTGTGTGAAAGCATTTTCTGTTTGTAATTGTGCCAATATGCTTCTTTTCCATAATAAAGACTAAAGACGATGTTTGATTTTCCTTTCATTTTTTATATAGGCTATAGCCTATATTTTTTATTAAACTACTTAATGATGTCCTTCTGTAATCTCAACATATAGTGGATAAGGAGGTTAAAGCCTTTTGAAGGATTTTTCAAAATTTTTCATTAACTTTTTTTTTATTCTGAGTACTCAGGGGTTTGTTTTTCCTTTGGTTCTTGGGCCCAAGACAAATAATTTACTAAGCTGTTAATAAGGTATATTTGAAGGGTAAACACTGTTAAAGGTACAATTAGAAGGAACTAAGATTCCTAAGCAGTGATCATTTTGTGTTTTTTCTAGTCCCATGCGGGATACATTTTATTTATGTTAAGTACTTAGTGCTGGTAAGGTACAGTTTCATGTCACTTTTTGTTTTATTATTCTGGGTCGATATTTCTATTATTTTATTATATTGCTGAGAGAACAAATGCAACTTTTTTCTTGAATCGATATCTTTATAAATACAAAACTTTTATTCTCTCAAGTCGTGGTCACGTGTTTGTTGTGTGGGTTGGAGGTCTCATTAATCTTACGGTGTATTAAGCTACAATCAATCCCCTTACCAATCAAATGTGAACTTAGAATCTTAAGTAACCTGATATAAACTTAGACATAGACATTTAGAATAGATACCCCACCCCACCAGAAGGTTACACTAACATCTAATTGGTCATAAATCATTGACTGTCTGTCTTATCAAATACTTGGGAGATATCTGCATGTCATTTAAAAGCTTTTTTAGCCCAACCTAAAGTGGGCGCAAAAAAATGCCGAAACCATGTATTTCAATTTTTTTTTAAATTGAAAGTCCACACCAGTCTCCTTTGCAAGTCACATTAGCTTTAAACATTAAACACAATTCCAGCTCAATGTGCTCTACAAGCACATTGAGCCATGGTGATTAAACATTAATAACTAATAACTATGATCGAGCTGTATCACACAATACCTCAATCAGCCTTATTTAATGTCAGAAGGATAGCAAATTATTAATTTATTATGAAGCTTATACTTAAACAAACTTCACAAATTCCCTCAGGGATCACCCTGGTGTTATAGAGTGCGGTGTATTTTCTGGTTTCCATTCTTAAAAGGTGGTAGTTTGAAAGATAGAAATGAATCTGCTGAGACAGGATGAGTGAGGTGGATAAAACTGACTTTATTAAGATAAAATAACTCAGCGCCTCTGTGTCAGACCTAGGCCGGTCGAGTTGTTCCAATTGCATATTAGTCAGGGGGCCATTAGTCTGGCATGACCACTTCCGCCAGCGTCTATTCGCTTGCGTCGAAAAGCAACGCAGCCCTGACGCAGCCCCCTCCTTTTCCGGGTGCTGGCTTTCCCCTATTGTGATCCCCCTCAAATTCGGAAACAATTCGCTCACAGTCAACCCGTGTGCTTATGTGCAGCGCTCTCTCTCACACACACACACACACACACACACACACAGGGTGTGAGAAGTCACATTACTGTAGACAGAAATAAAGTGTGGCTATACTTCGGGATAATAATATTGGCGGCGGCGGTCCGGGACGCAGCCTAGCTTAGCCTAGCCTAGCTGTCCAACTTCATTGTACAACTACCCCCGGGCAGAAATACCCTCATAAACTCTGGAAAATGAAGCGTGGGGGTTTGAATTGAGCACCGGACCTTATAACCAGCTAGATTAAGATCCGCCGTTCCCTTTCTTTGGTGAGGGACTAAGCAGCGGTGTTTTAGCGACTGGGAAAGATTCCAACGGCTTCCACTATCACCTAGCAACTCTTACGGCTACTTGCTGCAGTTGGTGTAGCGCTCACAACGTCAAAACCCTGTTCTGCCTGTAAACAGACGGACTACGGCTCTGACTACAGCGATAGGAGGTGGTGACATAAGTTCTCGAATGCTAAAAATTCTACTCGACCGCCGTAGCCGTCCTCTCAACCGCCGATGATAATGTTACCAGAGATAACACTACGTGGCTAGTTAACTCCGGTTAAGTTATCCCGTGAGCTCCTCGGGGGCTAAAGTGTATGGTGTCTTGACATGCTGGTTAGAAAGCAACACACTATGTATATTCCTTTTGTCTTTAATAGTTTTTGTGTGGCGTTTGCGGGTTTAGCCATTTCTCTGACAGTCTCTGGACGTGAAGACGTTCCATCAAAATAAGTCCCCCCCCGGCACTATTTTGCAGGACACCGCTGCTGCTTCCCGGGGTTAGCCCCGCCCTAGATGATTGTGATTGGTTTAAACAAATACAAACAGGCTAGTCCAGTTTCCCCTGGTTTCCCCACCCGAATAGACGGCTCTAAACAGAGTGCTTCCAGACCATACTACGTGCTGTAGTTTGGTCTGGCTTTGCGAGACTAGGGGGCCATAGACGTCGATTACGGGGGGGATGGGGGGTACATGTACCCCCCACTTTTCGTCAAGACTCATTTTGTCCCCCCCACTTTTTAAGCCGGACATGGAGTGCGTCCAGCCGTATTAAAACACAGCGTCAAGGTCTCTCTCTCTCTCTCTCTCTCTCTCTCTCTGTGAGAGACCGTGATTGGCCGCCGCCTATCCTTGTTTCGGTGGTTCATGCGCCGTAGCTGGGGGCAGAGCCGCTCCAGCCCTGCCCGACTCGCTGGCTCTCCCAGCGGGGAGAAGCTCCAGTGATGCCCGGCGCGCAGTCGCCCTCTCGACCGCTCTCGACCGAGCGAATCTACGAGCGGCCGCCCCCCGCCAGATCTGTCTTTTCAGCTATGCTTTTCAGTCCAGAGATTCGACTATTCGGTGGCCGTGCAGGGCAATTGTAGCCAACTTATTCCTGTCGGGTTTTAATTAGAACACAGCACTGTGTCGCAAGACTGACTGCGTGCCTATAGAGAAAATGTAGCCTTAATGTGAGGGGAGACAGCCGCTTCCCTCTGTGAGATTCTATCTAGCAAACAAAGTTACAATGAATCAATCACCACCGTCACATGGACAGTGTTTAAATAAAGCTTCTCTTTATCATTATCAATAGCTAAGCAAATGGTGAATATTAAGCCTGCGGTGGCATCTGTAAGCGCGCAGTTTGCAATTTATGTTCAGCACCAACTGCAGCTGCAGAAGAATAATAAAACATCACAATAAATGTGTCGATTCATCTGACACGTCTACACTAATTACTCAGATAGAATAAAAACTCTTAGAAAATACACAAAGTAACGGTCCTAACTCTCCCTCTCTCTCCCTCCTTCCTTTCGGCGAAGGTCCGTGGCAGGTGTGTGTGTGTGGGGGGGGGGGGGGGGGGGGGGTTGCACGCGCATTAATCAAGGACACACACACACACGCAGCTTTACTTTTGCGCGCGGGTAATCTGGGTGCAATAGCCTTCATGTTTAACAAGTACTAGAATAATACAGCATCATCATTCACGACTGTAAAAATATTGACCTTAGGCTACTTGATCAAGTTAGCGCAGCTGTCACTTTATTTTCACATGTTGAAACCTGTTATACATTCTGAAGTATGACAGTATCATCGTCTCGGCTGTTCTTTGTTTGGGTACAGCCGTGGGTAAAGAAGGCGAGGTCAGCTCGACTAGCTTCCAAAAATCTCCGAGCACTCGCGACTTCAAAAAAGGATTGCCTTTATTTTACAACTCAAAAAATAACAAAACTGTCTTATAAATAAAGTAAAATATACTGGGAAACGAATAAGCCATTTTAAGCAACGAGTGAACTTAATAAGCGGTCGAAATACTTTTTTAAACCACCGCCTCTTTCCCTTGACATTTAGTTTTCATCATGGGGAGGGTTCCAGGGAGAGAGCAACGGAGGATGTCCAGGGCTTGGGTGAGAAGAGTCCAGAGCAAGCGGGTAGAAGAGTCTGGGGGGGAAGTGCTCGCTGGTGCAGGTTGGAGCCGTGGGGAGTCAGACCGGGAGAGCTGTGGCAGGAGAACAACAAAAATTAGTACGAGGAAAAAATGCAAACGGAGCTGCAACAGGTAAGTAATGAGAAGTAGAGCTACTGACTGCGTGAACTGAAACTACAATCTGGCAGTATCTGGAAGGTCGGACTGGGTATATGAGAGGCGGTTGATTGGTGATTGCTGGCAGCTGTGAGTGCTTGAGCTGACTCCCCACACACCTGCTCCAACCCTGCAATAAGCCAGACAAGCAAAAGGGCAAAAAGGCAAAAAACAAAACAGAGACAAAGAGGCCCAGGCAGGATCATGACACTAACACTCATAGGATGTCTGCTGAAGTGTCAGAATGAACAGTCATTGTACAGTTTCGGAGAAAACAGAACTAGAACATAAAAAAAACAATCAATAATAAAGAGAACCAGTTTTCAAAGTGAATATCAGCTTGGAAACATAACATGGTATCCCAAAACCTCTATAAATCAGTACCCCTATCTATGGGAATGAGTCATGCCAAGTTTAAAACTTGTAGGGAGAGACAGTGCAATTCTGCACAAGTTATAATACTTACATGTGCAGGCGGAAATGTAGCACTCTACAGTATATGGTGGTCTATGGTGCTATTTGACTTCATTAATGTACCAGGTTTTAACACAAATTATATTTAATTGACATACAGTACCACTATAGTTATTAATTACATCCTAAAAATAAGTTCTCTCTCACTTAGTCGTAATAACTATATAATAGTCATATGGCAAAGGTATGTTTTTCCCCATCCAAGCAGTGGCACTCAGGTATGCAGCCAACAGCAGGCACCCAGGGACCTGAGTCCTGGTCAGGGACACACAAGAAGAGTTTACTGTTTTGATAATGAAGATTCAGATTCAGAAGACTTTATTTGCCATGACATGTGAACATGTATGGAATTTGATTTGGTACAGTGGAGTTTACAATAGGACAGGTGCAAGACAGGACAAGACAGTGCAAACCAACATATATAGTGCAAAAATGAGTAAATAATAAATGATATAATCAATAAGAAGTGCCAACGTGCCAAGAGATCAAGTATGTGTATAACAACAGACCATTAGGTTACTGAGGGGAATACCTTCCCAATACAAAACATGGATTACCCCAAGGGCATAATATACTGTAAATCTAATCAACAAAACAGGAAAAACAATACTCAGTACTTGAGTAGTCTTGCACCAAGCTACTTCCACTTTCCTTGCATCCACATATCGTCAGCTGCGAGCACCTGGCCTTTACAGGTGCTTTGGTTAAAAGCTGGGGGACAAGCATGCCATCCTTCATGTGCCAACCACAACTGGTTGGTGAAGGCAACTGTGGATGGGTCACTCACTAGTGACCGTTTCCACACCTTTGTTTGATAGTGGGCCCTCGTGAGGTGCTGAGACAAGGCCTCCTGAGTTGGTGGTAAATTATCCACATTGGCTTTCACTTTCCAAAACAGGGCACAGCGAACTTCATGGATTGAAGTGCCGGTCGTTTTTGGATCATAAAGTTTGCAGACAAACTGTTCTGCTGAGGATGGAATAGCTGGACTTGGTACTTCATCCTCGCCAAAGTTGTGGAGAAGATGAGGGCACTGAGGGAACACTTTCACGTCCTTTTTTCCTATCCCAGTGAACTGGCTGGTAGTGTCAGGTTGACACAAAATGGCAGGCAAGAACCCAATAGCACGACAGACCACAGTTCAGTTTCAGCAACAAAGGTTTAATAAAGAGCAGTTCAAACCAGGTAGTTGGTATCAAGGCAAACAAATCCAGTAGGGGCAGGCAAAAGGGTAGTCCAAGGTCAGAAGGGTGGATCAAAACTCAAGCAGGCAGGCAGGCAGGTAAACAGGCAAGAATTCAGAATAGGCTGGAGAGCTACGTAACACGATAGAAAATCTGGCAGGGAACTGAGGGAATGAACCGGTATATATACTGTGGGGCTAATAGCTGATGGGAAGCAGGTGAGTATGGTTAGGCCAGGTGAGAGTAATCAACAGGGAGTGCAGAGCAGGGGGGAGTGGCCAGGTCTGAAATGACAAGAGAGTTAAAATGGGAACAGACAAGTGAAAAACTAAATTGTGGCTGAAGTAGTGACAGAACCCCCCCTTCTAGGGACGGCTCCTGACGTCCCACCAGGCTGATCAGGATGGTCCCTATGGAATGTAGTGATGAGGTCGGGGTCCAAGATGTGGCGAGCCGGAACCCACGAGCGCTCCTCAGGGCCATAACCCTCCCAATCAACCAAGTATTGGAAACCCCTTCCCCGTCGTCGCGACCTGATGAGACGATGAACCGAGTAGGCAGGCCCCCCATCAATGAGCTGGGGGGGCGGCGGGGTCTGGAGGAGGGCTGGAGCTGGGACTCTTTAACGGGTTTGATCTTGGATACATGGAAGGTGGGATGGATCCTCATGGAGCGAGGAAGACGGAGACGGACTGCAGCAGGATTGATGACTTTACTGATGGAGAACGGACCCACAAACCTGGGAGCCAACTTCCTAGACTCCACCCGGAGTGGAAGGTCCCGTGTAGACAACCAAACCTTCTGACCCGGAGTGTAACCGGGTGCAGGGGTCCGACGGCGGTTGGCATATCTCTGGTATCGGTCGGACGAGCGCAGGAGAGCAGCACGGGCCCGCACCCAGGTGCGCCGACATCGCTGGACGAACGCCTGGACAGACGGGACACTGGCCTCTCGCTCCTGCTCAGGGAACAATGGAGGTTGATATCCTCGAGAGCACTGGAAGGGGGAAAGGCCTGTTGCTGAGCTTGGAAGTGTATTGTGAGCATACTCCACCCATAGGAGCTGCTTGGACCAGGAGGACGGGTTCTGGGATGTGATGCAGCGCAAGGCAGTCTCCATCTCCTGGTTCATCCGCTCAGTCTGGCCGTTGGATTGAGGATGGAAACCCGAGGATAAGCTGACCGTGGCCCCCAACAGCTGGCAAAACTCTGTCCAGAAACGAGAAGTGAACTGCGGCCCCCGGTCGGAGACAATGTCACAGGGAAGGCCGTGCAGACGGAAAACATGATGCAACATAATTTCAGCTGTTTCCTTGGCAGATGGTAACTTGGGCAATGGAACAAACTGAGCAGATTTAGAAAATCTGTCCACAATAGTAAGAATAGTGGTGTTACCCTCGGAGGAAGGCAGTCCGGTGACGAAGTCGATCGAGATGTGGGACCACGGACGACGAGGAATAGGCAGTGGCTGAAGAAGGCCGGCAGGGGCACGGCGAGCGATCTTGTGCTGAGAGCAAACACAGCAAGCAGCGATGAACTCCTTGGCATCCTTTTCCATGGTAGCCCACCAGAACCGTTGCTTCAGCAGGGCTAGAGTGCGCCTAACCCATGGATGACAGGCAAGGCGAGAAGAATGTCCCCACTGGAGGACCTGAGAGCGGAGATTCACAGGCACATACAGACGATTATCAGGGCAAGCACTGGGGGCCGGGTGGTCGGCCTGAGACTGTTTTACCTTGTCCACAATGTCCCAGGTAACTGCGCCGATGACCATCTTAGTGGGGAGGATGCTCTCAGGATGTGTGGGAACATGTTCGGATTGGAACTGACGGGACAGGGCATCTGGTTTGACGTTCCTTGAACCTGGGCGATAAGACAGGGTAAAATCAAAACGATTAAAGAACAACGCCCACCTGGCCTGACGGGAGTTCAACCGTTTGGCTGACCGGATGTACTCCAGGTTTTTGTGGTCCGTCCACACCACAAACGGATTATTCGCCCCCTCCAACCAGTGCCTCCACTCCTCGAGAGCCATCTTAACCGCCAATAGCTCCCGGTTTCCAACGTCATAATTTCTCTCTGCTGGAGACAATTTGCGGGAGAAAAAGGCACATGGATGTAACTTTTGGTCTTTACCTGACCGCTGAGACAGGACTGCCCCCACCCCGGAGTCTGACGCATCCACCTCTACGACAAACTGGCGTTCTGGATCTGGTAGGATGAGGATGGGAGCAGAAGAGAACCGTGACCTTAACTCGCTGAACACCCTTCCTGCAGCAGGGGACCATTGGAAGGCTACCTTTTGGGAGGTGAGGGCTGTCAGGGGAGCTGCTACAGAACTATAGTTGCGGATAAACCTACGATAGAAATTGGCAAACCCCAGGAATTGTTGAAGCTTCTTTCGAGTGGTGGGGACCGGCCAATCCACCACCGCTTTAATCTTGGTGGGATCCATGTGAATACTTCCGACTGAAATTATGTATCCCAGGAACGACACCTCAGTGACATGGAACTCGGACTTCTCGACCTTCACGAACAGCTGGTTCTCTAGGAGTCTCTGGAGAACCCTGCGGACATGCTGCACATGGTCCTGTTCGGACTTGGAGAAGATAAGGATGTCATCAAGATACAAACACAAATACGTTGAGAAAATCCCGGAGCACATCATTCACTAAGGCTTGGAATACTGCAGGAGCATTTGTGAGTCCGAAAGGCATTACCAGGTACTCGTAGTGGCCCCTAGGGGTATTGAACGCCGTCTTCCACTCATCCCCCTCCCGAATGCGAACTAAGTGATAGGCATTCCTGAGATCAAGCTTGGTAAACACAGAGGCCCCTTGCAAAAGTTAAAATGCAGAAGAGATGAGTGGGAGGGGGTACCTGTTCTTAATGGTGACATCATTCAGACCGCGGTAATCGATACAGGGCCGGAGGGATTTGTCCTTCTTACCCACGAAGACAAACCCTGCTCCAGCAGGCGATGAAGAGGGACGGATGAGGCCTGCTGCCAGTGAGTTGTTTATGTATTCCTCCATGGTCCTGGTTTCAGGGGCTGACAGAGAGTAGAGTCTCCCCCTGGGCGGGGATGAGCCAGGGAGGAGGTCAATGGCACAATCATACGGGCGGTGTGGGGGGAGAGAGGTGGCCCGTACCTTGTTAAACACCTCCTTTAAGTCGTAGTACTCCGACGGGACACCTGAGAGATCTGGGAACTCATTAGAAGAAGGGGTGTTGCAGGCAGGTAACAAGGCAGATTTCAGACAGACCGCAATACATTGATCACTCCATTGTAGAATGGAACCAGTTCTCCAGTCAATGTGTGGATTATATTTAATTAACCAAGGATACCCCAAGACAACTGGCTGCTGAGGTGCATTAATCAGGTGAAAGGTTAGTGATTCAGTGTGGTTACCTGATATGCCCAGATGAATAGGAACTGTGCGATGGGTTACAGTGCAGAGGAGACGCCCATCGAGAGCAGTAGCCTCAATAGGCTCGGCCAAGGGTTCCTGGTTAATACCCAGCTGCATGGCAAGGCCCCGATCCAGAAGGTTAGTGTCAGCTCCAGAGTCAATGAGGACAGCGACAGTTTGGGATAGACCATTACAGTTGAGCTGGGCATGAAGTAGTGCTCGAGAGGGCCTTTCAGAGTTCCTGATGCGGCTCACCAGCGCCCTCTGGATTCCTGGTGAGCCCTGTCTTTTACTGGACAGGATGACACGTAATGGCCTCCCTCCCCACAGTACATGCAACAGTTCTCCCTTTGGCGCCGTTGTCGTTCAGCAACTGACAGCCTGGTCCTGCCAAGCTGCATGGGTTCAACTGGGTCACTAGAGGCAGCGGCGGTAGGAAAACACATTGAAGTGGAAGGTGAAGCTGGAGGACGTGGAAGGCTACGGAAAGTGCTGGTCAGTACCTTCTCTCGTCTCCTCGGTAACACTTTATAATAACTATCCGTTGTAACTTGTTAATAGATCATTAGTAAACTCTTAATTAATGATTTATTAATGATTTGTTAAGTGTTTGTTAGCGGTTTGTTAAGGATTTATAACAATGGTAGATAGTTAATATCTTAATAATTGAATCAGTTCATCTGGGAGGTAATCCGAGATTAATTGATCACGTCACGTTCAAGTCCATGGCATGCACAGTGTGTATTGAGTTTATTTAAAAAATATTTGAAAACGGGGCTGCCCTCAGTTGCCCATGCACTGTGTATAGTCTATAGCCTATTTCAGCCTCGTCCCAGATGAACTGATTCAATTATTAAGCTATTAACTATCTACCATTGTTATAAATCCTTAACAAACTGCTAACAAACACTTAACAAATCATTAATAATCATTAATTAAGAGTTTACTAATGATCTATTAACGAGTTACAACGGATAGTTATTATAAAGTGTTACCGTCTCCTCTCCTGGATACGTCCATCGATGCGGATAGCGGTGGCGATGAGAACGTCCAAATCTCCTGGAGGGTCCCGGGCCGCCAGCTCGTCCTTGATGGCATCAGAAAGTCCGTTGTAAAAGGCGTCAGCCAGGGAGGAAGAGTTCCAGTCACTCTCTGCAGCAATAGTCCGGAACTCAATGGAATAATCAGTCACTCTCCGGCTCCCCTGAGCCAGGTTAAACAGGCCCCGAGCAGCCTCTCGACCAGGGGTGGCATGATCAAACACCTTCCGAAGACCCTCAGAGAAGACAGCCACAGAAGAACAGAGAGCCGACTGCTTCTCCCACTCGGCGGCACCCCAGTTCCGGGCCCGCCCAGTAAGCTGGGTGATCATGAAAGCCACTCTCGACCTCTCCGTGGGATATGTGAGAGGTTGTAGTTCAAAAGTCAATGAGCACAGAGTCAGAAAGGAGCGACAGGTATCTGGAGCTCCAGAAAAGCGCTCTAGAGCACTTAAGCGGGGCTCTGGACGGGAGACAGCAGGAACAGGAGGGCTGGTGGGTGGTTGAACCGCTGGGGTCTGACTGGCCAGCGTGAGCTGCTGGAGCTGGCCGCTCAGAGCCTCAAAATGCTGATTGTGGTGTTCCGAAGCTTCCTGGAAAGCCACTTCCATAGCGGTGAACTGTCTCAAATGCTGGTGTAGAGCGGCACCCTGTGCTGCCACTTCTTGCTTAATAGCCTTTGTGTCGGCTGGGTTCATCTTTTGGCCAGATTGTACTGTCAGGTTGACACAAAATGGCAAGCAAGAACCCAATAGCACGACAGACCACAGTTCAGTTTCAGCAACAAAGGTTTAATAAAGAGCAGTTCAAACCAGGTAGTTGGTATCAAGGCAAACAAATCCAGTAGGGGCAGGCAAAAGGGTAGTCCAAGGTCAGATGGGTGGATCAAAACTCAAGCAGGCAGGCAGGCAGGCAGGCAGGCAGGCAGGCAGGCAGGCAGGCAGGCAGGCAGGCAGGCAGGCAGGCAGGCAGGCAGGCAGGCAGGCAGGCAGGCAGGCAGGCAGGCAGGCAGGCAGGCAGGCAGGCAGGCAGGCAGGCAGGCAGGCAGGCAGGCAGGCAGGCAGGCAGGCAGGCAGGCAGGCAGGCAGGCAGGCAGGCAGGCAGGCAGGCAGGCAGGCAGGCAGGCAGGCAGGCAGGCAGGCAGGCAGGCAGGCAGGCAGGCAGGCAGGCAGGCAGGCAGGCAGGCAGGCAGGCAGGCAGGCAGGCAGGCAGGCAGGCAGGCAGGCAGGCAGGCAGGCAGGCAGGCAGGCAGGCAGGCAGGCAGGCAGGCAGGCAGGCAGGCAGGCAGGCAGGCAGGCAGGCAGGCAGGCAGGCAGGCAGGCAGGCAGGCAGGCAGGCAGGCAGGCAGGCAGGCAGGCAGGCAGGCAGGCAGGCAGGCAGGCAGGCAGGCAGGCAGGCAGGCAGGCAGGCAGGCAGGCAGGCAGGCAGGCAGGCAGGCAGGCAGGCAGGCAGGCAGGCAGGCAGGCAGGCAGGCAGGCAGGCAGGCAGGCAGGCAGGCAGGCAGGCAGGCAGGCAGGCAGGCAGGCAGGCAGGCAGGCAGGCAGGCAGGCAGGCAGGCAGGCAGGCAGGCAGGCAGGCAGGCAGGCAGGCAGGCAGGCAGGCAGGCAGGCAGGCAGGCAGGCAGGCAGGCAGGCAGGCAGGCAGGCAGGCAGGCAGGCAGGCAGGCAGGCAGGCAGGCAGGCAGGCAGGCAGGCAGGCAGGCAGGCAGGCAGGCAGGCAGGCAGGCAGGCAGGCAGGCAGGCAGGCAGGCAGGCAGGCAGGC
This sequence comes from Ammodytes marinus, assembly GCF_949987685.1. Lineage (NCBI taxonomy): Eukaryota > Metazoa > Chordata > Actinopteri > Uranoscopiformes > Ammodytidae > Ammodytes > Ammodytes marinus. Next base: position 32,331,748 of record NC_137235.1, read on the forward strand.
AGGCAGGCAGGCAGGCAGGCAGGCAGGCAGGCAGGCAGGCAGGCAGGCAGGCAGGCAGGCAGGCAGGCAGGCAGGCAGGCAGGCAGGCAGGCAGGCAGGCAGGCAGGCAGGCAGGCAGGCAGGCAGGCAGGCAGGCAGGCAGGCAGGCAGGCAGGCAGGCAGGCAGGCAGGCAGGCAGGCAGGCAGGCAGGCAGGCAGGCAGGCAGGCAGGCAGGCAGGCAGGCAGGCAGGCAGGCAGGCAGGCAGGCAGGCAGGCAGGCAAGAATTCAGAATAGGCTGGAGAGCTACGTAACACGATAGACAATCTGGCAGGGAACTGAGGGAATGAACCGGTATATATACTGTGGGGCTAATAGCTGATGGGAAGCAGGTGAGTATGGTTAGGCCAGGTGAGAGTAATCAACAAGGAGTGCAGAGCAGGGGGGAGTGGCCGGGTCTGAAATGACAAGAGAGTTAGAATGGGAACAGACAAGTGAAAAACTAAATTGTGGCTGAAGTAGTGACAGGTAGTGTCACATTAGTGATGGCATGAAAGGCAAACAGACCATTCAGAATCTCATTTGACATTTTAATATCATGCACTTTAAGGTAGTGTGGTTTCTTGGCAGTTCCTGCTTTCATCCAAATGTCTGGTCTCAGCAGGTGTGCAAACACAAGAAGCAACAAGAGTAAATCTGTGTCTCTGAATGATGAGCCTTCCATACTTTGGTTGTGGCATCAACAGCATGTAGCGATATGCGGGTATCTGCTTCTTCATGTGGTAGGTGGGAAACATCCATCCCAGCTGCCGTTGCCACTTTTTCAGCATCATCAAATCCCTAACTTATTACAATTTCATGACCATACTGAATGACATGCCTTTCAAGTTAAATTGAAATGAATTGTGTCAGATTGGCCTTGTTTTTGTCCATTTCAATGAAACTATTCCAGTTAGCTGACATCTTTACATCATTACTTACAAAGGTGCGAATTTTTCGCAGAGTGCGTTTTGCTCTGGTTCCACCCTTTATGGAGTTCTCTAGGTACTGATTGATCAAAGACTAGATCCACTCTAGTAATGTTCCCATGTAGATTGCCAGTCACTTTCTGTATGAAAATGTCAGCATAATCCCCAAAGGTTTTGCATTTTGAGGTTTTCCTATTGTTCTTACTAAAGCCATCCCATCAATGATAGTGCATGTTCTCACAAGAGATGGACTTAGCCCTGTCTCTTCTGCACCGTCTTGTAGTATGGTGGCTAAGTCAGCTTTGCTAGTAGGTCTGAGCACTGACTCTGTTGTGGCAAGTGAGGGGGGGATTGCACACAGTTCCTCTTGGAGAAGCCCATCTATGTTAACCTATCTGCCACTGTCCATGGATAAAGTGATGCGACAGAAAATATCCCTGTCAGGCTTCACACACTTGGATTTGAGTTTTCCAAGTTTGCTATCTGTTCTGTAAAGATTTGAGAATGTTTTGAGTTTTCTCTTAGTGAGGCTGTTATGAAAGTGTGTGTTCATTGTGCTCATTCTTTTTTTCACCTGCTCAGTTACCATTTGTTTCCCAGTCTCTGCAGCATGTGTTAGGTCATTCAGTATATCTTCTGAAGCAACATAACCGGTTGTCAAAGACACCGACTCATACATATTCTCCAGTTGGAAGACATGATATCTCTGGAATTGGTCTACAAGTTGAATGACATCATCATTATCCCGGACCCTTCTGAGTCTTAATGGAAGGCAGTCTTCGTGGTTGTCTTCATCATCTTCTCCATTATGTGTCAGTCCAAACAGGGATCTAGTGTCCTGTGCTAAAGATGCACGTTCATTGTAGGTGATGGACCAACAGTTTCTAGCTGTCTCATTTCGAGTGAAGCCTACCAATCCTCCAGCAACCTTTCCGGTTTTGTTGATGTAATCAAGGCAAAGATCAAATGGCACCTTGTTGAAGCTGTGTTTGGCCTCTTTGGCTACAACATCACCATCTAGGAAGCCCTGGTAGACCTGTGGTGCCGTATGTGCCAGATGTTCCATGTTTGCTATAAATAAATAAATGCATTAGCTGTTTAGCGTGTCATCACAAGCCGAATATTGCTATTGTTCTGGGATCTGTATGCTGCTGTGCATGTTAAAGAAGGAAATAAACATAGGATAAATCCTTACTCCTCCTCTCATGCTTCATATTATTTGGCCTTAAATGGTGTTTTAGCCGACACCCCTGAAGTGAATCCAGTGATATAGCAGATCAGCAGTTTCCTCTACTACTTTTGTTGAGAACAAAATACTTGAAGTGCAGGATAAACCTCTTGCTGTCTGTTGATGTGCAATACATATTGAAGGTTAAGTAGCCTACAAGTAGGCCTACCTGTCTGTTCTACTCATTTAAACTGACTTGTGAAAACTGCTCAGAAAAATCCAAATTTGTTGACATATAGCAACTTTTTTTTTTACAGTAGGCTAACGCAAATAGTTACCTGGTAACTAGTTACTTCTTACTAACTCAGTTACTTTTTGGAACAAGTAGTGAGTAACTATAACCAATTACTTTTTTAAAGTAACTTCCCAACACTGAACGTGATACACGACAGTCCTTTCCTGTAGCTCTGCACACACATGAAGAAGCATTCTGACTTATAAATATCTGTTATTCAGTATAATGGTCTTACTTAATTAAACAGTCATTTTAGAATGTGCTACACCGAAATACACCACAAGAGACTTTTGTGTGTTCCTATATGAACCTGAGGACTGTGTTGTCTGGTGCTCCTCATAGGGCCATGGCAAATTGATCATATTTTTGTATACCAATAGTTACCATTGAGTTGATGTAAAGGTTGGGTGGTCCTCCCTTAAAGAGAGATGTGACGCACATTGGCACATTTTTATTTACAAAGCCTTGACCAGGAAGCTTCCTCGTTATTTAACAGAAATGCTGCAAATCTCAGATGGGCTTTATCAGACCCGCTCCACTGACATGCTTATGCTTTATGTCCCACAAGCCCGGTCTGAGCTGGGAAAGACAGCTTTTAGCTTCAGTTCCCCCGACTCCTGGAACAACTTACAGCAACAAATTAAACTAAATACCTTCATATCCTTTAACCAATTCAAACAGACTATCTTAAATCTGCCGGTAACACTTTACAATAAGGTACACAAAATTGTAGTAGCTACTACATACCTACTACATAGATATGTGTTACCTACTACATAGGTTTTTTTTTTTTGTGCTACCTATGTGTTAGGTAGCACATAGGGTTTTTTTTTTGTGCTACCTATGTGTTAGGTATAGGGTTGCAAAGGGGTGGAAAGTTTCCGGTAAATTACCGGAAAGTTTCCAGACACTTTCCACGGGAACTTTCGCTCGGGAATTTTGGGAATATTCAAAATTGGAAATTATAGGAATTAACAAAATGGCGGTAATTGAAATGATTTTTTTTCATAACCAACCATAAATCTAAACTTTTAAACACTATGTTTGGTCATAGGCAGACATCCATGCAAAATAATACAATCAAAAAACATTACATTTGAACAGATTTATTTGTAAAAAGAACTTTATCAAGTTGATTATTTTATGAACAATCAATAATTTCACTGAACAACAAAAAGATGAATGTTGAGTAAATTATTACTCATCTGTCTGACCCCACCCATTCAATAAATAAAGTCAAATGCCCCCCCACCATGTGATGGAGGAATGCACAGAGCATGTAGGGGACGTGGCCTCAGTACCCCTGCAGTAGGATGTGTGCTATGTGCAATTTGCCAAGTGTACTTGCATAAAATCTGGTTGTTTTAGTCAAGATTGTGCTAAAATATATTGTCCCCAACTATATTTAAAGAGGACCTATGATGCTTTTTGACTTTTATGACCTATAAACGTTGTTATGATGATTCATAGTCATGCTTAACCATACTAAATTATCAAATAATGACTTACATGCATTTCGACGTATTCCCTGCTGACCGTCTGGGGTGTCTGTGCAGAGCACTAAACACTATTCTAGCCAGTCGAGAAGTCACGTGTTCAGAGCGGTTCAGAGCGGTCAACCCTTCCGTAACTTCGTGACGTCGCATGTAACTTCGTGACGTCACCACGCGGATGTTTCCATGTATGGTAATGCTGTCACTTCCCTGTTCGCGTCTGCCTCGCGCCCTTATAGGTCCATGCTCGCGCTTCCCGCCACTGAAAGTGTTCCGGAAGGAAGGTAACCAATCACAACGGAGTGGGGTTTGCAGGAGGGGGGGAGGGGAGCGGAGATCCCCGAAGCACAGGCGGAGTGAGCGGAGATTGCCGAAGCACACACACTCAAGTGTTGACAGGACGTGCTGGATCGCCAAAATAAGAGAAAGAGCTTCCCGAAAATCTACATAGTTTTTTGTGATGTGATTCGTGTCAGGTTGCTCTATAGCAGTGTAAAACAAGAAATTAAGACCAGAAAAGTAGTATAATAGGATCTCTTTAAAATCAAAGCTTAAGCCTCTGTAAACCTGGTCTAGTAAAAATCAATTTATGATATCAAGTTGGGTATCTCAATAAACTTTAAAAAAAAATCTGATTTGAAATTAAATGTTCATAAATATATTAAAACTTAGTTGAAAAAACTGCTTTTTACAGTCTAGAACAGGGGTGGCCAACCCGCGGCTCGCGAGCCGCATGCGGCTCTTTGCCCAGCTTCGTGCGGCTCTTCAGTTCATATCAAATTATGTGATTATAATTTTTTTTTTTTATACTTTTTTTTTGTGTGGGCCTATGTGTGTGCATGTTCGCAAACGTTTCATGCGGCTCTTACGTTCGTTTTACATGTTGTCTATTATTTAATTTTTAATTGTATTAATGTGTAGGCCCTATGTGTATGCCCTATGCCTGTTCGCAAATGTTTAATTGAGGACGCAACATAACGTTCGCAAACGTTTGGTGCGGACGCAACATAAAACTGCCCGCTCAGCTTGGAGGGAGGTTTTCTGTGAGTAAACTATTTGTGTCAAGTTCGCTCCGAAACAGAGTGGGAGAGTTCATATTTTTTGTTGAACGTTATGGCAGGCCATTCTGCCTTATATGCCAGGTGTCATTTGCGCATTTCAAGGCTTCAAATCTTCGGCGCCACTTCAGCTCTCTCCATGCTAAAAGTAAGTCCCACAAAGCAACATGCATAGTAAGAGAAAAACGCTATTTTAAATTGTTATATTTTTGTTTGTGGACTTGGTTGAACTGAGAGTTTGTGTGTGAGGCAGTGCACACAATGTTCATTGTTGAAAATGACTGCCCTGTCGTCTTTAGTACTGTAGGAGTCCAGTCCTGTCATTATCACAGGGGCGGCCTTAACGATCTGGGGGCCCGTTTCAAGTCCTAGTGTGGGGCCCCCTGTTTTTTTTTTTTTTTTTTTTAATAAATAATGCTTGTGTATGCATGTGCAAGCTCCCCACGAAAATAAAAACGCCCCCCCCCCCCCCCAATTTTCAATTACTAAATTAATGGTAGGACTGTGGCCACTAGAACTGGTCTCTGGTCAGCAAAGGTCTTGAAAACAGCATAAGTGTGCTTGTGACATGCGTGCCACCCATGCATGTGTATAGGCACGTGTCTCAGCAGATTTTTGAAATCTGAATAAAAAAAATAAAGTTTGTAGTTATCGAGTGTAACATGTTCTTAGCAAGGGCAGACTTTCATAAATAAAGGTTTATTTTTTTAGCAAGATATTTGGTCAAAAGCTAGTGGTCATCCGTCCCTCTGTGCAGTTGTTAGGCATCTGGCTGCTAGCAAGTTATGTTCTCTTGCTAATTTTACTATTCATCTGAGCTGAAATAAATATTGACTTTTTCCTTTATTATCTTCGCCAGAATGCACCAGAATGCTTAGATTACATGTTAAAAACACAAAAAAATCTTCTGGGGGGGGATGCCCCCAGACCCCCCTTCAGGGGTTTAGTTTTCTGACAAACATTACAATGGATACTAACATGATTTGGGCATTTGGGATTATAAATCATCTTTGAATTGGTTGTACAGCATATCACATGCTATTCATTCAAGGGTGCGATGGCCACCCCACTCTAACTCTGTGGCCCACCTTGGCCACCCCCAGTCAAAATTTCCTGGAATCGCCACTGTGTGTACCCGTGTGTACGATGTGGCTCTTTGCAGTAACACAGTAAAAAATGTGGCTCTTTGTCTCTGACTGGTTGGCCACCCCTGGTCTAGAACGTTTGCCTGGACTGAAATAACATAGGTAGGAGAATTTAGTGCATTTGGGCTACTTTAAATTTAGTAAATTCCCGTTTATTCCCGTTAATTCCCAAAATTCCCGTTAATTCCCATGGAAAGTTTCCAACTTTGAAAATTCCCGGAATTTTGCAACCCTAGTTAGGTAGCACATAGGGTTTTTTTTGTGCTACCTATGTGTTAGGTAGCACATAGGGTTTTTTTTTGTGCTACCTATGTGTTAGGTAGCACATAGGTTTTTTTTGTGCTACCTATGTGTTAGGTAGCACATAGGGTTTTTTTTTTGTGTTACCTACAACATAGGTTTTTTTTTGTGCTACCTATGTGTTAGGTAGCACAAAAAAAACCCTATGTGTTAGGTAGCACATAGGTTTTTTTTTTATTGTGTTACCTACTACATAGGTTTTTTTTTGTGCTACCTATGTGTTAGGTAGCACATAGGGTTTTTTTTGTGCTACCTATGTGTAAAGCTGGGAACACACCGCACTGGCCGCCTGCGGCGGTTGGCCGCGTGGACGCAGGAGGCTCGCCGCTTGATCATTTGGGTCATATTGGGCCATATTCACCGCAGCCGCCACCGCGGCCGCCGGCCGCCACATCGAAGGCGGCGGTTGGCCGTGTGATCGAAAGAGGCTCGCCGCTTGATCATATTGGGCCATATATTCCTGACGCCGACGCCGAAATCAGACCCGTCACACTTACGGTGCAACAACAACAACATGGTCCCGCTGTGCCAAAAAATACAGATGTAGGTTCACTGTGTAACCAGCGGCAGTCATGTCACAAATAACATTAAAACAGCATGAAGACGCACCCCGATCGCAAATACACACACATTAACAGCAATTCAGCAACATATCTAAACACAATAACAACAGCAGTGTGTGCTCAGCGGCTAAAATAAAGGCAAACATCAGCCTACCTGAAAGTGAAAGTGTGCCGGCTGACGGAGGACAACACCGGTTCTTCGCTGCACTATATTGGAATTCCACACGGACACCGCCGTCAAGTTTGGGTATATTATCCTCAGGAACACCACACAGCTTGGTGAGTTTCACTATGCTAACCGGCGCTACCTTGGCTAAAGTACAACCAACAGCTAAACAGATGCAAAATAGCCTACACATATTTGCAGAATGTATTGGAAGCCCGATGTCCTCACTCCACACGCCCACCTCGTCTTGCAGACCACCGCCACCGGGCAATCTCAACGCTGATTGGCTGTGGAGGCGCGGTGCCCGGCGGCGCTGCAGAAAAAGATGAAAAATTTCATCTTTTGATGAAAAATTTCATCTTTTTCTGCGGCGCCGTGCTCGCCGCACAAGCCTTCGATTCACGCTCCTTCGATGACACAATTTCTATGCGCCGCTAATGACCTCTCATGAGGCGCGGCCACGCGCGAGCCCCCGCCGCCGGCCGCTGGACGCCGATTATTGGGTGGACGCGCGGCCACGCGCTAGTACATTGACTTTGTATGTAATCTCGCCGCGCGGCCAGTGCGGTGTGTTCCCAGCTTAAAACACCACAGAAGAAGAAAAAGCTAGGGGTTCCCACCTGATTCATTTGATGCAGGAAATTATTAGTTTGAGAACGTCTGAACCCTAAGTGAAAAAGACTCTGATCTGAATCAGTTTCTGTTTTCACCCTCTCTCAAAATAAGACTATACTTTCAGGGATCATTTCTATAGTTTCTGACTTGTGAAATGTGTTTCTAAAGTGATTTGTCGTGATATTCCCTTCTGAGCGTGAAGTGGACAGAGAATAATGACTCAGTTCATATGTTCTCTGTCATTGATGATCGTTCATTCCTTCCTTGTGGAGCTTTGATGAAAGGAATATGATCAGAGTGGTGGAGAAATTTTATGAGAAAGAATTCAATACAAACAATATCAATAACTCCTCAATAAAATGTTTTGAAATACATATTATTACTATACATCGGAGAGATTTAAAATGGTGTTTGATGCTGCCAGAAGATTTTTGGATATTGTGGGTATTTCTTGAGAGGAACTTGACACTGCGCTGAGGGAAGGATATGGAGATCAGCAAACAGTCGGGACAAGGAAGTAGGATGTAAAAGATAGTAAAGGAATTAATATTTTTAAATTATTAGATTTTACAGAAGATTGTTATCCAGCAGATTGCGTTAATTCATCGATTAGGTATGCCAATCACCATAAAACACCACAGAAGAAGAAAAAGCTAGGGGTTCCCACCTGATTCATCTGATGCAGGAAATTATTAGTTTCTGAACGTCTGAACCCTAAGTGAAAAAGACTGCTCTGAATCAGTTTCTGTTTTCACCCGCTCTCAAAATAAGACTATACTTTCAGGGATCATTTCTGTAGTTTCTGACTTGTGAAATGTGTTTCTAAAGTGATTTGTCTCACTAACCACGATGATGAGTTGTGATATTCCCTTCTGAGCGTGAAGCGGACAGAGAATAATGACTCAGTTCATATGTTCTCTGTCATTGATGATCGTTCATTCCTTCCTTGTGGAGCTTTGATGAAGGGAATATGATCAGAGTGGTGGAAAAATTTTATGAGAAAGAAATCAATACTAACAATATCAATAACTCCTCAATTAAATGTTTTCAAATACATATTATTACTATACATCGGAGACATTTAAGATGGTGTTTGATGCTGCCAGAAGATTTTTGGATATTGTGGGTATTTCTTGAGAGGAACTTGACACTGCGCTGAGGGAAGGATGTGGAGATCAGCAAACAGTCGGGACAAGGAAGTAGGATGTAAAAGATAGTAAAGGAATTAATATTTTTAAATTATTAAGGTGCGAACACACTGCACAGCGCGGCGCGGCGGTTGGCCGCGCGAATCGCAGGTTCCGCGCCGCGTGGTCATTTTGGCTCATTTGTGTCCGCCGCCGGCCGCCGCCCGATGACTCATTGAATGTACACGCCCAGTTTCTTCCCGCTATTTACATCTCTCTCATCATCGTCGTCATCCTCACTGATTTGTTTTTGTTGGGAGCGTCTCTGAAGTAGGCTATTCTGCCTTCATCATCTCTGCCATCGGCCCTTGTATTGGTCTCACTGCACCTCTCACACATTTCTCCCCGCCACCTGCCACCCAAGCTTCGTAAACACACCCACACATGCACCCACACACACATACACACACAACCCGCCCACACGCACACACACACACGCACGTATCGATGGCCGTGCATATAGGCTACACATTCACGCCGGCATATCAACATGTAGAGAAAACCCAAACAGATTTTCAGATGTTTAGGGAAATGTTTGGAAGTGTCAGTTGTCGTATTTAGTTTTTATTGTCTCTGCATATTCACTCATCTGCAGTAGGCTACATCTTCCCTGGCTTTCTCTCCTTCTCTCTTCTATAATGTGAGTCTATTCCTTGCTCCTTTTACTAAAAGGTGTCTCATTAAACTGCTGTCATACATTTTATCGATGTGTTGGAACTTTCTCTCTCTCTCTCTCTCTCTCTCTCTCTCTCTGTCTTTTTCTTCTTTTTTCCCTTCATCCCTCCTTTCCCGACTGCACCGCCAGCCAGGTTTCACGTGTCTTGTAGCTCAGCAGACTCACCCGAGTGACGTCGGGAGGAGCTCAACGACGGTGATTGGCTATCGCGGGGCGGCCGGCGGCGAAAAGTTCAATATTTTCAACTTCTGCGGCGGCCGCGCCGCCCCATTCGCGCCGCGCCGCGCCGCCCCTGGCCGCGCCGCGTGATCCGCTCTCCGCCGGCCGCCGGCCGCCGGTTCGCGCGGCGGCGCTCGAAATACATTGACTTTCTATTGAAACTCGCCGCGCGGCGATGTGCAGTGTGTTCGTACCTTTAGATTTTGCAGAAGATTGTTACCCAGCAGATGGCGGTAATTCATCCATTAGGTATGCCAATCACCATAAAACACCACAGAAGAAGAAAAAGCTAGGGGTTCCCACCTGATTCATCTGATGCAGGAAATTATTAGTTTCTGAACGTCTGAACCCTAGGTGAAAAAGACTCTGCTCTGAATCAGTTTCTGTTTTCACCCTCTCTCAAAATAAGACTATACTTTCAGGGATCATTTCTATAGTTTCTGACTTGTGAAATGTGTTTCTAAAGTGATTTGTCTCGCTAACCACGATGATGAGTCGTGATATTCCCTTCTGAGCGTGAAGCGCACAGAGAATAATGACTCAGTTCATATGTTCTCTGTCATTGATGATCGTTCATTCCTTCCTTGTGGAGCTTTGATGAAGGGAATATGATCAGAGTGGTGGAGACATTTTATGAGAAAGAAATCAATACTAACAATATCAATAACTCCTCAATGAAATGTTTTGAAATACATATTATTACTATACATCGGAGAGATTTAAAATGGTGTTTGATGCTGCCAGAAGATTTTTGGATATTGTGGGTATTTCTTGAGAGGAACTTGACACTGCGCTGAGGGAAGGATGTGGAGATCAGCAAACAGTCGGGACAAGGAAGTAGGATGTAAAAGATAGTAAAGGAATGAATATTTTTAAATTATTAGATTTTACAGAAGATTGTTATCCAGCAGATGGCGGTAATTCATCGATTAGGTATGCCAATCACCATAAAACACCACAGAAGAAGAAAAAGCTAGGGGTTCCCACCTGATTCATTTGATGCAGGAAATTATTAGTTTGAGAACGTCTGAACCCTAAGTGAAAAAGACTCTGCTCTGAATCAGTTTCTGTTTTCACCCTCTCTCAAAACAAGACTATACTTTCAGGGATCATTTCTATAGTTTTTGACTTGTGAAATGTGTTTCTAAAGTGATTTGTCTCGCTAACCACGATGATGAGTTGTGATATTCCCTTCTGAGCGTGAAGCGGACAGAGAATAATGACTCAGTTCATATGTTCTCTGTCATTGATGATCGTTCATTCCTTTCTTGTGGAGCTTTGATGAAGGGAATATGATCAGAGTGGTGGAGACATTTCATGAGAAAGAAATCAATACTAACAATATCAATAACTCCTCAATGAAATGTTTTGAAATACATATTATTACTATACATCGGAGAGATTTAAAATGGTGTTTGATGCTGCCAGAAGATTTTTGGATATTGTGGGTATTTCTTGAGAGGAACTTGACACTGCACTGAGGGAAGGATGTGGAGATCAGCAAACAGTCGGGACAAGGAAGTAGGATGTAAAAGATAGTAAAGGAATGAATATTTTTAAATTATTAGATTTTACAGAAGATTGTTATCCAGCAGATTGTGTTAATTCATCGATTAGGTATGCCAATCACCATAAAACACCACAGAAGAAGAAAAAGCTAGGGGTTCCCAACTGATTCATCTGATGCAGGAAATTATTAGTTTCTGAAAGTCTGAACCCTAAGTGAGAAAGACTCTGCTCTGAATCAGTTTCTGTTTTCACCCTCTCTCAAAATAAGACTATACTTACAGGGACCATTTCTATAGTTTCTGACTTGTGAAATGTGTTTCTAAAGTGATCTGTCGTGATATTCCCTTCTGAGCGTGAAGCGCACAGAGAATAATGACTTAGTTCATATGTTCTCTGTCATTGATGATCGTTCATTCCTTCCTTGTGGAGCTTTGATGAAGGGAATATGATCAGAGTGGTGGAGAAAATGTATGAGAAAGAAATCAATACTAACAATATCAATAACTCCTCAATGAAATCTTCTGAAATACATATTATTACTATACATCGGAGAGATTTAAAATGGTGTTTGATGCTGCGAGAAGATCTTTGGATATTGTGGGTATTTCTTGAGAGGAACTTGACACTGCACTGAGGGAAGGATGTGGAGATCAGCAAACAGTCGGGACAAGGAAGTAGGATGTAAAAGATAGTAAAGGAATTAATATTTTTAAATTATTAGATTTTGCAGAAGATTGTTACCCAGCAGATGGCGGTAATTCATCCATTAGGTATGCCAATCACCATAAAACACCACAGAAGAAGAAAAAGCTAGGGGTTCCCACCTGATTCATTTGATGCAGGAAATTATTAGTTTCTGAACGTCTGAAACCTAAGTGAAAAAGACTCTGCTCTGAATCAGTTTCTGTTTTCACCCTCTCTCAAAATAAGACTATACTTTCAGGGATCATTTCTATAGTTTCTGACTTGTGAAATGTGTTTCTAAAGTGATTTGTCTCGCTAACCACGATGATGAGTTGTGATATTCCCTTCTGAGCGTGAAGCGGACAGAGAATAATGACTCAGTTCATATGTTCTCTGTCATTGATGATCGTTCATTCCTTCCTTGTGGAGCTTTGATGAAGGGAATATGATCAGAGTGGTGGAAAAATTCTATGATAAAGAAATCAATACTAACAATATCAATAACTCCTCAATTAAATGTTTTCAAATACATATTATTACTATACATCGGAGACATTTAAGATGGTGTTTGATGCTGCCAGAAGATTTTTGGATATTGTGGGTATTTCTTGAGAGGAACTTAATCCGTGTACCTTCCGTTCAATCCATATCCGTTTGGAAATCAAAACACGAAAAACGAAAAGTGACCTGTTTTTTTGATAATCATCCTCTCATCTACATTATATATTATACTAAAACACGTTTTTATTCATTTTTAATCACAATTCATGACCAGGATATCAAATATGAGAATAATGGCCTAAATGTCGATTTTGAAAAATACATGTTTCAATTTAGTGAAAGAAGTGCGTGCGCACACGTGTGTGTGCGTGTGTGTGTGCGCGCGCCCAGAGGCGAACTTAACCATTGCGCAAAGGCAGGCAATTGCCTTGGGTCTCATAATCATCTAATAAATGTTTGTTTTACTCTTCATTCATTAATCACCGATTACGTGCGGACGTCAGCATCGCACTGGGAACTGAGGGACACATCCTACATTATTGATAATGTTACTGATACTCGTGATCAGCTGAGGCATAAGCCCCAGTGCAGACAGCTGCATATGAAAGCATTTTTATTGGTTAGGTCCACGAGTGAAAATTGCGTCTGAGGCGATCGTTGTCTCTGTCTCTCTTTTTTCCCTGTCTTCACTTCACTTGTAGAGTCAAAGTGGGCAATCACCCAGTTTAAGGGTGCGCGCGCGCGTCTGTCTGTCTGTGTGTGTGTGTGTGTGTGTGTGTGTGAGTGTGTGTGTGTGTCTGTGTGTGTGTGTGTGTGTGTGTGTGTGTGTGTGTGTGTGTGTGTGTGTGTGTGTGTGTGTGTGTGTGTGTGTGTGTGTGTGTGTGTGTCGAGAAAAGAAGAAACTTGTCTAGGCTATATTTTGTCCACGTTTAGGCTGGCTATCTGAATTGAGCTTTTTGTAAAATAAGGCTCTTGATGGCAGCCAGCCAAAATGTGTTTCCCCTCTCAATAAAGATTAAACATTTGGTGGTTTGTCTCGTTTCGATCTGGATCAACAGCTGTATGTCTGTCGCTGTTTAGATCATGCCTCGTTTCCTCTGAGCAGCACAGTTCGGTTCGGCACGGTTCGGCAGGGTTACCCTACTAGATCTGCCATGCGTTTCCACTACCGACAAGAGGCTTTAGCCTACTTAAAAGACGGAGATAGCCACGGTCAGAAAACAGTCTATGGGTCAGAGCCATCACGGCGATGGCCGCGCATAGCTCGTGGCATTGTGGCAGCGGGACACAGTTTAACCCGCTGATTAATATAAATTATTATTTGGAACTTCAAAAATGAAAATGCACATTTCTTACATTTTCTGTTTGTCTCCTTTCCCATTTTCGTATGTAAAGGGCGACATGGAAAATAAAAAAATAAGAAATGGCAATCAATTCATGTTTTACAGGCATATTTTGAATAAAACAGTCAGTTTTTTATTTTTTTAAATGAAACAAATAATTAAAAAATTAAATCAAACAGTTTTTTTTCGTTTTTCGTGTTTTGATTTCCAAACGGATATGGATTGAACGGAAGGTACACAGATTATTTATGTTAATATAAGTGTTAAATCGCTCTTTATTCATACAGTGATCACTTACATAATGTGTGCGTTTCATAAAGCCGATCTCTCAGTCAGCTACAGATGGGTGAATGTTTATGCGCCTACAATGGCGGGGCAGGTAAAAATCCTTCCCAATGTCTGTTTTGATGGTTTTTTATCATGTTGTATCACACTTATGGATCTGAGATGATGCTAGATAACTCGCTGCTTGGGTTTAATCCAATGACAGTGCTAGTGATTTATTGTATGCTTTATTGTGGAATGGCTAAATTAAAGCTAAAACAAAACTAAAATGTGTAATCTCAAAGAAGAAACAGAACAAATTTTTACGCACTGGCCCCCTGCGGCGGTTGGCCGCGTGAACGCAGGGGGCTCGCCGCTTGGTCATATTGGGCCATATGCACCGCAGCCGCCGCCGCCGGCCGCCTCATCGATAGCGGCGGTTGACCGCGTGAACTCAAGAGGCTCGCCGCTTGATCATATTGGGCCATATATTCCTGACGCTCCAGTGACTATTGGTAGCGCAGACTGTAGTTGGAGTTTTGCACATTGAGCTCCAGTTGTTCCCACTTTCGTTTAGCGATAAAAAAAAAAAAACGTTAACCCAATTCCTTAAACATGTAAGGTGTATCCACTAATATGTACACTCTAAGAAATTTCCCTGTAAAAAAACATTAATCAACTGGCAGCAGGGTTGCCATTTTCTTACTGTTAAATTAACATTATTTGACTGTCACTAAAATTGACAGGATTATACTGTTAATAAAAAAAGGGATGAACCTGGACTAAATGTGTGTTATGTTGTTTGCACCGTGAGCGAAGGGGATGTTATATTTCATTGGGCAGATGTGTTTCATTCCATAAGCAAATTGACTTTGTCCCCTATTTGTTCAAATGCTAAACATAGACAGCAGCTTCTGTTTGTGACTTCAAGACACTTTTTACAATATATTAAGTTCAATGGAATGATTCATTTCTTTTGTAAAATGTCTCCCGAGTTGAATTAGGGATCTTGTTTAAGATTTCCACAAAAAACCGTTTGTTATAAACAAAAATAACAGTTAGTTCACACAGGAATGTTTTATTTAAACAAAATGCATAGTGAGGTAATGGAATGAAACATCCCCTTCACTGAGGGTGCAAATAGCAACATAACAAACGTTTAGTCCAGTGCAAGTCATTGTGGGAAAGGGGGCGTCTCTACAATACACTTTGTTGTGCTTACTTGATTTATCTAAGGCAATCCGTTTCCTTCATTCTATTGAGTAACACAACTCTTCAGTTAAGTAAGACTAACTCGGTTTAATTACGTTAACTGCACTTTCCATTTCCAAGTAGATATAAGTTTACTTAAAGTTGAGTTATATCATATAACTCAACTTTAAGTAAACTTAACCAGAGGATATAAAGTAAACAACACTTATTAGTTGAGATGTGGATGGATGAGGATTAATGAAGAACATTGTATAAGCTTCACATGTGCAGGCAGCTCATGTCAAGTTGTCCCTTCTAAGTTTGATGGTAAATTAACAGGAAAGTTCAGTATTTTTGAAAAACATTACCGTTCCGTAAAATAACAGAAAATGACCATTATTTAACAGACTGCCTTTTATTTTAACAGTTAAATGCTGTTTTTATAAATAACAGGTAAATGCTGTTGAAATCCTGCTGTAAATTTACAGCAATTGTTTACAGTGTAGGCCTATTTCAAAAAATGTCATTGAATCATTGAGGAGTTATTGATATTGTTAGTATTTATATCTTTTTTACAAACATGTCTCCAAGCAAGACTCTCCTGTGAATACATTTCTGTTTTCACCCTCCCTCAAATTAAGACTACTTTCAGGGATCATTTCTATAGTTTCTGACTTGAGAAATGTGTTTCCAAAGTGATTGATAGAGTTAAAACTATGATCATCATTTATATAAGTCCATTAGTTCTGTTTGTTATTGCATGTTGTAGGAATGTTGGGAACCAATCCTAGCAATGCATGCACTGAGAACTTCCTGTGTTTTTACAGTGTTATACAAAGTTCACACTTTTTTGTTGCTATGATATATCATATATTGTATAGTACCAGCGAAGATTGTAAAACTACAGTGTAGTGGACGTACTGGACACTTTTCAGTGAATATGAACTCTTTCTAAATTCAATGCAGCTATAATTGTACGAATAATGTTCACCAAGGCAAGTTCTGCAGTTAATAATTTAATGTAATATCTAATATTTGTTCAAATGATAATAAAAGGCTAGGCCTATATGTTGTGGCTCCATTGTTCTTTTAAAAGTCACATTATCCACATAACAAAAAAGGGACTATGGTCATTCAAAAGGAATATCGGTAGGTCCTACATATTTAAACTTTTGCAGAAAAAACAGCAATGTATTACGATAATTCTCATTGAACACACCCCATGAATATAATTCAACAAAACCACCAAAGATCATCTGCAATAATAATGACTTTAATAAAATGCTCAATAAATATCTGTTTACTAAAGGCTCAGAAAGGTAGAAAAAATGATGCAATAAAATTCCCGAATAAATCACAATGCTTTCTATATTTAAAAAAATCACTTTTTTGGGGCGCTATTTTATTATGAAAACATAAAACAGGAAGTTACGCTTTACGTAGACCCTCCGCGTGACGTCATACGTAAATAAGTTGCTCAAGCTTCAGCGGCTTTCCTCGAATGGTTGTTGTTTAGCTCAAATTACCTTTCGCTTATATTTATGACAATGTTAAAATTACATACAAATTGACAGAGATGAAGCGGAACTGACATTTTCTCCGAAACATAAGGATATACCATTGGTAACGTAACTTCAAAGTTAGCCTCGTGAAGACAACAAACCGAGTCGCTAGTCAACCAGCTAACGGTGTCAGCGCCACAAATCTCAACACCGTGCGCTGTACAGGCTGTGCATGCTCACTTTTCTACGTCTGAAGTCGCTCTTCAGATTCTTTCACCAAGTTCAGTCCGTGGTTTCGCCCAGGAGAGGATGAACTGGCTTTTCCCCTTGTCCAAAGGCTCCGGACCGCTCCCTCCTCTCAACAGCCTACAGCAACAAAGACAGCGGCAGATTGAGTCGCTCAAAGCTGCTCATCCCAGGTAAAATGAACGGCAGCATACCCCGGTGCTGCTGATTAGCTAGTTAGATAGAACGTTATGTTCTAAGACCCAGAAGAGAGTCACCACAATGCCTCACGGCCACTGGACATATAGGCTACCTTCATACAACATGCTGACTAAGTTTACACTCAGTTCACATATGAAACAAGGTGGGATAACCAATAGCTCATACTAGACTTTTTTTTGTCGCAGACATTCGTCCATGCGATTCTTCAAATATGTCTCGAGATGCCACGGATGCCGCCCGAGAGACACAGTTTTACGTGAACTGCTACTTTGACACGCATTTGTGTGGTAGCTGAGCGGCTAATGTTTGCTCTCCTTCCTCGTAGCCAACAAGCTAGTGGGATTCTGCCAGGGCGCCGTGTTAGCTTGCTAGCTAAGCGTCACCCAGTGAGTTACGATGTCTATTTTTAGGGTCGTTGATACAAGTTGTATTTGGCCTTTCGTGTCCTGTGATCACCATTGTTGGCCACGCCAACCTGTCACGCACATAGTTTTAGGTGGAGCCAAGTGACTAGAGAGATTAAAGTTTTAGCCTTTGTTTACTAAATAGCTCTGTCATCCCAGTAACACTTTGTTTTGGCTTTCTACTCAGGCATGATACGCCTTTAAACAGACGGTTCCTGTAAGTCTTATATTGTCAGAGACATCCATTAAATCAGAGTCATCTGCCTCTTTGTAAAGTATGCGGAATGTGTGACGAAGAAATATCATTACACACTGATTTAATAGAATCGTGCCTTTCCTACTGGTGTGCCGTTCATGGGATTTCAGAGGCCACTGAGGCTAATGTGCAGTGGTGAATGCTTCTCATGGCATTTCAGTGGTGTTGAGAAATACGTGGATGGGAAAGAGAATTCAGACTCTTCGAATTGAGTATGGAGCAAGTGTTAGGTCAGAGTTCTTGACATGCAGCTCAAAATAAGCCAAATGAGGCTGTGGAGGAGCATTGACTTAAAGTTAGTCAACTCAACAGTGTAACATATTGTAAACTTAAAAATCAGTTTTTATTTTGAGAGTATAGCATAGCAGTTAGTTACTGATTGCATTAGTATTGAAATGTTAACAATGGGACATAGCCAAATATTGAGACTAATAAATAGTGGGTAGCAGCAATTATCACACTGAAAAGGAAGTGACCAGTTGCTATAGTTTGACAATATAAAAAATAGCATAGTTGGAAAATGGAAAGGAAAAATGGAAATTAAGAATGAAAAGTTGTCGTATTTGGTCAAGTGTATTGTACTGTGTTTGTGCCATAACATTGACACATCTGATTTGAATAAAGTCTATTATGAATTGCAACATCTCTGAGGAAATATGGAATCAGAAATCAGAAAATATTTCAATTCAAATTTTAAAAAGTATTATACATTGTACAGTTTACACTTTAATTGATTAATCCAATACTGACCACTGTTTCTCAGCAATTAAATGTCAGTCCCCGCTCCCCATGCCATATACATAGCATTATATACCTGTAGGCGTAATCCCCAGCGCACTAAAAGATGCAAGTTTGCAGATCATGACGTTCCTGTGTTACTGTTTCCCTACAGCCTAGCAGAGATCCAGAAGGATGTGGAGTACAGAATACCATTCACAGTCAACAACTCCACCATTAGTGTTAACATGTGAGTACATCTTTGCACATACAGTCACAGGGTCAGAGTACCAAATGTTGCAGCAACACCATAAATTAAACTTACATTTTCTGATTTTGACAAGAATTAGCAGACGGACTTGAATAAAACAAAAACAAAATATTATTATGATTATCATGAAAAATGAGGCTGTTTTAAAGATATTTAAATGTTACTCGTAGTGGCCTTAAGGTGCGCACGCACTCGTCACCGCCGGCTGTTGGCCGCGTAAACGCCAGTGGCTCGCCGCTTGATCATATTGGGCCATATATTCCTGACGCCGACGCCGTTTCTGAGATCAGACCCGTCACACTTACGGTGCAACAACAACAACAACATGGTCCAGCTGTGCCAAAAAATACAGATGTAGGTTCACTGTGTAACCAGCGGCAGTCATGGCACAAATAGCATTAAAACAGCATGAAGACGCACCCCACTCGCAAATTAACAGCAATTCAGCAACATACTAAACACATTAACAACAGCATTGTGTGCTCAGCGGTGAAAAATAAAGGCAGACATCAGCCTACCTGAAAGTGAAAGTGTGCCGGGTCTGGCGGAGGACAACACCGGTGCTTCGCTGTACTATATTGGAATTCCACACGGACACTGCCGTCAAGTTTTGGTTCATATTATCCTCCGGAACAGCACACAGCTGGGTGAGTTTCACTATGCCAAACGGCACTACCTTGGCTAAAGTACAACCAACAGCTAAACAGATGCAAAATACACATATTCGCAGAATGTATTGGAAGCCCAATGTCCTCACTCTCCACACGCCCGCTTTATCTTGCAGACCACCGGGCAATCTCAACGCTGATTGGCTATCGCAGCGCGTGGACTCTGAAAAGATCAATATTTTCATCTTCTGCGTTCGCCACGTTGCAAATGACGCGACTTCAATGACGCGCCTTCGAGGACCCGAAGTCTACGCGCTGCGCGAAACGCCGCCGCTTGACGCCGATACGCGGGTCCACGCGCTTGTACATTGACTTTGTAATCTTGACGCGCTGCGAGTGCAGTGTGTCAGTGTGACGGGTCTGATCTCAGAAACGGCGTCGGCGTCTGGCATATATGACCTAATATGATCAAGCGGCGAGCCACTCGCGTTTCTCGCGTCATCCTACTGTCATGGAATTGAAATACCAACCTTTAAAAGATGAGAATATAGTCAATTAATACGAGGTGACACAATGTTTAAATACAAAAATAGAACAGATCTTTAATGTTTGCAAACATGAGTCAAGACAACAATCAAGCAATGGGATTGTGTGAAATGACCACCGATAGGCAGTCAGACAGAGAAGTTATAGCAAAATCTAATTACGCACGAACCTCATCCTACGTAAATAGCTTTCAGGGTTGGAATAGTGAGACATAACAACCTTCACCATAAGGTCAGGTCAGAACTTTTGTTGATTAACTTCCGTTTATTTAGAGTCAAGATGGCATTAGTCTTATATAAACACATAATTATTATGACTGTAATAAAGAATTCCACAACACTACGCTGGCGTCGAGTGCAGTGTGTTCGCACCTTGAGTCCACACAGCATGAACTATTCGAATTTGGGTTTCTCATGACAGCTGTTAATGTAAACCTTTACCACATATCTTTCATTGTTGCCAAGGTTTCAAATTGTATCACTTGTGTAGCCTCAAAGAGCATAGCATTACAGTACCATAATAACTTATATTATAATATTCAAATATATATCACATATTATGTACTTTGTTATATATTGTCTTACTGGGATTCCTGAAAGCTGAAGGTGTTTTTTCTTCTCTTACCCGTAGTCTGCTGCCTCCTCAGTTCCCCCAGGAGAAGCCGGCGGTTAGTGTCTACCCCCCTGTTGGTCATCATTTAGTCGACAGCAATAATGGCACCATGATCACTAGCCCACTCATCACTAATGTAAGTAGTCATTTTCTAGGCTTTCGCGGGGGCGGCAGTGGTGCAGTGGGTAGGGAGATCGTCCTCTAGAGTGCAGGGTTGGAGGTTCAATCCCCCACCTACCGGCCACATGTCGAAGTGTGCCTGGGCAAGACCCTGAACCCCACATTGCTCCCGATGGTTCAGAGAGCGCCTTGCATGGCAGCTACTGCCATCGGTGTATGAGTGTGTGTATGAATGGGTGAATGTGGTGAGAAATGTAAAGCACTTTGGGGCTGAGAAAATCAGCTAAGAAGCGCTATATAAGTCAAGTCTATTTACCATTTTACCATTTTTATCATCTACTGGTCTTTTGTATGTTGTAGTTTGGGATGCATTCAGATCTGGGTAAGGTCGTTCAGAGTCTGCTGGACGAGTTCTGGAAGAGTCCTCCTGCCTTGATGTCCAGTGGCACTGCTGGCTTTCCATAGTGAGTCTCCTCATAATTTAATTTACATTAGTGACAGAAGTGATTCCTCAAAGGCAGTTAATCATCAATACTATTTAACTTTGCTTAGTATTCATTTAAAAAAAATATATATATATTTTTTTACTTCCAAACAAATCATATGATACGTGATTATTATTTTTTTTTAAACCTGATTGAGCCCGGTTTGTCTTTGCCTTAATAGTCCCAATTTGAAAAACGAGTTGTTTCCTCAATGTTCATTGGAAGATAAGAGCAATTTAGAATTTTTTCCAAAAATACATTTGATGTGTTTACTATCCTTAAGTGAAATAATCTTAATTCCTTCCACGTTTCCCACGGCAGTATGTACAAGCAGCCAGGCATGGCTCCTTACCCCACTCAGGCTTACCACTATGGTCCTCGCCACGTGGGACCTAGTCACACGCTGCCCGCCGCTCCCATGCCTCACACAGCTGCCGATAGTGGCCACGGGCCCCCTCGAACTCCAGCCCCGTACGGACTGATATCTGACCTGCCTCTGCCTGTTCCCACTGGAGACTCACAGGTACAGTGATAATGCATAACTTAGGCAAGTGTGTTGGCAACATACACTATATTGCCAAAAGTATCCGTATGTCACAAGTGCACAAAGCAAGGTCCATAAAGACATGGATGAGAGAGTTTGGTGTGAATGAACTTGACTGTCCTGATCTCAACCCGATAGAACACCTTTGGGATGAATAAGAGCAGAGACTGAGATCCAGGCCTTCTCGACCAACATCAATGTTGGGGGCGACTGTGGCTCAGTTGGTAGAGCGGGTTGGCCGATGATCAAAGGGTTGGAGGTTCGATCCCCGCCCTGCCACCTGTGTCATAGTTGTTGTGTCCTTGGGCAAGACACTTAACCCACCTTGCCTTGTGTGAATGTCGATAGTTAGCCTGCTATCGGTGTACGAATGTGTGTGTGAATGGTAACGTGGGAAAGGAAAACAGGTCTCCCTTGCAAAAGAGTCTTCGGTCTCAATGGGATATACCTGTATAAATAAAGGTAAAAAAAAAGAAAATGTGTGACCTCACAAATGCGCTTCTTGAAGAATGGTCAAAAATTCCCATAAACACACTCCTAAACCTTTTGGAAAGCCTTCCCAGAAGAGTTGAAGCCGTTATAGCTGCAAAGGGTGGACCAATGTCATTAAACCCTATGGATTACAGTTTTTTTCGACAGCTAAACCAAAGTGGGCACACCTGTAGCTCAATGTGCAAAACTCTAACTACAGTCTGCACTACCAACAGTCACTGGAGCTGAACAGTTCACTTCACCTGCAAAACAGGCTCAGTGCAGCAAACACTATGAACCAGCCTCATTGAGATAACACATACTGTCACTCAGAACACACTCAGAGTATAAACACTAGCATCAAACCCTATGCACAAATGACACACTTTTAATCTTTACAGTTTTGAATAATTTGAGTTACTTGACACAAATTAGGTAATGTTTTCTTCGAGGAAAAAGTGAAATTCTTTCACATGAAATTGTTTATTTTAAAACATACCAGTTATTTTAGGTAAACAAAAAGAAATAAATCAGAAGCTTGCTTTACATAAATATTTGTATCTGATATTTTATTGATAACATGTGCAAATGTAGTATTTATCTGTGTACATATTCCATAATTGTAATACAGAAATACATTCCTGTAATGTTGTCATTTACTGTAAGGATGCAACTCTCACCTGTTTGTTTGCTGGAACATATGTTTTACAGATGCAACGTTAGTCCTTTGCAGATTGGGTTGTATTGAAGAATGTAACTCACCTACTGTATAATACTGCTGTGTGTTTCAGGCCGGACTGAATGGACACCTGTACAAGATGCCTGAGATTCCTGAGTCTTTTCCTGAACTCTGTGACCTCAAGTAAAGTATTGCTAGAATGTTGTCAACTTTTAACATCTTTGAAATTGTTTGATCCGCTCATACTGTGTGCTTGAGATAAACATTGTGCCAATGATACATGTCTTTGTTCTCTTGTTCTCTTACCTAACTGCTGCACACCCCGTCCCTGCTGTTATCCATCCTAAGTCTGACCCAGTTGTCGGAGATGTCTGAGAATGAGGACGTGTTGCTGGAGTTCTTTGTGAGTTTACCACAGCTCAAACAGGTCACCAGGGACAAAGAAGACCTGGTCAACAGTATAGTGGACATGGCTAGTAAGTTCCTCAATGGTCAATCATATCAATAATGAAAGAGAATTTCAGGTTTAGTGGAGCCTAAAAATAGTTGTCTGTCTCTTTTATTTACAGAAAGAAACCTTCAGATGGAGCCACAGCTGGAAGGAAAACGACAAGAAATGCTCTACAAGGTCAGATATCATATCCCCTCTCTTTTGCTCTAGCTCCCTCTCTCTCTCCCTCTCTCTCTCTCTCTCTCTCTCTCTCTCTCTCTCAGACAGACACATTCATGCTATTATGCAGCAGCTTCTGATGTGCTTTTTCCATCCGTTGACAGTACGAAATGCTGACTCAGATGAAGTCGGCCTTCGAGACAAGGATGCAGAGACAGCATGAACTCAGCGACGTAAGAGGCTACACTCATCACACTATGATTTAATCCATAACAGATTTGAGTGGAAATAATTTTTTAACCATTTTGATCATTTGAAATACTGAACTTTTGGGTTCTACATTGAATGTAGGAGGCCCAAATAAATACTTTTTAAATGAAACAAAAGGATATACTGAAGAATTCAAAGAAACCCAGCCAAACCTGCCTGAACATGGTGTTCAATGCATTTATTTGATCTCCCCCTCCAGAGCTGCAGTCTAAGTACTCTACAGGCTCGGTTAAAAGTTGCAGCCCATCAGGCTGAGGAGGAGTCTGAAGAGACGGCTGAAAGCTTCCTGGAGGGACGCACAGACATCGACGAATTCTTGAGCAGCTTCATGGAGAAGAGAACGGTAAAAAACCACAAGTGTAAAATCTGCGTTGAGATAACTGTAGCCACGTTTCCACCTGCGGTTGAAGCGAATCGATTGAAAGTTTGCATAAAAGAATAAAAAAGGAAAAGCGAATTGGGTGGGTTTCCATCAGTGGTCGGAGCGGATTAAACTACATGCGCTCTCTCCAGCACCAAACAGCACACAGGAGGAGGGGCATTACGCTCCGCCTGTGGCCGCCTATCAGCCACTTCTCTCGGATACTTTTGCCTGGCAGACTTGGCCGGAGAACCAAGCAGAGCTGACAAATTCTTAGCTCTTTGCGCATATCGAGTTAGGCGTATGAGTAGGCTACTTATAATTATTGATCAAAATGAGATAGTGACGCTACAAGTTAATGTCGGCGGGGTTGCTATGGCCGGTGTCGCTATGCGGAAATCTGAAAGACGTGTCGGTCGTGTGTTCAACGTTCGCTATGTCACAACTGTTTCGAAAAAAGTGTTTCCATCTCACATTTTGCGAATTTATTCTCTTTTCGCATAAGTCAAAAACTACCTTTTTATAAACTTTTTTTGCGAATTAGAGGATTTTTATTAGAATTTTGGTGTTTCCATCACCGTTTACTGAATCGATACTTCAAAATTTGCATAAAAGCAGGGGGATGGAAACGCAGCTTGTGACACATTGTTTTAGTCTGAATGGAATTGGAAGCATATTTGAACCATTTGAGGAGGAAATGTGTATTTTGTGTTTTTGTGTCATTCCACAGCTTTGCCACAGCAGAAGGGCCAAAGAGGAAAAGTTGCAACAGTCCATCAACACACATGGCCAGTTTCCCACCAGCCACTAGAACACAAGGTACTACACACACAAACAGATTGCTTAACAAAACACATGCAAGTGTGTGACACATACACACACACACACACACACACACACACACACACACACACACACACACACACACACACACACAGCCAATCCGTTTGTTGGTGTCGATTAAAATGAATTCATTAGGAGCTGGTTAGTTTCTCATTAGTAGAAATAAAATCAGTGCCACCTTCTTTTACTGTTAAAGGTGCAGTCAGCGATTCTAGGGAACACTTCTCGTGAATATCTCCTCACGATCCTCTACCTGTCCCTACTGTGTGTGGGGTGAAAAGAAATCCAGTGTTAATACACAGCCTAGGGTCTGTAAATGGGCATTTTGCTAGCAATGGTGGGCCCCCTTTTTTTTTTACATAACCTTTGTTTACATAGCCGTACAAAGCCTATGCTGTGTATTAACACCAGATTGTTTCCAATGCACACATAGTATGGACAGGTAGAAGATCAGGAGGAGATATTCACTCAGTGCGTTTCCATGGGACAACTAGATTGGATGATCACATATACCGAACTTGCCACTCGAACGGACCGCGTCACTTGTCTGAGTATACATGGCCTTTCAAATATTCGATAAATGTCCGATGCATGGCTGTCTCCACTATGCTAGGTGACGCTGTAGCCCTTTCAACAAGTGGTTATAGAGCCACGTTCGGTTCCTTTCCAGCAACAACCCTACTATTTTTTACGTTGTCTCCTTCCACTTCCTTGTGAAATCCTCTGCAGGGATTCTCGAGTAAGCGCAGAACGAGAACTCCGATATGCGACATCTGATCCCTGTATAAATGCAGAGAGAATGCCGACTATGAACGAGTTATCTACGTGTTCTTATCCGACTTCGCTTGTCCGTTAATGTGCCGATTTGTGCGCAAAGTAGATAAAGGTGTTTACATGCATTTTACAAGTCCTGTTGAAGTCTTATTCGTTTATTTACCCGATTATGACTGATTTAGACAAAAAAGCAATTTTGACAACAAGCGTTCCCAACAACATTTAAAAGGGAAACTAGTGATTCTCAGCTGACCCCTTCTCAGCCCTTCTGTTTTTTTGTGAAACACTTGACTTACCTCAATTTATATCAGGAAAAATGTATTGGTCTTCTTCTTACTTATTACATCTGGCCCTTTAGGTTTCGTGTTTTCTCAGCCAACTGCTGCCAACTGAAAGGATGGAGACGTTCCAGACAACGAAAAGCACACCGAGTCAACCATGGGCACTTTGGAGAATTACGAGGACTACGATGGCGATGGATGGGCCGTAAAAAAACTAAATAATCAGAAGAACAAAACGCAGCGCACTGTGCCCAGATTTGAACTTAAAAAAAAAAAAAAAACTGTTGTATTGGGATTGTGTCAGAGCAAGACAGGGAAGCTTTTGAGTCATCACAAGACAAACTGAGTGAAACCTCTAGCTTTTCCAACCACTTACTGAGGATTGGTAACATAGTGGATAATTTCTGCCGCACATGCAGTTTTTTCCGGTTTGGAGTTGACAGTGGGGGAAAAAAACCTTGTTGTTTCTTTGCAGAATTCATGTTGTGTTTCTCATTAGGAGCAACACCCTGATCAGAGTGCTTGGTGTTTTTGAACAAGTTTGGAAGACAGTACACATTTCTTACGACAGTATTCTCAATCTTCCATTTTCAATGCAGTGAGCAAGTTCATATCACTTTGAAATCATTTTTTAAAATGTTAACACTAACAGTGGTGTCTGTACTTCCTGTTTTACTGAGATCATTGTCAAGTCCTTGCTTTATTTTCCCAGAAAGGTCCCAAATCTTACTGGACGGACAGGACCTTTTTTTTTTGCACTGCAGATCTCCTGTTTACATCTGACAGGTTGTTGTAGACCTGTACATATGATACCAAGCAATTGCAGTGTATCTTTAACGAGTCAAGATAATCTCTCCATCACAAAGGACCGGGGATTGTTGTCAGTAGACCTTTAAAACTCTGCGTATGAATTGCAGAAAGTGATCGACCCTTCAGCAAGCTTAGTGGGTTTCCCTATTAAATAATGTCAGCCTCAGTATCGGTGTGTTTTCACAATCATTAATACTTTGATTACATTTGGCAAGGCAATGCTTTGATTCTCATAACATTGTAAACTGAGTTATCTCTTGTACATCAAAATTAGAGTCAATGTAATCCAAAAAACAAACCTAGTAACTGGTCAGGTTTTTTTTTGTTTTGTTTTTAGGTTTATGGTGGGCTGATGAAATATTTCCTTGAGGTGGCCGCCAACTGTTTGAGCCATTGACCAAGTGATGTACACTGAGGTTATCATGGAGTAACTCAGAGAGAAAGCCACTTCAGTCACACTATTCCCCTTTATTCTGAGGTTTCTTACTTGAATCAAGTTATTAGTGAACATGGACACACACTTATCACTTTGAGCAAAATTATAATAACCCGACTATTTTCTGACACCGTTTGAAGTTGATTTATTTATTTTTTTAATAAAGAGCCTCCGAAGATTTTGGATAACTGCTGCAGTAAAACACAATGACATTGGATACTGTATTTAAATAATGTTAATAATAAGCTATATTGTAATCAGACACCTTGTATTATATGTTCTTATTTAATTTGTTAGGGTAATAAAGCATTTAGAATAAATTGTGTTTGCTTTAGTTGCTGTAAGACTAACACTGATGCATTGTCTTGATTTGAACAGTAATGTAATTGAGTTCTGTATGAATACTCGTAATATATACAGTAGATTTGGGAAACAAAAGGGACAGAATAAAGTTGTAGCACAAGTACTCAATTAAACGATACAACCTCTCACAGATATACATAGCGTCTAAAGTTGACAATCAAATACACGTAACATCATAAAGTGCATCATTAATTTACATCAACATAATTGTTTGTGCTATTCATATATCAATTGTATTGTGAAATAGAAATATTTTTATAAATCCTGCTTCCGGAGCAGCAGGGGGCGTTCACGCGCCGTTCACGCGTCATCTAGCGGAAATAAGCAAGGAAGAGAAGTAGAAGGAAGAAAAATATCAACACAAGAGGAGAAGGCCCGAAGGAGTGAAGTGGTTACACCTTCCCACGACTTACTTGTATGTATAAGTTCCGATTCTGCTACGTGTTAATATACAGTATATTGTTCAATATTTGAGAAGCCGTTAAACTAAACAGCAAATTACCAAGGTGAAGCTAGCTGTCGTTAATTTGTTGAAACACTTGTAGTATGCATGCGTGTAAGTTAGGTAAACTGAGTTACCAACCAACTTTACTAAGCTAACGGCTAAAAATGCCAGTTATCGATATTTACACTCTAAGTTAGTCAAAGTGTTGCTATGGTCACATATTTTGATAGTTATTAGCTAAAGTAGTTTCTATTTAATGGGGCCAGGCAGACATCTCCAAGCGAATTTGTGAACCTTTTGACAGTGTGTTTTCTATTAAAGTCATACTAGGAAATTCTGGAGAATGTTTGTTGAATCACCCTTTGTCAAAATAATTTTTCAACATACATTCTCCAGTATTACCTGTTATGTTAAAATTGACATATTGTTGGTATTGTGCGTGTAGGTCAATTTGGAGACATGTCACGACAGATGGGGGACAGCCATCGACGGTTCCTGCAGACCATGATGTCCAACGGCATTGTCGATGAACACGGGGCGAAGACACTCTATCAATATTGTTGTGAAACCCACAACAGTGAGTCATTTTAATTGAGAAAATACAGTTACTGTGATGCTAATAGTCGATCGTTTGTCTCATTATCTGTCACAGCACATCCTGTCCTGTGCATATTCTTCAATGAGATGATTATGTCTCATATGAAAGTCCTCTCAGCAAAGGACATTGATCATTTTCACCTTTTTGAAGTTTAACTGATCGGTTCCAATGCCCTATTCACAAAGTATTTAAAGTGTATTGTATATCTATTGTTTTTTCTTTGTCTTTTCTTACAGCACAGCACGCGCCCGACAAGCTGGATGAATTCATTGATTCCATCAACTCAAAACTGCAGCCCATGTTCATGCAGATTAGTAAAGGGATGTCAGAAGACAACGGCCAGCAGTTCTATGCCTTGGTTAGTGGGTTCAAATCAGGTGTTTTGCCTAACTAGTGGCTACTTTAAAGTCGCACGGTTTTGTGCCACAGAACAAGCCTGTGATGATAGTGCACGGATATGGGGCTGTAAAGAAGAACGAAAAACATTTCTATTTGCCTAAATGCTCTGCAAAGTCGAACGGCACAAAGTCACAACCAAATCATGTAAAACAAATATGGTTATTTTAGTTTTAATTATGCTTTATTTCCTATACAGTATTTGACACATTTTTAAAGATAACATTTATATGTGTCAGTCTGAGTTAGTTGGTCAGTAGAGGCGGGGTATGAAATGTAAGAATAGGTGCAAATTGATAACGGGAATTATAAACCTATGATGTCAGCAGGAAGATGTCTGAATTAATACCATATTAGGAGGCATTATATTTCACAGTTTCGCTTTAATCCTATTCAGGTAAACATGGCTGAGACAGATGTCACCAGATTGTCGTCAGATTATGCTGACAATGAGCTGGAGCTGTTTGGGAAAACGGTGAGTTCATGTTCAAAGAGGAAAGTCCTGCGAGGCAACAGTTTGGATAGACTTTAACCTGAAAGCCTTTTACAGCACAGTTACATGTGTTGGTGCCCCCTAAAAGAAGTCCCACCATGAAACAATTGCTGGTGACTCATGCTCTGGTGCTGCCAAGTAGCGGTGCTGTTTATTTTCTGTTATGAGTGTAATTATGTTAAATGACATATAATGCACAAGTCTACTACCCAAAATATAACTGCAGAAAGGAAAAGTAGCAAGCAGACAGAGCTGAGGGGACAGCTGTTTCCAAGAGAGGGTAGAGTGTAACTATTTTCTAGACTATTTTTTTGTGGTTCTAACCTGTGGCGGTTTGACTTGTGTCAGCAGTTATTTAAATTTTAGGTTTTTCCCACTAGAAAATGTGTCATGGTTAACTCAAGCTTTTTCTAATTCAGATGGACCTGATAGTAAACTCTGAAAATGGAAAGGCCTCCTCCACTGACATTCTGAACAGCGCAGACACTCTGACCACCAAAAAGCTGAAGAAGAGTGAGACAGAGCACCTTTTGAACAGACTCGTGCATGACAAATGGCTGAATGAGGTAAAAAAAAAACAATGTCCCAATATCAAAATCAATTTCTTGTGAACTTCTGCTGTTAAAAGAAATATGTGTTTTCGTGAATTTAGTTGAACTTAGACTTAGTCAGGCTTTCTACACTACGCTATCCTAAACTAGCCATCCTCTGACTTTAGCTTCATATTTGCTGTACACTATATTAACATGTACTGTATTTTTTTCTTCTTCACTGGTTGAGTTGGTCTCTCCTTACCTGCACTTTGATCATCAGCACAGCGCACTGGTGATGACTTGAAACAATCCATCTAGCGATCCAGTTACCGCGTTCCAAAGATGAAGCCTCTTTAGCTGAATATTTAAAAAAAAAAAAAATTAAGGTGAAAAAGAGAGGTCCTGATTCAGACACAAGTCAGTTCATCCGCTGGCAACATTTTCACTCAAACAAATAATGGCGATCTCCGTGTGGTGTCTCTGGAAATCCGAGCCTCATGATTCAGTTTGCAATGTATTTCTGCGACGTGTTTCAGCAATGAGGCCAAAAAAAGACAGTTAAAAACTAAAAAGTATCTTTGAATGCTCCGTCGAAATGCGCAGCAGGGTTAGTGGCATGTACGGCCTTTAAGTGACTATTGTGCTGTATTCGTGTCAGTTTGAGTAGATGTTCATTAGAGGGTGATATGTACAACAACAACAAAAACACTTTCTGCTGTTAAAGAGGACCTATGATGCTTTTTGACTTTTATGACCTATAAACGTTCAGGGTTCAACATAACTTTTTTTTCCTACTGGCCCGCCGGGCCAGTGGATCCGAGTTTTACTGGCCCCTTGTATATTTTCACTGGCCCTGCACACACTTTTTTTTTCTTCATAATTTAGTGTCAATAATTATAATACCTGTATTAGAAAAATAAAGAAAGATAACCAGATCTAAAGGGAATATCTATACTGTAACAGTATAGATATTCCCTTTAGATTTGGTTATTTTTCTTTTAGTTAATTATATGAAATGTTGATATTGCTCATACACATAATATAAAACCAGGCAAACATATTGAATTAGAAGCCTACAACTGAAAGTATGTTGAAGGGGTCGGCCAGTATTTTAAAGTCCAGTAGTTTGATGGTTGTTTTTATTCTTGAATTTGGGCAGTTTAATGAATAGTTCACCTGCAGAAGTCATGTTCAAACATAAAAAAAAAATAAGAGATGAAGGTCTGATCATTTTTTGTTGTGTGGTAGGCTGTTTTTATTACTTTCTCTATATGCATTAGGGATGTGAATGTGTCGACCGTTTTCCACTTGCGCTCAAGTTGACTTTAAAAATAGAATAGAAATCCGAAAATCAGTGGGTTATGCCGTTTTTTAATGGGAGATTTCACCGTGTATGTGAGTTCACGTCTGGTCGTGAGCGCGCTGCAGGAGTGTCACTTCTCCATGAAGTGTCAGCTTCACATATAAGAGTCCGGTGTGGGACCATTTTTTCAAACTATTGATAAAAAACAATGCAGTGCAAAATATGCAGCATAAGTTAAACGCTCGTCTAAGACTATGACGTTAAATCACCTTAGAAACACACAATGCCTTCGTCAGATCACGGCAGCGTTTCACCGTGTGATCTCGCCAGCGAGTGAGCCGCCGCGCAGATGAACTGTGGTTTGTGGCTAAAATAATAACCGGGGATATTCTCCCCGTTAGCGATTTCAATGGGAAAGACTTCCGCGATCTGATTGAATGTCTCGAGCCTGAAAACACAGTGCCAAACTGCGCGACTATAGGAACTGTACAGTGAGCGGAGTCCCTCCGTTCGTTTCTGTCTACAACCGACACAATCACCGGAGACGCATTCACAGCGTTTAAATAACGCCTCTCATTTGTATTACCATTGGGGCTTGGATGCAAATACTGTAACATTACGGCGGCAGATAAAGGAAAAGCGCAGTTATCATTTTCTGCACCTCAACCTCTGCTGTGGGAAGAAAGAAAGGGGGCAGAGTAAGTCGATTGATTTGTCGACTCGCAGGCGGACAGTAGGCAGCTCTGCCAAACGGAGCTAGAGTGCAACCGCTTGTTGCTCCGCCTGTCAAAACGCCCACGCATCGGTTGTCCACTGGCCTTTCATTAAAAAATATATTTTATATTAGGTTTATTATATTGAGTCTTAAATAAACACTGCTTTCATTACGACTCTGAACGCGCATTTCAATGAACCATGATGTAGTCTACAAAAAGATACTGAACTGTGATTGGCCAGTCACTGGCCCGGGCGGGACAGTGACTGGCCAATCAACTTGCCCTGCATATGATTTTACTGGCCCCGGGCCATCGGGCTATACGTTATGTCGAACCCTGAACGTTGTTATGATGATTCATAGTCATGCTTAACCATACTAAATTATCAAATAATGACTTACATGCATTTCGACGTATTCCCTGCTGACCGTCTGGGGTGTCTGTGCCTAGCACTAAACACTATTCTAGCCAGTGGAGAAGTCACGTCTTCAGAGCGGTCTAACCCTTTGTAACCCTATGACGTCGCATGTAACCCTGGGACGTCACCACGCGGATGTTTCCATGTATGGTAATGCTGTCACTTCCCTGTTCGCGTCTGCCTCGCGTCTGCCTCGCGCCCTTATAGGTCCATGCTCGCGCTTCCCGCCACTGAAAGTGTTCCGGAAGGAAGGTAACCAATCACAACGGAGTGGGGTTTGCAGGAGGGGGGGGGAGGGTAGCGGAGATGGCCGATGCACAGGCGGAGGGAGCGGAGATTGCCGAAGCACACACACTCAAGTGTTGACAGGACGTGCTGGATCGCCAAAATAAGAGAAAGAGCTTCCCGAAAATCTACATAGTTTTTTGTGATGTGATTCGTGTCAGGTTGCTCTATAGCAGTGTAAAACAAGAAATTAAGACCAGAAAGGTAGTATAATAGGTCCTCTTTAAGAAAAGAAAGAAGAGAAGTCAAATCAGGTGCTTATGGAACCAACTGAGAGTCTGTCTATTTGTTATATTCCCAAATTCCAGTCTTCAAATCATTGAGAAGTAACATTTAAAATCAATCAACCCAAGTCAAGTGAACATACTATATTTTGAATCTAGATTTATCTTTCAAAGCAACTCAAATCATATTTGCTGCTAAGTCTATTAGCCAGACCACAGTTTGCTAATGTACCTAACCCCCTATTGCCCCTGCTTAATGAGTTCAATCTGCTGTGTAATACATTTCTGTTCATTGATGCAGAAACGGGGTGAATACACTTTGTCTACGAGATGTATTATGGAGATGGGGCCATATCTCCGTGCAATGTATCAGGATCAAGTCAAAGTCTGTCACATCTGCCACAACATTGCTTTCCAGGTAAACTTTTCCTCTATGGCTGTTACTTACCTTATACCCCTGTGTCTCTTTCATTTAGAAGCTTTCAGATACTAATTTCATTAAAGTAGAAATACTATGCGAAAACCTTTTTTTTTTTTTTAGATTGAAGCTACTATAGTTACATCATTCATGTGTTTCTGCAGTTCAAACAGATACAATAAGTGCCTTGTGTCATAGTGTTTGCCTTTTTCTGTCATGTTCAGTTCCTATGTTGGGTTGTAACAGCTGTGTTTACCTTGCATTGACAGTGAACAAATATATTTTTTGCTAAAGATCAGTTTATGTGTGACAAATCAATTCTAAGTGAGTTTACTCACAGAATAAACCTGCTCTGATTGTTGTTTAAACTTTTCCTCAGTGCCAAATTTGTGAGAATCCTACATGTGGCATAAAAATACACAACCCATGTGTGGCCAGATACTTTAAAGGAAAAGCAGAGCCGCGGTGTCCAGCTTGCAGTGACTTCTGGCCACATGAGATCCCTGGTATTTATTGATTATCTTTTATGTTGTTTGCACATGCATGATGTCCTTATATTTTGCTTTTCAGAAAACAACATTTTTCTTTTATTACATTTTTTGGGAAAAAAAATTATATTTGGAAATCTTTGGTACAATATACTGATTTAATGTATTTATATAGGAAGAATATATGATCAAATACATACTGTCAACCATCATTAAAATATGTTACCCTATTGTATTCTTTTTAAATTATATTAGTCTACTTTATGAGACAAGTTTTAGATGTATTAATGAATAGCTGTATGAGGACAAGTCAGTTGAACAAGA
The DNA here is from genome assembly GCF_949987685.1 of Ammodytes marinus. Lineage (NCBI taxonomy): Eukaryota > Metazoa > Chordata > Actinopteri > Uranoscopiformes > Ammodytidae > Ammodytes > Ammodytes marinus. Next base: position 32,366,122 of record NC_137235.1, read on the forward strand.
AAAACCTGTTCATATCATATATTTTTTCTTGTGTTCATTACAGAAGTCAGACGACCCCACTCTCAGTCCAGAAAATGATGATGTCTTCATCAATTGGATTTTAACATAACACTGTAATTAAACAAACTGTTGATATATATTTCTTTATATATTTTTTTTTCTTTTTTTACAAAAAATAAATTAACTTGTTTCAAATAACTGTTTTTATTATATTTATTTACACACAATCGTCACTAAAATCTAAACTATTCTATGCTAAGTCACATCAACCTCGTTAAAGTCCGGAGGGGATACGTTTTTATTTTTTATTTATCCTTTATTTAACCAGGTTAGTCTCATTGAGATTAAAATCTCTTTTTCATAAGAGACTTGGCCAAGATGGACTGCAGAACACAGTTACACATAAAATACAAGTTCAATATTAAATGCAGTTGTAAAAAATAAAAATAAGATTATTGACTAAAAACATTCACATTTCCCGATGGAGTCCAACTTCAAACTTATAACAACAGCCTTAAGTGTCTGGGGCCTCATTTATAAACGTGGTGTACGCCCAGAAGAGGGCGCACGCCAATTTCTACGCAAACATTGGGATTTATAAAAAGCAAACTTGACAGGAAGATGTGCGGTCCTCCACGCAAACTCTGACCCATGCGTACGCACAGAAAGTGGAGAAAGGAGAAACGGCGACTCCGTCGGCACATGTATGAAGTGCGAGAAAGAATGTGTTTGTGTGAAATGAATCCAGATATAGGCCTATTAGGGTGTATTCACACTGGGAAAGTCCGCTAGTTCACTTGCTTTGGTCCAGACCAAATAGAGTTTAGATTTTTTTTGTTTGGTGTGGTCCACTTTCATATTGCCCCTTTTGCAAGTGAACCAGCATCACGAAGCAAAACCACACGTGATCTGAGGTCATTCATTCATTGGACAGACATTCTGGGGTGGAGAGAAGCAGGTAAAACGAAGTAAAAACTGCGAAATATATAACTGATCCGATATGGGGTTAAAAATAATAAATAAATAAATAAATAGGCCAACATCTAGCCTATAAATAAAATTTAAAAAAACATCAAATTAGTGTTGTTTCATATGGTTATAATATGGCTTGTAGCCTATACGATGTGAAACATAATATTTACTGTATTTTTGCTGCTGGACGCGCAGCTCGCGAGGAATAGGCTCAAGCTGACACAGCTGAATTAGCCGTGTGTCAGCTGGGTGTGAGTTCGGCGCGGCTCAGCTCCAAACTGACACAGGGGTAGTATTGACGGTACCGTAACATGGGATGCAAAGTAAAAACACGCACTTCATACAAAGCGCAGCGTGAACCTGTTGTCACTGTGCGGGAGACGCTCCCCTCTCCTTCATCTGATCGCTGAACACATCAGCATGTTTACGCGTCCTGTCTATCAAATGTAATATATTCGCTCGGGGCTCCCGGTCAAACCACAACTAATCTTCCTAACAATGGCGACAACAACACTTTCCTATAATGTGAAGCTGACAGCGATTTATTAAAAAAGAAAAGGCACAGTGCTTCCTGCAATTGGGTCGGATCGAGTCCGGCCAAATTCACACCACAAACGAACTGCAGCAGAGTACGTTTTGAAGCGCATCGAGACCACCTCTTCAACTGGGTCTCGGAGCGTTTGTTTGGTCCGCCCCCGAGTGCGATTGCTGTATTCACACCTGTCTGAAAGATGCGCACCGAAGGCGGAAGTGCATCTGAGTTCGTTTCAACTGAACTAAACACGGCATGTGTGAATACACCCTTATAAGCCATGTAGGTCTATTATAGGGAGTTCCTTTGCAAAACGGATGAAGCCATTCTTACAAATAATAACAAAATGCCTCCACGGATTTTTCCATGGAGTGATACCAACAAAAAACAAAACGAATTAGGATCTTAAATAGCCTACAAACAAAAAAAACGTTTGAAGAAGCTCTGCATGTTATTGGATTCATTCTGATAATATTGAGGTGGAATACAACCTATTACTTTTACACTGACGCTCGATGCCTCAGTCAGGCAGACAGGAGTGCACAGTTTCATACACTAAGCCTATTGTACATCACATACTGTGCTAATTTTTCGCGGTTTTTAGTCCGTTTTATCTATGTGTTTTTCTTTGTGTTTAAGCACGTCGTAACTGTGTTTTGAAAGGAACTGTGAAGTTTATTATTATTAACCCTCGGCCGCCCGTCACTGCACCGGAATGAATTCTCCGAATCTGTATCTCATGGGGGATCTCATTGTCCCCCGCTCGTGGCACAAACACTGCTGTGTGAGGATATGCACTTTTTTGCGTCCACTTTTATGTCGGATCGCTTCTTTTTATTTCGTTCACAGAGATCGCCACAGGCTGCACTATGACGCCTTTACCCTCACACTGTGCCACCAAACTATATTTTCCCTGGTCGCCACTTCTCCAACGGGTACTTCGGCGTGACCGCAGTGATCCACACCGTGTGGATTCTATTTTTCCATTTCCCTTTCAGTCGGCAATTGCCACTACCGCCTTCATGCACTCAGTAAATGATATTAATTCGGGCGTGTCAATGACTATATGGTTAAATATGGGCGTTACGTGAAGCCCGCAAAGGCTGCGCCACATTTAGAGTTGATTGTGATTTATATAGGGAAACGGGCGTAGGACGTGAGTGCGTACTGTTTTATAAATCAGAATATTTTTGTTCGCACGTACATCCTACATTTCTTCCGTACGCTAGCTTCCACGTGAATCCCACGCAAAGCTTTATAAATGAGGCCCCTGGTATCTGGTAATTTCAGCAATCAACGCACTCCAGTTAATGCAAAGAGTTAGCAACATACACTCACCGGCCGGCCACTTCATTACAGTATCTCACAAAAGTGAGTACACCCCTCACATTTCTTAAAATATTTCATTAAATCTTTTCATGGGACAACACTGAAGAAATGACACTTTGATAACAGTGTACATGTACTGTCCCCTCAAAATAACTCAACACAGCCATTACAGTTTTTCTCTATTGCTAAAACACAAAACCCAGTACTCTAAACCAAATGACCAGTTGCCTAAACACATTTAGTAAAACTACCCCCCATTTGCCACAACCACGAACACAATTCACCTGTAGACACTGTTCACAAAACCCATCCCCTTTTTCTCAAAACTCTAAACACATTTTGCCTTGCTAAAACACATTTTGCATATATCTCTGCTCCAATATGCATTGTGAAGCTCATGTGATGCAAAATGCCACCCACAGTCAGCAACACTTGAACACAATGAACATACCTGGTGTCATTCAGTAAACACAACGACTCGTAATTGAAAATACCTGTTGAAAATGATGTGACCACACCTATATAAGACCCCGTTTCCATTTGTCTTTAACATCTGGTTTTTGTGATCCGATCACGTGAATACAGCTCTAACTACAGGTGAAAACACTCTCAAGGCGCATTGAGATCGGATCACTAAAACCACATTCGGAGGTGGTTTACGTCGGTTGTGTCGCTTGTGTCCGCATTCATTTGATAGTGGAAACAGCAAAGTGACTTTTGTCCACATTAGGGACCTCCTACTCAACTGCCGCCACCTGTCTGAGCGGAAATACGTTGAAAATGCATCACTGGCGTTCATGCAGCTTTTATAGAAGCCTCATGAACGTTAGTTGCATCCGCCAGTATTGCAAATGACAAGCTTTCTGTCCCCCGTTTTCATTTCACTGCATAAATCTGAAAACACGGAAATAGCTGCTATTGACTGGAGAGCTGCAAGGCAACGACTTCCTGTTCTTATCTGCTTAAAAATAAAAGTCAACTCGCGTTTGGCTAGTAACAGGCTTTTAATGTGAAGGCGCACAGGCAATATTCTGTTCGCACGTAAAGTAACTTAACTACATATAGGTGGTGGTGACAAGAGTGTAGCAGACGTTAGAAAAGCCGCCCGGCAAACACACATCTTTCACCAGCCAAAGTGGCGTAATAACTTACTCGCCCAAGAGTTTTTACTTTTATATACTATGATATTACCCGCATTTGGCGAGTGTTAATGTAGAGCCCTCTAAGCAGAGTTGTGCATCGCTCCTCCTTGTCTATGAGACAGTAGCCTATCTCTTCAACCTAGACTTGTATTTATCTTCGCATGTAATGCATTTTAATAGCAAATGCGATTAAAACTGTGGCACTGTACAGCCCTGTATGTTTACTTGTTTGAACCCCACCGGTTAAAAACAGCAATGCAAACGGAAATGATGTACGTGTTGATTTAAATACAGCGCGGGTAAATGGAATCGGATCACAAGTAGACAAAGAAGTCACATTTGAAAATACAAGTGTGAACAGACGGACTGAGAGCTGTCCACTTGTAACCAGATTCAAAAAAGTAGATGTTAATCCCAGGTGGAAACAGGGTCTAGGTCATTGCAGTTTGCTGAAGGTTCCAAACAAAAATGGATGATCAAGGCAGAAGAAGAGGAGTGTGTGTCAGAGGAGGGAGAGGAGCAGGCCGAGGAGTGGGCGAGAAGCAGTCCAAAGAGGAGCAGGCCAAGGAGGGAGAGGAGCAGTCCAAAGAGGAGCAGGCCAAGGAGGGAGAGGAGAAGGAGGGCGAGCAAGACAACACATTTTCATTACAGATGAAATGAGAGCAACAGTCATTGACCACGTCATTGTCCACGGCATGACAATGACCGAAGCGGGACAACGAGTCCAACCAAACCTCAGCAGATTCTCAGTGGCCACCATTATTCGGGCCTTCAGAGAACACAACAGGTACTGTATGCAGTCTAGTAGTTTTTTAGTCACTACACTAGATGTTTACAGTATACAGTAGTATAGTGGAGTGAACCTACATACAGACAAGTGCAATCATGGTTACAGTCAAAGTGTGTACTGCAAGGACCATTTCTGACCAAATTACTGTATGTTTGTTTCTCTAGAGTTGACAGATTGCCATGTGCAGGTGGGAGGGCTTCCAGATTCACACCAGCCCAAGACATCCTCATTGTGGATGTGGTTTGGGAGAACAATGTGATGAGACTATGGGAGATACGGGAGAGGATCATTGGTGACAATTTGAACTTTCCGACCATTGACAATGTCAGCCTGACAACCATAGACAGAGTCCTCAAGCGCCAGAGAGTACGCATGAAGCAGGCCTATAGGGTACCCTTTGAGCGCAACTCTGACAGAATAAAACACCTCCGTCACCAGTATGTGCAAGTAAGTACAGTACAATCCATGTACACGGTGGCCTACAGTACTTTACATACAATGTGGCTGTGGAGGCGTTCCAAGGCTGGGTGCGGCATGCCAGGGCATTCTTCCCATGTTGTTAGGCTATGGACAATATTGCTTGTGATGTTGATGAGGTCCTGTGGCCCGACCCAGCCCGACGACGTGATGACTGTCTCACACTCTGAAAATTGTGTTTTCAATTTTTTTGGTAATGTGGTTAATGATGCTCAGTAGTGTTTACATTTTTGCAGACCTTGAGCGGTATTGTGGTGTCAGAGTTTGCTTTTGAGCATATGAGCAACTGTTTTGGTGTGATGGGTTGGTTTTGAAAAGAGACTGTGAGGCTGTGTGTACGTAGCTTTAGAAAAGTGTTTTGTGTTTAGAGTTTTGTGAAAAGTGAGGGCAGTATCGTGAAATGTGTTTAAGCAATAGAGAAAAACTGTAATGTCTAAAGTGCTGGCAACAAAAGTGAGTACACGACTAAGTGAAAATGTCCAAATTGGGCCCAAAGTGTCAATATTTTGTGTGGTCACCATTATTTTCCAACACTGCCTTAACCCTCTTGGGCATGGAGTTCACCAGAGCTTCACAGGTTGCCAATGGAACATGACGATATCACAGAGCTGGTGGATATTAGAGACCTTGCAATGTTCCCATTTTCCATCTGAAACTTTTCACCTTGCATATATAAACATGTATATGTATGTGCATAATGAAAAATACGCTCCCAAGTTTAGGCATCTCTCTTAGTCATGTGGCTTGTCAGACACTAGATGGCCCTGTTGATTAAGCTGTGGGCACACTGTAAAATACCGAGAGAGCTTTTCACTTTGCCCCTAGAAATCTTTCTCAGTGGATCCATTAAAGGGATAGTTCAGTATTTTTGAAGTGGGTAGTATGAAGTACTTGTGCATAGGTACGCTAATACCTTATGGAATCTGGAACCTTACAGAAATAAAAAATAAATATCGGTTCAATTATACGCTTTATGTGGGATTTTTTTGCTGCTGATTTACGGACTTATCCGCTGCACTGCACTGGCAGACAGACAACCATTAATTTTTGCATTTTTTTAAGCGTAGTTTGGCCATGTATTACTACGCCAGCTTGTGCTGTATATAAGGCCATTCAAAGTACACAAGTTAATAGACTTAATATGCATACCTCATACAACCCAACTTCAAACTATCCATTAAAGTGTATTTCTTCTTTATGATTGTCTCCTTTATGCAACTTCAGTTTGGTTTTATATTGTTTGCAACATGTCCATTTCAACTCCCCACTTTAGTTCCAGTTGTTTGTTGTCCAGACTAGCCATAAAATCCCAATAAAATAAATGTATGTGTGTGGTTGTACCGTGACAAAATGTGGAAAATTTCAAGGGGTATGAATACTTTTGCAAGGCACTGTATTTCTAATCAGCCAAATATACAGTATATTCCTGAGTGGCCTGACATGTTTAAATCCCAAAGTCTGTAACTGCTGCTTACATTATGAGGGCACTCACAAAATATACAGCAGAGGGCAAATCAATCAAAAATATTTGTTTTTTTAAAGTGGAATAATGTAGTGTAATAATAGTGTAAACATGATTCTCTACTTTTAAAGGCATCAAATGAATGTAAATAATAGGATTATTTTATAAAGCATTCTTACTCTTCTTTTTTACAGTTTTTCTTGATAATAAAATAAAGTATGCAGTGTATACATAATTAAAAAGAGTATTGTAACAAGGGTTTAGAAAGCCTTTGTAGTAATAGACTATAAAAGACATTGCCTCACGCTTTACACAGCATGTACTCTTCTGATTACCCCACGTCTTATATTTCAGGCCACTTCACTGATGTTCCTGCTTGTGTTTGGAAATTTGAGTTGCACAAAATGAGAGCCAATTATCTGATCCCAAACAATATCAAGATGCCAAAAAAAAAGAAAAGGAAAGCCATAGTCGTTGGTGTTTTCTTGTAATACTTGTGTGACCGTGCAGTAGAACCAGGATGAAAATGCTGAGAAGGAAACTGGGAGAGAGCGTGAGAGATGGGATTTTCATAGAGAGCTTATTGTACAGTGGGAAATGGGCAATGTTGTTTATGAAATGAGTTTTAAGACTTGGGACAGCTGTTGAGCCAGAGAAGAGGTGATGGTAGTCCGTCGGGCCGAGGAGAGGGGTTTGTGTGTATTCATTTAAAGGTTGGTTAGGTCATTTACTGTGCAAAGATGGGCTCTAGAATGAGGCTCTGAGTTTAACCATAACATTTCAGCTGTTTAACAATTTTATCAATTGTTCCCCTCAAATTAATTGTTGCATAGTGTCTTCGAAGACTAGGAGTATTTTGATATGATTACTACATTCAGTAAATGAATGTGTAAGCCCGCTTTCACTTACAATCTATGTATTTTATAAAAAAAAAATAAACCTAAATGTTTGGGACCCGAAAAAGTAAGAACCGTGAACCAAACCCTAATCCCACATATCAATCCAAAACAAAACCTGAAACGCCAACAAATTCTAGTGTTCATTACAAATACTAATCTGTAGTTCAGTTTTAAAAATATCCCTTCGGAATTCTTCTCTGAAAATCCATGTGGTCTTCATACACCACACTTTAACCAAAGTTAACGGCGGTGAGAAAACACTGGAGACACAAGGACACACTGCGCTTCCATTGTTTATGGTGAACACCAGCGTCTGTTCCTCTTTTTTTCTTTAACCACATCGTCAGTGATCTGCCTCAAATAAAACAACAGAAAAGCTTCAACTCCACAGTAAGATAAAGTGTTACTGAGCGAGAGGGAAGTGCAGTAGGAGCCTGTGGAGCCATGCTTTAATGGAAATTGACATATGACTGAAAATTCAACAACTAAGAAATAACTGCCTGTTTCTGTACTATAAAACATTATCTTATGATGAAAGGAATCCCATCAGTTAAGAATATTGAGTGGATACATTTTTATTTAAATCTAGTTTTTAGTTTATTATGCATTACCTTCGATGATCTTTCCCTTCACCATCAAATGCCAAAACTCACTTTGCCAGTTGGAAACAATGCACTGTGGAACAGTTTTGGTGCTTGTTGGTCATAGGAGCAGTTATGTTTTCTTATATTGCATCCTAGGAAACTTATTAGAAATCTATAATAAGTTACTAAAAGGTCACTAAATTAAATAATTAATGACATTGTCTGACTCAACAACCATAAACTGGACGTCAGTTCAGAATACAAACAAGAATGACATGATCAATATTAGCATACACAATGAATAGTTTTTTGTAAAACAAATATTTTACCATACGTTTAACATGCTATGGAAACCTGTACATAGATCACGATTATGTAAGATTTAAGTAGGAGTTAAACTTTCTTTTTAAATGGAGAATTTGAATTTGTGAAATCTAATAATTTCAATGTCTCAAATAAGCTTTACAAACAAACTGACGCATACACAAGCAAACATGCCCACACATTACAGCGCCCGGTTTCACACAGTTTTTCTTCCATACGCCACGGCCTAATTGATTCTCATTTTAATTACGTTGACCCAGACTCCGTCTCACTTCTTCACTGACAACAAAACCAGCGCAGGCCGGCAGTCTGCCTCTCACACTGTGAGGATGACACCTCCGTCTCCTTACAGAGGATCCACTTTGATGTCACTCCCCCCGCAAAGGAAAGGTCAAAATAATAAATGTAGGCCCAATTGATGGGTTGGCAGGGGGGCGCGGGGGTTTTTCAGAGCTGATTTTTGGACGAGTGCTCCCCTAAAGGCATAATGAATTCATACAGTCAGGCACGGCCAAAGAGGAAAACAGCATGGGTCCTCTTTCAATGAAAAGGTTGATCTAAATCTGCAGACGAGCCTGGCTCCTTCCCACTCATTCACCAGCACATCCCTTCTCTCCTCCCTCTCTCAACCAGTCTCAAACTCGCACATACACACACACTTATGAAAAGATGGTACTCAGAAATATCCCTGCCTTTTTTTTTTACTTCTATTTGGCACACACCTCTGAATATGCATCACTTTCTCTTCATCAAACACAGCACCGGGGATATATAAAAAAAAAGACCTCTGTGATCTCCTCCACCTAAGTCTTCAATAACCCAGAAATAAGCAATTATGCTAGAATGTGTCTTTGAAGATTCCTGAGGTCCTTCGGGTCATGGGATATCTGTTAGAATAGGTCAAAGTTAGCTGAGCTACACCAAGCCTCTGGCCTTTGACTTTCTGTCTATCATTAACAAATGTAGGTTTTGCAGCTGCAGAATTTCACCTCATATTCTTGTCAAGATCTCAACCTTCACAAATATGCAACAAAGAATATTTACATTGCAACTCAAGGCATCACCTTGGGTTTTTGAATGTGTTATGTAATGTCAGTGAAAGTAGCAATATCTCGGTGTAGAAAAATACTCCATTGCAAGTGAAAGAACTCATGAAGTTGAAAATGATACGTCGTAGAGAATGGCAACATGCGCTTAAAGGATCAAAATAAAAGTGCTTGGTATGCAGGTTTTGAGAGTCATATTATTATGGATCCATGGCTGTGTAAGCAGACTTTAAATGTTAATTCTAACTATTTTATACACACTGTCAAAAAGGTCAAATGTCAACTTTTCAATAAATGTATTATGGTAGATTGAATCTTAACCTGTAAAGTTTAGGCTATAACATTTTAATTTGTGTCCCCCTATTTATCATTTAAATGCAATTCATAAACATGTTTACAACATAAAAATATATGGTTTACAACACAATATTATACACTTGTAAGCCAATACAAGAGGTTATTAATGTTTACTATAACTCCTCCTGTGGGCATTCAGAAGTTGAAGCCTGGGGTATGAACAGATAATGAAGGACATTATTGTAAAACACAGCTGTAATAATATACAATAGGCTATGTCTTCATTGGACAAGGATCTATTCAGTGTATAGCCTAGTGGTGTAGGCCAGGCCTATCATCTGGAAATTACATTGGTCTAGGCCTAAATGTAGTGGGAATATCAGTTTTACAGTAGGCCTACTGTGAAAGTGAAAGGTGAAAAGGAGAAGTGAGCTCACAACCAGTGAGTAACAATGCAAATTGGACAATATGATAAACTGTCTCTATTAGTAAATGAATGGTCAGTTTCGCTAACTTCCTGTCAGTGACTGCAGTTAGCAGTCCCCTCCGTCGTCCCCACGTCACCACATTAATGCACTGCGGTTTTCAAACAGCGAGTTATCTAGCATCATCTCAGATGAGTAAGTGTGATATAACATGATAAAAACCATCAAAACAGACATTGGGATTTTTACCTGCTCCGCCATTGTAGGCGCATACACATTCACTCATCTGTCGCTCTGCGAGGTTTGTAACGTTCTCTCTTCTGATTGGATACCAGTTTCGGGATCCCCGAAAAGATTATTTGCCGATTACATGTGCAGAGCGAGTGACTGAGGGGCACTTTACACGACAACACGAAACGGTGCAAACGCGGAAAAATTCCCGCGGTTGCACTATATCATTTACAAGAAAACAGCAAACGCAGGCATGAAACCGCAGGTTTTTGAGATCACCTCCCAGGGAGGATTTTTTGGAAAACTTAACGGTTTTGGTTTCCTGTAAACACCGAAACCATTTCCCCTGATAACGCTGACGTCACGGCTCCACCCTCACACATGCGTAGTCTATAACATTTGCTGTCAAAATACCCACAACAGAAGCGAGTTATAAAGTTAGAAGACAACATGAACGGTGTCTCCACGGCACCATCACTGTGATCAGCGGAGAGTGACGTGCAGGGCTAAAATATAGCCCAACACTCGCCAATTTAGTCTAAGCGATTAGTAAGTTATTGAGACCACCGGCCACTTTGTCTGGGGAAAGATTTGTGCTCTGCCGGTTTTTCTAGCCAAACAAACGTGTGTAGCTTCTATGCCAGGGCAGGGACACGGCTCTCTCTACATTAAAAAACACTATCCATAGTTCAGCGCGCAGCGGTTAAGTTACTGTTCAACAAAAGGAGCATTAAGGCTACGGCTTCACAGTAAAAGCATTTCACTGGCTAAACATTAATAGCATTTCACTGGACACACGTGAGTTGACTTTTATGTTGAAGTACGCCTAACAGGAAGGTATCCGCTCACGAAGCCCCTTCACTATCAGCAAGTCTTCTGTTTTTACGAGTTCAATGCGGTGAAATAAGAGGACAGAAAGCTTGTCTTTTACAATATTTGTAACCCCAAGCTTACACCAACCGCTTTATGAACGTTAGTGGCATTAATTTTCGGTTACAGTAAGGTTTTATGCATCAAATTGTACCGGAAGAGCTATCTACTAGGCTGTGTCACCGCTGACTATTGGCTTGGCATGGCTGCTACACTGCTATTACAGCGATTTCGGCCCGTTTCCTCTGAAAACATGTGTACGAGTGAAGATGTCAGATAAATTGTTTCTGAACGGGTTTTTTTTTAAACCAAAAACGGGAAAACTGTCACGTTTTCACCGTGTAAAGTGCCCCTGAGAGATCGGCTTTATGAAACGTGCACACTAAAATTAATAAAAAAATTATAAGTGATCACTGTATGAATAAAGAGCGATTTAACACTTATATTAACATAAATAAATCGCTTACTTCACCTTTAACTGAAGAGTTGTGTTTACTCAGTAGAATTAAGGAAACGGATTGCCTTAGATAGCCTAAATCAAGTAAGCACAACAAAGTGTATTGTAGAGACGCCCCCTTTCCCACAATGACTTGCACTGGACTAAACGTTTGTTATGTTGCTATTTGCACCCTCAGTGAAGGGGATGTTTCATTCCATTTTGTCTGAAAAAATAAAAGTGTGTGAACTAATCATAATTTTTTGATTAGGCTTATAACTAATTGGTTTATGGACGTCATAAACCAGATCCCTAGTTCAGGAGACATTTACAGTAGAAATGAATCATTCCATTGAGCTAGATGCACCAGGCCATAACAAGTGTCTTCAAGTAACACTCGTGACCTGCATCCTATGCTTGAATCTTAATCACTACAGGCCATATCAGGTACTTATTAAATATAATGAAACACATCAGTTCAATGAAATATAACATCCCCTTCGCTCACCAAACATTTAGTCCAGGTTCATCCCTTTTTTTCATTAACAGTAGGCTTATAATCCTGTCAATTTTCAGTAGGCCTATTATAATGGCAACCCTGCTGCCAGTTGATTAATGTTATTTTACAGGGAAATTTCTAACAGTGTAGTCGCCAGAGATATCTATGATAGTCGCACTCTTGGCTCACATTGTATGCCTCTATCCAGGAAGCCTTCAAGTCCGTAACACCCTCTATAGCCTATACCAAGTCCTATACCGCAATATTGACAAACACTAACATAGGCCCGAGATATGATTCATTCTCACAGAAGAAATGCAATCTCCTGATCAGCCACACGAGCCGCGCGTTTAGATGCGCTTTCACGCCGAGCTGCCAGTTTCCTCTCCAGGCGACATCATAGCCTGCTATCTCTGGGCTTCATGCGCAGTGCTGCCGTCAACCACACATCACCACGGCAACCGGCGTTCATACCGGTTCATACCGAGTCCCCGTCCCTCAGCATCAGTAGGGTCCGATCCCGTCCATAGGAGCACAGACGAGCACAGTACGTTTATTTCCTCCTTTCTTCATATGCCTGAGAGTAGTCCTACCGCCGTTTATCTGTGTGTGTGTGTGTGTGTGTGTGTGTGTGTGTGTGTGTGTGTGTGTGTGTGTGTGTGTGTGTGTGTGTGTGTGTGTGTGTGTGTGTGTGTGTGTGTGTGTGTGTGTGTGTGTTGTCAGACCTGTTTGCGGGTAAAGATAGTCTGTAGGCTATCGTTGCGGAAAATCTTTCTTAAATATAGCCTTAGCCTATGTATAGCCTACATAGGCTACAAGAGGTAATTCTTTGGGCCTATGACAATTGATTAGTGCGGGTCAATTCATGAATGTGCTTTAGGGAATGATTGTAGGCTACGTAAGCATCACATCTGTAGGCTATTCGGTCTGTAGGCTATAAGCATGGGACCATATGAAATGTTGAATTGGGTTGTATTTTGCCGATAGGCTACCTCCACATTCGGCCTTCATATAAAGCTATAATGAAACAGGCATCCATTGATTGTCCAATGCCTTTAGGCTGCAATAATTAAGTTAATTTGCTATATTAAAAGGCTTGTTTTAAAACAAGCCTTTTAATGGAGCAAATCCTACAGTGTGGGCATTCAAGTGTATGCAGTTAGCCTTAGCAGATAAAGGGATCAATAATAATAGCCTATTGAAAAACAGCCTTCTTCATATCTGTAATTAGATATAAAATTGATGTTATCAGTCTTCTGTGTGGTTTATATAGGCATACCTACAGTATGTTAAATCTCTGACTATGTGATTCCAGGGCACAATGTCTGTCTTGTCGCAGCTGTCTTCAATGCAGCATGTTGGGATATGCAGAACTTGAGAGGCACAGGCTGTAAGCGTGCAGCCCCACTCTTACCTGTTTATAACGCAGCATGCCGAGAGAGCGGATTCCTGCCTGTCCTGCTGTATAGTTGACACAAATAAAGTCAAATTGTGGAATAGAGTATAGATCGGGCAGACATTCTGATACTAACACTATACAATGGGTGAAAATGTGCATTTAAAATAATTAATTTGCAGCTCCCCTTTATAGGGATGTGTTGCCAGAGTGTGGGTGCACTGAGTGTTTGACATCAACAACAGGCTCATTTATTAATCACAGATTTCAGAATGGTACATCGTACTCACACTTCCCTTCAGCTGTGGTGAGGAAAAAAATAGTAGTCAGCAGCACAGATTGACCACTTAGCCACCCACCTACCAAGCAACAATCATTGTTGTTTTTTTATAGAACGTTCAGGCAAAGAACTTCCGCGATTGGTTCAAAACACTTAATGTTTCATAAGAACCAGAGCATAGCCCGCCTCGTCTAAACCGAATTTTCATAGTTTATCAAACTTCAATGACAAAAACTTTCATTTTGGATCGCCTAACTCATTTCAAATGCTTACTAGCATGTGAATAACTCCCCACATTACAAAGTTAGAAGGATTTTGTGGATTTGGGTTTACAGGGGCTTTGAGCCTGAATTTAAAAACTCAAAATGAATCAATATGATTTATTTGTCTGCTTAATGACAGTTAGCCATATGTTTCTGTCTTTAGCAGATCATTTATCCACAGTGTCCGGCAGCCTTTGTTAAATGTTCCTGTATCTCCTTTATCAAAAACACATTTCCTGTGCATCAGGGAATTTACATGCAACACAAATACTGTAGCTCTTCTTGGCCTCCTGCTGTGCGCATCATCATTGTGAGTCAGTGGCGTCCACGGTGCCCATGGGGTCTGTGGGCTGGGGGAAGGTGTTGTGTTGCACTGTGTGAATGAGATAAGTGGTACCTCTCCTCTCTCCTACACATTTAGATCATCATTTGACCGAGGGAAGAAAAACAGAATCAGTATCGTTGCAGAGAGGCGTTTGGCGCCATGTTGTTGATCGTACACATTGATTACGGGCTTCGAAGATAGAGGAGATGGGGTTCAGATATACAAGATTAATAGTACGCCATGACTATGAAAATGATTGACTTTAAACTGTTGGATTAGATAAACAGGAAGAAGAAAGTCTTACTTGAGAGGATGGTTGCAAATAGGTACGTGGAAGGATGACATTCCAGCTGGGAGCAGTCGATTAGCTTTGCTTAGCATAAAGACTGGAAGACAGTTAGCTCTGTCTGAAAGTAACACAATCCACCTAGAGGACATGTAAAGCTCTTTGAGTACCATGTTACACTCAACAAAAATATAAACGCAACACTTTTGTTTTTGCTCCCATTTTTCATGAGATGGACTTAAAGATCTAAAATTCATTCCAGATACACAATTGTACCATTTCTCTCAAACATTGTTCACAAATCTGTCTAAATGTGTGATAGTGAGCACTTCTGCTTTGCTGAGATAATCCATCCCACCTCACAGGTGTGCCACATCAAGATGCTGATCTGACATCATGATTAGTGCACAGGTGTGCCTTAGACTGTCCACAATAAAAGGCCACTCTGAAATGTGCATTCTTTTGCTTTATTGGGGGTCTGGGGACTCAGAACCAGTCAGTATCTGGTGTGACCACCATTTTCCTCATGCAGTGCAACACATCTTCTTCACATAGAGTTAATCAGATTGTCAATTGTGGCCTGTGGAATGTCGGTCCACTCCTCTTCAATGGCTGTGCGAAGTTGCTGGAGACGGCTTATGGTGGAGAAATGAACATTCAATACACAAGCAACAGATCTGGTTGACATTCCTGCTGTCAGCATGCCAATTGCACGCTCCCTCAATGCTTGTGGCATCTGTGACATTTTGCTGTGAGACAAAACTGCACATTTCAGGGTGGCCTTTTATTGTGGACAGTCTAAGGCACACCTGTGCACTAATCATGATGTCAGATCAGCATCTTGATGTGGCACACCTGTGAGGTGGGATGGATTATCTCAGCAAAGCAGAAGTGCTCACTATCACACATTTAGACAGATTTGTGAACAATGTTTGAGAGAAATGGTACAATTGTGTATCTGGAATGAATTTTAGATCTTTAAGTCCATCTCATGAAAAATGGGAGCAAAAACAAAAGTGTTGCGTTTATATTTTTGTTGAGTGTATATTACATGTTTTAATCCATAGGCTACAAAAACTCCTGTGTAAAAACTACATGTTGAGGTTTTTTAGGAGTTGTGCCAGACTCCGTTTTATCTCTGTGCAGTTACCATGCAACTAGCAGATACTCCAGGAAGTCAATGCTATTTTTTTATTTAACCTTTATTTAACCAGGCAAGATTGCTTGAGGTCAAATGACCTCTTTTACGAGCAAAGCTATGTTTCCTCCTTTTGTGAATTGACTGTTTTGTTTTAATTAGCTGACACACTGTAAACAATTGCTGTAAATTTACAGCAGGATTTCAACAGCATT
The DNA here is from genome assembly GCF_949987685.1 of Ammodytes marinus. Classification (NCBI taxonomy): domain Eukaryota; kingdom Metazoa; phylum Chordata; class Actinopteri; order Uranoscopiformes; family Ammodytidae; genus Ammodytes; species Ammodytes marinus. Next base: position 32,382,340 of record NC_137235.1, read on the forward strand.
TACCTGTTATTTATAAAAACAGCATTTAACTGTTAAAATAAAAGGCAGTCTGTTAAATTACAGTCCTTTGCTGTTATTTTACGGAACGGTAATGTTTTTCAGAAATACTGAACTTTCTTGTTAATTTACCATCAAACTTGGAAGGGACAACTTGACATGAGCTGCCTGCACATGTGAAGCTTATACAGTTTTCTTCATTAATCCTCATCCATCCACATCTTAAGTAATAAGTGTTGTTTACTGTATATCCTCTGGTTAAGTTTACTTAAAGTTGAGTTATATCTACTTGGAAATGGAAATTGCAGTTAACGTAATTAAACCGAGTTAGTCTTACTTAACTGAAGAGTTGTGTATACTCTAGAATTATGGAAACGGATTGCCTTAGATAAATCAAGTAAGCACAACAAAGTGTATTATAGAGACGCCCCCTTTCCCACAATGACTTGCACTGGACTAAACGTTTGTTATGTTGCTATTTGCACCCTCAGTGAAGGGGATGTTTCATTCCATTACGTCACTATGCATTTTGTTTAAAGCATTGCTGTGTGAACTAACTGTTATTTTTGGTTATAACAAACGGTTTGTGGAAATCTTAAACAAGATCCCTAGTTCAACTCAGGAGACAATTTACAATTGAAATGAATCATTCCATTGAACTTAATATATTGTAAAAAGTGTCTTGAAGTAACAAACAGAAGCTGCTCTCTGTGTTTAGCATTTGAACAAATAGGGAACATAGTAAACAGATCTGCCCAATGAAATATAACATCCCCTTCACTCACGGTGCAAACAACATAACAAACATTTAGTCCAGGTTCATCCCTTTTTTCATTAACAGTATAATCCTGTCAAATTTAGTGACAGTCAAATAATGTTAATTTAACAGTAAGAAAATGGCAACCCTGCTGCCAGTTGATTACTGTTTTTACTGAAAAAACAGGTTCATACAGTTTTCTTCATTAACAGCATAATCCTGTAAATTTTATTGACAGTCATATAATGTTAATTTAACAGTAAGAAAATGGCAACCCTGCTGCCAGTTGATTAATGTTTTTTTACAGGGAAATTTCTTACAGTGCAGGACTACAGCCATGCTAGCAGCGGTACTTAAGGTGCCAACACACTGCACGCCGCGGCCGCGCGAATCGCAGGTTCTGCGCCGCGTGATCATATTGGGTCATATTGTGTCCGCCGCCCGCCGCCCGACCAGAGTAGCCTTCTCTACTCTGGGGATATGCTGGCACTGGTGCTAACCGGTGCTGAGAGCACCAGTCTGCTGTGCTGATGGTGCTTTACCCAAGCTAACCGGTGCTAACTTGGTTCATAAAGCAAAACTGATTGCTTTTTGAACCAAGTTAGCACCGGTTGTACACAGCAGGCAACAGACACAGAGGCTATTCACAGAACTTATGGGAGCAAACTGTGACTATTATGTTTTCATCCATCTTAATTTCCTCTGTCAGTCGTACCGAAGCGAGTGACGTCGGGAGGAGCTCAACGCTGATTGGCTATCGCGGCGCGGCCGGCGGCAAAAAGTTCTATATTTTAAACTTCTGCGGCTACGCCCTAGCCGCGTAAACCGCTCGCCGCGTGAACCGCTCGCCGCTGGCTGCCCATTCGCGCGGCAGCGCTCTAAATACATTGACTTCCTATGTAAACCCGCCGCGCGGCGGTGTGCAGTGTGTTGGCACCTTTAAAGGTTCAGTGAGCGGAATGTTCAGTTTAGCTAACGTCCTGTCAGTTACTGCAGTTAGCAGTCCCCTCCCTCGTCCCCACGTAACCACATTAATGCACTGCTGTCTTCAAGCAGCGAGTTATCCAGCATCATCTCAGATCCATAAGTTTGATAAAACATGATAAAAACCATCAAAACAGACAATAGGAAGGATTTTTACCTGCTCCGCCATTGTAGGCGCATACACATTCACCCAGCTCTGCACGTGCAGTCGTGCACCGGCAGTGAGACGGGTGCCGGTTTGTAGCGTTCTCTCTTCTGATTGGTTATCAGTAGTAGGATCCCCGAAAAGTTTATTTGCCGATTACATGCAGAGCGAGTGACTGAGAGATCGGCTTTATGAGACGCGCACATTATGTAAGTGATCACTGTATGAATAAAGAGCGATTTAACACTTATATTAACATAAATAAATCGCTGACTTCACCTTTAAGCACACGGTAGCTCAACACTAAACGCTAACGTCAGCATTCTAGCATACCCACAATGGCAATGGCAAACATGCTGATGTTTAGCACGTACATTTTTCGCCATCTTTGTTTAGCGGGCTAACATGGTAAATTTTTTAAAACTAAACACAGAGTATCCTATAGCTGAGGCTGATGGGAACATCATTAGTTTTGCAGGTACGCCTATTTAAATTGGAATAAATAAATAAATTAGACGTACATGATTATGGTGACCTGATGATCAATTACATTATTACATTTTATATCGGCCTACTGTAAAAGATTTCATAGCAATTCATCCATTTATTGAAAAAAAACACACACACAAAGTAAAACGTCTTCTGGATTCAACCATTAACGTTTGCAGAAACTTTTGGCACTAGTTTATTTATTTATTTTTTATAATCTTTATTTTCAAAAAGGTCTTGCAGGTGTTCAACAACATACAGTATCCTCTGCCAACAACATGACAGTAAATTCACCAATCGTCACTAGTTGTTTCGTCACAGGTTCTTCAGTGTTCACCAAAGTGGTGGACTACAGAAGACTGACATTGCATCTCAAACTAATTTCTTGCTGCATCACAAATAATTAATTTGATTCTATTCTTGGTGTGGTCTATATTAAACTCCTGTCGCTTCCGTTTGAGCAACAAGCAGCACTGTCACAGTTGCTCACAAAGCACACAGTCTGAGTCACTTTACCTGAGCTGTATGTCCCTGCTCTCCAGATCGATCCGGGCATTTTTTAGGACAGCTGAGCAGCCATGGTGAAACTAGGCAGCAATCTGTCGGACAAGTTCGAGAAGCATCCGTCTGTGGACGATGGCTTTGATAACATCCCTCTCATCGCACCCCTGGAGGTCAACCAGCTCCAGCAGCCGTTTGCAGAGAAGGTAAGTATTCAGCAGTAGCAGCATTAATGTGGGCGTACTCACCTTCCAAGCAGAAGCCCCAACCAGACATCTGTATCTACCTTTCCTCACCTGTCATCCCAGGTTAAAACTTTGGCCGCTGCACAAGAAATGCAAGAACCTCTTTGAATGGAGAATGCAAGAAAAAAGCCCACGCCATTTGAATTTGGTTGGATAATGCTTTCAGCAGAACAGGATTTTCCACATGTTGATTAGGTTTAATGAATCATTGACAAAAAAAACACTTTGTAGCTCCCCAATGTGTTTTTAGTGAATCGGTTAAAACTGAGCGCATTTGCAAATAAGGCTGATGTATTTTTAAACATGTTACTTGCCCTGCGTTCCAAATCACATACTTTTTCTTTTAACTACACTACATACTAAAGTACAGAAGAATTTTAGGGCCACAGGAGAGAAAAAAATAATCAGATAAGGAAGTTTTTTTTTTCGTTATGTCGAGAAATGTCAAGAATAAAGACAAATACTCCAACATGCTATTGAAGTTAGTGGGGCAATTGTGTATTTTCAGCATACTACAATTGACGTGCATGTATTGGGACATCCTCAATCTTTTTCTGGCATACTAAATAGTATATAGTATGGGGATTGGAACGCACGGATAGTGTTTTCAGTGGACACAGGATCCGCGGACCTGTGCTCTGAAGAGGTGGTCATCCATCAACCATGACGTGAAACAAATCATGGCTAAATGCTGAGTGCTCAGGTTTTCAAATGTTACCATGACAATACATTGTTTCTGCCACAGGTCATTGTGAAGACGACATCACAATATCAGCTGCAGCAGAAGAAGAAGTATGCGCCCAATATCAAGAAGCTGAATATCAACTTCTACAGTGATGTTTCAGATAAAGCCAAGGTACAACAACTGACAAGGGATGGATCACACTTACAAGTGTTCACTGTGTATTCAAAGTCTGATATAGCTTATTCATCAGTCCACGGAGCATCTTTATACACTTTTGAGGTGTTTTCAAATACATATTATGTGTTTCAAGATTGAAGTAGAGTGCCACAGACAGTTGAGACTAACGCATTGTTAGTTTGGTCTGTTTATAGAATTGGCAAACCTTTACTATGCCGCTTGTTGGTAAATTGTGTGTGTGTGTGTGTGTGTGTGTGTGTGTGTGTGTGTGTGTGTGTGTGTGTGTGTGTGTGTGTGTGTGTGTGTGTGTGTGTGTGTGTGTGTGTGTGTGTGTGTGTGTGTGTGTGTGTGTGTGGGTGTGTGTGTGTGTGTGTGTGTGTGTGTGTGTGTGTGTGTGTGTGTGTGTGTGTGTGTGTGTGTGTTGCTCAGATCACAGGTCTGATTCTCATCACTTTGGGCTTCCTGACCAGCCTGCTCCTACTGCTCATGTACAAAGCCATGTGGTATGACCAACTGACCTGCCCGGAGGGTTTTATCCTCAAGGTAACACACACGCGCGCACACACAGACACACACACACACGCGCACACACACAGACACACACACACTCACACACACATATTTGTATACGCATGTATGTACATGCTTAAGGGAGAGAGAGAGAAAATCTAAATGTTTTGGCCAAACGTCATCTAATCGTCTTGCAGTTTAGCAAAGACCATCAGAGGCAGCTCGTATAAGAGTCTCATCCTTGGACACAAGACCTCTTCTTCTGTTTAATTCCATTATCCAGGTCGAAATGGTCTCTGCTACACCTACTCAAATGGTACTTACACTGTGTCCAATGCAGCTGGCGCTTTGTTCCCTCGTCACACCCTCACATCAATCACAGGATTCTCTGAAAAACTGGAGCTGGAAAACCTAAACTCATTATCTCCCAACGACACCTTGGTGAAATGAGCTATAGCGCCGCCACGCACGTTAGTGAAGGAGCCTGTTTTCATAAGAGAAAATGAGAGAGTGGGAGACGCGGAGGGAGAGTTTGGGGAGGAGGGAGAGCTCGCTTTTTGGTCAGGCAGAGATTGGGACGCCCGCCTGTGAATCGGAGGGTTCTTTAATTAGGGCTGAGCGTGACTAAACTGTGATTAAAGGCTTAACAGTGAGGGGGGAAGCGCAGAAAGGAAGGAGGGGGGACGGGGGGGGGGCTTCCGGGAAAGGCTTTTGAAGTTTTTTTTGCCAGTTACAGTTGCTTTCAGCATTTTCCCTGCTAATGCGTTGTCTGAGACATAAAGAGAGGAGTGAGGACGGAGGGAGGCGTACAGTCACTGCTGTGCTTTTGAGAGGTTGGACTTCTCGCCGCGAGGGAAGGTCAGGTAGCAGATCCTCCGATTGGGAATGCTCGCATTCTAAAAAAGAACATTTAACAGGCGTTCAGTTATATCGGTACGCAGCTTCACTCTCCTCACACACAAGTGAATGTGAGTTTAAAGATGTTCCAAAGGATGGAATGGTTGTTTCCTTTAGTGAGGGCTCATCCTAAATACACTTTCTATGGTCACGGCTTCGACTGGCAACCTTGGTGTGTTAATACTGTCAAGTAAACATTTGCTGTGTGTATTAGTGCATCTGCCAGCAGTACACATTACACCTCATAATCATCGGCTTGTACAGCTTCTACTGATTACAGTTTTTTTCGATTGCTAACCCACAGTGGGCACAACTGTAGCTCAATGTGCAAAACTCTAACTACAGTCTGCACTACCAACAGTCACTGGAGCTGAACAGTTCACTTCACCTGCAAAACAGGTTCAGTGCAGCAAACACTATGAATTGTCCTCACTGAGATAACACACACTGTCACTCAGAATATGCTCAGAGTACAAACACTAGCATCAAACCCCAATACATCAATTACAAACGTTTAATCTTTACAGTTTGAATAATTTGAGTTATTTCACACAAATTACATAATATTTTATTTGATGAAAGGGTGAAATTCTTTCACATGAAATTGTTTATTTTATAACATACCAGTTTTTATAGGAAAACCAAAAGAAATGAAAATCAGAAGTTTGCTTCAATAGATACACATTTTGTATATTTTATTGAAAACATTTCCAAATGTAGTATTTATCTGTGTAAATATTCTATAATTGTAATACAGAAATCAATTCCTGGTATGTTGTCATTTACTGTAAGGATGCAACTCTTACATTTTTGTTTGCTTGAAAATTCGTAATACAGATGCAACTTTACAACTTTGCAGATTGCGTTGCACTCTCAACCCTGCCTCTCTCAATGAGAGACCATGATTCACAACAGGGTTTTCAGTGTAGCCCTTACTGTATTTCATCAGAAATTACAGATCAATGTTTTCTAGGTCTTCCTCCACACATCTGTCTCACTAGCCCCTTTTACACAGCTAGCTGGTCATAAGGTCCGCTGCTCAATCCAAACCCCCACGCTTCATTTTGCAGAGTGTATGAGTCTATTTCTGCCCAGGGGAAGTTGTACAATGGGAAAGCTAGGCTAAGCTAGGCTAGGCTAAGCTAGGCTGCGACTGGATCGCCACCGCTATTATTATCCTAAGTCTGAGCGTATATCCACACTTTATTTCTGTCTACAGTAACGTGACTTCACACACTGTGTGTATGTGTCTGATTGGCAGATCGCTGCCCTTACAAAGAGACTCGCTCACAGCAAACCTGTCACACAAACACACACACACACAGACAGACAGACACAGAAGTGAAGCAGTGAGCAGCGGAGTGATTTTTGTCAGTTTGGTTAACAGTCCCAGAGATGTTGGACTCAGCGCGTCGCGAGATCAACCGGCACATTGTGGGGACAGTAAAATACGGCCCTCTTACTGCAAGCTCCAGCACTTCTGCTCTCAATTCACCGGCCAGTGTTGTTGTTGTAAAGCAGGTGACCGGCGCGGCGCTAAATGTTTACGTCCCACCTGACGCTGTTTACAAGCACCTCTTTCATTCCGGAACTCTGTGTAAAAGGGGCTACTGATGCGCCAGCAGGCCGGCGTTGCTTGGTTCTGTGTAAATAACACAGAAGCAAGCAAAGCCAGCATATTGGAGTGATGTTGTTCCGTCAATATGCCGCAATCTCTGTGTAAAAGGGGCTACAGCTTCTCTTCTCCCTCCAACAGCCTGTCTTCCTATTTTTGAGCTTTCCCTATACTGTATACAGTATGTTCACTAACCAGTCTAAAACAAGACACCTTCTTAGTGTTTCAGTTGAAATTGCAATCAGCAGTGTTTGAAATGCACTATGCTGATATCCATTCTGTTTTGAATGTGTGGTCTACAGTTGTGACCGCAGTGTGTTAGCATTTGAACAAAGTGCTAGAAATCCACAGTGTTGTGCAGGCTGAACCGCTGCTGTGCATAGTGTAATTAGAGTTTTGCACTTGTCGTTCCAGTGTGGTTTAGCGATAAAAAAAAAACTGTAATGTGTCATGTATCGCTAAAGCGAGCGATTTATTTCCACCATTAACCAGCACGTTTCGGCTTGTTTTTCCGATCCTGGATCTTGGCAGTAAGGGTCCAGGACAGTGGGCGCTCTCACAGCTGCTGGTTGCCGGGCCGGCTTGTGCAGCTGAGGGCTGACCTGTCTTGCCAAGCGCATCTGTCAACCCTTAAAGCTGGGAACACACCGCACTGGCCGCGCGGCGAGATTACATACAAAGTCAATGTACTAGCGCGTGGCCGCGCGTCCACCCAATAATCGGCGTCCAGCGGCCGGCAGCGGGGGCTTGCGCGGCGCATAGAAATTGTGTCATCGAAGGAGCGTGAATCGAAGGCTTGTGCGGCGAACACGGCGCTGCAGAAAAAGATGAAAATTTTCATCAATGGCCGCGCTCCTGATTCACGCGCCTCTCATGAGGTGGACGCCGATTATTGGGTGGACGCGCGGCCACGCGCTAGTACATTGACTTTGTATGTAATCTCGCCGCGCGGCCAGTGCGGTGTGTTCGCAGCTTTATCATTCAAATCTCTGTAGACGTGTATTTCTTTCATGGGGGAAAAATCAAGAAGTTGCGTCTCCCCCCCCCCCCCCACCACTTATATTATGCCCGCACCTCCAGTTGGTGTTGCATTTCAGAGCAGCAACACGCTTTTTTTAGTGGCGATTTTTAAGTCTGACCACTTTTTCTTCACCTAGGCTATGTAAAGAAATTGCGACATAAAATTGTATTTGCTATTTTATATCATTTAAGCGACAACACTGATTTAAACCTAAAATTCACAATCCTCAGCTGCAGATTATTTTAGCTGCAGAAACTTTATTTTATTTTTTCTACTTTCGCTGTTATTCTGTCAATTTCTACTCTACAGAGAAGTTCCTCTTCTTTGCCGTAATGTGCATATCCATGTCGTATAACCTCTGGGCGAGGCCTCTAAACTGAGAAAATATAGGGGCGTGATATTCAAATTACGATTGTTTTCAGCCACCGTATTTATCAATAATGGTCTGGCGTACGCTGAGATTGGCGAGATACGACTGTTTGATAAATCCCACGTGATACCTGGCATAGGATGATATTTGCGCCAGAATCTGCACCAGTTTCCACGCAAGTTTGATAAACCCTGCACCAGCAATTCATTGGCATCAACACAGTCAAAAAACAAAACAAAAACAAGAAAAACAATCCTGTACTAATAATACTAATAATGGTAATATAATATTAATAATAAGACAAAAATAAAAAATAACGATAATAATAATAATAATAATAATAATAATTATTATTATTATTATTATTATTATTATTATTATTATTATTATTATTAATAAATAAAATATTTAGAAATCATAACATCATTGTTGACAACCTACTTCAGAAAATTCTTCCAAGCAACAGATCAATGGAATCCAAAATTCATGAAAAATGTGGCCACGATTGCATTTTTCCAGGGTTAGTTTCTCTAGTGGTAAAAATTTTGACATTTGTTCCAAAAAAAACTTAAAGGTTGGCAGAGATTCATTTTTCCAAAAGAATAATATACATTTCTTTGTAAAATAGGTTATAAGTATTAATATTCTGCATGCTGCGACCAAAGCTTGAAATGAGTGACGAGCCGGACACACACAGCAGACCTGCTTCCTACGGTCACTGCACTAGTACAGTAAATACATAGAATATTTCAGACCAGTTTGTTGCCTAAATTGAAAGAAACAAACATAGTAGTTATGTCTCCCTTAACAGCAGAAGCACTGCACCCCGGCAGCACTGGAGATGTACTACACAGAGCAGCAGCAGCAGAGGGCAGGCCTCCCCGCGGGCCCCAGCACCGGGCTGTATGCCGCCCTCAGCCAACTCAACCACATGAAGACAACGGCCCCATGGCTACCGGTCATCAGCGCTCTTAAAGAAGCCCAGGCTAAACAAGGCAGCGAGCCGCTGACAGAGATGAGTGAAGGGGCTGATGGAAATGGTGTAAGAGGAGGAGATGATGATAGGGAGGTAGCTTAGGTTATTTCCTGACTGTGCGTGTGTGTGTGTGTGTGTGTGTGTGTGTTTGTGCAAGAATTGTATTCTTCCCTCAAACACTCCACTGAATCAGTTGTTTACACTGATGCTCCAAAACCTAAAAGGTGTCTGTATATCTACTGAATATCCAAATCAGCAACGTAAACCACAAGTTCAATCAACTTCACAGCAGTTGTTTTATTAAAATATGTGGTATGAGGTTGAAGGCAGGTCTAGTGTGTGTGTGTGTGTGTGTGTGTGTGTGTGTGTGTGTGTGTGTGTGCGCGTGCGCGTGTGTGTGCTCGCGCGCATGCTAGTTGTGGTTAGCGTCAGGAATGTTATTAAAGTGTTGGATAATGTGCTTGACTTTAAGAGTGTTAGTAAGTCCTGACTAAACTCTCCCATCTGCATCCTGTGTGTGTGTGTGTGTCTGTACACTCACGTAATTAAATGCTGTCTGTCATACATGTGAGTCAGTACACTTTTGCATACTTGTAATTATGTGCGCTGTGAGTGTGTGTGTGTGTGAGTGTATATGCACACATTTTTGTTCTTGTCTTAGAAAGTTGGAGGTGAGAGAAGTGAGGTGAGAGCTCTTTGTGAGAAGTGAAGATAACACGTGTTTAATAAGATTACTGAGTGTATCCTCAGTTCGCCATCATGGTATCACCATCTGTGCATTTAGTTTCAGGGGAAGAGTAGGACATCGTCAACAAGTGTGCTCAAGGTTTAACCATCAAGAAAACAAACTGTGATCACCTACATTTTTGCCGAAAAGGAGTTTCAATCCGAATCTCATTACCTCAAGACTGTAGATTGAAGTTTTGTGAGCGTCTTCACTTAAAGCCAGAGGAAAGTCCAATTCATTTGAGTTGTACGACCATAAGCTAAAGAAAACTTGTTTTTTCTTTGTCATTTGGGGTTACTTACCCCCAACAAAACTCTATGTAATCTGTCAATGAAACACAGTAAAGTGTTAAGTGTGTTAAGTAGAGAAAACATACACTTTACACAACCTCTGTTCTGTTACATTATGACATTAGCAACTTTCTGTATTTATGAATAAAGCCGAGAGCTTCGAATGTACAGTCCCGGACAAAAGTCTTGTCACTTATCAATTTTGTAGAAACAACAGTTTATAACCTGACTTTTAATTAATCCATTGGTTTTAGAAATGGCTCATATGAAAGCTAAAACCCTCCCAAATGATGTTTAATAAACTAAAATAAATTTGCTTCATTGAAGAAATATTGATCATTTAATGAACACAGAAAGGTCAGATTTTGGCAAGACAAAAGTTTTGTCGCCTACAGAGAGTAATGTGAACATTTAACAAATAATTTACTTCAAATACAACAATATGTTGCATAACATCAGTGAATTAAGTAGTGGTGCTGTGAGATCCATATTTAATATCTTGTATGACTTCTATGAGCTTGAAGGACTGCATCCATACGGTTTGACAATGATTCATACAATTTATTGATGAAGTCATCAGGAATAGCAAAGAAAGCAGTCTTACATGCCTCCCAGAGTTCATCAAGATTCTTTGGTTTGGTCTTCCACGATGGAGCAACCATGCGATGTAATTCAACCGATGATTCATCTGAGAAATCAAGGAAGAAGATCAAGGTGCTCCAGGACTGGCCAGCCCAGGCACCAGACATGAACATCATTGAGTATGTCTGGGGTAGAATGAAAGAGGAAGCATGGAAGACCAAACCAAAGAATCTTGATGAACTCTGGGAGGCATGTAAGACTGCTTTCTGCTATTCCTGATGACTTCATCAATAGATTGTATGAATCATTGTCGAACCGCATGGATGCAGTCCTTCAAGCTCATGGAAGTCATACAAGATATTAAATATGGATCTCACAGCACCACTATTTAATTCACTGATGTTATGCAACATATTTTTGTATTTGAAATAAATTATTTGTTAAATTTTCACATTACTCTCTGTAGGACAAAACCTTTGTCTTGCCAAAATCTGACCTTTCTGTGTTCATTAAATGATCAATATTTCTTCAGTGAAGCAAATTTATTTTAGTTTATTAAACATAATTTGGGAGGGTTTTAGCTTTCATATGAGACATTTCTAAAACCAATGGATTAATTAAAAGTCAGGTTATAAACTGTTGTTTCTACAAAATTGATAAGTGACAAGACTTTTGCCCGGGACTGTATTACTACACAGCAATGCTTTATGTTGACATATGTAATCTAACTGTAAAGACTTGTCATTAGGGTTGCAAAATTCCGGGAATTTTCAAAGTTGGAAACTTTCGATGGGAATTAATGGGAATTTATGGGAATTAACGGGAATTTACTCAATATAAAGCAACCCAAATGCACTAAGTCATTCTAACTATGTTATTTCAGTCCTGGCAAATGTTCTAGACTGTAAAAAGCAGATTTTTCAATTTAGTATTAAAATATTTATGAACATTTAATTTCAAATCAGATTTTTTTAAAGCCTATTGAGAAACCCAACTTGATATCATACGTTGATTTTTACTAGACTAGGTTTACAGAGGCTTAAACAGTGATTTTAAATATAGTTGGGGAAAATACATTTTAGCATAATCTTGACTTAAAACAACCAGATTTCAAGTAAGCTTGGCAAGTTGCACATAGCACACTGCTTACTGCAGTGGTACTGAGGCCACGCCCCCTACATGCACTGTGCATTCCTCCATCACATGGGGGGGCATTTTACTTAATTTATTGAATGGGTGGGTTGAGACAGATAAGTAATATTTTACTCAACTTTTATCTTTTTGTTTTCAGTGAAATTATTAATTGTTCATAAAATAATCAAAACTTGATAAAGTTCTACTTACAAATAAATCTGTTCAAATGTGATGTTTTTTTAAATGTATTAGTTTGCATGGATGTCTGCCTATGACAACATATAGTGTTTATATGTTTAGATTACTGTTTGGATATGAAAAAAAATTATTTAAATGACCGCCATTTAGTTAATTCCTATAATTCCCAATTTTGAATATTCCCAAAATTCCCGAGCGAAAGTTCCCGTGGAAAGTTTCCGGAAATTTACCGGAAACTTTCCACCCCTTTGCAACCCTAATCATGATCCATGTGCGTTTTGTTACTAAATGTTGTTTTTTGATTCCTGTTGCTGTGAATTTCCTGTAATGCACCTTTAAATGAACATGTACAGTATAACCACAGGGTCAAGGTCCTTATATGAATGTATAAAGTATTCTCTAGTCATGCAGTAGGTGTAATTCATCCGTATAATGTGCTATCTTAACATCTATTGCCTTCACATTTTCTATTTATTTAATTAACATTATTTAGACATGTATATATCAGTTGATGTCTTTTCAAAGTTGAGTCAACCATGAGAAACAAGACACAGTTCTCTGACAGATCTTGTAATCTGCCCCATTTACCTTTACACAGTCGTCTTTTTTTTTTAATGGCGGCTCTCTTGTTTTGTAACAAAACTCTTCCTGTGAGTAGGACCAGCAAGTGTTGAGAGCCTGATTAAATATTTTGGGTTTTTTAATTGAACAGAAAACAAATTACTCACTGTAAGGTCAGAACATTTAGTTTTTGTTTTGTTTTGTTTTTTTCATATTGAAATCATGAAATCATTAAATCAGCAACTAAGAACTTTTTGAAGATAAATGCAGTGGTCATAAATCTCAAAGTGCTGCACGACTCAAGTACAAATATTTCTTGATTTCAGAAGCAATTTCATACTTTTTACTTCACAAGGTTTATCCGGCGGTTGAAGAAGCATCCAGGCGCAAGTTGAAGTGCCGACCTCACATTATACTTGAATAAAAGCACAAAATGTACTTAAAGCATCAGAAGTAAAAGTTGATATAACTGTATATAATATAATTGGGTTATTATCAGGAGTAGCATTTTAATGTTGTAGATACATTGAACTACCTACTACATTATAATGTTGGACACAATATTTTATTATGATAATTTTTTATCTATAAGGTATTGTGACTAATAATTATAATTATATATAAAGACAATTCTAGTGGAGTAAAAAGTGCAAATGTGGTGTGTTAAGTAGCTTAAATGTAAGTTCTGCGGTAAGGTTCAAGTACCCTGTGAATGCATTGAAGTACAGTTATTGACTAAAAGTACTTCATTATTAACATCATCAAGATAACTAGCTATAGCATTTTACAGCTTAATAAGACTTGTAAAATCATTTTGACATGTATAAAATAGTTGAAATGATCTGGATCTACACCAGCATACAACAGTTTGATAAGCTCCAAGTGAAAAGTATTTCCCAAACCACTCCAGGTGTATTTTTCAGTTAATGATACGTGAACACAGAGCTCAGGTACTATGCTATGTTTTAATTCTAATAAGGTTCGAAGGTATCGTTGAATTTAACTTCTAAAAACTTTCTTTGTGAGTCTTTTTCCTCATTTGCTCAGAATGTGTGTACTGTGTCATTCAGAGAAGTTCCTAGTTAACCTCCATTATGTCATGATTATCTTCCATATTGTTTACCCATTGTCAGCCTCCTCATGATAAATAAAGCATCATCATACAAAACTTACCAATAACTGTGTTTGTGTGTGTGTGTGTGTGTGTGTGTGTGTGTGTGTGTGTGTGTGTGTGTGTGTGTGTGTGTGTTTAAACTTGCACACTTTATTCAGGTAAAACTTTAGAAAAATGCAGGTATTGTATATGGTGTACTTTTACAGTCTAGTAATTTATAATATTTCTTCCTGCCTTTCTCACCTACAGAAAGAAGCCAATGCATGTATGTTTTGTGAAACATTTGATATTCATTTTGAAGAAAAAAAACTAAAACCAAATCACCAGCATAAAGAAACTTGTAGGCCTACAGCTCCTTTTACATTATTTCGCTCAAAGATGCACAGTATGCATAGAATTCAAAATATGATTCCTTTCCTCCTCAAACTTTTCGTTTAGCAATTCAAAGCCAAGCCACATCCTCTCTCTCTCTCTCTCTCTCTCTCTCTCTCTCTCTCTCTCTCTCTCTCTGTCGGGTTCACTGCTGTGAGCCTGTCTGCATCTCATTTACCCTCACATATTTTCACACCATTGCTCTAAACCCGGGGATGTGTGGCTGGAAGTTTGTGTGTATGTGTTGCCTTATTATAAATGCATGTGTGACTATGAAATCCATAACCTACAGTTATGTGTGTTAAGTTACTGTGTGAAGGTATTTGTGTTTTATGTGTGTGTGTGTGTGTGTGTGTGTGTGTGTGTGTGTGTGTGTGTGTGTGTGTGTGTGTGTGTGTGTGTGTGTGTGTGTGTGCGCGCTCGTGCCTGTGTTTGTGTTTATGCCTTGATCTGTGAGTGTGTGAGCCCATGCTTGGCTTGTTAATTAAATCTATATTGAGCCCTGTTTAGCCTTTAGGTTTTTTTTTTCTCTCCTCACTGTTACGAGTGACATACTTAAGACGGCGTTGGCCCAGGGCATGGAACTATATAAAGTGCTAAAAAATATTTATTAGGGCATTTACAGATCCCATGCTTGGTCAAGGCATGGGATTTTGTGCCAAAAAAGGTTTAGACACAGGGCCGCAGGAGAAAAATACGTACAAATCCGCCAAGTAGTCATGTAAAGGCCGCCAAGCCCCATTTTCCTGCTTTATAGCATCAACAGATCTGAACAGTAAAATAGCAGGTTGGCTTTTTTAATTTGCCCTGAACGTTTGGGGTCCTCCTTCCCCCTCTTTCCCCAGCCTTCCCCCTGAAGACTGCAGGCTAGGCACGTGCCAGTAGGCATTTAGTCGTTAACGTCCCGCATTTGGATTCCTCTGAACCCTGATGTCACTCAAATGTCAGAGGTAGAAGGATGTTGATGTGTATACCGTGTCACTGCTTTTCTTTTCCTTGTCTATCTGACGCTGATAAGACATTGCAGCGTCAGCATTTCAGCAAAATGGAATATACCGTACAATAAAAAGACAGATGTGGATCTATTGGAGGATGAGGAGAGAGCACATTTAATAAAAGTATAAAAGTGAAGTTTTGAATTTGACACCTACTCACTTCCAGAAGGAATAGTTGGATATTTTGGGGAAATGAGCTTAATCCCTTTGTAGCGTAGGGTTAGATAAAAAGATAAATATCACTGAGGCTTCATGTCAGTACATTAGATATGAAGCTATAGCCAGCAGCTCGTTAGCTTAGCGAACCCCGGAAACAGGGCCAACTTGTCCGGCCAACAAAACAACAACTAAAGTGAAGCCCCTATTAAAAATGCAAACTGTTGGTTTTATACACAACACAAAAACACAAGTTGTTTATTATTGAGCGAACCGGCATCCACCTGTGTGGACATCACATTTTGGGCTGTCTAGATCGCAATACTACATTTTGCTCTAAAAAGGGCCTGGGGTCCACATACAAGGACAATATACTGCCACTTAGTGTTGGCAGAAGAGTATAATACATTATAGTTTAGATTCAAGATGGCCGACAACACACCCACATTCAGATGGCAACTCCCGATCCAAACTTCGACCAGGAAAGAAATCTAATCAAATTTCATGGCTGATTCTTGTTCAGATGTATAAAAGTGTTCAATGTTTGTTATGGAAGTAACATTTTACAAAGGCTAGTAACTGTAACGATTTACCATGCTGCTAAACATGATGTACACATATGTGGACAGAGGGACTTGGTTCTGTTAGTTTTATTGAAAAATCCTTGTATGTGGACAGCGGGACTTAGTTCTGTTGAAAATGTTTATATGTTTTCAATCAATCAATCAATCAATCAATAACCTTTCACTTTTCACTCAAGAGACACTGAGGTTGCCCTCATTTACAGTGACAATGAGTACATTTCAGCAAATTTCAACCCCAGGGCCAGGTTTCCGGCTCCTTACCCACGGGCCGGGGCCAGGGCCAAGGCCAGGTTTCCGAATACCAGGGCCAGGTTTCCGGCTACCAACCTAAGGGCCAAGGCCAAGTCTCCGACTACCAACCCAAGGGCCTGTGCCAAGGCCAGGTTTCCAGCTACCAAGGCAAGGTTTCCCGGCTACCAGGGCCAGGTTTACGGCTACCAGGGTCAGGTTTACGGATACCAACCCAAGGGCCAAGGCCAGGTCTCTGACTACCAACCCAAGGGCCAGGGCTAAGGCCAGTTTTCCGGCTACTATCCTTAGGGCCAAGGACAGGATTCTGGCTCTCCGGGCCAGGTTTCAGGCTACCAACCCAAGGGCAAGGACCTCGGATTCTGGCTACAAACCCAAGGGCCAAGGCCAGATAGCCGACTACCAACCCAAGGGCTAAGGCCATGGATTCTGGCTTCCAGGGTCAGGTTTCCGGCTACAAACCCAAGGGCCAAGGTCAGGATTTTGGCTACAAACCCAAGGGCCAAGGCCAGATCGCCGACTACTAACCGCGGTTAACCGCCGCCTTCGATGAGGCGGCCGGCGGCCACGGTGAATATGGCCCAATATGACCAAGCGGCGAGCCTCCTGCGTTCACGCGGCCAAGCATTAGACTGTTTCAGAAATATTTAAAAGTTCCTTTTAGCACATTAAGTTGATTTTGTTTGCAACTACTTTCTGTGCATCTTTCTTTTCTGCACTAAACGGGCATGTTGCTGGCCACTGTGGGCACTTTTTGTTTGCTTATCTTTTTACAGAGCCTAGGCTCTGTATTATGCCCAGCTCTGTTTAGTAGCACACACACAGTATACGTACAGGTAGCAGTGAAGAGATATTCACTGATTTTGACAAAAAGTGATTTTGACAACAAACATTCTCCAGAATCGCTGACTCCACCTTTATCTTACATAAAGTTAGTGTTTAAAATGATTGTAAAATAAATGTGTCTTATCCCTAACACCCAGCAGACAACCTCAGTCCCGTAAGTCTGCTCTTTAGAGAATTTAAGTGCGTTTCTCAGACGCTTGATTAACAGGAAACAGAGAGAAAGTGAGGTATAGAGAGAAAGACAGACAGCAGCAGAGAGATGGAAGGGAAAGCAGAAGAAAAGATGGAACAAGAGAGAAAGAGCAGATGAGAGGCCTGGGAAGGGAAGGGGGCAGGGGGGGTAGAAGAAGAGGCGGAGGAGGCCAAGAGGCACGGAGGTTGTGGAGGAGGAGGAGGGTGAATCCAGGCTGACCCCTGTGTCTCTGTGTGTTGTTGTGTGTCTCAGTGGGTTTCCTCTGCCCTGGCGCCAGCTGGAAATGCCTCCACTAAGCAGAGGCAGTACACACATCATCCTCCATTCACCCCCATTCAGTCCCCTTTGATGAGAGTAACACTATACATGCCCAGCGCGCCTCACAGATCCTATCAAGCTGCTGTTTAAAGGGCGGGAAGCGAGAGCTGGGGGCCAGCTGATCATAACTTATCGACTGTTCGAAACACACTGTCATCCCGTCTCGTTGCCCTGCGGAGCAAATAAAAGCCAGGACAATTGAGTAAGGTTTTGTAATTGGAGTGATGTTGTTGATACAGTGGTGTAGGTTTTCATGAGATACGCTGCCACCTAGGGGTCATCTCCCATGGTTGCAGAGAGGAATGTGGACTCCTCTCTGTGCTTATTTTGACCCAGTAGTTTGATTAACGGAATTGAAGTAGATTTTTTCTCAAAAGCCTTTAAAGTCACTAAAGAAAGCGGACTTGGATGCATCTTAATACACTTTGTTTATTTCCCTTAACAAGGTTTTAATAGCTTGTTGACCATACCTTTAATACCTGCTATCGGATTAGTCACAGACGCTCTTTAAAGTTAATCCTCATGATGGTCTTTTTAAAATGACTCAATAGCCATGAAATTAGTCATTAGTTTGTTATCCTGCCGTGATGTTCTCCTCATGCAACAAAAACCTCGCCAGTAAACAATTATCCCACCGACAAAGCGAGGTAAAGGCCCAAATCTGCAGCCCAGACATGCCGTGAGGAAGAAAAACAACCCGCTTTGCTCAGCTTAGCTTTAGTTTGCTTTGTTCTGGCCATTACCGAGCCGAAATATTGTCATTACTCATAGACCAAATCATTTTACGACATCCTACAATTAAACTTTAAACTAATAGGTTAATGAGACAAATGGAGTTTGAACGCTGGAAGTTGGTTTCTATTAAGGATGGCAATGCGGGGAGAATTGCACTGTTGCATGCTCTCTGCACACACACACACACACACACACACACACACACACACACACACACACACACACAAACACACACACACACACACACACACACACACGCTGTGTTTTTTCCCCCTGTGTGTCTCTCTGTGACACACACACAAACACAAACACAGAGAACAGACTGGTTTGATTTAGGTTTTTGCGGTCCACTCCCGGTTCAGCCTCAGACAGGCATAGAGGAGCAGAGCGGAGTGAACTCCAGTTCAGCCTGAGCCCGGGCTGTCTCTGCTAAGCTTCAAGTAGAAACCCTCCAAATTGGGTTTAATCTGTGTTTTGCTTTGCCAATTATCGACCCGCAGAGCTGCATGGCAAATGGGGATGAATGAGCTTTAGATGGGCCTGGTTGAGGGGAAGGTCACGGTGTGATTAATGGTGATCTGCTCAATCCATGACTCGGCCGGCTAAGACGTATAGCACGAGATGAGTTATCTCCAAGTGAGCATCTGCAGGAAAAGCATGATGCTTTAGGAAGTATGAAAATGCATATCAAACCTTTACTAAAAACAAAGTGAGTTCACTGCACAGTACATTTGTTTTTGAATCAACATGGTTTGTAAATGTGTACCCAGACAAGAGGTCTGGTTTCTGTGTCATGTAATACTAGCGCGGTGACAGCACACGTTTTATAAAGATGAATAGACTGTCTGTGAGCCTACTTTTCATTATAATCCCTCCTAATTATACCATGATCACATCATAGTCAAGCACTCAGAGCAATGGGACCATGTTCATGTGCTTTACTTGTGTGATGGTGCTTGTTCCGGATTTAGTTTTTTACCTCAAGGGACTGATTTCACAAACGAAAATCCCTTTACTCATCTCAAATAATTCTACTTCTCTTCTTCTCTGAAGTTAGCTTTCCTAAGTCTCAGAAAAAAATAACCCTGATGAAGTCGTCAACATTATCTCAGCCTGGTGTTAAGACAGCTTTACAAAACTAGAGGTGTGGGGGTTTGAAAGAAGTTGCCATTTGGGAGGGTGTGGTCCTAATGAAATATTGAATTGCATTATGGGAAATGTAGGAGCTTTAAACATACAGACTTAATGAAAGGATAGGTCAGCCCCTCTCTTTTTCAACTGTGTTTCTTGGAAGACCCTCATCTTTTTTGAAGTGAAACTGCTGGAGTGTTAGCCTGGCTCCGCCCGCCTACCTATTTCCGCTCAATTTTCATTTCACTTCAGTAGTCAGTCTGGGGCTGCGGTGAATTCATGGGTTCCTTCTCCAGCCAGACTTTTGGCTGTCCAATCAGCGAACAGAGCGAGTGGCTGAAAACGATGACATCGAAGTCGCGCTCCAGTTTCAGTTGAATGCTGCGTTCCTTTATACTCGGAACTCGGAAATTTCCGACTTGGTAGTTCCGAGTTCCGACCTGTCTGTGTTCCAGTGCATCTGCTCAGGGAAGTATGGACGCCTACAACCTTTCTCATCCTAATAACTAAACGTTAGCAAGTTACCGTTGCCAGACTACTAGCAACGGAACGCACCGTCAGAAGCCGGCTCATGACATACATCACGACTCACGACCAAACGTGATGCGATTGGTTGGCTGATCCAGAGTGGCACTGGGAAGATCCAATAGTTTTAAACTTCAACAGACACCCGCCTCCAAGTGAGTGAACGTTTGCCAATTACAGCAGCTCCAGACCTTCTGTACAAATGAAATGAAGTACGATGGTCTGGTAGCACCAGGCTACTGGAGTGTCCCTTTAAATCATCTACTTGTAACTAATGTAATCATTGTAACTTGTTTTACTGTGAATCAAACTTCAGCGAATGAGTACTTTTATTATCCATCAGTTGGTGCTTATTTTGAGCTCCAAAAGTTTAGATCATAATGAAGAATTCCCACCACAAGATCCTGTTCCCAAGTTTCCCAAACCAGATGATGCATTTTATGATCACTGGGACAAAGAAAAGCTGATTTTTGTTTTGGTTGTCGTCATTTTATCTTGAAACACAACTTTACGAGAGTCAGTATTAAAATAGTTTCCTATTATTATTTGAAATGAATGACTAATGATTTCATCCCCATAACTTATTCATCTGTGTCGATACATCTTTGCTTTATGTGGTCTCACCTGTGTTAAAACCTTAAATAGAGAAACCCTTTCGGTGGTGGGTTGTCTATTTCTGGATTTATCATATTTTCTGTCCGTCAGTCTCTTTTCATTCTTTGAGGATGTCCTCTCTGACCTGTCTTTTTCTCCTTCCTAGCTGTCTCCATCTACCTCAGCCTGTGTCAGTGTCGACACACAAAGCATATTTGGGATTCTTTCATTTAATTAAAGGAAGACAACGTTCATGTTGAATTGCTCTTTTAACAAAAGCTCATTCCCTCCTATTTCTCTTTCACAGTCCGTGAAACAGTGGCAGTGAAAGGGAAATCCTGATGACTACTTAATGCACCAAATTTACTTTGTTCCATTCAAAAGTGTCCAGATTGTCTGAAATATTAGAAGGTCAAGGCCCATCTTTTTAATCTTTCTATGATGCGCTAAATCTCGTCATTGTACTATTCCTTGCCTATTATTGTGTTTAATGTCTTTTTTAATCTTGTTTTGCTATGTGATGTGTCTGTCTATGTTTAATGCTTATGCCAAGAGCATGACTCTATGCTCTTGAAAGTTGCTTTATAAATAAAGTTACTTACCTAAAGTACTACCTACAAAAAGACTGATAATGACATAAAAAAGCATCATGTTTTAAAATTGTTCATCTCTGTACAAGCTTTCAATCCTTCCCCAAAAACGTGTTTAAAGTGAATGTATGACTCAAGCTCTGAAAGTAATATAGTTGATCAACATTTGTGCTCTCTCTTCTCTCAGGGGCTTCATCTATATTCCCCCACATCTCCCACCTGCACTGAAAAGACACAGTAATCAAGATATCCTCACATGCCATTCATAATAATACTATTAATAATAATGATAATAATAATAAATGTGTGTCCTTCCAAATATCCATTCAAGCATTCAGCCATTGAGCTAACCACTTGTCTATGCTAAATGCACTTTACAACCACACTGAACTTACTTTTGACCACACGTTATCTACAGTAATCATGATTATTAATGATGAATTGGAACTCATCGACATCATTTCTCAATTGAATCAAATCAAATTTGCCTGTTGATTACAGCCAAACATCGAAGAATGTTTGCCAGGTCCAGACCAGCAAACAGGGGTGCGGCCGCAACATTCATGGACCCCTGACAACATCTCACAACCCCCAACGAGTTTCTAATCCTTGACATGTTCCAGGGACCAGCATCTGTGCTTCCATAAACCGGGCGTCACAGACCAAGTTCCTCGACATGTAAATGTTGATCATTGGCTGCCGATGCATTGCTTCTTCCTGTCTCCAACCTTTATTGGGAGTATAGTTAGCTGCCTAGCTGTGCGCCTACACACAGTGACAACAAAAGATCCAGCGTGCTGAAAAAGATCCCACTTACTGTATTCCAAATATATTTACTATGACATGAAGGTCTTTCCTCAGTCTGCAGCTCGTGTGAACATCAATCCGACATTAACAGGTGAGTCCACGTCACTACGCTTGCTTTCAGAGAGGGTAAGAGTGTATGGGGGGCCCACCTCAACACTCCATCAGTTCCACTTGTGCTCTACATTGTCATTATCATGTGGGACCTCAGCTAACAGGCAGCTAAAGCACAGATTTTACAGGATTAACCATTGATTGCTGCTGCTGACAGATTCCCCCGAAATCCCTCTGTGGGGCGACTCAGGCAGCTTTCAGACTGAAGCCGACTGTCAGAAGACCCCACTGAGAACCGGTTAAAGCTGACACAGAGCGACTCAGAAGCAGTACTCACTCACACCCGCACAAGACAATCCCGGCCTTCTGTTATTAGGCAACTACAGTTTCACAGCTAGATATTCCTGCTATCCACAGATGATATATTGATTGATTGTCTTTTCGAACATGCAAGCGATAAAAAAACAAGTTTAAATATTAATAGATGAATAAATGAAAATAAAAAAAACACTTTCTACCTGCTCGAAAGGGGGTAGGAGGAAGTAAAAAAACGTATCTAGTCCTACCCCTTAATAGATCAATTTGGCTTGGATAGTTAGTATTATGTTATTAACATGTCAGTATGATAAAAAGCTATAATAAAGCATATATATATATATATATGAATAATGAAAAATTATATATATATGTTTATATATACATATATATGAATAATCAATATAATCACATACAAATATTATAAACAATTATATATATATATATATATATATATAGCCAAATTGGAGACGAGAAGATCTTAGCAAAACAGTTGGTAGGGCGTCCCCCCCATGGGCCTCGGCCAGCAGCAGACCCGGGTTCGATTCCAGCCCGCGGTCCTTCTCTGCATGTCACTCCCCTCTCTGCCCCATTTCAACTCTGTCCCTACACTATCAATAAAGCATAAAAATGCAAAAAAAATATATATAAAAAAAAACACATGAAGGGTATAAGAATATCCTCATAACTTTACCATAAACATACCAAAAATAAAGAACGTCACAGGCTCATTGCCTCACGGTGGCCTAATTCTTGACATGTTTTCACCCCTCACTTCATTTGACAGTGGTCATAACTGCGGAGAAATATTCCTTCGTGAAATCACAATAAATTTGGAAACGATGATGAACAACTGTCAACAAATAATGACAGTCGCTATTAAAAAACTGAAGCGACCCTCTCGCCACAAGCCTCTCTGGAAGGGGTACGAGGGAAGCCAAGAATAAATTGCCTGTCTGTAGTCATTTGAATGCAACATTTAACTGATTTATGTGAAGGCAGAAAAGCATTATGAGAAAACATTTTCCAAGTGCAACAGCTTGCAGCAATTTACATTATATGGGGGGAAAACCGCCGAAACAAATATTTGACTGGCCTCCATAATGAAATGGATATATTTATACACATTGAATTGAGTCAAAGGCTCTGTAACGAACGCATGGCTTCACCAGAGGACCTCTCTGCGCTCATGTAGTAAACATTTTACCGATGCTACAGGGGCCTCCAACGAAAGATATTAGAGCCATAATTCTCCCAGCAGGCCAAGAGATACAAAGATAATCCACATGAGAGAGAGAGGAGATACGCCAGAGGGAGATGAACGGTGTGTTTGAATCGGTGACAGAAAGAGATCCCGAGATTTTACTAATTCAATTTTAAAATGAGTTTGAGGCTGAAATAGATTTGCCTTTACAGCTCTAATTAGCGTGAGGACTGTGTCACCCTTTATTCCCCCGCATTTTTTTTCTCGTAAAAAAATTGCAGATGAAAAAGGGGGAAATACATTTGCAGCATATTTACCCCACAGTGACCTTGATAATAAAATACATTACAAGCAAGTTTTACTTGTCCAGCCTCCTGACCCAAAATGAGCACATTCGCGTCGAAATATGGTCACGTTCTTATTTGTTACATCAACAAACTTAAAACTTACACAAGAGGTTTTTTTAGAGATGTTTAATTATTTAATTTTTTTTAATGTGTCTGTTTAAAGCTGAACCAATCAATGTTTTGATATCAACAGAGAAACAAATGACTTTTTGACAATGGGAAAGCCATTTTTTGTGGTGATGATCCGATAGAGAACTATTTACCTGATTCTGGGATGTTTTAGCATCTTTCAGCTCATTGTTTAGATGTTTTCGACCCATGACTAGACGTCACCATTTCAACTCACACACTTTCACCACATCAACAGGAAGAGGTGGCTTTTTTCAGAAAAAAAAATTGTTTAAAAAATTCACTTCCTGCCCGGCACAAAATGACAGGCAGAGAAAGCTACAGTGTAAACAATTGCTGTAAATTAACAGCAGGATTTCAACAGCATTTACCTGTTATTTATAAAAACAGCATTTAACTGTTAAAATAAAAGGCAGTCTCTGTTAAATTACAGTTCTTTGCTGTTATTTTACCGAACGGTAATGTTTTGGAAGAGAAATATAGGGTTAAAAAATTACTGTGATGTCTTTTACTGTGACATCACAGTAATATTTACAAAGTACGTTTTTTTTTAACCCTATATTTCTCTTTCTGTGATGTCACGAGAAAGAGAAATATAGGGTTAAAAAAAACACTCTTTCTGCCTTTTCTCAGGCTAGGATGAACCGATTTTAATTTTTTTTGCACATTTATACTACATAGGATCTCAGAATTCAATACACCTTCATATTCAAACCGGTGAAGTAGGCCTAAAAAAATATTTAAAACTATAAAACATAAGACCTTCTCTTTGTTGTCTTGAGCTCAGCTCAGTGTCTGTAAAATTCCGGCTATTGCCCAGTTTTCTTGTTATAAATTTAAGCATGGTGTGGGTCTCCGTTAAACTTCCAGAATGAGTCATGTGAAGACATCTGTGTCTTTGTTTTTAAATGATAAGACGATGATTTACAGATGTGTACAGCTATTTTGTCCGTGTTTAGGACATAATGTAACATGAATGAAGCCACACACACACACACACACACACACACACACACACACACACACACACACACACACACACACACACACACACACACACACACTTTTGCAAGCAAGCATGCAGAACCTCAGCACTCTTCATGAAGGCGAGAAGACACAAATGCAACACTATAATTAATATGTCACAGAGAAAATATTTTAATGACTTACAAATGGGGGTGACTGCACACTGCCCTGTGCCATTTATTTACAGTGAGACTGAGACTTACTGGCATGAGGCAGCACATAGAGCAAATTCTTAGACATCTAAATTAGAGGGGGCCCATGAGTGTCGTGGCTTCAGATACGTGTGTAACCCCTGTGGTCTCCAAGCCCCCTCCTTCAAATTTGCGTCTTCCCTAATCAGTGCCAAATGGAGATTTTCTCTCTCCTCCCCCCGAGCTTGGGCAATATACAGAGAGGAAGGAAGTCATTGTATTCAATGAGAGCCTTCCATTTTTATGTTTTACAGCCGCGTCACATTCAGCCCCCCCTACCTCACATAAACGCAGCAACTCTTACAATTACCAACGCTTTCATGTGTCTCAGTCAGTGGTCGCTGGGGAAGGAGGGCCAATTGCTTATAATTAAGAGGTATTTGTTTTGGAGCTGCACGGTGCTAAATTCTTCACACACATGGCACTTTTTGCCATATACACCACGCTGTAGGACAACATCTCCAGTGCAAAAACATGGCTAAGAGTTGAGATACTGTACACTCTATGTTCGCTATGAGATACTATTGTTATTATGAATTTTAAATTAGATTTTAAATTAAGTTAAATAAATACATTTTATCAACATTTTGGCCTATTTCAGGAACAAGAAGCAATAGTGGACAGGTCTAAACAGCCATTGCTGCACTTTTATTCTCATTTGCGCCAAATGCAACAGTAAAAGATTTCCACACTTCAGCCAGCATATGCTAGTGATTATTAATTAGTGTTTTGCCTGCATTTTAGGTAATAAGAGAGAGAAGCAGTTAAATTGCAAGTCCTCATACCCAAGGCAAATGCCTACAATTAAAGTTTACTATGTGTTTGTTTTTCAATAGGTTTTTAAAGTTGGGCTGATGCAACAACTTGGCAGACACAGGCCTTGGAGCAGCAACAGTTTTGTCCTGCGAGACAAACACAACTGCAGTGAGTCTGAATGAGGGGGAGTTCAAAAAATTTAACTTTTTACGCTCCTACGCATGGCGATTAGCCGCGTTGGCCAATCAGCGTTGGGCTTGACCCGACGTCACATACATTGGCACGGTCGGAGAACTGTATACACAGAGGCTGAGAGACACCGAGGAGGAAAATGTATGCCAAATGCGGCCCAATGCTGTATGACAGCAGCTCGGGAATAGAAGACGTGGGCAAAGTAAACCAGGAGAATGGACTTCCTGGTTAATTCAGTGAATATGTGCAGCTGTGCTTTAGCCGATAAACCAAGTTAGTGCCGTATAGCATTAGTTAACTCACCAGGGGCCTATTGCATAAAGTGGTATTAAGATATCCAGGATGATTGATAAAGCCAGCCTTGACAAAGTCTAGCCTGGGCACTTTGGATTAGTCAGTTGCATAAACGCCAATCCAGGGGCCTATTGCATAAAACTAGGATAAGGGATTAACCTAGGATATTTCGGTTATCCTGGCTTGCGTTAGCCATGATCCGGTTGCATAAAAGCGGAGGGACAGAAGTTACCATGGAGATTTATCCTTTACGTTTAGCCTGGTCCCGACCAGGCTAAACGTAAAGGATAAACTTATTCTGTTGCCTGACTGGTTCAGTCAGCTGTCACTCCGATCTGAAATCAAGGTGTTTAACAGTTATTCCATGATCTTCTGTGTATTGCTTTATTTTCATTAGCCTGTTTTAAGCTGGGAACACACCGCATTGGCCGCCTGCGGCGGTTGGCCGCGTGAATGCAGGAGGTTCGCCGCTTGGTCATATTGGGCCATGTTCACCGCAGTCGCCGCCGCGGCCAACCGCCGCCTCATCATAGGCAGCGGTTGGCCGCGTGACAGCAGGAGGCTCGCCGCTTGATCATATTGGGCCATATATTCCTGACGCCGACGCCGAGATCAGACCCGTCACACTTACGGTGCAACAACAACAATAACATGGTCCAGCTGTGCCAAAAAATACAGATGTAGGTTCACTGTGTAACCAGCGGCAGTCTTGTCACAAATATCATTAAAACAGCCTGAACACGCACCCCGATCGCAAATACACACACATTAACAGCAATTCAGCAACATATCTAAACACAATAACAACAGCAGTGTGTGCTCAGCGGCTAAAATAAAGGCAAACATCAGCCTACCTGAAAGTGAAAGTGTGCCGGCTGACGGAGGACAACACCGGTTCTTCGCTGCACTATATTGGAATTCCACACGGACACCGCCGTCAAGTTTGGGTATATTATCCTCAGGAACAGCACACAGCTTGGTGAGTTTCACTATGCTAACCGGCGCTACCTTGGCTAAAGTACAACCAACAGCTAAACAGATGCAAAATAGCCTACACATATTTGCAGAATGTATTGGAAGCCCGATGTCCTCACTCCACACGCCCACCTCGTCTTGCAGACCACCGCCACCGGGCAATCTCAACGCTGATTGGCTGTGGAGGCGCGGTGCCCGGCGGCGCTGCAGAAAAAGATGAAAAATTTCATCTTTTTCTGCGGCGCCGTGCTCGCCGCACAAGCCTTCGATTCACGCTCCTTCGATGACACAATTTCTATGCGCCGCTAATGGCCGCGCTCCCGATTCACGCGCCTCTCATGAGGCGCAGCCACGCGCCGCGCAAGCCCCCGCCGCCGGCCGCTGGACGCCGATCATTGGGTGGACGCGCGGCCACGCGCTAGTACATTGACTTTGTATGTAATCTCGCCGCGCGGCCAGTGCGGTGTGTTCCCACCTTTAAGCTGGGAACACACCGCATTGGCCGCCTGCGGCGGTTGGCCGCGTGAATGCAGGAGGTTCGCCGCTTGGTCATATTGGGCCATGTTCACCGCAGTCGCCGCCGCGGCCAACCACAGCCTCATCGTAGGCAGCGGTTGGCCGCGTGACAGCAGGAGGCTCGCCGCTTGATCATATTGGGCCATATATTCCTGACGCCGACGCCGAGATCAGACCCGTCACACTTACGGTGCAACAACAACAATAACATGGTCCAGCTGTGCCAAAAAATACAGATGTAGGTTCACTGTGTAACCAGCGGCAGTCTTGTCACAAATATCATTAAAACAGCCTGAACACGCACCCCGATCGCAAATACACATTAACAGCAATTCAGCAACATACTAAACACATTAACAACAGCAGTGTGTGCTCAGCGGCTAAAATAAAGGCAAACATCAGCCTACCTGAAAGTGAAAGTGTGCTGGCTGACGGAGGACAACACCGGTTCTTCGCTGCACTATATTGGAATTCCACACGGACACCGCCGTCAAGTTTGGGTATATTATCCTCAGGAACAGCACACAGCTTGGTGAGTTTCACTATGCTAACCGGCGCTACCTTGGCTAAAGTACAACCAACAGCTAAACAGATGCAAAATAGCCTACACATATTTGCAGAATGTATTGGAAGCCCGATGTCCTCACTCCACACGCCCACCTCGTCTTGCAGACCACCGCCACCGGGCAATCTCAACGCTGATTGGCTGTGGAGGCGCGGTGCCCGGCGGCGCTGCAGAAAAAGATGAAAAATTTCATCTTTTTCTGCGGCGCCGTGCTCGCCGCACAAGCCTTCGAATCACGCTCCTTCGATGACACAATTTCTATGCGCCGCTAATGACCGCGCTCCCGATTCACGCGCCTCTCATGAGGCGCTGCCACGCGCCGCGCAAGCCCCCGCCGCCGGCCGCTGGACGGCGATTATTGGGTGGACGCGCGGCCACGCGCTAGTACATTGACTTTGTATGTAATCTCGCCGCGCGGCCAGTGCGGTGTGTTCCCAGCTTTAGGCCGCTATCGAAGCATCCTGGGCCTCCATAACACCTCAGCAATGCCACAGGCTGATTGCCTCCATGCCACGCCGCATTGAAGCAGTCATTTCTGCGAAAGGATTCCCGACCAAGTATTGAGTGCATAACTGAACATAATTATTTGAAGGTTGACTTTTTTGTATTAAAAACACTTTTCTTTTATTGGTCGGATGAAATATGCTAATTTTTTTAGGTTTTTGGTTTTTCTTTACTTTTTTGCCAAAATCATCAATATTAAAACAATAAAAGGCTTGAACTACTTCAGTTGTGTGTAATGAATCTAAAATATATGAAAGTCTAATGTTTATCAGTAGGGGAGAACGGGGTAAGTAGGCACACTTTTTACTCTAGTGAGAATTGCTCATCACCAAAACATGTGTCAATAGCCATTCCTACATTAAATTGAAGCTTAATGTGTTGGCTAGAAATGTGTGTCTCTCTTTTTTTTCCAACTTATTGTAATGAAGAAGTAATTTACCATCAAAGACACTCTGACACATTGTGACAACCAACCCCATCAAGGGGTCGGTTGTCACACACTATGGGGTTGTTTGTCACAATGTTATCTTAATGGGAAAAATCTTAAAAAGAAGGCAAGGAGGCAGAACCAAATTTGAATGTTTAATTACATTGTTAAGTTGACAAATAGGCCTACATAACGTTCTGTAGCCTTGGCAGCTGGTCTAGTTTGGGATGCACTGGGTTGTTTTGATTTTGTTGCCCTTTTTTCTTTTGCTTGCTAGCTGCCTTTTCCTGCTCTATTCTTTCCTTCTCTGGGGTGTCAGTGAGGATACAGCTTGACAATTTCTTTCGTTATTGGGTTCCTTTTCTGGCTGCAGCCTTGAGATAACATGTGACAACCAACCCCCCAAAAAATTTGACGACCAACCCCAACTTGAATTTCTTGCTAGCATCAAGGCCAACAACCATCTGACAACTAATTAGCTTGCTAACCACAATCTAAACTATAGTTTACCCTTCACACTTTCTGAGGGTAACAAGTGTTTTGTTATAAACCCATTGTGTAAAAGCCTAGAAGAAAAATACTGAGAAGCAAAATATTTTGAATTTGACATGAAAAACACAAAACATCCTCTCACCTGAAATGCAGCTGTCTTCCTCAAAGGAAGTCTATGTATGTGACCTCTGATCCCAATTCTGGACCTTTTTTATATCAACATTTCAGAGCTAGCGCGCTCTGGTGGCGAGATATAACGAATGTGACATCCAACCCATGTGACAAATTACCCCGTTCTCCCCTACATTACAGAAAATATTGAACTTTATCACAATATGCTAATTATATGAGAAGGACCTGTATATATATATAACGGTGCAAACAGCAACATAACAAACATTTAGTCCAGGTTCATCCCTTTTTTTCAGTATAATCCTGTCAATTTTAGTGACAGTAAAATAATGTTAATTTAACAGTATAATAATGGCAACCCTGCTGCCAGCTGATTAATTTTTTTACAGGGACATTTCTAACAGTATGAATGGGATTTGGGCTGAGAACTGCAGACATGCTATTGAGGTTGAAAGTATTGAGAGATGGAAAAACTCTGGAATAGGTTGATAATAAGAGAAAAACTGAAAATCACTTATTCTTAAGCAATAAGACTTTTTGTATATTCATCCATTAAAACTTTTGGATTCTCATTGCAAACACACTCTTATCCTGTTGAAAAGTGTCCTTCTGTAAACACTATTTACACTCTAAAGCTAGACTGCTGCTCCACGGTGCAAACAAGGGCTCACCTTTCCTCTGCTCCTCTCCAGGGGCGACTCCGTCATTCAGCTGATTGTCAGAAGATTTCTAATTCTCCATATAGCGACACTCAGCTCGGCACTATTGACTATTACTGTGTGTGTGTGTGTGTGTGTGTGTGTGTGTGTGTGTGTGTGTGTGTGTGTGTGTGTGTGTGTGTGTGTGTGTGTGTGTGTGTGTGTGTGTGTGTGGGGGGGGGGGGTATTACTACCACGGCACTGTCATTTGGTCCTGCTGACATGGCAGAAAACCGTCTGGGTCACAGAGTCAGCTGGCACCAGAGCTAATGGGCCTGGCCTGTGTGTGTGTGTGTGTGTGTGTGTGTGTGTGTGTGTAACAGAGACAGAGAAAGTGGACACACTGTTGCATGAATGTCTATTCAAATGATTGTGTGTGTGTGTGTGTGTGTGTGTGTGTGTGTGTGTGTGTGTGTGTGTGTGTGTGTGTGTGTGTGTGTGTGTGAGTCCCTCAAGGCCACCCCCCCCCCCCCAGCTCTGCTCTCTGTCCACAATGAGCAGCACTCTGAAACATGGAGCCGTGTGATGACAGGCCGATGTGCGGGGGACAATGCGCTGTAATTTGTGAGGGGCCTTGCCGCGAGAGGAATGATGGGTAATTAAGAGGAAGACACTGAGAGACACGGCGGGGGCTCAGTGACAGGCGACAGGCCATTGGATGTTTGTACCGACAAGCCAACAAACCCACCTCTAGTTCTCCCATAACTGGTCGGTCCCCTACTCTGTTTCACACACACAAACACACACCAACACACACACACACACACACACACACACTCAAATACACTCTCTCTCGAGCCCTGCTTTTCAACATCATACCAAATACTAAACTGTGTTTTGAGTTTGTGAGGTTTTCACTCAGGATCATTTTAAAAAGTAAAGTCCATCGTTTCTATCAATACCAAATCACAGTGACACTAACGTGACAGTTGAAGTAGAACATGGCTGTGTAAACAGTGCTTGTTGTTTCTAAAAGTTTCATTGTTTTTTTTTCTCTTTCAATTAAGTTTGACCTCGTCTGAATTATTTTAATGGTTGCGGCCGCTCTCCAAGATCTTAGCAATGATGTTTAGTCCAATCCTATTCCATATTAGTAAAGGAATGATGACCTAATAAACAGGGTGTATTCTTCAAATACCGTGCAGCCTGAATGGAGAGGCTACTTGCCTCTTCAAAAATACACTTGTATACAGATACAACAACCATACAATAAATTCAACGTTTGCAAAGATTAAACTGTTACATTTTTTATTTTTAAAAGGTTTCATGGTATGATTTTGGGCTTAGTTTTGAGGTGTGTCTCGCATTTTGTCCACTCCATTTGAGAGTGCACTGTGAAAATGAGTACATGACTGTATTAGTGGATAATACTAAGTTGCCCCTCTTTCTCTTTCTATCTCCCTCTTCCTCTCTCTCCCTCTCCCTCCCTCTCTTTTTCTCTCTCTCTCCCTCTCTCTCTCACTCCCTCTCTCTCACTCTCCCGGTCTGTGGGAGGGACACAACCTAACCGAGGTCTTTGTGAGGACCTGAATGAAGGACAGAGGAGGTACTGATGTGTAACATATCAAATGATAGAAAGACACGTGCTCCCTGTGCTGTTAGACCTAACATGATATACACGCCATATTTTGAACAGATCTCCAGGTAGGACAGCAACACGCTCACTCTATCAGTGTTCGGGGCAATGATGAGATGTCAATATGTAACTGCAAATGTGAAGAAATGTGAGTGCATATTAATGGATGTTGATTTGTTGAACACACAAATAGTTTGTACTCACTTCAAATACATTTCTTTATAAAGCCCAAAACAATATAACATTTGCCTCAGGGGGCTCAGCATTTAACACCCTCTGTCTTCAGAGCCCTTGCGCGTCTGCTCCGAAGGTAAAACATCGTCCCTGTGAAACATATCAATCTGTAAGTATCTATTCACTCGTGCGTTTACATGCAGACTCATAACCGGGTAAATAAACGAATGAGACTTCAACAGGACTTGTAAAATGCATGTAAACACCTTTGTCCGATCTACTTCGCACACAAATCGGCACATTAACGGACAAGCGAAGTCGGATAAGAACACCTAGATAACTCGTTCATAGTCGGCATTCTATCTGCATGTAAACAGGGATCGCATATCGCACATCAGAGTTTGCGTTCTGCGCTTGCTCGGAATCCCTGCCGGGGAGACGATGTAATAAATAGAAAGGTTGTTGCCGGTGTTGTGCCGAATTCCCACTCCCCCGCAGGATCCCACTCCCCTGCGCGTGAATAGTTCTACTAAAAATGATTAGTACAAATGAATACACAGAAGGATTCTCGCTTTTACCAGACAGTGACATAACAGCAGTCGCAACTACAACATAATTCACATATTACCCTCATTTCGATAATAGGACAGTGTAGCACAACATCGACATCAACATCGTTTTTCAAGTGCAGCTCCAAAGTACGTCTATTTTCGTGAGACAATCATTCGGACTTTACGAGTAGCACAACATACAAATCGTATAGGCTCTCAAGTGCAGCACAACATAACTTATATTTTGATGAAACATGAATTAAATAGCCTACTAACAGTTTCCTCAAAGCCTAAGAATCGCAGGGGAGTGGGATCCTGCGGGGGAGTGGGAATTCGGCACAACACCGGAAGGGAACCGAACGTGTACTCAGACAAGTGACGTGGTCCGTTTGAGTGGCAAGTTCGGTATATGTCTTCATCCAATCTAGTTGTCCCATTGAAACGCGCTGACTGTTTCTGTTCACAATTCAAAATTGCCTTGAAAGAAACATATAAATGATCATAGGAAATCCTGGATAAAAAAAAGAAGAAGCTTGGTTTGGATGAGGAACATGTTACGCATATTGATAAAAGGAAAGAACTGCTGAATAAAAGAGGAGGGTATTTTTAAAACTGCTTTTTCTTCTGTTTTATATCCAGCGGTGTGGCCATCAGCAGCGTTCTCCTTCCCTTCACCTTTGAGTCGACAGCAGAGACAAATTAGTCATGACAGTAAAACAAAGCAGGGCGATCTGGGCTCTGGGAGAAACACAACAGCTTTTTTTTCTCTTCTCGGGATACTTATAAACACACACTGATTACCATTTACAAAAATAAAAGTTTTTTTTCTCTCTCTTCCATTCTTGCCAAACAACACTCAAAGCATTATATCTCCATATGACATCACATTGTCGACATTTGGATAGTTTAGGGAAAATACAACCAAACCTACTACAGTATTATTCTTAGAAGTTTTAACAGCTTCATGGGGATTTCAGTTGCAGTTTCCTTTGAAAGTAAATCAATTTTACACTACACATTGTTACCCTCTGTTTTCTATCTTAAAGCACTTCTATAACATATCAGGAGAATTTTGGCCCTTGCACTAAAAAAAAGGCTGTGGTTGAAATCCAATACATATGAAAAGAGGCATTTAGCCTTCCAGAAAATCTCCAAAATGTTCTCTTTTCCTTTGCGTTTCTTCTCTTCCTCCGCAAACCTTTTCATCTCATTGAAGTTTCGCCGCATTACTACAGGGACCTTCAGACCGCAGCACTGAATCCTCAAGGTATACGTACATGGGCCCTGTTCCCACAGAGCTTATATCGGCCCATGTCTGCACATCTCTCCCTTACATCTCCCTCGCAGCCTGTAAATCACCAAAGCGCACTCCCGGCCTCCCTCTGAATAAACGCGCCGGAGTCGCTGACTAATTGATAGCGTTACAATCTGCACTGGTTCATAGTGGCGCTAAATTGAAAACACCGGGGGTGGAAGACTGGTTGGATGATGGCAGTAAAGAGAGGGAGTATAGTCTGGTGAAGGGAGAGAGAGAGAAAGACATAGCTGGAGGGGGAGAGACAGAGGGAGGGAGAGGAAGAGGTTTTGACGATAGAGACGGAGAAGAGAGAAGAGGGAGTTAATAGGATGCTGATAGGAGGAAGTTCAAGGAGAAACAAGGAGATAAAAGAGAGGGAGATGGCCGGACAAAGAGAAGAGGAGTGGTAAGCAAGATAGTTTCAGGAAGAAATGTGAAATGACCACTGTTCTCATCGCATGCTGTGTTAACCCAAACCTTCCTGAAATACCTTAACAGTTTTGTGGCTCTATCAAAACTTCACAATAGTTGTGCCACGTGAACAAATTACATTATTATGCTCTGTGGACGGCAATGTTACACTTTGGTTCCAGGCTATAATATCTAAGGAATTGCAATAGTTTTGGTGATCCTTAAACATCATTTAACACCATCATCAGGTCAGAACATGAATATGTCGGTTACATACCTGCAAAAAACATTACAGTAATTCCATCAGATTCAGTTGTAAGCTACAGTGTGTTACCTGCCAACATGCTAAACTAAGAAAGCGTAAACATTGACATGAGCATGTTAGCATCCTCACTGTTAGCAAACTGACATTAGCATTTTGCTGGGAGCCCCACTACCCCTAGTGAAAAAAAGGCTAGCATGACCATATCTGATTAAGTATTGTTTAGAAAAAGCATGGTTTTCTTTGCCTACACTAAAAAATGTAACGTTTAAACATTTATCCACTCTTAGGTGCCTTTGAGTCCAAGGGGTTTAAGACACTGACCAGGAAGTACAAGGTCCACAGGAGTCGGGCCGCAGACCTTTGTTGTGTATTATTCCTCATCTGTATCTCACTCTCTCTTCTCATTTCCTGTCATCTCTCCACTGTCAATTCTAATAAACGTATGAAAGTTAAGATTCATCCACTCTGGAGACTTTTGGGACAAACCCGCTCGTGTATATAGTGTGGACACTGCAAAAACAGAGAGATGCACTTGAAATGTAAAGTATTGGGTCACTCTTAAAGCATATATAGACACATAGGGAGAAAAAGCAAGATAGACAGAGAGGAGGAGAGGGAGGAGGGCTTGTCCTTTGATCTGGGTGCATGTCTGCTATGCTGTTTTCCTTCAAGGCTTCCTGGTAAGTTTCAGTAGACACCAGCGGGTCCACTCTCGGGGAATCGGACGCTAATGGATCAGTTAAAGGGGCCTATGCTTTATGGCCGGGCTAAGTGTTATCATCTGGGGTTAAAGACACTGACCATGGAGCAAACCCCTGCCAGATAGCCGCTCCTCTGGGGGATTACAGTAGGCCCTTTGCCAAAGTTAAGCGGAGGCAATTGAAGGGAAAGTGGTGCTCATTCTTTGTTTTGTTTGGGTTCATTTATCTCACTTAAATTTCTCTCTTCTAACTCATCTCTCACTCTCCCTCTTCTCTCTCTGTTTCTTTCCACTTTCTCCCTTGTTCTCCCGACAGATGCACATTAGAGGAATACTTTTCTCAAGCTTCCTGGACACGGTTTGAGACCATTTGTCAGTTGCGCAAGACAGAAAGCCGACGATAGATTCCAGAGGTTGAGGTGACCCCCTTTCATACAGCGGTTTTATCCGTGGGACCTGTCAGAGACCGAACGTTTCAAATAGGTTGCAGGGTAACCGTCTGATAAGGATCACAAAGACAGAGGCATGCCTCCTAAAGTGATCACTCTCCCTCTGTGTTTTGGTTTAACGAGTGGGGCCGAGGGCTGGATTGACAGCTCATAGGCTCCCTCTAATTGAATGTGATAGATTCAGTCATTAAGTTAATTGCCAGCTGGTTTTGATCAGGACCTGTCACACTCGCTCAGAGATTTTATGGCATAATTAGTTTTTTTGTCCATTGGGGAAAAGGCAGGCTGAATACCAGGTCTATGACAACGCACCAGACCTTTCAGTTGTGACTTTGCATCCCATCATGTTAACAGCGTGTGTTGTGTCAATGTGTCGCTACTGACTCATAGGTAACATGGGTCAGTGGACCAGGTATCCTACCCGCCTTTGTTAGCTTTAATGTGCTAGATTTTTTCAAACGTAGTCCATTTCATTATAAATAGATTACATTTTCAGTCTTGTTTTTCATTTTCCACACAGTTGAAAAGAACATCTCCAGGGCGCTCCGGTGGTGTAGTGGATAGAGCGCATACCATATTGCAGGGCTGTACAGTGCGACAGTTTTGATCGCATTTGCTACTGAAATTGATCACGTGCGATGATGAATACAACTCCAATCGCACTCGTGCTAGTGTTGCCACCCGTCCCGTTTTTCCCAGAATTGTTCTCTTTTTTTCACCAGCTGTGACCCGTTTTTTGGGGAAAATGCCAAAACCTCATTTGATTTCCTTCCTTCGTTCAGTAGTTAAGGCCGTCTCACACGGGCCGAGGAGTTTGTTGCGCCCGCTATTGCATCGGAGAGGCGGGCGGGCAGGGGCGGTCTTAACGATCTCGGGGCCCGTTTCAAGACCCTGTGTGGGGCCCCACACTTTTTTTTTTTTTTTTTTTTTTTTTTTTAATAAATAATGCTTGTGCATGCTGCCCGCGAAAATAAAAAAGATTGTGGAAACCAGTTGGTTCATAGACGGATTATGAGATAATGGGCCCAGACTCTTTGTACCGTTTTAAAGTTAAATGCATCAGAGCAGAGGAACATTTTATTTAATCAAATCTTGAGCTGCAGAAGGAACATTATTTTTCTTAAACAGGCACTCTTTACTCTGCAACTGTGAAAACAGTACAGTAGATTGGTCTGCAGACTCATGTTATATGATGGAGGGGCCCATTGCAACATATACAGGGTGGAAAGCTACTTTTCATGAACAGTATAGAATTTACACATAGCAAGCTTATTCCTGTTTGTGTGTGGGGGGCTTAGCTGTCCCTCATGAAGCCCCTTAGACAGAGCTAATAATGCTTTTGTTTTGCACTTGCTTTTCTATTTGTCACCTAGTTGGGGCCATGATGATTTATTTCCTTATATTTAGGCTATTCCTTGTTGGACCCTGTTATTGACATGAGTGACTGAGCTCTTTGACAATGCAACATTTAAAGTTACTATCAGTATTTCTGGCTTAGGCCCCCCCCCCCCCCGAGCCCTTGGGCCCCTGGGCATGGTTGCATGCAATATTATTCTCAAAGTGCACCAGATTGATGAATTTTACTTTAAAAGGTTGCATTTTTTTCTTCCGGGGCCCCCCTACAAGGTCCAGGGTCCCCACCCACCTCAGTCTCCCTATTTAGCCTATACTGTAAAAAGCACTGTAGGTGTGTATGGTTATTATAGGTCATTACACTGGTCAGTCTGAACTGGTAGCCTAATAATGGCCGAGCCCTCCGCCCCAAACATTCAAGTGTCCCTTTTTTTCCTAAATCCAAGGTGGCAACCCTAACTAGTGCGACAGCCTGCCAAATTGCAATTGGCAGGTTAGATTATTTTGTCTAAATTGCAATCAGTGCACCCCTATTAATTTTTCTACAATTATTACTGCACACACTAGGAAATAATATTAATTGAGAATCTCAAATGAGACCAAGATGACATGTTCAAAGGTAATTAGAGCGAAATGCAAGGGTTAAGGTTATGCAAGTTTTCGATCATACTTTGTGTGCTACCAAATTTATTTTTGTGCTACTGATTTTTTTTGCTTGCTAGCACCAGTGCTACCACTTTAAAAAATAAGCGTACAGCCCTGCATATTGGCTTCGGCCTTCGTTGCAGTGGTCGCGGGTTCAAGTCAGACCCGGGGACCTTTACTGCATGTCATCCCCCCTCTCTCTCTAGCTGTGTCCCAATTAAGGGGCCACATCCTTCTAAGGACGCGGTCGACGCAGTCTATGAAGGCCATAGCCTGTGAAGGCCGAACCGAAGGCCGAACGAGCGTTGTTAAATGAGACGGTCTCCGTATACGAGCATTTCCGGTTTGCGTAACAAGCCGTTACCTTGCGTGACGACTCGCCGCTCCTGTGCTGCCTAGCAACCCTGATTGCTGCCAACGGAGACAGCCTTGTCAATGGAGGAAAAAAGACGAAAATAAATAAGAAGGACAAGAAAAACAAAAGAAAAAAAGAAAGGAAGATAAAAGTTAAGAAGATGGAGCAACACGTTGCTGTTTTGTTGTTTATTTTATGCTATCTCTGAAAAAACCGCAATGAATCTTGGAATATGCTGGGCCGCGAAAGATACATCTGTTGGACCCTTCAAAACCGTGAAAAGAAGGCAGCATTTCTCGGCCGCATATGAGGAGCCTTCGAAATGGGACAAGCCTTGACGCGCCGCTATGACGCAATCGGTCTTCAAATGTAGCCTTAAGCTGAGAACACACCGCACTGGCCGCGCGGCGAGATTACATACAAAGTCAATGTACTAGCGCGTGGCTGCGCGTCCACCCAATAATCGGCGTCCAGTGGCCGGCGGCGGGGGCTTGCGCGGCGCGTGAATCGGGAGCGCGGCCATTAGCGGTGCATAGAAATTGTGTCATCGAAGGAGCGTGAATCGAAGGCTTGTCCGCCGGGCGCCGCGCCTCCACAGCCAATCAGCTTTGAGATTGCCCGGTGGCGGTGGTCTGCAAGATGAGGTGGGCGTGTGGAGTGAGGACATTGGGCTTCCAATACATTCTGCAAATATGTGTATTTTGCATCTGTTTAGCTGTTGGTTGTACTTTAGCCAAGGTAGCGCCGGTTAGCATAGTGAAACTCACCCAGCTGTGTGCTGCTCCTGAGGATAATATGAACCCAAAGTTGATGGCAGTGTCCGTGTGGAATTCCATATAGTACAGCGAAGCACCGGTGTTGTCCTCCGTCAGCCGGCACACTTTCACTTTCAGGTAGGCTGATGTCTGCCTTTATTTGTGCTGCTGAGCACACACTGCTGTTGTTAATGTGTTTAGTATGTTGCTGAATTGCTGTTAATGTGTAATGTGTGTGTATTTGCGATCGGGGTGCGTGTTCAGGCTGTTTTAATGATATTTGTGACAAGACTGCCGCTGGTTACACAGTGAACCTACATCTGTATTTTTTGGCACAGCTGGACCATGTTATTGTTGTTGTTGCACCGTAAGTGTGACGGGTCTGATCTCGGCGTCGGCGTCAGGAATATATGGCCCAATATGATCAAGCGGCGAGCCTCCTGCGGTCACGCAGCCAACCGCCGCCTACGATGAGGCGGCGGTTGGCCGTGGCTGCGACTGCGATGAACATGGCCCAATATGACCAAGCGGCGAGCCTCCTGGGTTCACGCGGCAAACCGCCGCAGGCGGCCAATGCGGTGTGTTCCCGGCTTTAGAAGGCTGCGGCCCCTTAATTGGGACACAGCTTCTGTCTCCCCATTTCAACACTGTACTGTCTAATAAAGCTTGAAAATGCCAAAAAATTATTTAAAAAAAAAAAAAAAAAAAGAACAACTCAATTTCATAATGTTGTGACTTTACTTAGCGTGGCACATGACACTTAACTAACCATTTATTGACATGGTTTTCCATGCTACCGTATTAAAGTGAAATCATGCTCTTAAACTGTTTTAGTTAATTGCTAGGTAATGATCTGTAAATATATCATAATGTTGTGACTTTACTTAGCGGGACACATAACTATTAATTAACGATTAAGTAACTTCTGGTTGTGGTTCTATCTTTTGATACTGTCTGAAAGGCCACACATAAACACTTACGCTTGAATAATGTGGGAAAGTTGCACAGTGAATATGTCATAATATTTGGACTGCAAATACATATACATGCATCAGAACCTGAGCAGTTTACATCTGTCACTTCTACTGGAAGCAAAAGCTACTTAGCCACATGTCTGTCTGCTGGATTTGAATCCTGGACTGCAAAGAATCCTACAGAAATGTTCCTATCCCCTAAAACAGGACTTTTGGTATGTTGATAAACAGGTTCAAATAGTAATGTGGAATTGAGGTTGCTGACATATGGGACTTCTGATTAGTTACTGATGGAGTAATCATTCATTCATGGCTGATTCCTCTATGAGTCTTACATAAGTCTTACATTAACTCATGATGAACTGGGCATTAGTTAAGCATCAATTAATGCTGATGAGTGTCTACTTAATGTAAAGTCGTATCTCCAAAACTATTAAAAATACGCTAATCACACCAACATTTGTTCCACAGATGGAAATCCTAATTAAAGCACCAAACGTGTATTAATCCGCAGCTGAAAATAGTCCCCAACCAATATACCACTACTCCTGTGATGATCACTATCGTTAAAAAAGGTTAGTTCCCCGCTTATTAAGAAAGTACTGAAACTTTTCAAACATTGATTGATAGATTGATTGACATTTTTATTTTGAACATGTAAAAGAAAAACTTTAATTGTAATACAGAAAATAATGATGTTACACAAAGTACACTTGACGGTTGGAATAACATGTTGGAAAAGGAGTGGGAAGAAGTTCCAACAAACATTAAAACTATTTGTTTGTGACTTGTTTATAAAATGTCTCCAGTAGGAACCAATGGGCTTGGGGCTGTCAGGGTCAGACAACACTGAGAGACAAACTAATGTTGACAGTGATCCTTTCATGGCATTAGCTGACGATAACGAGAATATAAAATATAGCCAGAATATGTATATTTTCAATGTGCTATCCCGTTAGTTAAAAAGGTAAATTAGGTACACAGAACACGTAAGACATCTTAACATCATTTCTAACACCATTTTTTTTAAATGTTAAACCATTGATCAGGAGTTGTTGCTGTGTAAACCTGAAAAGTTTCTTTTTACACACCAAAGTCAAGTAGGAGAGGGGACCTGTCGTAAAAATAGCCAATAACACGTGTTTCAAATTGGCCATTGGTTATAGATTGGTTTACAAGGGCTGGCTGGTTATCGGCCCAGTGGCATTTCCCTGTGTTGATAAAGCACCAGGGAATTGTGGGTCAATTAGTTTGCCACAGCAGAAATTCCTGAAGACAGCCAATTAAAGCTCTTGGCCCGTAGTCATGAAGCACACTCTTCCTGTTGACGGCTCACACAGTTATTCTGAGCCGCCGGCTTCTCCTCGCCCATGTGTCCAGTCCACTGCTTTTATGAGTGCACTTTTGGATAACTCCATTGTTAGCTGAAATGATTTTGAAAAAAGCCAAAGCATGTGTGTGTTTTTGAGCGGCTGAGTAGAGGCTGGCTATAGTCGGTGCTATGCGGTGATTGAGTTTCATATTTTTGCGCTGGAGAGCTGTATGCAAAAAAGATAAACACGACATATAAAGAAATAAACAAAATCAAAAAGGGGTTAAAACGGGTTCATCTTTTCAAAGACAGTCAGCGCCGGGGTTGATTGGAGTGCCGGCCTGAGCGGTGCCGAGTGTTGACAAAAGACGACAGGAGATGATTGCAGGGAATCAATTTTCCATTCTGCTCGGTTTGTCTTCGTCACAATGGCCTCCAAGAGGAAAAACTATCTTCTGCAACGAGAAGCATCAACTTTTATCTTTTTCCCTTTTGCTTCTGATTGAAAAAACAACAACAAAAAGCCGCTTTGCTGTCACAAGCTCTTATTATAAAGTCTTGTGTTCACACACGGGGCTGCAGACTCTTGTTTTGGTGACGTGACACTAACAGAGCGTAACGGTAAACACTGGTCCATTGTGGGATGTCGGTGGAGGTTTCACCAGATTCGTTGTGAAGGGCAGGAAAAGCAACAGCTGAGTCATAAGCTGACATTTGTGTACGTGTGTGTGTGTGTGTGTGTGTGTGTGTGTGTGGGGGGGTGGGTGTGTGTATGTGATGGAAAGAGAATAAAATTGACAAACAATGGACCAAGAAACATTCCCCCAGTGCTTTTCAAACATCGCCGTCACAGCCGACCGTTTTGCAGAAAAAGTGTAAAACTTCAAAGATGAACCATATAATTTGATCAGATTTAGACACACCTAGGATCAGCCTGATCTGTTGGCCTGTCCGTGTGCCAGGGGCCTCAAATCAAACAAGAGTGGCTTCCTGGGGTCGCTGTCATCCTCGCGGCTATACGACTACATGCACATCCACTTATGATCACTTATAACAAGTCTATAGACACGGGCGGGCGTCAGCTGATGAACCCCAACAGGCAACCCCGGGAGAATCCCCCTTTAAAGCACAATTATCCTGTGGAGCCGGTGTGCTTTCAAAGGCCAACAGTAGAATATGTTGGCCCTCTGATAAGGGACACATGTGTTTCATCACACTTAATTGAAGCAGGGTTTCCTGAAAAAGAAACAAGCCCGGAGCAATATGACAAAACAAACAGATTTAAGGACATAACAACTGTATTTGTAATAGGAACGTTTTTCATGGTGCATGGAAATTGCTTTTCGTTGGGGGCATATTTTCATTCTGCACAGCGCTGTGTGTGAGACATTATTTTCTTTTTCATTTTTTTTCTTTTTACATTTTTTTACTGGACATCATCCTGTCTTGGAGAGCGCACCATGACGATAGCTTTTCCAAAACCTTCCCAAATTTGATTACAGGTCTGCAAAAACCTCAAACAATGCCGTGGCAAGCATGTCACTTACGGTCGGTCACAAGCCAAAGTCCTTCTCAGATTTTTTTTTCTTCCCCTTCTCTTCTCCTTCTTTTCATCCTTTATGATCTGAAGTTAAGAATAAAAAGACATAAGTCATGCGTTTTAACAGGAAACACACAGAACAAATTTACGGTAAAGAGAAAAAAAAGGAGCTTAACGGCATGGAGGGAAAATACACATCTTGATTTGTGTGTAATGTAAACTTAAAGGCAGCTTACAGTGGCTTTCATTTGAAAAGAGTTAAGGGAATCCCTGTTTAGAAATGAAATCATCTTCTGTTGTTTGGATGCACATATAAGAGTTCAAATTTAAATAGTTTTTAAGAAAGAAAAGTGAGAATAGGGAGGCTGGAGTCAACGCTGATGCAGTGAAATAAAAGCCGGAGCCCTCTTGCGTGTCAGTGCAAAGCTTTGCTCCCAGTCATGATCTGTGGGAAGTATTCAGCATTTACAATTTCTCATTTACGTTGATATTATTTTACCTCTCTGGCACCGAGCCCCCTTTTTGGAATCCCTCCCTTAAATGTTAAATCATGTGGACATTAAAGTCTTTACTTGACTTACAAGACATGACATCTCTGGAAACATTACAACCCGGGTCAAAGATGGAGCTCGTTAAAGGATTGCACACAACCACAAATTCACGGGGAGAAAAGGGGATAAAGAGGAAAAAAAAATGTTTAGTTAACTCAAACTTCAGTGGTCGCGGGGGGAAGCTGGGCTTTGTAAGCAGCCCGCTGGAGATGAGAGACAAAGACAGTTTTGTGCAGACTGCTCAGTAAGGCTCCCCTGTCCTACTCAGTTCATCACAGGGGAAAATTGTGTTTGTTATCAACGGCTTTTAACAAGCACCGCAAGCATGGACGGGATGTGACCGTAAAGAGATAAAAACCTCCAAATAACGCAGTGTTCTTTTCTCCCTCTGATGTTAAATCAAGACCACGTTTTGGAGAAAAGGTCAGATATGATTAAAAGCTATAGTGCGCTCACAAACCGCTCTGTTGTTTTCAGTGGCACCAAGCTGGTGCCACTGGCGCAATTATGGCTCTTTCCTTATTTTCTGTCAAGCAAATCATCCCTTTTTTTCCTCATGAATTAGGCATTCACATACCCCACCTTGAGTTAACGCCAAACAAGCTGATCTGAAACACTCTTAATACACATCGTTCAGCCAATGCTTCTCACCCACAGAGTACAAAGAAATCTCAAATTGACTTGTTTTAGTCTTCACAGCGTCCACGGGCCAACAGTCAGTCAGGCAGAACTACAGCTAACTGTTTCTCTCATTAACTGTGAGTTTGTATCCCATTAAACCAAGCCAAGGGGACTCTTAATAACCCCCGCAGACGAGAA
Source organism: Ammodytes marinus (assembly GCF_949987685.1). Taxonomy (NCBI): domain Eukaryota; kingdom Metazoa; phylum Chordata; class Actinopteri; order Uranoscopiformes; family Ammodytidae; genus Ammodytes; species Ammodytes marinus. The sequence continues at coordinate 32,426,951 of NC_137235.1, forward strand.
AATTACAGATTTGTTAATTTTCTGACCTTTAATTAGACTTTACAAGCACATTCAGCTTCAGAAAAAGTTATTTTAAAGTCTTATTTTTCCATAGAAATCCAATAGACAAGGTTATTGCTCAGAAAAGAAAAGTTACACATCCCATTACTGGCCAAAAATCTCATTTGGCTTCATTTGGAGCAATTCCCCCTCTCCCTCCCTCCCTCCCTCCCTCCATCCCTCCCTCTCAGCTTAAATGCTCCAACATCATGATGCAATTTGGGCTTTTTAATCACCGTTTTAGCAGTTACAACGCGGCTGTCCGATTTCCTGCAACAAAACTGTGTAGCGCCATTAGCGCGAGTAATTCCACACAGCAGGCCTTCCAGTTGTGCATGTGATTCGAGTGGAGACGAAAACAACAACTTTTCACAATGGAAAACCTGAGCTAATGTCCCCCGATCGTCCCACCTTGTTGTGGTTGTTTTCTAGGGGCAATTACCCTCTGCAGACATTACGGGCCAGAAATACCCGCAGGTGGGATACAATCATTCCTGGGCTCTGTTGTTCTGTGGAGTGTGAGTGTTTATGCCAGTGAGTTCACGCTGAATTTCAGGTGTGTTTAGCGTTATATACTCGCTCCCATGGAAGAGTGAAACGTTGTGACAGTCCCATAAGATTTCCTAAGCGGGTCTGGAGGAGTGCTGGAGAAGTTAGTGCAAGGTCAGCGGTGAGTCATGGGGGCTGAAGGCAGACCATGGGGAGCGGGGGGCAACGCGGGGATTGTTTGCTACTGTGTCATCGTAACATTAGGAGATGTCAAGGTCGTGCTTTGTTTAAAGGTGCTGTAAGCGGAATGGTTCTTTTAGCTAACTTCCTGTCAGTGACTGCAGTTAGCAGTCCCCTCGCTCGTCCCTACGTCACCACATTAATGCACTGCGGTCTTCAAGCATCGAGTTATATAGCATCATCTCAGATCCACAAGTGTGATAAAACATGATAAAAACCATGAAAACAGACATTGGGAAGGATTTTTACCTGCTCCGCCATTGTAGGCGCATACACATTCACCCATCTGTCGCTCTGCACGTGCACCGGCAGTGAGACGGGTGCCGGTTTGTAGCGTTCTCTCTTCTGATTGGTTATCAGTAGTGGGATCCCCGAAAAGTTTATTTGCCGATTACATGCAGAGCAGCTGACTGAGAGATCGGCTTTATGAAACGCGCACACTACGTAAGTGATCACTGTATGAATAAAGAGCGATTTAACACTTGTATTAACATACATAAATCGCTTACTTCACCTTTAAGTGCTGCCACAAAGTACCCCCTCTTCAATGCACAAGTCATTCTTTGTTTACAGCCCCACACCTATATAGTGAAGTGTGTTTTTAAACTCACCCAGTTGCCATATGTCCGACAACGTGGAGGCTAACAGCCCCGCTCCACAGTTCAGTCCAACGCAGAAGTCAAACAAGCAAAGCCACGCAGCAGGTCACATATTGGAAATGGTGCACTAACAGAGTGAAAAGTAAAACAGAGAGAATTCCCGTCCTGTTATAAACTTTGTCTTGTATAAACTGAGCCAGTGCTGGGGTGATATCTGATAAAATAGATCAAAATTACATTATTGGCTTTTATAGCCCACTGAAAAACATAGCCCAAAGGTATGCTATTTGGCAGAGAGCGGCTCGTAATATGTTGAAGAATTGTTACCATCTGGCTTGACTGCGGGGAATGCTTCTCTCTTAAAAAACCTCAAAGTCAAAATGATACAAGTAAAACCCAGCATTCATAACCAGGTTGGCTTTTTTATGGAGGCCTGTCCACATTGATTTGGCTCCACGGTGTCTTGAAGATAACTTGTGCTATTTAGAAGTAATCTTTTTTTTTCTTTCAAGAGTGGGTTTCACCTTGTCTCTCGGGTACTACGGCCGAATACACTTATATCTGCAGCACTGTGATGATACCTGCCTAAAAGAGTGAAAAGTGTTATTTTAATAATCCTAGTTAAAGCATGCCTAGGAAAACAGTGCGTTGGTATCAGTTTTAGGTTTGCCTTGTTGGTTTCAACACTACGACCTCCTGAAAACACAAACATGCAACATGTAACCCCTCAGTCTGGACAAGAAAATACTATCCCCTGACATTTTAACCCCTTTTTTTGGAGCTACACCCTTCTAATCGCACTCCTGTACACAGTTTCAGCCCCCCATTACCTTATTATGAGATTACAATGTCAATGCGCTCAGAATTGTGACAATTACAGTAAGTGGTGGAGTAATTTTCAGCATTAAATGGGGTCTTTGTGAGCTATGTGGCCCTATATTTCCACGGCCTGTCATAGGTTGAAAGAGGCCATTCTGGCATCCAGTCAAATACCTCCGCATACATTCAATAAGGTGAGCAGGTATACGGATGCATGTACATTTAGGAGCATTTAGCCCATGTATAGAAGCAGATAGTTACATATTCATATCAGCAAACACTCTCAAGAGTCACACTGACAAGCTGCTGTGGAGCAGGCATCGTGTGTGTGTGTTTATGTGTATGTGCATGCGTGTGTGTGCGTGCGTGTGTGTGTGTGAGTGAGTGAGTGCTGAGGCCTGTGGCATATGAAACATGAGTCCCTGTTTAGCAGTGTGAACCGTGGGGGAGAGTGAGGGGAGGGGCGGCTGTTTTCTCAATGCCTCCTTGACCTGTCACTATTGATGATGTGTGTACGTGCGCAGAGCCGCGCGTGTACGCATGTGCACGTGAGTGTGTGAGAATCCGGCAGACATCTACAGGGGGACGGCCGCCCCCCTACCCCCTTACCTCTCTCCACCCTCCTCCACCGTCCTCCGCCCTACCTCTCTCCACCCTCCTCCACCGTCCTCCCCCCTGCCCCTCTCCACCCTCTCCCCCCCCCTGCAGATATCCTCTCATGCCACCACCTCCTCCCCTCTCCTGGCGCCCCGGTATGAGAGAGAAAGCTGTTGTTAATAAAAAGTTTTCAAAGAATGGGATGAAAAGGGAGGTGAAATTGAGCGGCCCTGGCCGTATTATTTCTTCTCCGTATGGGAGCTGGCCTCTCGCGGTCTCTCCGACGCTCTCAGACCGGGAGGGGGTCGGTGGCTCGGTGACCATTACTGCCCCGGGGCCAAAGCAAATGATTTGCCTCTCTGAGGCTTCAAAGGGGAGCAATTACACTTAAGTAACCAAATGAAAAGATAGCCCAGCTTGGCAGCAGTTTGGGGGAAACAGTGGAGGCCTTTGAGGGAAGAGGCACCACACCTCAGGAGTAATATGTAACAGCTCGCATCACAGAGAAAAGAAGAAAAAAAGAGAGGAAGAAAATAAACAACTGAATATTCTGCCACTGAACCCAAACCAAAACAACAACATCATTTAGAGCGGTTTACCAATCCGGCCGAAAGCTTTTAAAGTAATTGTGGCCGTAGAGAAATACAGACCCGACCACTGGCCACTTTGGCTAGCATAACACATAAACACGCACTGCATTCAGGATTACATAATGTGGGAGAAATGACATATGAAAATAGTTTTTTATTATTATTGTTATGTGCTGTCCTTTTGACTGCGTTGTTTTTGTTGATTCCTTGCGATAAGCCACGGAAAAGGTCTACGTCTTTAGCGCAGAAACACATTTTTCTTCTGTGACCTTTGTGTTTGTTTGATTGTGGATACTGTGATCACTGTCAACACAAACTGCAAAAAGACACGTGAACATCTTGCATCCAATGGAGCTTGGGAAGATGATGCGGAAACAAGATATAAATCATCCCGGTGCTGAATTAAACTGCGTGTGTTACACAATGAATAACATTAATTGCAATCTTGAGAAGCATGAACTGCGCTTCTGTGAGTGGCACACATTAAGTCAGCCTCTACCCACTGATAAAAGACTTGAGAAAGGCCCTTTTGAGTGAAGTGGAGACTGGGAGTTTGGCAGGGGAGCTCACCTGTGGAGAGGAGTCTATAGCCGCATAGAAGGCCCAACAGCTGCCAGGGTTGTAAGTCTAGGCACCTAGCAGAGCCGCAGAATGGGAAATGCAAGGCGCTCTTTGAATGCACTGCCACTTAGTAACAGAAGGCATGTGCCAAACTTGCAGAATGAGAATGAAAACTCCCCCTTCGGAGTTCACTAAATATCAGCAGCGACTCTCTTTTTCTCCCCTCCCCTCCTCTCCTCTCCCCCTCCTCTCTGTCTCTTTTCTCCCTCTCCTTTAGTCTATTATAATTCCTCCATAAAAGAACAATGGTTGACTGAAAGACCCCCAAACCACAGAGATATACCAACAATCGGCAGGGAGAGGGGCAGAGGGGGGACTCAGCTGAAGTGTGGAAGCCATCAATTACTGAGGGCCTAAAGTTAACATCCCAGCAGGATATGAGCATTAGAATGCAGATATAGGCAGGCTATGGGCAGCAGATGCCTAGCGGAGCGGTCAAAAGAGCACCCTGAGCTCATGAGAGGACATATGCAATGTGGGAGACTCGCCTCTCCACTCTCGCCTCTGGAAGCTTCCAAAGAATAGAAAATTAAATTGAATGATGATTGTGGTAGCGGCTCAAAAGAGCCATTGTGTGGAACTAACTGGAATTATGGCTTGGAAATGTGAGAAACAACTGACATCTCACATAATAGATGCCAATACACATGGCTGTGGCTCGCTCGCAATAAATCTCACACATCAGCAGTGTGATCGCCGTGGATCTGGAGTTTGCCGCGGCAACAAGTGTCCCTCTGCGCTCCAGTGGGGTTGATGAACCAAACAGGCTTTTCCCCTCTCACCCAGAGACGGTATATAAAAGCTCTCACCACATCCCTCCATTCTGCTCAGCAAGACTCAGCCCTCGGGGCTTCCTCGCGTGGCTAATTTACACTAGCCTGCAGGCTACCTTCACAGGCAGAACAGTGCAATTGTATTTTCAGGCTCATTAAGCAACAGCACAGTGAGAAGGGGCAGCTCTTACCCCCCATCAACTTTCCCGTCCACACTCATTTGCGCTGGAGGTAAAGAGCAGTACAGAAGGTGGATAAAGAAATGGAGCAAAGTGCTACATTCTAGTTGTGGCTCTATCAGGTTGTTTGTGTTCACTTCATCAGTTTGTTTGGAAGCTGGGGATGAAGAGGAGGAGGAGGAGAGCCTGCACAGTGGCTGCTCTCAATCTTCTGAGAACCAATCCGGCTGCTTGGTAGCAGGCCTATTCAGGATCTACCCATGCTTGTTTATATGAAAGAGAACCCTCTTTTTTAACTTCCCACCCTCTCTATTGTTTGTCCTCTCATGGGGAGGACTTTGAAATTGTAATCTCAGGATATTCAAACACACACATTTGTTCTGACCTTTGGTGCCTGCAATAACATTATTACTATCAGACAGGCATTGACACTTTGGATGCACTGCATTAAACCACGTGTTGACTTATAACAGATTAAAATGTTTGAATAAGAAATGATTTTGTTCTCGTAAAAAAAATAAAGGGTGTTAATGCTTATGCACATTAGGTTTACATTTTCTCAGAAGTTGTGCAACAAATAGAGGGAGAACAGCAATTGAACCCAAAAATGAATTAGATCATCAAACAATAACATCAATAGCTGCCAGTTTACACTTTCTGTAACCAATAGGCTATAGCTATACATTTTTTTTTTACTTTCAATGAAACACTGAAATAAAATACCTGGAAACAGGAACAACTGAACCGTCCCACATATATACACGTGAGATCAGGATGTTACCTTGTGGAGAGACACATGTTCAATGATAAAACTAGAGTTTCTTGACATCACGTGCTTTCATCGGTTTCCTTCAGTCATTATTGGTGAGAGGATTATTGTTTTCCTTTGCAGAGCAATAAAGCAACACATCTACAAATGTTAAATGTCATCCATAATTCATTTGGCTGTAGATTGACCGACATTCAACAATCAGTTACATTCTTAATAAATAAAAAAATAACATTGTTTTCAATAAACTTATTTTTTTTTTCTGGTCCAGATTAAATACGGGATAGATACACGTGCAAAATAAAATGTGTTCGATGAAGTACAAAAGAATCGCTGTAATTTAGACAATAGTTGCTGGTTTTGGCCTTGCTGGGATTTGATGGCTGCAGAAAAATAGAAAATTTATGCTGCTGCTGCTGCTGCTGCTGCTTTGGGTTTTTTTCCCCCTCAAATCACATCTTTGGCTGCTAAGAGCGTATGAGATTGCGGCAACATTCTTGGGTTTGTGAATGAGACCACAGAGTAGCCACACAAAGTTCCTCGTCCCCAGTCCTCAACCTAACTCGCCCACTCGCATTGTCTCTAGACTTTCCTCAAGAATGTGTATTTCTATGGCCTACGGCAAGCCAGACAAAATTGCCAATTGCATTGTCACCTCTTGTGGTTTCTCTCCTTCACAATCTCCACTGGCAGGAGAGTTCGGGAGGAGCCATCCAGATGGACACATCTGTTTTTTTGAAGATGTTAAGAGAGGGAAACGGTGTTAAATACGTTATTCAAAGATGTAGCCGTCAGTATGTGAGCAAAAACATTCATTCCGGCTTGAGTTCAACATGCAGATTCCACTACCGCCATCCAAGAGAAATAACAAGCGTCTATAACAGGACACTACATCCCCTGATTGCTTTTTAACAGTCCAAAAAAGAAGCCATGGTGGAGGCAATTTGCTTCCCTCACTTCAGCAGCAGAAAAAATATTTCCCTCATTACCCTGCATTCAAGCACAGGGCGCTGGGATGCCACAAGAGGGAGTGGCTTTGGCAGAGAACGTCAAACCGGCGTTTAAGTGCTAGATTGAAGCCGGTGAGATGTGGATTGGATCAACTTGTTACGTCAAATGAAAGGTCAAGATGTTTTTCCACAGCCTCGAGCGATCCCTGAGAACAGCTATTTGAACTGCTGTTGAATTGGAGAGAGCCACACTGGTCACCTCATGTGAGGATGGCACAAGGGTCCAGGTGTTGACAGACGCAGAACATCAAAGATGGAGTCAGCGATTCTAGATAATGCTTGTTGTCAAAATCACTTTTTGTCAAAATCAGTGAATATATCCTCACAATCCGCAACCTGTCTGTATTGTCTGTGCTCTGGAAAACAATCTATTGTTAATACCATATAGTATATAAAAGGTTAATACACAGCTTAGACCCTGTTTACACTAAAAACCCAAACGGATAACAGCAAACGCAGGCTTGAAACCGCAAACTTTTGATACCACCTCCCATGGTGGAATCTTTTGAGACCGCGATCTTGTAAACTAAACCAGTTTCTCTGGTAACGCTGACGTCACGGCTTCACTTCCCACATGCGTAGTCTAGGCTATTACATTTGCTGTCAAAATACCCACACGCGAGTGAAGTTTACAAATCACCTAACATAACCGTTTACAGAGCCTATGCTGTGTTTAACACTGGATGTTTTTTAGCACACACACAGAAAAGACAGGTAGTGGATAGTGAGGTGATATTCACCGATTTTGACAAAAAAAAATATTTTGACTACAAGCATTCTCATTGAATCGCTGACTCCACCTTTGAAGCAACACCTGGAAATATAGAGTTACCTCTCGCTTTCATGCAGAACTGAAGACTTAAAGGAGAAGTCACTGATATGGTCCTTTAAGCCAACTTCCTGTCAGTGACTGCAGTTAGCAGTCTCCTCCCTCGTCCCTACGTCACCACCACATGAACACACAGCCGTCTTCATCAGACAGTGCCGCGATGAAGAGCAGCGAGTCATCGTTCACGGGCACAGAGACCCGCCTCTTTATAGCGCTCTGTCTCCTTATTTGATAAAAAACGAGAGGGAGAACATTTTATCTGGCAATTACTGCAAATGTGAATGACTGGGAGACCTGTGTTATGAACTGGGCATACTGTTTAAGTGATTGCTGTATCAACATAGAGAGATTTAACACATACAGGTATATTAAAAATAAAAATAAAAATCACTTTCTTTTCCTTTATGTTCCCTCCTTTCACCTAACATCTGAGAACTTGAGGCGGAAAAAAACGGTGTGCAATTTTAGGCAGGACATCCCCCCTTCATGCCGTCTGCTAATGTCCGAGGAGAAGAGTGAGAGCAGCGGGAGAGTGACGTGTGGGGACACACTGGCTGGTTCCTCTCCTGCTCCACACTGTCATGTCAGCAAAGTGTCCGTCTGCTGCTCACGACCTGTAGCTACAGTTCTTTGTGCAACTGTCCACACATCTCACAGGGATTGGGTTCCACGGCGGCTCGCTTGCTCCTCTATAAGGATCTGTGTGTTTGTCGGAGGGCCTTGCAACAGCGGGGTGAATTCACACACGCTGTCGATGGTTGGACAGATACCAGCTCACCTGGACCCCCACAGAGTATGAGTACATCACTCCCAAGTGTTCATTCTTCACTCAGGCCAAAAAGAAATCTTTTGAACAGTGGAACACAAATGCGTGACATGAGCCTCACTTCATGAGCACATTCGATTCTTTTCTCACTGGACCCTTGGCTGAGTGAGTTAAAGGTTGAGTCGGCGGTTCTGGAACAACAATACTTTGCCAAAAATCACCTGTCCGTACTGTGATTGCGTGTAAAATTAAGACACAGCCTTGGCTCTGTAAACATGTTTGTAAAACAAGGTGTATACAAACAAAGGGGGCCCACCATAGTAAGCAACATGCCCGTTTACAGAGCCTAGGCTTTATTCTAACACTGGATGGTTTTTTCAGCACACACATAGTACGGTCATAGGTTGTGGATCATGTGATTTTGACACAACAAGCGGTCTCTGGAATCGCTGACTGCACCTTAAATGGAAGCGAGGCAGTATTGAAATAGGCCCCAACGCAATCAGCAATGAAGAAAAAAATGTAATTTCATCAGGTGGGCTGTAATGAAAAAGTTTTCATTTCTGGATAACATGCCTCCCCCATCGAGCTCGGCCCGACCTTGAAGGACAGATCTGCTTTCAAACTCGCTAACACCTTCTGACACAGTTCACTCGCCTGCATGCTGTTACAGAAATGTCTTCTCGGGGTGGGGGGGGGGGTGTGAGAGGGAGGGGGGGCGAGCTAAATACACTGGACCAAACACCAGGGGAGGAGAGGAGAACTGTACTTCTTGATGTATCTCTGCGTGTACCTGTATCGGATGGATCTCAGTATAATAATAATAATAATAATAATAATACATTTTATTTATATAGCGCTCTTCTCTCACTCAGAGCGCTTTACAAAAACAATAAACAAACAAAAAGAAGATGTAGAGTTGGGTTGGTGGGTGAACTAGGGGTAGGCAGAGGAGAAGAGATGGGTCTTGAGTTTGGACTGGAAGATGGTGAGGGACTCAGAGTCACGGATATGTTGGGGGAGGCTGTTCCAGAGCCTGGGAGCTGCCCTAGAGAAGGTTCTGTCGCCAAGTTTTGATGTGTGGGTGGAGAGGAGACTGGCTGAGGAGGATCTGAGGGCCCGGGGAGGTTGATAGGGGGAGAGGAGGTCAGTGAGATATGGGGGGGCCAGATGGTGGAGGGCTTTGTAGGTGAGGACCAGGAGTTTGTAATCGATCCGGAATGAAATGGGTAGCCAGTGGAGCTTTTTGAGTATGTATGAGTCTGTGTTGCTCTCATCCCCTTTCTTGCACAACACTATGGAGATGAGATAGAGGGATAGGGCTCGCTGGGCTTCTTCAAACACAAACCAGCTGGTGCCAGGAGACAGAGGGGACGGCTGTGTCCGGTACAAAACCCAAGGAGCCGTCTCCACATCAGGATCTACTCAAGGCCAATCACCATCCCAAAGCTGTGCCTCTTACCTGATGGGGGGGGTAAATTATTATTTTTTTGCACCTGAGGGCCTTCAGGAGTCCGGCCATTAGGGGTCTAAATACAGAATTTCGTCATTCACGCCATCGTTTGTTTACTATCTGTTTTTCTTTGAATGTCATCATAACGTCATACAGATACTCGTAAAAACACAATCAGCTCCTTGTGCTCTGTGAACAAGGCTTAAAGGGGACTGATTCATTGTGTTATCCAATTTAGCAAATTAAAGCACAGCGAGGGCTTATAAAGTAATTGTGTAGAGTCAAAGAGGGGGGGGGGGAGAGGAGAGTGAAGATCTTACGTTTCTTAAGAGACTGATAAATATATCTGCTCACCTCTTTATTATAGTGTTGATGACCGCGGTGCTCTCTGTGTTGGGTTGGGTTGGACTGATAATGTACAGGAGGCCACAGTGTGCGGCGAACACGTTTAATGTGATATCCCTTTGGACGTGCTGAAAGGGAAGAATTCAGATCACAGGCGTCATAAAACTGAAGGGAGTTTGAATGGAAATGATTATAGTGTGATAAAGCACAAAACCCATCCGTGGAAAATATATGTAGGGTAGGCCTACTGAAGTACTGCTCATTATAGCAATGTTTAAGGTACTTGTATAGGCCTAAACGCACCTTATACCTGTTCATTATTTTAATTTGGTAGGCTACTCCTATGTCACTGCACCTCAGAAGCCAGTGTTGCACATTTTAGTCCACATATTGTAGTTGCCTTGCAGGTTAAAACATAAATGCCTCTGAAATAAGAGATGTACTATAGATTTCACTTTCCAAAAGTTTAGAAAATAGCTTGAGTTCGCTTCACATCAACCAGCTGTATACCATAACATGATGCTGCTAACATGGTCATGTAATCTGATCCAATAATGACAATATGACAATCTGAATGGGGCTTTTTCTGCATAAGGACTACTTTTATTTGTGAGTACATTTGTTACTATTTTCCTCAAGCGCAACTTTTTTTTTTGCCACTGCCAAAAAGGTGTCCTGAAGCCTTTCACGAGGTCCCATTCTGTGACTGCTGAGCACAAGGAAGGCGTCTTCTGTCAAACTTTCCCACGAGTCTTTCAAATAAATTCCCATTACGCTTAACACAATTCAATTACTATTTTAGACTATAGACTTTATCTATTTATTTATTTGTTTTTAGACGAGACTTTTCTCTCGTTCCATAGTCGTGGCGCTGTGCTGAGTTAGTTTGATGAGGACAACGATGGGTTGTTTTTACCGCTGCAAACATTTGGATCAAACTTCGGCTACTTGTCAAGATGAATCAAACTCGATCTTCGTCCGTTCGTTTCAGACTTGACGTGAAACAGTTAACTGTCAGCGCCCCGCTTCCTCCCTGCTCCACGCACTGGACTATGAAATATTTGGAGGACAATTGGTTAAGTGGAGTTAACCGTTGCCTTTTTTCTCCCCGAGGTATCTTCCTTTTTGATCCTGCCGAGCCTGGCGCCGTGCAGAACACATCTAGTCTGGCTTATTAAATAGTATGACCTGGAGAAAGAAAACGCCTGTTGCTTCTCAACTGAGGCCATTGTGAAGCGAGAAGGGCTCATGACAGGCCTTAAATTGCTGTAATGCTGTGTGACCAACACAGTCATAGCTAATCAATTTATATCCCGGTTGCGCACCTTTTCTTACTTTATCTGATTCTCACGTTAATTGTATTTATTTTTTAAGACTGTAATTTGATTGTTGACTGCTGCGTGTTTATAGTCAAATTCCGTGAGTTAGGCCCAAATAAGGCCTATTTCAGTAGCCTATCTCGACTAAAAACAATTTGCTTATTTTTTTCTCCTTCTTCTCCTTTGCTTTGATCGCTTTGATTTTGGCATGTGACTCTTTTAGTTCCTTTCCAGCTTTACAGTCGGAGAATAATTCAGTGAATAGTTGCGATGGAGTGCCCGGCTAATGGATGTAAATGGTCAAGAGAGTCCTCCCCACTGGTTAATTGCGCTAAAATTGGTTTAAGCTACTTTGTGAGGGCCTTCAATGGCCCCGCGCCGCATGGGGTCTGTATGATTAACTTCTCCTTCCTTTCAAAGGCCTCTTGATGTTCTCTTGGAAGGCAGCAGGCCAATCAAAACAGCACTCGGAGACGTCACGACAGCGACGTGAAGAGCTGATTGGTGTTAGCTGGTTGGGGAGACAGCCCCTGTCCTTTTATAGAAGACCCCGTGCAGTGCGTAAAAGGCTACTGGGCACCCTGACTGCTCCGGAGACGCATATTGGACACTGTACACCTCAGCAGCGACTCCATTCCTCTGAACGGGCCACACGGAGGTGCATGGCCCCAACGCCCTGTATCATGATGAATCCTGTGCAGGGGTCGCCGTCCCAACAAGCCAAACAGCTTCATCAAAACAAGGAGGAGACGGACACGGAGTGCGATGAACTTCAGCCCAAAGACATGACCACTGAGAAAGGATACAAAGTCCAGCGAAGCAGCCTCCCGTTTAGCGTTGAGTCTCTGATTTCCAAGAAGACCACCACCTGTAGGACTTCTTATTCCCCTCCAGAGATAGCTCTGGTGCTGCCGAAGCCCGCCGCGGCTGGACAGGGCGCGCCGTTCTCTCCCAGGACTCTTTACGCGGAGAGGAAGGTTTGCGCGGAGAGCTCGCAGGGTGTTTCCAGTAGTTCCAGCGACGACAGCCCGCAGTGTTGTGAGAAAGATCAGAGCACTTGGTTCCAGACGTCCTCCTTCTCCACTCCGCCTCGTAAGTCCGTCCCTCTGCTGCTCTCAAACAGTAACATACACTGCATGTACATTCATTATACTGTAACTGATCAGGGGCAAACTATGTCAGCTACTGAAGGTGCACAACGTAATAATGTATTTGTTGTGTGGGGGAATATTGCCCACAGCTCCGCAGACTGTGCGTAAATGTCCGTCTTGCAAATGCTGCCTTCCGTTATATTTTACGAACTGCAAATAAATGATGGCGAAGTGTTGTGTCACAAAGCGTGTGAAACAGATATTTGCCTGCTGCTTTGATATATTTAATATTTTCATTGCATGCCGGTGATATGAAGGCAAATGTTACGCAGCTGAGGGTGCAAGCGTGATTATACCTTACAATGAATATTTAAGATATATTATTAATAATATTTAATTGTATGGTGCATATTGACACAGATGGTTATTTTGTCAACACAATTATAGTTAAGCCTTCTTATGGTTGTATTTCCCTTTAATAGGCTACACTGAAGTTGTTCCCCTGCCGCGATGACCAAGATTCCATACGGCAACAATAAGCCTCTATTTAATCTAACCTCAAATATATTTATATGTATTTTCTTTTTCTCTAACAGGGAGCTCAAGTCCAACTCAATGTCCTTTAAGAAAGCACAAAAACAACAGGAAACCTCGCACGCCCTTCACTACCTCCCAGCTGCTGGCGCTGGAGCGCAAGTTTCGCCAGAAGCAATACCTCTCCATCGCCGAGAGAGCCGAGTTCTCCAACTCCCTCAACCTGACGGAGACTCAGGTCAAAATCTGGTTTCAGAACAGGAGAGCCAAGGCGAAGAGACTGCAGGAAGCAGAGCTGGAAAAGTATAAACTGGCCTCCAAGCCCGTGCTGCCCGCCTTCGCGCTGCCGTTTCCCCTCGGAGCGCACATGGGCTCTCCGACGTGGGGCCCGTCAAACGCCTTCGCGAGGCCCAGCCTGCCGGTCCCAGGACTGTTCGGTGGACCCGTCACTTATGGGATGTACTATCTGTCTTAGTTTAACTCAGTGTGTATGTGTGTGGTTTTTAATAGGAACTCCAGAACGAGGATGATGCGCCTTAAACATCTCGGGAAACATTTTTAATATTTACAATTGGGAGTTTAGATCGTTTTCTATCCTACAGAAGAGAACAATTAAAAAGCTGGGCAACATTTTTGATTCATAATTGTGTAGCCTACGTAATTGGACTGAGTGAGTCCACTTGCTGTCCTCAGTTTAAGACAGAGACCAGCTCTGTGGATTGTGGATTCACAGGCCTAAATCATATGGGCGATACTCCAAAAGTAAATGTCAGGGTTGAAGTATCTCATTCCCGTCCCCCCGCCGCGCTCCGCTGTAGTTTGGGAAGATGGAAATGTAAAGCGTGTCTAGACATGGAAGGCAATGATCTACTGAAACGGAGTAACATTTTAAAAAGCAACAGAAAAGTACTTAAACGGTGTCAGTGCCTTACCAGTGTATCACTTGAAGTTTTTCTCCTCATTCAGCATCGACTGATTCTACGAAAAACTCCAGGTTCCCACAGTGTTGTCTCTCACAGCAGTTCCTGACACGTTTCTATATTTTGTATAGGCCCACATGGTGCAACAATTATATTTTAGAAAAACAAATGTATTAGATCTCTCTATTTTCTACTATCTCAACGTGGCCTTCATGGGAGTGATGCTAGTTTTTTCCTTCGAGGACTTTTGCTGTAATTGTAAATAAAATGTGTAGTGATATTAAAGCCCTGCAGCCTCGCGTGAAGAGCAGCAGGAAAAGTGGTATTTATTGAATATCTTTGTATCTGTACTGTGTACATACATCACTCTAACTGTTCAGTTACTTGTAAAAACTGATTTTAGTCAATAAACATTATACAAGACCTGAAAGTGGCTGATTATTTTTAGAAAATGTTGCGCATGCTTTTAATGATTATTCTTAGATAGCCTGTGTGACTAAATAATTATAGAATATGGTGAAAAAATTTAAAAATTACGAGATGATTGCTTTTGTTTATTCATGTAGGCTAGTTTTTATTGAACGTATTATTATTAGGCCTGATATTATTTGTATTATTATTAGGCCTGATATTATTTGTATTATTATTAGCCTATTTGTATTTGTGTTGTTGTTTTGGCAAAATCCTCATCTAATTTGAAAATAGTCCAATACTTAGGCTACATGAGTTATTCCAATAGGCTACTTACATGAGTTATTCCAATAGGCTACTTACATGAGTTATTCCAATAGGCTACTTACATGAGTTATTCCAATACTTACATGAGTTATTCCAATATCGTGATATTCATACTTGCACATCTTGAAATAAAATAGCGGATGGCTGTTTATGAACATGTTTCAATACATTTCAGGTAACCTAGATGTCATAGGCTATGAGCCATATGCCCGGTAAACACAATTCATGTTCAAGTAATACTATTATATATATTTATATATTAGGCATATATTTAACTACAACTTTCTGTCTTTTTCGGCACATCACTTATTAGGCGATTTGTTTTACTTTTCAACGATACATTAAAATGACTCAATGCCTACACGTTTATCCCAATTTATCTTTTCAGACGCAAATATGTGTCTAACATATGTCTATCTGGCCCAGTAACCAACACCATATTTCCAATAGGCCTTTTAGACTTTTAGTGCAAATGCTTAAAAAAATTAGGTTATAGTTGTCGCTGGTCGAGGTTGATATTCACCTGCATGCTGTTATCATTATCAGTTTCAGGAATGTTGCCAAATGAGCACAAACGAACAGCTCGATACTGCAGGGAAATTTAAATTTTTTGATGACCGCGCTGATGTTAAAAGTGGTGCATTTAGTGCTTATTGGTTAGCCGCGTACACTTAATAAGGGTACCCTAACACTTCCCCTCTAAGATTAAGTGTTAGGCTATTTGAAGCCCATTGTAACACAGGAAGAACATAATAAATAGCCTAACAACCTTTCTCATTTCCCCATTTTTATTTTCTTGCTATTTTTACATTACCTCTATGTCAAAGCAAGTGCTCTATCAAACTCCCTTATTTGTCATTTGCAGAGCAAGTTACAAAACACGCAGTGAAAAGGCATGTTCTTTTTATGTTACAGGCAAAATGAATCAACAAAATCACGGCTTACATCACGGTTGACCATGGGTTATATTCAAACATTTTCCCATGAAAGGACAGATGATGAAGCGGAGATAGTGATACAGTATAGACCATTATTGAGTTGCAGATGGAGTCTCCTGCACTGGCTTTAACCAAACACATGGGGGCAGTATAAGCTAGCCCGCGGTTCTGTGGCTGTCCGTCCAGCAGAGGACGGTGTCGGGCTGGCTGCACTGCTCCTGGTCCCTGTGAAGAAAAGGCACTTCCGCTTCTCTGTCCTGTCACAGTCTACATTTATCAGACAGCGAGGTGAGTACTCTAGCGGGGAACTGAATGAAAGGGACATCGTGAAAATATCTTTAAATACTCATGTGTGCAGCTCACACTTGTGTGCTTGTGCTCCAGTTGGAGAAGTTACCGTGTCGTCTGGTCGGTGTTTGGTGGAAACACTGGTGTTAGAGAGAGACTAGTCTGACCTTGGCTAGCGAGCTAACGTAGCTAACCGTGTTAGCTCGGGCTGCAGCGGTATTGAAATGAACCAAATGTCACGGGCCCGGTGTCATTGATTCATTGTGGGTTTTTGGATCTTATCGCCTTCCTAAGTTATTAAAAATATATTTTACTATGTAGCAGCTGCAGTCATGCGGTCTGTATTGTAACGTCAAGGACTACTGACTAGTCGCGTCGATGTCTTAATTTGTATTTGCTCACGTTACCTATCTGCGCCCTTAAAACACTCTTATAGCGTCTCATGGATCCTGGATTAAATCAAATGCCGCACTGACTGTATTGAGTAACTGCAAAATAAAATGGCATCGCATTGTACATAACATTGGAGAAGAACAAGGTTGTATCCTTGTCTATGTTGAATACCTCTGACTTAGCAGCAAGTCATGTGTCGCATGGATTTCATTTATATCGCTACAAAGTATGAATTAATGCCAAGTTTCATTGCTGTTATTACACCTGCCCACATGGTTACCGAAATCTTGAAAAAACTGTCCACATTTGCCAGTTAATTATGGGTACACACCCCACACCGAGCTAGTACTCACCCTTAACCCTTCATGAAGGTTACATTGGCACATTTCTGCTCAATCAGTTTTTCAAAGCTGCTCTGTTGATCTGGTTGGAAGCTGTATTTGATCCACTTTTGGTTGCACAATACTTGTTTCTTAAATGTAATCCACCCTCAATGAATAAGGTAGATAAAACATGTTTTGGGTTTGAGCAATACAATTCATCAGCAGCTACTGCATCCACAATCACCTCAAAAAGATAAAGGGCTTTTTGCTGATTTTTATTTTTTTGTTAAACTCGGGTCATCAACTGATGTCAACCTTCATGAAGATAGGATTTGTACTAAACGTAGTTATAGCAAGGGCTACCTCATTTACTGTCAACTGTGTGTGTATACACAACCTCAAAACATACGTGCCTACACACAAATTTGAGTATTTTTCAGGCCTGTATTGTGTTATTTGTTCTGGACCAAACAAAATGTGTTTTTACTTTTCAGTCAGGATGGCAGGTCGTCGTGTAGCCCTCAAGGCCGTGGACTGGTTGGCGTTTGCCGAGCGGGTTCCAGCCAACCAGAGGCCCATGTTCAACGCACTGAAGACTCGCAGTGACGCCATCGGAGCCAAGTCAGTTTAAACCTACAAGATAACAGTGCACTTCAGACAGGACTTCATTCTTAGCTAACTCACCGTGGGGGTACATAACAAACAGTTCAATTTAATCGGCATAGTTTATTGGAATTACCACTTATCGGTGGTGCACGTTTTCTCTGGCTGATGAGCAAAACCACACTGATGTGAGGAAAGCTTCAAACGAGTCTGGTGTGATTGATCTCCCATGCTAACTGTTGGACGGTGCCCTCAAGAGAGTGACACATATTGGTGTCCACTGCTCTCCAGACTGAGAAGCTTTGCTGAAAGATCTTAGTTTGTTAGTTAGTTTACAGTGTGCAGTACCTTGTTTGTGGATGTTTTTTTAATTTGTATTTACATCAGGGTTCAAGTCGGTATTTAATTGTTGGCAGTCAGCTAAGACATTTTTTTCAAAAGGGTTAAGTCAATAAATACATTATTTTTACAAGACACTTGATGTTAAATTAGTCGTTTTATTGTGAGATTCTTTCATGCATCTTCTTAGGCCCTCACTATCATCACTTACATTGGGCTATTACCGTATTGGTCAGAATATAAGATGATTGTATTTCCCGGGAAATAAGTCGGAAAAAGTAGGGTCACCCTATATTCAGACCAATATGGTAATTCCTGGAATAACTCTTTTCTTTCTACACTATTTCTCTATTAGCTTTCTCCCTAAACGCCGTCTTTGACATTTCTTTTAACTCATGTGCGCATTAGTTCATTCTTGTGACCTTTTTAGTGTATGGTCAATCTTTGTCCTTTTAAGTTTGATTGCTGTATTATTCATTGTCATGAGTTGACCTCCATCTTTGCTGTATAACCAGACTGACCTCCCTGCCGGAGACTCCTACAGTCATCGACTGGAGCTACTACAAGAGCGCCGTGGCAAAAGCTGGGATGGTTGATGAGTTTGAGAAGCAGGTGAGCATAATGGGCATTATGTATCCTGGTTCTACCAGACCATCGTACTTCATTTCATTTGTACAGAAGGTCTGGAATCAAACTCAATTGACAAACGTAAACTCACTTGAAGGCGGGTGTCTGTTGAAGTTTAAATCTATTGGATCTGCCCAGTGCCACTCTGGATCTGCCAACCAATCGCATAAGGTTTAGTCGTGACGTATGTCATGCGCTGGCTTATGACTACAACTTAAACTGGCGCACGTCATTGTTCTCAGCCACTCCCTCTGTTCGCTGATTGGACATGTATAAAATCTGCAGGAGAAAACCCACGAATATACGGCAGACCCAGACTGACTACTGAAGGGAAATTAAAATTGAGCGGAAGTAGGTAGGCGAGCGGTGCCAGGCTAGGCATTATGCATTCTCAACCTGAAACGTGGGTTAAAATCCCACTTCTGACCGTGCATTGAAATGTTCACTTGAATTCTAGGGGGCGTATTTTTATGGGTCCATCCAGCTTTGCTCATACATTTTCTAGATAATGTAAAAACACATGACGGAACACTTCAGAGGCCATAGAATCACGCTGACAAAGCATAGCTTGTCACGTAGGAAAAAGGAGCCGACTAGTAACCATGAGGTCTCTGGTTCGATCCCCGGCACCTGACGGAAGGATGTTAGTTGTAAAACTAGTGGTAGCTGGTATTACATCTACATTGCCCACAGTCTCTACCATTGTGTCCTGGAGCCAGGCATTGCACTGCTCCAGGTGCTCTGATGGGTGATGCAAAAAGACACATTTCAATGTACCCTTTTGTTAATTGACAAACAAGGCAACTTAACTATACTAAATAAATTCTTCTCCTGGCAGCTTTGAGGATGACAGTGCTGGTTAATAATTGACAGAAAACCACAGGGTAAATTCTGCTCAAAGCGTTTTGCCCCGTCAGTTTAGCTGTTGGTTGTATAGCTCTGTCATTGTTCCATTTGTTGGTTCCATGTGGTAAATCATATTTTATTTAAAAAAAAAATTAATTGTGCCTTTTTTGTGTTTTTTTTGTGTTTTTCCTCTTTTTTACCCTTTTTATATTATGCTTGTAAAAAAAAAAAAATATTTAAGCAGTTCCTTATTGTGTATGAATGTCAAGAGATATGCACAAATGCTTTCAATAGAAAGTTTTTGAAACGTGGTTTAAAATCATGAACGTTCCTCTTCCAGTTCAAAGCCCTGCAGATCCCCGAGCCCGTGGACACACAGACCAGTGCCATCAATGCACAGGAGGCTGAAGCAGTAAGTGACGCCATCAAAGAAATCCGTGTATCGCCCGAATTTAAGCTTTACCTGACTCATTTTCAAACTAAATAAAATCGACAATTATGTGTTAAAATTCCTGTCAACTACTGTGTGGATTTTATTCTGCGCAGATAGTTCAGCAATCATGTCACTTAAAATTGACATTGCGAATAATTTCACTTTTCTCTCACAGAACAAAAGTGCGGCGGAATACGTCGAGGCGTCAAAGGCCCGCATCGCTCAGTATGAGAAAGAGGTGAGGCAGTACTTTGCTTTAGTTGCTAAAACACCCCAATGGACTTCCTTTTTTTCTCCAATGTATAACCTTTTGTTATGTGCTCTCTCTTTCTGTTCTTTTGTTTCTTTCGTCTCAGTTGGATAAATTCAAGAACATGATCCCGTTCGACCAGATGACCATCGAAGACCTCAACGACACCTTCCCAGAGACCAAGCTGGACAAGGTCAAACATCCCTACTGGCCCCACAAGCCCATCGCGGAGCTGTAAACCTATTACTGGACACCTCACAATAAAGAATATGTATTTTAAAAAGAGAACTGTTTGCTGATTTCATTTTCTGATAAACATCTGAAAAAGAAAAATGTGTATCTGAGTGGTTTTGAAGTATATGGGCCAAATAAAGCGAATGCAGCAAGTGATATAGTAGGTAGTGCCCAGGAGGAGGCAGTGTTTCTTTACTTTTACTTTAAAGGGTAGCCTTGGTTGTTAAACTTAAATACTTAGCTGTAGACAATGCTCTGTAAGTATTAGTGTACTTTTGTCTTGGTTTGATAATTAACCATATACGTTTTGCCAAGCCTGGTGTGCTTCTGTGGCCATTCAAACAATTGTGACGTTCAGAAAGTTTTAAGGTATAGTAGATCAGAGGTCTGATGCATACGGTAATATAATTGACAATCTCTTAATTAACTCCTGATCAAATCCTTTTAAACAGTGAACACGGAAGTTAATCTGCAAAACATATCGCTTCACGTATCACGGCTATCATCCCTGATGTTATCCAATCAGGGATCAATGTATTTTTCCTGCCACAATAGCCATTGGACATCGTTTTTTTATTTACATATAAGTAGGCGGGATATCGGTTCCTTATGCTACCAGCTTTGCATTTCGATTGGTCCAGTTTTACAGCGTCTCGGTTGTCGATTGGCCAGATATCTGGGGGGAGTAAAACGAGTGGTTTGGTGAAAGCTGATTTCCGTTGTATGTTTTTTTGACAGCCAGTGACGATTGACGGGAGACCATCAGCTCAGGTAAATTACTTCTATAATAACTTACTATAATTCAATGACATGTTATTATTAAGATAGTGTGATTTAGAGAGTGCGTTTTCCTTTCTCTGGTCGGTACCAAGCGGTGAAAACAGGAACTGTCCGTGCCAAGTGTGTCAATAACGGGAGAGCTCAAGTCAAATGACTGCTGCGGAGGTTAGAGAAAGAGATAAATGAAATGATTACAGCATCAGCAACCCTTCTCTTTTCAACATGAACGATGTTATGGAGTCTTATTTACCGCCACATCCGGGATGACACTCAGCACACCGCCGTCAGAAGCATCGAGAGCTAATGATAAGGTTAGCCACAAGAGATTACGTTATGGATGGGACAGTCGTCAGACAGGTGCCCTTTGCCCTGGATGCTGGAGAGCGGTTTCATTCAGAAATGATCAACCCCACGATTTTAGCCAAAGGCGTAGTAATATCACCCCAACCGCTTAACGTTTCGCCAAGTACAAATCACTCATTGTATACTCGTCCGACATAAACAATACGGCCTCTATCTATTTAGCTACAAACCCCTATAGGGGACCGTGTGCTAGCTAACGCTACGCCACTGCGTCAAAACACCCTCTACTGGCGTGAAGCAGCGATATTTCGCACTAACTAGATGCTTATTGAAAGTGTTAGTGTGTGAAGCGCTTTCCCGAAATGTTTACAACACACGTGAATACGTCTGCCAAGGGGTTTGCGACCTGTTAGTAAGGCAACAGCTCTTGTTGGTGCAAATTGTGCAAAAACTATTTTGGCTGGGAGGGAAATGTGAGCTGTTGTCCTCTGAGTTCACCTTGGTCACTATTTCGCTGCCGTTTGTGTTGGGACATATGTTACGCTTATACCGTCTAAGCTAGCATTGGCTCAAACATGAAGACTTGTTTCTACAGGGGTATTGTTGTATTGTATTGTATTGTATTGTATTGAATGATACAGTTATTTGTGGTAGGCATTCTTCAACCACACAACATGTACATGATGTGTTCAAACGCATCACAACACCTTGAATCCCTACAGGCTTGTTATTGTGAACCTCATGGCGTAGAGTGTGCATTGTGTTAGGTGAAAACAGACATGGTTGTGTCAGTGGTCGGCCTAGGTCTGCCTCTGCCTGGACACAGGATTCAACACTAGCTTCAGTGTTCATAGAGAACAATGGGAATAGGCCTGCATGGAGTGAGGCACTGCGAAGAGGCTGGAGGTTGGCTACTGTCTCATCCCTAGGGGGTGGCAAGTCTGTGCTTTCCTTCCAGTGCTATTACCACACATGAGGCTATGTGCAGACAAAGATATACACTCTGAAGCAAAACTGTTGTTGAGCAAGTTTTGGCCAACTTTCCGGATGAAGAAAGTTGTGTTTACTGCACAAGAGACAGAGTCTGAAATGTTTCACAGCAGCTCTAGGGGAAACAGTCATTGTGAGTTCTCCAAAATCCCTGAGCTATTGGCAATTTCTTTTGAACAGGCTATTTTCCAAATAAAAAAAGAATCCACAAATTATGGCTAGGTGCCAGAAAACTAAA
The DNA here is from genome assembly GCF_949987685.1 of Ammodytes marinus. Classification (NCBI taxonomy): domain Eukaryota; kingdom Metazoa; phylum Chordata; class Actinopteri; order Uranoscopiformes; family Ammodytidae; genus Ammodytes; species Ammodytes marinus. Next base: position 32,449,256 of record NC_137235.1, read on the forward strand.
GATGAAAAATCCAACTGCAGCCAAAAACATTCAGCTGATTTCCCACTGTGAAAGTTTGACAGTTATGTGTTGTGTCAGCTGACGGTGTCGAACACAACATGTCCTTTACTGTTTGCTTGCAGTGCTTATATTTACACTTTCATCACAATTGATATTCAAATAAAACCTTCCTATTAGTTATGAATATATACATATTGGAGGATTACATTTGTTTTAATAAACAAACCTTTTATTGTTGAAGACAGAATGGTCAACAATAAGCGACTCAGGCCTGCAGCAGCAGCATTCTGTTGTGTGGTCTGCTTGAGACTCACAGGGATACTTCATGTAACATGACACTCCATCCTCATCCTTTCACTGATTGGATTTCATCCATACAGCAGTTAAGCCCCTCCCATCCAGCAGGAAAAACATCAGACAAAAGATGCAGCCGATGCCAGCCTGCACGGCCACTTTACATCTTAGCTAGGCTATATTTGAATATTGTTGTTAGCGTTAGCAGATAAGTCCTTATACGAAAAAAAACTAACAACATAATGTTTTTATTTTCAATTTTTCCTTTTAGTTGTTAGTAAGGAGTAAGGACACAGAACAAGAAGCCCATTTGTGGTCTTTATGGATATGATAATGTCTTTCCTCTAATGAGCTTCAAGCTTAGGCTGTTAGCCATGAGACGCTTGCTTGTTTCTAGGCATCTTGGTGAAAGTGCTGTAGCCTACTTTGTATGCCCTGGGCAAACATAGACACTGTCTTGTAGGCCAGCATGTTTTCCCTCCATTCTCACTGCCTGCTGGAGTGGTCAGAGCAGAGCTCACACTGTGAATGAAGCCTGTTGTCTCAGCTTCAGCGCATAGGCCTGTGTCAGCTCAATCCGTCTGCACTGGCAGATTTGTGCAGGGAGGTGGCATACACCCGGCCCGCGTGAACTGGTTGTGCTGGGCTGTTTCCAGTAATGGTGCATCGTGATATCACCATAAAAAGGGGGAGGGGGAGAGGGGGGTTAATATAACAGGATGTGGAAGCATCTGAAATAGCAGTGTTTAGTTTACATCATTGATTTAAGAAGGGGAAAATTGTTTGTGCAGTAGATTAAACAAAAGCACAAATGCTATATTCTATGTACTTTCACAAACCGTTTTGTTGATAAAACCATGTCCATCACTGCTGCAATCACTAGCATGATAACAAACACATGCAAACTGTCATGCTCAATTAAAAAAACAAAGGGAGAAATGAGTAGAAGTGGGCACCAATGAATTGGGACAGTAAGGAGATCATCCCTTAAGGGGGTGAATAGAGAGGGATGGATGGATGGATACTAAGAGTGAGTGGTAGGGGTTACCATCTGGATAGGTTTATATCTAGAAAGCCTTCTATGTTTGTGTGTTTGACAGACCGCTTGGCCCAGTGTCATCAGCAGTGTGCTGCTGCAGAATGCAATCATCTGATCCTTCTCTGATACTACTACTCCACTAGCGACGTTAAAGTGGACCTATTATACTTTTTCGACTTTGCCGACTTCGGAGATGGCCGAAGCGCAGTGTTGACAGAGCATGCTGAATCGCCCAGATGAGAGGAAGTGTTTCCCGAAAATCTACATAGTTTTTGTGATGTGATTCGTGTCAGGTTGCTCTATAGCAGTTTTTAACAAGACATTAAGACCAGAAAAGTAGTATAATAGGAGATCTTTAAGAAGAAATTAAAGCTGGGGTATATGATTTCTGGTCAAAGTTAGCATGAGCTGTACACTTTGACCAATCAGAGCGAGGCTCCGATTCTCTGTTCTTATTGGCTGTTGGGACTGTCCATTCACTTTGGCACGACTTTGTTGGTGTAGAGCGTGTCAGGGAGGGACCATAGGGGGACCAAAGAGAACAAGTGGACCGGTTGAGGTATTTGGATTCGAATCTCTATCCCAACTGCTATTTTCTCCCCAAATCCTCCACCCCAGCTTTAAGCGAACGTTAAGAATATACAAACAGGAACTTTAAAATCCTCTACCCTGGAGCAAGGCTGTGTATGTGCTAACTGCCTCTTTTTCTCTCTTCCATGTCTAACCACATTTGCAACTTCTTTGCGTAAAATGAATGTCTCATTTCTATTCAGTGTGACAGAGAGCCAGCATGCACAGTACCAGGATCAGTTAAATGGTATTCAGCCCTCCGTGATTGAGTTCAATATTCACACTTGTCTGTCTTTGTTTCTAGTGGCCGTTGATGGACCATCCCTATGAAGACACAGGGTCACAATGGGACAGAGTACCTCAGAACACGAGGTCCAAACAGACACCACACAGGTTTGTTCCTTTTATCTCATAATAAAACTCATTATACATCTCGTCATAAAACTGGAATAAAACCGCCCTGGAATAGGGGAGTGCCATAAGACGTTGATAATGACACACATATTATGGGTGTTATAAAAATTGCAAAGCCTAAATTGCACTGTCATTGTAAGGTGCAAAGAGAACAAAAAGATGTAAACAACAAAACGTCCCCATACAATTTCCAGACCCAGCGGTTTGGGTTTGGGAAACAGAAACAGGTCTGTGCACGGGAAGGAGTGTCTCTGATATCTGATATGTGTTCAGCCATCATGTCCTACGTCATGTGTGGACATGTATCTGTTTGGCAGCATGCAAAGCATTGTTTGTACTGTATGGAATGGTGGCAGTTTTCCAGTCACACATGCAGTCTAGCCTGGAAGTGTATTGGAGCATCACCTTGAGACTGTAAATATGCACACACATGTGTCCCCCTAAAGTATATTTCTATGAGCGCATGCTGCCTACGCAATTAACCGTATGTTCCGCCCAACTGTCCATATCCCCTGCCAAATATCCCATATCTCCTCAAACTAATCAATGACTACTGATAACACACACGCAGTCTCATTGGCCGTTTTGCCAGAACACTAAAACATATTACAATACTGCATCTGATGGCCGAACACACATATACACACCCTTTTAAACAAACAGGCATGCTTATCTCGGCCGTCCGATCTGACCGCTTTGCACTGTGGTTAGATTAGTTGTGTTTGTAAGTATAAGTGATAACACTTTAGTCATCTTTAATAGTAATCTTCCTCTGTGTATCTGTTTTGTTGATAAGCCACAGGTAGAAATAAGCAATGTCCTTCTTGTTCTTGTGCTCTCCTGCTTGGATGCTTTCTGTCTCCATCCGCATCATTCATAATCCAGCTCCATTAGTTTACATTACATGGTGATATGAGCCCATGCCTGTATAAAGAGAGAGGCTACATCCCCTCATGACATCATGAACCATTTTATTCCTGACGAAATGTTCGTCATTGACCTTTTTTCATGACCAAGACCAGATGATGACTGGCCCAAAAATGTATTTTTGGTAATAAAAACTTAAAGAAATGTAAGTATGTTTTTGTTTTTGTTGACGAGCAAGCGGGAACATCCTCGACTTCTGACTGAAGTCTATGCAGAAATGCAAAAGAATGCAGTTTGAGTGGCCCAGCCCTCACCCCTTGAGGCTGGGAAGATTGTACACATTCAACTCGGTCTCCTCTCATTTCCCCTGGAACAGACTGCCATTCGTTCCTGCCTAGAAGGCAAATCCGTTAGTTCCGCATTCCATTCCATCAGCGGCACTGAAGCCAGCACGTCCAGGCGCATGTAGTGTTTCAGCTTCAATATGTGCTAAGAGATAAGATAAGATAGTCTTTATTGTCATTGTACAGTCACCTATACTACCAGACCATACAGAAGTAGGTAGGCGGGCGGAGTCAGGCTAGGCTACTGTTGCATGGGGCAGGCATCGGACATGGTTTATTTTGTTCGGATAAGTAATATCTCTGCTTCTCTCTTTCCTTTTAGGACGGGTTCAGTACCATCAAATCAGTTGTGGAGGAGGAACTACAGACGAGCATGGTGAGTTTCATTGAGATGCTTTGTACTTAGAAAATAACATTTTAAATTTCATTCTTATTTGGAGAGCACACATCAGATTAAATAATTAAGTACTATTGATAAATCCATTTTTGATTCATGATGCAGCCAATATTGGCTTTTTAGATTTGGTCATTATGCAACCTTTGACCATCAACTATCTCCCGCGTTTGGTCCTTTGTCTTCAGATGGTGGGGATGGTGATTGGTGCGGGCATCGCCATAGTCCTCATCGCTCTCCTCATCTTCTTCATCTTGCGGAGGATCCAGCTTCGAAGTCAGTCATCGCTGATATCTCTGTCTGCACGGAGAGCTCGTCAAAATAGTCATGAAATTTGAGAAGTTGGATGTGTTGCGATGTAAAGTTCTCCTTTCTTATATTTCACAGACCTAGAAGCTCAGGAGGCGCCTAAGTATCGCTTTCGCAAGCGGGACAAAGTCATGTTCTATGGCCGAAAAATCATGCGCAAAGTGAGTGGGTGGCAGATTAAAACAATGTATTTCAGGTCTGACCTGATCGCAGTGGCTCTCACTCAGTCATTCTTCTCCCACGTCAGCGACATCTATTCAAAGCAACATGTCTCCCAACAGGTCTCACAGTCTACCTCTTCCCTGGTGGGTACGTCCTCCTCCTCTCGTCCACGCCTAAAGAAGAAGCAGAAGATGCTTAACATTGCCAAAAAGTACGTCAGGAATTCCCATCTCACCAACAGTGATTACCGTTAGGCTTCACATTCTTTCCGATCTCATCAAAGTCAAAGCCAAAGTTAAAATGATTTCTATAGCACATTTAAAAACAACATCAGTTGACCAAAGTGCTGTACAAGATACAATACAAAATAACATATAAGATACATGAGAAAAAAAGTAAGAAGTCTCAACTTGTGTTAAAGGCCAATGCAACAAAAGAGAGTCTTCAGCAACGTATTAAACTATTCCAGGTTCTATTCATTCACACACAGTCGTACTGGTGGTGGTAAACTACGGTAGTAGTAGTAGAGGGTTAGGGTTATCATCTCATCCCGTTGTCTTCTGGACTTTCTGCTGTTGCAGGATCCTGCGCTTTAAGAAGGAGGTGCCCATCCTGCAGGCCAAGGAGCCCCCTCCCTCCGTGCTGGAGGCTGACCTCACAGAGTTTGACGTTGCCAACTCCCACCTCCCCTCTGAGGTGCTCTACATGCTCAAAAATGTCCGGTAGGTTTGTGGTGTAATTGTCTTTTAATGGCCCAAACATATAGGCATATAACATGGTAAGCATTGGTGCTGCGGAGAAGCCTATATGAGGCGTGTGGCACTGTTACTTGTGACCCGGTGGAATAGAAAACTTGAAACAATCAATAAATCAACATCTATTTATATAGATCTTTACAGCAACCAACAGTTATCCAACATGCTTTACATCAAGGAAAGAAGAAAATTATACATAAAAGCAGAAGGAAAATTTCACAGTGCTTCTATGTAGGGGAGGACGGGGGAATGTGAGACATCGGGTAATGTGAGACACCCCCTGTATCTAGGACACGGAACACATTTTTCGTCATGTGAGATATATGTTTTCAAGCCCCTCTCATTTCCCCTTGGCCATGAAAGAGAGGACCTCATGGTGATGTTGTAAGCATGTTTTTTTTCACCAAAATGTATTTTTTGTATGTAAAAGTAGATTTTCTTGCTGTCAACTTAATCGATTGTTGTGCCAAAGCAAATTGATTCAGGTAGAAAAACTCCTATCATACATGTTGATGAACTACCAACATATGAAACCACGTGATGATGATAACTGAAGATTAGCCTGAATTGCTGAGAGAGGTAGTTTTTTCTCAAATTGTGGCAGTGGGGTAAAGTGAGACAAATGCTGTGGGGTAAAGTGAGACAGTGTCTGTGCCCCCTTTTAATGAATCCATTATATTTGAGGTAGCAAGGAGACTAGTTTGAAAAGACAAAATACAATGTGGGCTGGAGGTGGGGGTTGATCATTGAAGGGGTGTCAGCAAGGGCATGGTTTGGCACGTATGTATGTGGGGGACAGGAGAGTGACCTTTAACATCCATAGACTCTAAGAAATATGTCTTTATTCAATGAATGATCCCAATCAAACAAATGCAGAAAAAAATACTTAAAAGATGAAAAATGACAGCTGGGTCTAGTCCTGTTCTGAGTCCCAGACTGTTCTGGTTCTGATTGTTCTTTGCTCTGACCCCCAGACACTAGTTGGCTCTAAGGGTCCTGTGTTCTGACCCCCAGACTGTGTTTTAATCTAACTGGTTCTATCTGTCATTTGAATGTTAATTATTGAATATGAATTATATGGTGTATTTGATCAGTTACTTTCAAGTGTTTAGATGATTCCCCATGATTCTGTTACTCGTCCGACATTAGTTTTAGAATATTTGGTTTTCAAGCTAGCTGTCAGGATTCTAACTGTTACAATTTGTGTTGTTATGGTAAAGTGTTAAAAGTAAGTGGTTCAGTTTACCCCCTTGATTTTTCTCAGTTTACCCCACAGCTGGGGTGAAGTGAGACACATGACAACTTTTTTTAAAACAATCCTATTTTCACTGCCCTTTGTCTTGAAAAAATTCTGCTAATGCCCATTTCTAGGAAACATCCTGAATTAATGAGAAATGTGTAAATTTGAGTGATAAATAATTTTAGATCGCTTAGAGGGGAGCACATGTAAAAAGTGTCTCAGATTACCCCGTTCTCCCCTACTACATTTATATTATTTATATTACTATATTAATATTCTAAATAAATATGTTTTGAGGAAGATTTGAAAAGAGCTACTAAGTCTGTGATAGTGTGGGGGTCAGGGGGTAACCTGTTCCAAAGGTGCGGCATAAACTGCAAAGGTACGAACTCCCCATTGTTTGCAGGTCCAGCGTTGGACTCCCTAAAATAAATTGCTTGGATGACCGCAATGACCTGTTGTACTCACAAAGGGTTAAAATCTTGTCCAAATATGCTGGGGCCAGGTCATTATTTCCTTAAAACAAACATTAAAATACATTCTTAACACCCTGGAAGCCATTGGAGAATGGTATGCATGGTGGTAAAGTGTTTACCTCTGGAGGCATTTGTTTCAAAGCGAGCAGCAGCATTTTGCACAAGTTGAAGGCGCAAGATTGATTGAGACCAACAAAAAAGTTCATTACAACAATCCAGCTTTGAACTAATAAAGGCATGAATTGCCATGTCTAGCCTTTTGCCTTCACTAGATCACTTTTGAATACTGTATATACCTAGATAGATGACCTGTACACACTTGTTTACGTGTGTGTGTGTGTGTGTGTGTGTGTGTGTGTGTGTAAACCTCCTTCCCTGTGTGTTATCCTTCACTCCAGTGTACTTGGTCACTTTGAGAAGCCCCTCTTCCTGGAGCTGTGTAAACACATGGTGTTCGTGCAGTTCCAACAGGGGGAGTACGTGTTCAGGCCGGGCCAGCCTGACAACAGCATCTATGTGGTCCAGGATGGAAAACTAGAATTGTGCCTTACTGGAGCGGTACGTCCATTTATTTGACTTACCTGTGAATGTTAGCCATGTAGCAGTTGTTATTGTGTGGTGTGGATTATATGGTTTAATGTGTGAATGAATTTATAATGCCCGCGGGAGCAAATCTCCTAAGGGGCTTTACTGTGGGAATTTTTTTCTCTTAGGACGCATTAGCATCGATTTAACATTTGACTCAGATAATCTCATTAGTGAACTGCAAGAACAACAACTGGAGGTTGTTTGCAAAGGTGGCTTTCTTAATAACAAATAGGCCTCCTACAGCAAGCTTCAGTGGCATTTCACAGGTCTTAAATGGGACATACTGTGTCTCCCCATAGAGATTTCAATCCATGTGGAGAACTGAGGCCACTTGTGTCCCCCGATGTGTACATTGACTTGCACGTCTCATTGCTCTCTTCCAGGATGGCAAAGAAAATGTGGTGAAGGAGGTGTATGCAGGAGACAGTGTCCACAGCCTAATCAGCATCCTGGATGTCATCACAGTAGGTCAAACCGGCTTGCCTCGGCATACACACACCTTCACAAACAAAGGTGCTGCTTCACACCTATACACACGAGAAACACATGCCTGAATGAAGTGGTTAAAATAGCAAATGGTCTAAATGATGACTTTATAGATTTCCACTTTTTTAAAGCGATTATTTATGTTAATATAAGTGTTAATCGCTCTTTATTCATACAGTCATCACTTATATAGTGTGTCACTCTGCATGTAATCGTCAAATAAACTTTTCGGGGTTCCCACTACTGATAACCAATCAGAAGAGAGAAAGCTACAAACCGATACCCGTCTCACTGCCGGTGCAAGCGCAGAGCAACAGATGGGTGAATGTGTATGCGCCTTCAATGGCGGAGCAAGTAAAAATCCTTCCCAATGTCTGTTTTGATGGTTTTTATCATGTTTTATCGCACTTACGGATCTGAGATGATGCTAGATAACTCGCTGCTTGAAGACCGCAGTGCATTAATGTGGTGAAGTATGGACGAGGGAGGGGACCGCTAACTGCAGTCACTGACAGGAAGTTAGCTAAAAGAACCATTTCCGCTTACTGAACCTTTAAAATGTGAACATTGTGTAAAGGATGCTGTGGGCTCTTTACTTCCAGGGCCACCAGAAGCCTTACAAAACAGTATCGGCGCGTGCGGCTGAGGTTTCCACTGTTCTCCGTTTACCCGTAGAAGCCTTCCTGGCTATATTTGAGAAGTACCCCGAGAGTCTGGTGCGGGTAGTGCAGGTGAGTTGTGTGTGTGTAGTTCTGTTTTTTCTTTAATAGTTTTGTACGGTTGTATGGAGGTATCCATGCACTGATAAGTGTTTGTGCTCTCAGTTTGTGTGTGATATCAGAAATGTCTCACTTTCTGTTGTGTCCGTTCAGATTATTATGGTCCGTCTCCAAAGAGTAACAGTCTTGGCCCTGCACAACTACCTGGGGCTAACCAATGAGCTCTTCTGCCACGTGAGTTTATTACACACACGAACGCACGCACGCACGCCGTACACACACACACACACACACACACACACACACACACACACACACACACACACACACACACACACACACACACACACACACACACTGTATACCAGACAGTCCTATGCAAACATCTGTGAGTCATGTGGTTTGGGACAGGAAATCTGCAACTTTAAAAAAAGGATGATTTCAGTCACTAAATGCTATTGTTGTGTCTCTCTTTCTACTCTGCCCATCACACACACACACATACACACACACACACACGCACTCACAAATGTACTCAAACATCGTACCATACATCGCATTACACTTGTCCAATAGGAAATGCAGCCCTCACGTCTGCCGCCTCCGTCGCCCCACCCGACTCGCACCAGTCCCATCCGCCATGGCAAACGCTTTGGCAGCCTGACGGTGACGGAGGAGCAGCGGGAAGCTGCCATTAAGGGTGAAGCTACAGGTTCGTGAGGGAAAAATAAGCTAGACAGACTGTTAGAGGATGGTGTTTGAATCATTATAATGGTTAACCCCCACTTTCCTCCTTTTTCTGTTTTGTTGCTTTTTGAATGTGTGGTTTACTGTGTGTACAGGAGGGGAACCAGGGAAGGATGGAGCGACAGTGCCAACTCTTAGCCGAACCATCTCCATGCCCGTGGACATTGCCGGTGAGGGACGTCTATCCTGTTTAGACAGATAAGGTTTTTCTTAAAGGTGGAGTAAGCGCTTGTTGTCAACAATCACTTTTTGTCAAAATCAGTCAATATGTCCTCATGATTCCACCTATCCGTACTGTGTGCAGAGCACTGATACAAAATCAGATTTTGAAAAAAAGTGATTTTGACTACAAACATACTCCAGACTCGCTGACTCCACCCTTAATATTCTTTAGTTGAACCAATACACATACATATCACCTCATGTTATAGATAAGATAATGAATGATGTGCTGTCCTTGGCAAGTACGTCAAGTCTTGAAATGAACGTGGTATTTATCAAATATTATACCCAATCAGAAAAATGTATTTCACTTTGATGTGGCCATAAACTGACGTTATTTCCATATATCCTTACATGACGATGTCAGAACTAAATGCGTTATTGAGTAACTTTAGTGTTTAAATCTGTCAAGTTTAAAGTGTAATTGCTTTACAATGTCACATAATGTACGCACTTTTAATTCTTTGGAGCTGACAAACTATTGAGTGAAATAACAACATGCGATCTGTCAGTCAATCTGGTGTGGACATCAGAGTCAAATGAAGCATCACATGCCTCCTTTCTTAGGTCCGCGCACAAAGCCTGAAGACGTTGACACACTCAGTTGATAACAGTTGTTTCCCTCACTGCAGCTAACTAAAGAGACAGGTCCCTGTGTTCTGTCCAATGAGTCGGTTAGACAGTGTGTGTGTGCTGTTACATGCATAATGGTTTCGGTCGTTTCCGTCCATGTGACTGACAGGTTAAAATCATGTTTGTATTGTCTGTAAGGAAATGAATGAATTGTATGGCGAAACCGTAGTATGACTCCACACTTCAATGTGCTAACGCCTTGATGACAGTAAGTCAGACCGGTCCATCAGGCTTAACAAAACTAAAAGCAAACTAATACAAAGAGTTGGTTTTGCTCTAAAAATGTAATCGCAGGTGTGTCATGAACAAAAAATCAACTCAGAGAATTTGAGCCCCGTGGCTTAAATTAAAAAGGACATTTTTAGACTCACAGCAGAGTTGTTTTAAGATTCAAATGTGTGTATCCCACATGGTTTATGAAAACGCTTGATTATGATTACCAGTATAGATTTATTAGTTGTACATATTTTGTAATTTTGTTATTTATTTCTGTCAGTCTTGTTAAAAATATATGTTTTTGTTTTCACTTAAATAAAGAAAAAGCTGTATGTTGGTTAAAGGCTGAAGAACCCTATCTACATGTTGTCCTTGCAGGTTTACAGAAAGGTCTGAGATCAGACTTTGACATGGCATATGAAAGGGGGCGGATCTCCGTCTCGGCGGAGGACGGCAACACTCCTCCTACTCTTGCTCGGGTTAGTACACCGCAGACTCTTGAGACCAGAATGAGATAAGCTTTATTTAATTGATATCCTAACATAACATTACACCAGCACCTCAGTGCTGTACGAGAGTAAAGGTTGACTGCTGCATTTATAAGTAATCCAGTACATAACGGGCCAGTTTCACAGACATGAATTAAGCCTAGTCCTGGACTAAATGGAATTTTGAATGGAGATTGTCCATTGAAGGTACAATTTAGTCCAGAACTATGCTTAATCCATGTCTGCGAAACCGGCCCAACATTTCCCAAATATGTAAAATTAAATGCCCTGTTTTTTTTATTTTATTAAACTAAATAATACGCTAAAGTTATAGCATATGTAATTTGTTATTCTGTGGATTAATTGATGATTCTTTTTTCTAGGGGTATATTTAATCATCTTAACAGGAAGAGGTTTTTCTTGTATGTGTATCATGACAGACTGCCTCCCAGGACCAGCGGGAGAGGAAGGTGACGGTGGATGAGGTTCCCTCAGGGATCTATCTGTATCCAGAGGAAGAGTCGGGAGTGGACAGTATCTTCTCACCTGTGTCCAATAGACCCAGTACTGCTGTGTTTGAGGAAGCCCAGAAAGAGATCCTGAAGCTCATGAAGATTGAGGTGTGTTTGATGTTGGTTGGTTACTGAGGGTGTGTCTAGAAGTTATTGTGTAGAGAAATCATGTGGCACTTCAAAAAAAAAGAAGATAATCAAATTGGCAAATATGTTGAAGGTGCTGTTTTCCACTGTGTTGTTTTTACATGTTTAGCATTTTAATCAAAAGGAGTTTGAACCAAAGCAAATAATCCATAAGCAAGGTTCAATCTTTGTTTATATCAGACAAAAGCACTTCATTATATTCCCCAATGTTGACATCAAGAAAAATGTTTCTTTTGTATTTTTGATCAATCACATCTGGGTATAAAGGCAAGAACACATTCTTCACACTGTCTGCAAAACCTATAATATAAGAATAATTCTACCAAATCAGTGTATTACATTTTCTCCTGATTCCTCAGCTTTAAAAGTAAAAAAACAAGAAATCTTTCATCTTAACTACTGGTCGTGTACGTTGTGACTATAGCATTACATGTTTTCTTCTCATTTATCAAATGAAAGATGCCATACGAACACATTTGTTTTAGTTTTGTCAACTTTTCAGTCAAACAGCTAACTAGTAAAGAAGCATCTAAACATGCAGTCAGTGCAGTGCTCTCAAATCATGCTGCAACATACTGTAATGAACAAACGACAATAGGCTGGTTAGGATTACATTATTCTTTGTTTCTTCTTTAGTTATTTTTTTTATGCATGAATGAACACATTGTCACATTTCCCCTGGAGCATCTGCCGACAGATTATGATGTAGAAAGGGGGTCAGTCAGCAGAGGAGTTTAGATCAGGGGAGGGAGGGCTGCACTGTCAACTTAACAAGATATATACATGCATACTATTTAAGCTTATGAGAAGACTTTTAAATTTCACAAATCTGATAATAAAATGAAACTGACACAGACACAGACTTTCTTGTTATGCAATCTGTCCTCTCTCTGTGCCTCTGAGTTGGTATTGCTACACCTAATATAACCAAACACCATGATAGCGCAACTAGATCAAAGTATGATGGATAATTTTTTTTAATTTTTTTTAGACATTTCATCCACTTTCCCAAACTCTTTTATTACCGTTTGTCTGGACATTTTGGCTTGACTTTTTTTTTCTCTTTTTCCCTTAAATCCAGGACCCATCCTTGTTAAATGGGAGAGTGACTCTGCACCAAGCAAAAGCTGGAGCCGTCTTAGCCAGACAAGGAGATCAGGTACACATAAACTTCTAATGGAATGATCTGTCCCACCGTTATCTGTATGCTGCCCTAACAAGGCAGAGTGCAGTTACTACATAAGCAGAATGAGAGGGTTTTTGGGCTGACTGAGAAACTGTAATGGATTTAACTGAATGTATTTTTGGCTGATTATTTTTCTTCTCATTACAACAAAATGCAGTTAATGTGCTCTGCCTTCGGATTGTCCTTCTCTAGACATTGAGAAAATACAAATAAAACTTTCAGCTTTTTCTCCATTTGAACTAGAAAACAGGCTTTATTTATTTTTTTATAATTCTGTTCATACAGTAGCTTACAGGTATTAAATGTATGTTTTCTAAGTGTCTTTCTGTCTATATATAATTCAAAATACATTGAAATCTAGCCTGGAAATCCAGACCTGCTGCTAGGCGCTGGCAAATTAAATTTGCTGCACCTGTTGGTCTGGACACTCTCCATTGAAGCTCTTTAAATATGTCAAGAAATCCTGAGCCACCAATCAAATCGTTCTTTCTGATATGGCCAGAGCCCTTTGTATGGTGCTCTAGGGCGGACGTAACCGGATGACGACAGTGACATGCATGCACCGTCGAAGCTGTGATAGTAAACATCAAAGATGGCTGCAGATATGTTGTTTGAGTTTAAGATGGATTTGGCCTCGACCCTTTGCGATTTAGAAGACGGCACTCAAATCTTTCATTAGCAAGTAAGTGGAATGTTCTGTTTTGCCAATAGACCACGGCAAAAGTTTAATTTAACAGTTAATCCCGCTTTTCGCTAAACGAACTGGGCTTAATTATTACGTATTATACGTCACCTTGTTCATTGCTCTGATTGGTTGTAGTGCTATCCAATTGCGTGCAGTGGCATTTGAAATGCACAAGTAGGAGCCGCCCCCTGAGTTGGGAATTACTATTGATCGTAGCCAGACTCTCTATCGTTCTAGATATGGGTCTGGATTTCCAAGATATTTGAAATCAATATAATAATTGAGCAATTCTTAACAAATGTGGTCCTTCTTTTCCCTTGTTAGGACGTGAGTCTGCACTTTGTCCTGTCTGGTAGTCTGCATGTCTACCAGCGGATGATTAACAAGCAGGAGGCCGTCTGCCTGTTTGTGACCCACCCGGGGGAGATGGTGGGCCAGCTGGCTGTCCTCACCGGAGAGCCCCTCATCTTCACCATCAAGGCCGTCCGAGACTGCACTTACCTCAAGATCTCAAAGTCAGATTTCTACGAGTGAGTTGGTCGACCTTTTTTAAAGTGGACAAACACATTTGAGTATCTCTCAACGTTGGTTTTACATTCCTCTTTCCCTAGAGGTCTAATGTTATTTAAGTGTTCTCATCAATACATATAATAATATTATATTAATAATATGTCCTACATTGCAGTTACACATTCCTCCATAGTCTTTGAAGCGTTACTTTCAAATACAACAGCATAGCCAGTATTGCTCAAGTCTGTGTGCTGCCCCCTGCAGGATCATGAGGGAGCAGCCCAGTGTGGTGCTCAGTGCGGCTCACACTGTGGCCATTCGCATGGCCCCGTTTGTCAGGCAGATGGACTTTGCCATCGACTGGATGGCTGTGGAGGCTGGACGAGCGCTATACAGGTATTCAGCTTTTTTCTTGGATTAAAAGTACAAGACATCAACTGTTGTACTCGTTTGTTGCAATGTTTTAACACCACCTCCTTGTCTGTTTACACAGTGTATTTACTTTTGTTTCTCATGTATACAGACAGGAAGACAAGTCAGACTGTACCTACATTGTTCTGAATGGACGTCTGCGTTCAGTCATCCGCAAGGCCAATGGCAAGAAAGAACTGGTGGGAGAATATGGCAGAGGAGACCTCATCGGAGTGGTGAGAACAGGGCTCTTTCCCCCTCAAAATGAAACAGGAAGCTTATTAGGATTATGTTTTAAAGGGCTATTATGTGGATGTCTTAAGGATATGCTTTTATTGCGTGTAGGATAATAAAGTGTAAATTAAATGTAATGTCTTTTTAAATAATGGAATAGCCATGTGACATACAGTAAAATATTGTGCTTTCATAATTTTTTACTTAAATGAATTGTTAATGATCTGGTATGAAACGCTGATACCTTATACCTATATTGTTACTTTTAACCCATTGCGGTAATAATGTCATTCTCTTTTTTTTTTTTTTTTTAAGATATTTCTTTTGGCTTTTTGCATGCTTTATTAACAGTGTGAAGAGACAGAGTTAAAATGGGGCAGAGAGGGGAGTGACATGCAGAGAACGAACCCGGTTCTGCTGCTGGGCCCGGCCCGGGGGGGGGGGGGGGACGCCCTACCTACTGAGCTAAGGGCGCCCCCCAAAAATAATGTCATTCTCACATGGTCTTGCGTTATACTTCAGGTGGAGGCCTTGACCAGACAGCCCAGAGCCACAACCGTCCACGCCGTCAGAGACACAGAGCTGGTCAAACTGCCCGAGGGAACGCTCAACTACATCAAAAGGCGATATCCCCAGGTCAGTGATTTCCTCTTGATCTAGCCTGGCTTGTCGATGCAATAGAAATGGGTGCTGATGCCTGCTTGTCTTGTCTAGGTAGTGACCAGGTTGATCCACTTGTTAGGCCAGAAGATTCTGGGGAACCTGCAGCAGGGCCGCAGCCCATTCTCAGGTACGGTGACAATGAGGAGCGTTTTTTATGTGCACATGAACGAATGTCTATATCAGTCCGGCCTGATGCATTTACCGCACAGTATTCTCTGTTTACACACACACCGATCCTCTAACCCCCAGCCTCGGCCCTGAGTCTGCCCAATGTGACAACCAGTGCTGATGTCACCAACCCCGCCAGCAACCTGTCCACCGTGGCTGTGCTGCCTGTATGTGACGAGGTGCCTATCAACGCGTTCAACCTGGAGCTAAGTCATGCCCTCAGTGCCATCGGTAGGCCCAGAAAATGTTCCTATTTAGTACCACTGATACACGTTACTGCATTGCATGTTACTACGTTATGACTTTGTAATGCAATAGGTTTACATGTGGAAGTTTTACATAAAAAAATTAAAAAATGTACTACAAAATTCCTACACTGCCTCTGTTTTATGGCTTGCAGGCCCCACTCTGCTCTTGACCAGTGAAATAATCAAAGAGCGACTCGGTGCCTCTGCTTTGGACAGGTCAGTCTCACACATCAGAAAAAACCCATCTCAGTTCTTGCGTGTTCACACCAGCCTTGTTTATTGCGGTTGAAAGGAACCCTGGAGCGTTCAAGCTTGTTGGTGTGGTTCATTTGGGTTGGTTTGAACGCAGTCGGAGACTCTGGTGCACACTAAACAACCGGACTCTGGACCGCTTGTAAGAGGTGGTCTGGGTCCGCTTGTAAGTGAACTCTGGAGCGGATCATCGCTGGTGTGAACCCCATCTGCACTAATCACATGAAGCGTAGTGGTTATGCATCATTTTGCCGTCTTTTGCATAATTTCTTTCGTTGAATGCACGTGTTATTAAGTTATTTTGCACACGGTTTCAGAGCATTCGCCCACATGCCCCGCCTGCTACAGTCTGTTGTTCTTGTAACGTGGGCTGACAGAGGAAAGTAGCACTACATTTAATAGATTCTGACTGCAACAAATGCTTTCCAACTCTATCATTGTTTCATTATCTCCTATAATAATTAGGATCTGACTTGGTCGCTATTATTTCTATTCAATATATCTCATTAGTCTTGGTGTTGCATTTTTTTTTGGTATTCTGTAAAATGAATCCCGGTCATTGTCTGAATCTGTTTTGGTGAAATAAAATATTATTCCATATTCTCATCCCCGCTCATGTCCCGTGTCCATCAGTATCTACGAGTACCGTCTCTCTGGCTGGCTGGCTCAGCAGGAGGACATCAATCGGATTGTCCTGTACCAGACTGACAGCACCATGACCCCATGGACACAGCGCTGCATCCGGCAGGCTGACTGCATCCTCATCGTAGGCCTGGGGGACCAGGAACCTGCACTGGGAGAGGTATGTGTGTGTGTCTGCTAGAGTTAACAACCAAAGTATTCACAATCCCTGCGTTCCGAATCGCATACTCTTTCTTATTTCTATTCTCCATACTACATCCGACGATAAATATAATCTAGTTAGGATGCAGTAGGCATACTATTGGGACATACTTTTACTCTTTTATTTCATCATAACATTGTGCCTTGATATTGCCTCTTGCTTTTATATCAGTCGCATCCCTGTTTGTTTTCATATGGAGACTTCGTCGATGTGACGTCACTTCACGTGTGCGATTGTGGGTCAGAATCGCCCAAATAGGTTGCTCTTTTCAACACTAACAATCTTGGCCGGATGAAGTAGGACATCCGGGTACTTCTAACCATCCTAAATCTGGCGACAAGAATCTGGACATCCTAAATCTTTTTTCTACATACTATATAGTAGAAAGTATACGATTCGGAACGCAGGGTCTGTCTGCTTTCTAACTGTCTCCCCCTCCAGTTGGAGCAGATGCTGGAGAACACAGCAGTGCGGGCTCTGAAGCAGCTGGTCCTGCTGCATAAAGAGGACGGGCCGGGCCCCTCCAGGACGGTGGAGTGGCTCAACATGCGGAGCTGGTGCTCGGGACATCTGCACCTCAAGTGTCCACGCAGGGTCTTCTCAAGACGCAGCCCAAGCAAACTGGTACGGAGCAAATGTCATTTGCAGGAAGTCAGCGATTCTGGAGAACGCTTGTTGTCAAAATCCCTTTTTAATCAAAATCCGTGAACATCTGCTCACGATCCACAACCTGTCTGTACTGCATGAGTGTCCTGAAAGGAAATCTGGTGTCAATACACAGCCTAGGCTCTGTAAACTGGTATGTAAACAAAGGGTATGTAACCAAAAGGGCCCACCATTGCGAGCAATACACCCGTTTACAGAGCCTAGGCTGTGTGTAAACAATATGTTTTGTTTCTCCAGCGCACACACAGTAAAGACAGCTACTTGATGTGAAAATAAAGTGTCTACTGCATCTAATGTGTATGTTCTGTGTTCACAGAGAGAAGTATATGAGAAGGTGTTTGAGAAAACGGCCGACAGGCACAGTGATTTCTCTCGGCTGGCCCGAGTCCTGACTGGAAACAGCATCGCCCTGGTGCTGGGGGGGGGTGGAGCCAGGTGAGCAAAGCTGCTCCCAACTATCAGCATAGAAGTGCAGAGAGCTGTTTGTGTCTTTACTATTTTGTAACATTGAAGATTCAGTCCACATGAATAGGGGAGAACGGGGTAATTTGTCACACGGGTTGGTTGTCACAATCGTTATATCTCGGAACCAGAAGGCGCTGTCTGTGAAATTTTGGTATGTAAATATCCAGAATTGGGATAAGAGGTCACCTACATAGTCTTCCTTGGAGTTAGACTGCTGAATTTGAGGTGAGACGACTGTTTGTATTTTTCACGTCAAATTGAAAATATTTAGCTCCTCAGCATTTTTCTTCTAGGCTTTTACACAATGGGTTTATAACAAAACACTTGTTACCCATACAAAGTGTGAAGGGTAAACTATAGTTTAGTTTGTGGTTAGCAAGCTAATTAGTTGTCAGATGGTTGTTGGCCTTGATGCTAGCAAGAAATTCAAGTTGGGGTCACATTTTTTGGGGGGTTGGTGGTCACATGTTATCTCAAGGCTGCAGCCAGAAAAGGAACCCAATAACGAAATAAATTGTCAAGCTGTATCCTCACTGACACCCCAGAGAAGGAAAGAATAGAGCAGGAAAAGGCAGCTAGCATGCAAAAGAAAAAAGGGCAACAAAATCAAAACAACCCAGTGCATCCCAAACTAGACCAGCTGCCAAGGCTACAGTAAGTTATGTAAGGTCTATTTGTCAACTTGACAATGCAATAAACTTTCAAATTTAGTTCTACTTTATTGCTTTCTTTTTAAGATTATTTCCCATTAAGATAACATTGTGACAAACAACCCCATAGTGTTTGACAACCGACCCCTTGATGGGGTTGGTTGTCACAATGTGTAAGGGTGTCTTTGATGATTAATTTCTTCTTTATTACAATAAGATAGAAAAAGTGAGGGGTACACATTTCAAGCCAACACCTTAAGCTTCAATTTAATGTAGGAATGACTATTGAAAGATGTTTAGCTGATAAGCAATTCTCACTAGAGTAAAAAGTGTGCCTACTTACCCCGTTCTCCCCTATTATGTAATATGTCAACAGCCCTAAACATTGCATTTGACCCTCATGAAATGGTGATGCAGGGGAGTTTCTTTATCTCAAAATACACCTGTATTTTGACATTAATATATCTTTGCACGAAACAGGCGCCTCTATTTTGAAAATGTTATACTTATTTTGTCACTAACAAAATTCTGATGGTGAGCATAGAAACAAAATAGGAACATTTGTAATTGTTTACCTCTCAGTGCCCTGTGCAGCTTCTTCAACATGTAGGTTATCTAGTGTACCTGACCTGTTTGCTTTCCCTCATGCAGAGGCTGCTCTCACGTGGGTGTGATCAAAGCTATGGAGGAAGCCGGGATTCCTATTGACATAGTGGGCGGAACGTCTATCGGCTCGTTCATTGGTGCATTGTACGCTGAGGAGAGGAGCGCTGTCAGAACCAAACAGAGAGCCAGGGAGTGGTCAAAGGTGCTGCACACATCTGGTTCCATTATTAAGTTCAGAGGGCCTGTAACTTATTGTTATCCACCAAACTTATTCTTATTTCTTCCGTGTTTTTTCTAGCTCTATCTCCCCTCTCACCGTTACACTTATCCATGCAAAAAATTCACAGAACGTCCGTCCCCACTCCACGGGGTGTGCTATTATACAGTTTTTTGATTTTCCACATTGTGGCGCTGTTATTAAGCCCAGACTAAAAAAAAGTTTGAGAGGCCACGTCCCTCACACCGTAAGTCCGATTGACTTGAAATTTCTGACACAAGTACACTTGAGGTTTGCTCTACAAAGAAGCCTCTGGGACCATAAATGTCAACCTGGAAATATTTTCCGCTGATTAGCATAAACTGAAAAACAGGTTTTTAACCACAACTTTCTCAAATTTTACTGTATCGACACCAAATTGCTCATGAAACCTCGGGGGTCTAAGATACAATTGTCCGTAAACGATGAGTATTATAGCTTGAAAAACATGGCCGCCATTGACCAAAATGTTTACGCAGGGGCGGGGCTTAGCAGCTAATTGGCCATAACTCCATAACCATAGGTCCTGTGGGGCTGGCGGTCGGCGCCGGGGGCCCCGTACTTTTAAAATCTCTGCGGGATTTTCTAGTTCTGTCATTACTCTCTTGCTCGTATGTCTGCAGTGACAAATGATTTATTCTCCCTGCATACTTCTATATGTTCTCTTTCAGTGTATTAAAAGTGGTATGCACAGTAAGCCAGCTTATTGTTTCGATCAAGGAAAGGTAATTAACAGTTGACTTATTTTCTGATTTCACTTTATTTTGTTGCTCAACAGGCAATGAACTCTGTATTTAAAACAGTCCTGGACCTGACCTACCCCATCACCTCCATGTTCTCTGGGTCCGCCTTCAACACCAACATCTATAATGTGTTCCATGACAAGCAAGCTGAGGTGAGGCAGTGTGCTATGAAATCACATGTCAGGTTCAGAGAGATAGTTGATTTACCACTGTAGTAAGGCACAAGAGGGTCCTGTTTTATAATAGTGAGGGTTTCTGACACCGAGATACTTTCTGTGACTCCAGGACCTGTGGCTGCCGTACTTCAACGTCACAACTGACATCACGGCCTCAGCCATGCGTGTTCACCAGGATGGTAAGTGACAGCTGAGCTGACTGCCGGGGGCCGCCAACCCTCTCTACTATAGTACAACTGTGAATGGCTCAAGACAGTACTTTGTACATTAGACTCATTTTAAGTACAACACATTATTTGATTTTAGATGAGCACACATAAAAGCAAACACACACATACATTTGTTATTGCTTAGGTCATACTCAACATTTCACACCACTCACTCAATAATACTGCTCTTAACAGATAACTCTTTTGTGAAATTAAATTAGCATTCTCATCGATTTAATGTTTTAGAAGTAATTAAAGGGCGATTAATGCCTGCAGAACTAAATTAAGAATGGAAATAGCCCAATAACTAAAGCTATTATCTATGTAAATATATATGCATGTTGTTGCACTAACCAGATTTCACGGTTGGCTGTAGGGTAGTAGACTAGACTGCATGCGCTCACATTTATGGGTAAAGGTGGTTTTAGGCCTACTCCAAACTAGATTGAAGTTTGCATGTTTTCAAAGGGCTGTTGAAAACTTCTATAACTGTAACACTGCTTTTCTACCGCACATGTAGCTCTACTCGACTCAACTCGACTTAGCTCAGCACGGGTCGTTTTCCACTGCAAATAGTACCTCCTGAACGTGGGCGGGGTCGTCATACAAAGGGGCAGAAAGCCAACTCCGGAGCCAAGTTGCAAAGCAGAAATTACGACCAGTTGTTGTACTATAAACTGAACCAACTGCCAAAAATACGGATGGAAAATGTTTAAGGAAAACCACCCTTGGTGGACTGTTTTGTGCTTGTTTCAGGATAGCCTACGTGTTTGCAAATGCAAGCCGTGTCTCAGCCTGAATATTTTATTGAGCTACTTAAGGCTATATACGTAGATGTCTCCTCTCATGTCGTGTTTAAAGTATCATCCCCAACAACCAACACAACTGGGTGAGCTTAGCGAATATATGGACATTTCATTATGTTTTTTTGGATCTGTGATGCCAATCAAATGAAAGAGAGCCAGAGAAGGCTGCACGCGGGGAGACAAAATACACTCGAAAAGTCCAGAGAGTTTGGGAGAATAAACAACAGAATGAAGCTGGTAGTCTCTGGCCAATCAGTGGCCGGCAGTCTGCCGACGTCGCCTTTTAGTCGGCTCAGCTCGCTTGGAACCTAGAGCGAGGCGATACCAAAAAAGCAGCCGCTACCAGGGACCAGGTACCATGATTTTGAGGTGGAAACGCCAAAAATGCGAGTCGAGTCGAGTTGAGCTGAGCTGATACCACGCAGTGGAAAAGCGCCATAAGTGTTGGTTTAATAGGGTCATGTAAACGTGGTGAAACTCGTCAAACTTAATGGATATAATCCTAAAACATCAGACCCAGAGAAAATGAGCCAAACAAAACTTTGAATGGAACAGTCTGCATACATTACAGCCATCAAAGTCAAAAGCATTTCTTGGTTTTGGTTGCAAGCCCACTATTTGGCTTCTACAAACATACACGCTTCAATCTGGTTGGAGTATGACAAAGGGTTTAGAGGGAGATTACACCACATGTTTACTAAATGTACTAAAATTGTACAAGAGAAAACCCAGTTTAGATGTTTCTCTGCTTGTGTCTCTATTTGCTGATGTAAAGGCAAATGTGTTCTGTTCGACTGTTTGGCATAAAGGAAGTGCACCATCACTTAAGCTAGAGGCAAATCTAGCCCTTAAAGGACCCCCGCAACCTTGCAAATCCAATCCATGCACAAAAAAAATCAGCATAATCATTGTAATGCTACCTAGTAATTTACTGTGTTGTTGTGCTGAGGCATTGGTTTCATCGTAAAGCAATGTTTTGAATCGATCGTTGTTATTATTATTGTATTATTATTATCATTATTATAATAATTCAGGCTGATTACTGGATTTGAGGGGTTTGCAGGCGTGAGTCCTGCACGGGAAACACTAAACGCTTGTTTGCATCTTGGCATGCGTATGAACTAACTGCTGGAGCGCAAAGCCTTTTCCTCCCTCTGTCTCATTGTTCCCATTATCTGCAGCTTTTTTCTTTACTGCACCAGTTCTTTCTTACCTTTTTCATTTATATTTTCATCTTTTATTTCATTTTTTCCAATCTTCTGGCTCATGTCTGTTTCTTCATCTAGATGTTCTTTTCTGTCTCTGTTAAACATCTCTACCTCTTCATCTTTTCATCTGCTCAATGGATAAAGCTTGTAGCTGTTGTTCGAACCTCCTGAATTCTATCTATCTAGTTAGCTCTTTCAGCACAGACTTCACATAGGCAGCCCATCTAAAGGGTACGCCATAGACAAAATAACCTGTGTTGTCGCTGACTCCAAGAATGCGGATTCCCCTCCTGTGTCTATTTAAATAAGTAGGATCCAGAACACTCCACCTGGCATTTCTCTCCTTGCTCATTAATGACATTTGATGTTGCTTCTACCACTCATTTACCTCCATTATGTGCTCTCTGTAGCTTTTCTGCTGTGTTTTTGTCTGATCGGTGGGTTGATGCCATTCTGAATATGTCACTTTGGTTCCAGCCATTTGGGGGGAAAAGAGACATTTTAACGGGTGTAAGGGAAAGAGTGTCATGGGTCTGCATTACATTACAACTTTGATTTAATTTAGTTAAATGCCCAACAACCCTTCTTGAAATGGGGGGGTTCTCTCTCTCTCTCTCTCTCTCTCTCTCTCTCTCTCTCTCTCTCTCTCTCTCTCTCTCTCTCTCTGTGCCTGTTGGACCAGTCTTCTAACAACGCTAATACTATCTTTTTTTTAACATACTTAATTTGTATAATATGCTTTGAACACATCAAACACATGAAGTCACAATGTTATTAGCTATCTACTACATACATCCGGTGCCATGCCATTCATGTTGTCCTTTCTATGATGGATAGGTTCTAATGTTTCTTAGCCCAATACTTCGGTATCTTGTCATCATCCTGTACAAAATATTATACTTCCTTAATTAAGCATATGAATAGTATTGCATTGGTTGTAAAGGTAGTCTTAGAGTATGTATGCTTTTGTATTTGGTAAAAAAAACATAGGTATGAGTAAACTATTTTGTTGATATTTTAATCCTCTGTGTATTGCTCCTGGCAGCTTCTTGCGCCCTTCTTCTCTATGTTGCGGGCATTTCCTCCTCTCCATGTGTTCCTTTTTCTATCTCTCCGTCTTCTCTCTCTCTCTTTATTTCCATCTGTGACGTGGAGTGCGGCCCATATTTGATGTGTTCCTCCTTCTCCATCTCCATTTCCTGACAGGTTGCGTCTGGCAGTATGTTAGAGCCAGCGCCTCCTACACCCCCTATTTACCTCCCCTGTGCGACCCCAAGGACGGCCACTTGCTTGTGGATGGTTGCTATGTTAACAATGTCCCAGGTCAGATTTTAAACACCCGCTCACCAAAAACCTACTCTTCCATCCCTAAGTGGACAATCGAGCACTCGGTTACCCTCCTCCTCTTTCTTGTCCTCTCCCTCCCAACTTCCCACTCGTAACTAACCCCACACTGAGCAGTTGGACACTGGGAGCCCATGGTTTGGAAGGAAAGACTAAATCCACTCAATTGATCAAATCAGGGCCTCATCTTTCCATGAGTTACGGCCAATAGAACATATGATTATCTCCATTTGGCTTTAGGTTTGACACACACACGACACACTTTTCCAGTTGCCTTGGCACCAACTCAGAATAAAAAATGCTGACCTCCACTTTTGAATTCCGCATGTATTGCCATCTATGTGTCATGGAGAGATGCATGATGGTCTGGCTTCTTGTGGTCCCATATATTTGCTAAAATGTTCCTTTCCCCTTTTGTATATCGATAACTAGATCTATACACCTCTGGATGTGAGCTTTAAACCCTTAATTATTTTATAAAAAAGTAAATGTAGTTACTGACTTGAAGATAACTAAGCTTGGCCGATGTGAAATCAAAGTAAATTAAAACTTGATTGGTTTGGATTTAGCTGGATTTTCAGTGTGAGAGGCGCTGTAGTGAACGGGCAGTACTGTGTGTTAACTTTTGATTAAAGCAAAGCCTATTGCGTTGACGGTGACATACACCGCTGCCTCAGTGATAGTGAAGAGCTGCACCATGTCAACATCACATCCGTCTGTTGTTGTTGTTGTTGTGGATCATCTTACGTGTCGGTGGAAGCCTACATAGCGTCTGAACTACATTTTGATCACATGGGGAAGTCCTTGTGAAATGCTTTTGTTTCATTTCAATCACCTCTACCTGAAGGAACACGTTCAGTCTCTCCCAGCAGCACCTGTCCTCTCCCCCTGGCTTTGCTTGCTTCT
Organism: Ammodytes marinus; assembly: GCF_949987685.1. NCBI lineage: Eukaryota > Metazoa > Chordata > Actinopteri > Uranoscopiformes > Ammodytidae > Ammodytes > Ammodytes marinus. The sequence continues at coordinate 32,474,114 of NC_137235.1, forward strand.
ATGTGCATGCCAGTGTTTGGCACCTTGAGTCAACCCATATATTTCTCATATATATATATATATATATATTGCTAGCATGTATATTACCTTTTTTTTGTTTTTTCATTTAGTTTGAATTATTTTAGAATATGTGTTCTGGATCCTGCTGTTGCCCATTCATTGTAGTTTCTGTATGAGTTACAAAGAAAAACAAATGGAAAGCTGTGTAGGTGGTAGTAATCCCTCTTTTAAGTCATATTTCAGTAAGATAATTCTGCCTCAGCATTCGTACATATATAAACTCCACGTACAGATGCACTCCTTGTTGTCTGCGGTGCTCCTTATCCTTCCAACCCATGCAGCGCCTGGCCTGCTCCTGCCCCCTGCTGCTGGCACCGAGCTGGACTGCAAGACTGGGCAGGCTGGGTGCTTCCCTTGCCCTGTTCACTGTGAAGGATCTCCAAACGTTGTCACAAAATCTGCCTACAATTAAAGTAGGTCCATTACAATAAATTAGTTTTCTTCTCCTCAGATTTAGCACAATGGAATTAATCTTAAACAGTACAGTATCTGTGGATTTTTGCAACAACAAAAACATATACGAACGGAGAAAATTTCTATGTTCACATGCCATAAGGCGCTGTTTGTTGGGACACAGTTTGGAGATCCAAACAGCCTTGGTGCTCTGTGAGTCAATTCCTTGTTTTACCTTTTACGCACAAGTCACACAGGCTTCTCTGTGCGAGGTAACAAGGTGTGCACTGGTGTACTACAGACTCTTTGGGCGGGCAGAACCACAGTCCTAGCCTTTGCAGGGATCGGTTCAGCTCCCGTTGTCCGACCTCCCTCTGACGTTAGGACTGCGGTCTGCGTCGACAACACTAACCTGAAACGTGTAGCAAACATGATTGAGATGTTATTCCCCCCTTCCTCCTCCTCCTCCTCCTCCTCCCTCCTTCCCTCCCTGGTGTGTCAGGCTCTCTGTGGCGCTATGTGCGAGCGAGCATGACCCTCTCGGGGTATCTGCCGCCTCTCTGCGACCCCAAAGATGGCAACTTGCTTATGGACGGTGGCTACATCAACAACCTGCCAGGCAAGTAGAGGTGGTACTACCCTCTCTCCACCACCACCACAACCCTCCCCAACCAACACACAATCCTCAATGTCAACAAACTCCCGTCCCCAGAGGAGGAGGAGGGGGAGGTGGAGTGAGTGAGGGACGGGGAGGATTATTATGAGGGGTTTTAATCAAGTGTTGTAATGCTGGGTAAGTAGTACATAGACATGGACTTTGTCTTGATGCTGATTTGGGGGGGGGGGGGTTCAGGTAGTAACCGGAGGAATGTGAGGAGTTTTTTCCCCCATCTGAATATTATGGAACCAATTCAGACCATCAATTCAGACCATCAATTCAGACCATCAATTTAGACCAATTTAGTCCTAATGAACCACATCACACAAGTTTAAAAACTGAGAAAAGCTCAGTGAGTTAACAATCTCATTCGGATGCTGGAATATTCTGTATCACTAGATGGGGGGGAAAACTTCTAAAAGTGTATTGACATTGTGGACTCAAGTGATTGAAATGACATGTTGAACTTCAACTAGGAAATAGCACAGAGAAGAGGGGGACTGTTGTCTTTCAAACAGCCCGGTGTCTGAAAGGTGTAGAATTTAAAAATATCGGGGGGAGGGATGACCACTAGTGTAAAAGATGACTCAATTCCTGACAATGAAAAATCATATAGTAATTCTGCAATGATAGAATGCCATAAGACACCGGCCTGCTTTGAGATTAAAGTCTGGTTCCCCCCTTGCGTCAAAAATGTGAACTTTTCTGTAGGTTCTGGGCAGTAGTGCAATATCATTGCTTATTGACTTTCAGCAGAATCATCATACATGATAACCTGTTATCATTTTGTTATCCAACCGAATGACTCCAAATCAACTAGTTTAAAACTGCTTTTTTTTTTTTTTTTTAACAGCTGCAGTTTTATTCCTCGATATGGAATAGGCATATATTTTCCACATTGTAAAATGATTGTTCTAAGAAAAGATGGTTATTATTATTATTTTGATAATGATGATTTCAACCATATTGCCCAGCCCTACATTTTTGGTTCATTATGTTGATGAAGCTTCATTTTAAAATCAGTATTTGCTTCTATTTCAACCTGAAGTAAAATGAGGTGTGTGTCTGGGGGAGGAAGACTCTCCTGAGTCGGTCTCTGTGTGGTTATGATGAAGAATGTTCACTGTAACGACCAAACAGATTTCATAAAGCTCCGAGCTGAGCCTTGTAATTCTGAACATGGGAATCATGTCCCATTATCTACCAAGCAAAACACGCCCTGCGTTCCGAATCGCATACTTTCTACTATATAGTATGTAGAAAAAAGATTTAGGATGTCCCGATTCTTGTGGCCAGATTTAGGATGGTTAGAAGTACCCGGATGTCCTACTTCATCCGGCCAGGATTGTTAGTGTTGAAAACTGCATCTTCTTTGGGCGATTCTGACCCACAATCCGGTGCGCACGTGAAGTGACGTCACATCGACGAAGCCTCCATATGAAAACAAACGGGGATGCGACGGATATAAAAGCAAGAGGCAAGATCAAGGTGCAATGTTATGATGAAATAAGAGAGAGTAAAAGTATATTCCAATAGTATGCCTACTGCATCCTAACTAGATTGAATAGAAAAAAGAAAGAGTATGCGATTCGGAACGCAGGGTCATTCTTGAGGTCTGTGAAATATGTTGCCTTTCTGGGCCCAAACATTGATCCAACTAAAGGGAGCCTTATACAATCAGCATTTCGTTTTTTCCGGACTGTCTTTGAGTCTGCCTTTTTCTCTGCAGAGTTTGTGCTCGATCAGCTGCATTTCTAGTTGTTCTTGGTACACTGGATCAGTGCTTTGGGGCTTGTGGGATGTTGCTTCTGTATGAATTGGCTCACACCACAAATATGCTCACTGCATCTTCTTAACGCTAGCAATTCAATTGGAAAGGTCAGGACTTCAGGGGCCTGCACTCTTGGCCAGGAATGAATACAATCATTTTTTTTCTTTCTTTGAGTGCGTTCTGTCACTAATTGACCAAACATGCTCTGACTGAGTGTCTTGACTACTTCAAAATACACAGATATGTTTGTGGTGTAAGTCTGTTTGAACTTTGTGGCTCCTGAATTGAAAGTATAAAGATAGTGATAATATGCTGAATCAACAAGCTTAATAACACAGGATTCATTGTCTTACCATCCCTGCTGCTGGATTTTCGTTGTGTTGTGTTTGTACGTCTGTGTGAACGCTTGTGCAACCCCGTGACACGTCCAACAGCTGACATTGCGAGGAACATGGGCGCCAAAACAGTCATTGCTATCGACGTGGGTAGCCAAGATGAGACTGACCTCTGTAACTATGGCGACTCCCTGTCTGGCTGGTGGCTGCTATGGAAACGAATCAATCCCTGGGCAGAGAAAGTAAAGGTACAGTATGGGTTGGCAGCCCAAGGCACTTTTGGCATATTTAATGACTCGGCATCATAAAATACAGAATACTACTTCTGTTTTGTGTTATAAGTCCAAACAATATGTGTATATCTCGCGCAACCACCCTCCTTGACAGGTCCCAGACATGGCAGAGATCCAGTCTCGCCTAGCCTACGTGTCGTGTGTGCGGCAGTTGGAGGTAGTGAAAAAGAGTGCCTACTGCGAGTACATCAGACCCCCCATCGATCGCTTCAAGACCATGGACTTTGGCAAGTTTGACGAGATCTATGTGAGTTACCTGGTGAAAATCAAACATCACAAGTCAACTGTCATATCTGAGCAAATAAAGAGCACTGTCAACATTGGCTCAGTTGTATACTAGCTCTAGGGATAGTGTTGAAAGGTAATCCCATTGCTTAACTCCTCACAGGAGGAATTCTGTACCAAGGCATCACTCCATGTCTTTTTCTAGGCTACTGCCAAGTTCACAACTGACATTAGCACTGTATAAAAGACACAGCCCCTTCATTTATTTCAATGAGGCGCAAAAAACATTCCCTGACTTCACATTTGCTTTAAAGCAGCGCAACATTCGTCTTACAAGTGCTGTGTTGTTCAATCACATACGCATAAACAAGCACCCATTCATGATTACATTTCTTTGTAATGTCAATGCACACATCCAAACAGAGTTTTAAAAACCTGTCTTATGTATTATGTCTCATAAGCCTTTTAAATTCATGTATCTGTTACTCAAACATGGAAGCCCCAGACCAATCTTGTCTTGTTTTAAACATAGTGCTGTTTTAAGTTGTGTGTGACAATGAGAGCCACTAGCAGGAAATGCATCTAATTGTTCCACCTTCATCTTCACTTGCAAGCTCTAGCTGTGCTCCTTTTGAACTTCCTGTGTCCTTCTAATAGATTATCCAGCTGATAAAACCCAACCCAGCAGCGCACACTCTAAAACATGTTTTGCAGCTCTCTGTACTCTTCGCACTTGTTTATTTTGTATGATTTGACGCAGTAGGTTTATACCATAAGCATTGAAGTGCCTTAAGTTGCACGTTTGAACATGGGTGCACTGGCATTTTTCTCAAAACATGTGTCTACTGTCTTTTCTAAACCGCTTCAGGATGTGGGCTTCCAGCACGGCAAGTTGGTGTTTACTGGCTGGGCCCGAGGTGATATTATCGAGAACATGCTGAGGGACCACCGATCGGCCGACTACAACGACAGCAAGATAACGGATGTGAGAAGAACACACACACACACACACGTGCACCATAAATACAATGTAATGTGATTGATGTGTAAATACATACATGTTCACCATAAGAACCTACTGTATACGGTCAGGAAATAATTCTAGTTTCTTGTCTTGCAGTCCGGCACATTTCCAGGAGCTTACTTCACTGACCTGGCAGAGATTGTGTCGCGAATAGAGCCAGTCCAAAGCTACGTGGCTGCAGAAGGTGAAGGATCACTGGCCGATTCATCGTTATATATGAGCTATAAACAATTCCTTTTCATAGTGGTTACAATATTTTTGACACAGCTTCAATGCCTCATGTGTTAGAAGTCAATGTGGCAGCAGTCTCCTCTTCTGATGTACAGCTCCCCGTCGGGATCATTTAAGTTGTGTTTCTAAATAACGTGTCATACCTTCAACCTTGTCTGTTTTATGGAGAAACAGGTGGATATGTCCCTGATATTTAATGGGAGCGATCTAAACCTGGTTGGTTGAGTCTCTGTAATATGTGCTCTAAATCTTTCCGTTCAGCAGAAGAGTCGGACTGTCTGACAGAGTACGAGGAAGACGGGATGGACACAGTGAGAGAGGAGGACGGGGAGGAAGAGGAAGAGGAGGCAGAGGACCTCGAGGACCACTCCCCTGGAGAGTGGGGCCAAAATGGAGTCTTTCAGACTGTAAGTACACGCACAAAAACTAAAAACATGACTTGACCCAACCATATTTAATAGAGTTTTGGACTATTGTTTCCTGACATACTCCAATGAGTTCCATCTGATGAGGATTAATCATTGATTAATCATTTTTAATATTGGCTCAATAAAGAAATCGTCATTGGCAGATATCCTGAGTTGAGGCATTGCCATCTGTATCGGGAAAGAAGACGACAGATTGGTGCATCCCTACACAAAAAAACTATTCACACGCTCGTTTCCTATTCGAAACATTATCATATATAATAGATAGATAGATAGATAGATAGATAGATAGATAGATAGATATCTATATCTATAGATATATAACATATTATGTGCACATAGAATAAAAGAAGAATTGGTAATGAGAGAGGTGTGTGCAGGGATTTCTTTTGTATTTTTATTCTAAATGCAAAATGTGTAGGATCCATTGGTACTACTGCTAGTGATACTGGAGGAGAGGGGATCATGAAAATCAAAAGGGTTTTACCAAAGAAAAAGTTCAATCTGTGTAATATCTTGTGTGTACCTCGGAACTTGAGGATGGCACTCTACAGGAACCTTATTAGATTTCAGCTGTAAGTGAAAACAACCCTTTCTTCTGCCCTTATAGGATGAGGACAAATACGTGAGACAACGCAGGAAACTCACCAGTGACTCCACCACATCCGAGGTCTCCGACTGCTGACATAGGGCGGCGGAGGAGTAGAGAACGAGTACTAAGGGCCAAAATTGGGTCCACATACTGTCAAGGCTAGGGACTTGGGACTCTTCAGAAACACTGAAATGCAGATTTTTCCTCCCGTGGCTTCCTCCTCTTTCCTTGCTTGCTTACTCTGTTCACATTCTGATCCCACCGTCAAAAGATGAATGACTGCGCCCTGAACTGAGAACACCCTTCCAAGGTCCACGGCACCAAGCAGTTTCTCTGATTACTCTCGCACCAAACCGACCCATTTGCCAGAATCGCTGCCTGCCAAAACTGGGGGGGGGGGCTTCCCCAGTAACCAATGCAACAAAACAGGGACACCTTGATCTTCCAATTCACTACTGTTTCTCAGTTTCAAACGGCCTGAAGGACCTAGCCCGTGTGTCCCGTCTTTGTGTATGTCTCTCATGTCCGCACATCATCACACTCCCATTAATGACGTTTTGACATATTACATGGTCCAATCTTTGTTTGTGTGCTCCCTTTCAGATGAGTGTGTACATGTTGCCTGTGTGTTAAGATGACTGTTTTTCTTACCATTTGCAAGCTGTTGAAACAGAACAAGGATAGAATACAATTAAGAGATCATTTAAAGACAAAGACGCGAGAGTGTAGATTGTGTGGACAAAAAGCGATATGGACCAGCGAGTAAAGTGTTCTTTTAATTTCATTCATTTCAAATTCCCTCACCAAAAAGCGGAGTGAGCTTGTGGAACTATGGGAATACTAAACTGAAAAGAAGATGGAGAAAATGGGTAATGCAAATTAGGGGCGAATGAGATGATTTGATTTCAGTGAGGGGATTACGCTTTGTCTGCGTGTTTGCATTTTTTTCTTGTTTCAGATGTTTTGTTTGAGATTAAGACTTTTACAACTGGCGTTCGGTCCACTCACAGTGAAGACCGATCATTTGACTTTCACTACACAACAAACCAGTTGCACATACAGTACTTGAGGTTCCTGCATAAAGTGGCCAACAAGGTGTGTGTGTGTGTGTGTGAGATAGTGTATCTCAGACTGTACAGTAATGTATGTACATCTTTAAAAAGTAGCCAATAAATTGAGTAATTTTGACAGGAATAATAATACACAAAAACCAGGAATTCCCCTCATGTAACTAATAACACTTTAATTAATATGGACCTCTTGTAAAAAACTTTAACAAGGTTATAATACACAATGTTGATATTCATATATGTATATGAGGTGGAAATGTGTAAGTTGATGCTTTGCTGCAGAATAAGGGATCCTGCACTTCAAGCTAAAAAGTGGTTTCCACTCTTTAAAATTCATTGTGTTTTATTTATATGTGTTAACTACTGGCTTTTTTTTATTGGGGGTTGGGAAGGATGTCTTGGTTTAATTAACTTGACTTTAGCTGTTTTGCACTGAGAAATTTTAAGTATTCCTTGCTCGAAAGGACGTTTGGTTCATTAATTGCCACCCCCCTTGAGATGTCGAGGGAGTCTGAAGAATAAAAACAGATGATACTTTAATATGCATATTGAAAATAAATGGGATATGCATCAAATCATGTGGCATTTGAGTGTTTTACATTTTTCTATACCTTTTTTAGTGCATGTTAATTTGTCAAAAAGCTGGAAAGCTGAACACAAGCCTTAAAGGCCTACTTCACCGGTTTGAATATGAAGGTGTATTGAATTCTGTGATCCTATGTAGTATAAATGTGCAAAACAAAATAAAATCGGTTCATCCTAGCCTGAGAAAAGGCAGAAAGATTTCTCTTTCTGTGATGTCACGAGAAAGAGAAATATTGGGTTAAAAAAAACACTTTCTGCCTTTTCTCAGGCTAGGATGAACCGATTTCAATTTTTTTCGCACATTTATACTACATAGGATCACAGAATTCAATACACCTTCATATTCAAACCGGTGAAGTAGGCCTTTAAACTTTTGTTTAATAATGAGCAGATAACATCATCTCGAACAGGACACACCTGCGCCAGATGCCGGTTCGCAACAGCTGTTAGTTCACAACACCAACATCAATATTTAGTGAACGTGAAGCTTTCCGAGTTACATAAACTCCACGTGTTGGCTGAAACCCCAAGGCTCGGTTGAAAGACTTACACAGCAAGTACAAATTCACATGCCGTTATCTTATAAAAGTAGGCTATTGAATAGGATTACATTAGCACCCAAAATAAAAACAAGCCATGGTAGAAGTTTGGAGATAATGCACCAATAATAATAGGGGAGAACGGGGTTATATGTCACACGGGTTGGTTGACACAATCGTTATATCTCGGAACCAGAAGGCGCTGTCTGTTAAGGCCAGGACACACCAGTCCGACTGCCGATTCAGGGTAATGGTAATGGTAATGGTAATGGTAAATGGACTTGTATAGCGCTATATCTCCGTTTATCACAGACCCAAAGCGCTTTACATTGTTTTTTTGTACACATTCACCCAGTCACACACACATTCATACACCGATAGCAGCAGCTACCACGCAGGGTAGGCTTAGCACTAGGGTGCTAAGTTAACTAAGCTAACTATCGGGAGCAATTCGGGGTTCAGTGTCTTGCCCAGGGACACTTCGACATGTGGCGGGGAGACGGGGATCGAACCTCCGACCCTGCACACCAGAGGCGAACTCCCTACCCACTTCGCCACTGCCGCCCCAAGGGAGCTCCAGTCTTCCCGTCGCGGCCGAAAAAGTGCAAAGAACACACCAAACCGACTGCTGACTTTCCGTACGCTCTGCGCTTGCGCAGGACGTAATGTCTCCATAACATCTGTATTGTGGCCCGAAAAAATACGGAAGCCGGAAATGATGGGACGGCTCTTTAGACCATAAACATAGATAGAAATACGTATTTATATTTATGGACCATAAAGAGCACAATTTTTAGCAGAGTGTCGAGCAGTCAACAAGGGTTGATGCATGTGAGTACTCGCTGAACGAAACAAACAAACACATTGAAACAATGGCTAACTGTTGTTAGCTGTTTGTGCTACCCGCCTCACTTCCGGACTTCACTGATTCGCTAGCCCTCCACAAATCAAAAGAAGCCCGACGACATCTACGACGACCGATTTCACGGCACACACCAAACAGATTCGTGTCCCCGCCCCCTCGAAACTCTACGATGGTGATTATCGGGCCGGTATGTCCTGGCCTTTAAATTTTGGTATGTAAATATCCAGAATTGGGATCAGAGGTCACCTACATAGTCTTTCTTGGAGTTAGGCTGTGTTCGGAAAGCCATACTAGCGTCCTACAGCCTACATACTCACTATCTATATACTGCATACTGTCTACTCAAAGATCGATTGTGTATGCGAGGTGCCGAAACGTTCAGATTCAGGCAGTTTATACGCTGTTTAGCGTATAACCGCCCTCTACAGGTTAGATATTGAACTAGATTTTTACAGTCCTGTGTTCATCATCTGTGTTTTAGACCTCTTGTTTTATAATTATGTTTTGAGGCGGAGGATCCCTCCGACGCTCTATTGTCTGGCTCATCAGACAGCACTCAGCTGTCAGTGAATTGAGCTGGACGAGCTGCGGTGTGTGGAACAGCGATCTGTTCTGATTTTTTTTAAACTTGAGAGAGAGAGAGAGAGAGAGAGAGAGAGAGAGAGATGAATCTCACTGTCAGTAACAGTAAATTAAACAAACTGTGCAGACGTTAAAAAAGAACAAATCTCAACACCTAACTATGTGCCACTCAAAATATATTTTGATCATTTAAAGCCTTATATTAACCTTAACTCATTAATCCAGTCACCGCAGTATCCCCAGTATCTGTTACTATGAGCTCTGATAGTGCCTGGGTTATTTCACAGTGGTGTTATGGTTCGCCATTCCTAAGGAGTTATTCTCTCAAATATTTGGGTTAGTGATCCATGCCGGGTGGTAGTAGGCCTATTTTACACACTGGTTAGGTGTAGGGGTGTAGAAATTTCATTGATCGATGATTGGGAAAATTAACGATCAATTATCGATCAATCGTTATCTTTTTACTAGTGCTGTCAAACGATTAAAATATTTAATCGCGATTAATCGCATTAATGTCATAGTTAACTCGCGATTAATCGCACATTTTTATCTATTCTAGCCTAAATGTCCCTTGATTTCTTTTTGTCCCATTATTTTTTCTCATTGTAATGCTCTTTTCACACCCATTCTCTACACCCTTGTAATTCAATGTATTTCTTCTAAAATATCATAATTTCCAATTCAGTGCAAATAGACAACAATGTAGATCCCCCCCCCCCAGAACAGCATACACAAACATAATTGGAACTTCCTTTTTTATTTAAAAAACAAACCATAAAACAAGATAGGCTATAGCCTATATAAAACAAATTAGTATTAAGGTGGTTGCTGCCTAAATATTTTGGGAGTCGTTCATCCACGACTTACAGGTCCTTGTCATATAATTAGCATATTGTGATAAAGTTGATTATTTTCCATAATGTAATGATAATAATTGAACTTTCATATATTTTAGATTCATTGCACACCAACTGAAATATTTCAGGTCTTTTGTTGTTTTAATACTGATGATTTTGGCATACAGCTCATGAAAACCCCAAATTCCTATCTCAAAAAATTAGCATATCATGAAAAGGTACTCTAAACGAGCTCTTAACCTAATCATCTGAATCAACTAATTAACTCTAAACACCTGCAAAAGATTCCTGAGGCTTTTAAAAACTCCCAGCCTGGTTCATTACTCAAAACCGCAATCATGGGTAAGACTGCCGACCTGACTGCTGTCCAGAAGGCCATCATTGACACCCTCAAGCAAGAGGGTAAGACACAGAAAGAAATTTCTGAGCGAATAGGCTGTTCCCAGAGTGCTGTATCAAGGCACCTCAGTGGGAAGTCTGTGGGAAGGAAAAAGTGTGGCAGAAAACGCTGCACAACCAGAAGAGGTGACCGGACCCTGAGGAGGATTGTGGAGAAGGGCCGATTCCAGACCTTGGGGGACCTGCGGAAGCAGTGGACTGAGTCTGGAGTAGAAACATCCAGAGCCACCGGCCTGCACCGGCCTGTGGCTGTGCATTTCCTGCACAGCCACAGGCGTGTGCAGGAAATGGGCTACAGGTGCCGCATTCCCCAGGTCAAGCCACTTTTGAACCAGAAACAGCGGCAGAAGCGCCTGACCTGGGCTACAGAGAAGCAGCACTGGACTGTTGCTCAGTGGTCCAAAGTACTTTTTTCGGATGAAAGCAAATTTTGCATGTCATTCGGAAATCAAGGTGCCAGACTCTGGAGGAAGACTGGGGAGAAGGAAATGCCAAAATGCCTGAAGTCCAGTGTCAAGTACCCACAGTCAGTGATGGTCTGGGGTGCCATGTCAGCTGCTGGTGTTGGTCCACTGTGTTTTATCAAAGGCAGGGTCAATGCAGCTAGCTATCAGGAGATTTTGGAGCACTTCATGCTTCCATCTGCTGAAAAGCTTTATGGAGATGAAGATTTAATTTTTCAACAAGACCTGGCACCTGCTCACAGTGCCAAAACCACTGGTAAATGGTTTACTGACCATGGTATTACTGTGCTCAATTGGCCTGCCAACTCTCCTGACCTGAACCCCATAGAGAATCTGTGGGATATTGTGAAGAGGAAGTTGAGAGACACCAGACCCAACACTGTGGATGAGCTTAAGGCCGCTATCGAAGCATCCTGGGCCTCCATAACACCTCAGCAGTGCCACAGGCTGATTGCCTCCATGCCACGCCGCATTGAAGCAGTAATTTCTGCGAAAGGGTTCCCGACCAAGTATTGAGTGCATAACTGAACATAATTATTTGAAGGTTGCCTTTTTTGTATTGAAAACACTTTTCTTTTATTGGTCGGATGAAATATGCAAATTTTTTGAGATAGGGATTTTTGGTTTTTCTTTACTTTTTTGCCAAAATCATCAATATTAAAACAATAAAAGGCTTGAACTACTTCAGTTGTGTGTAATGAATCTAAAATGTATGAAAGTCTAATGTTTATCAGTACATTACAGAAAATATTGAACTTTATCACAATATGCTAATTATATGAGAAGGACCTGTATATAGAAAATATGGGGATGTGGCTGTGCCGACTATTACGTTCACTAGCTGTAATAAAACAAAAAATAAAAATTATTGAATGGTACTTGATGGCAAACACAGTACAACATTTGAAAGAGTATACCAAACATGTCATGTATACAGTACAAAGGAAGTATATTGCTGGCAGGTTAATCAATTATCTTCATCACTTAAACATTATGTTGTGTACATAATCACATGGCTTCAAAGACTGGACATCTCATTTTGAAATGAAAGTGTCTGTTTAATCCCCCTATAGATAAACTGCAGTACATACTGTCCTACAGCAGATGGAGGCAGCGTTGCATAGCTCAGCAGTTCCTCCTTTGATTTATATATTTGCCTCATTTGTCAGTAAATCTGTTTAAAGTTTACTGAAAATTGTTTGCCTTGATGATAAATAACTCAAGTACCCGAGGTTGCAGCAGAATACTTGGATCCCCCTATTTAGGATTTAGAAGTAGTGTATAAACCAGTTATGACAAAATTACATTATCACACTACAATGTAGTTTTAAATCCAATCCAATCAAAGTCAAAGTCAGTGAAATGTCAAAATCAAAGTTTTTTATTGTCAGTTTTGATATATGGAAGACATACATCATAATCAAAATGGCGTTTATCACTGGCCCACGGTGCAATAGGAACGATAAAAAAATGTAATAAGATAAACATAACCTAAACAATATTTACATTACATAATTTCTAAGTAAATAGTAAATAGTGCAAAGGATTTTTTTGTACAATATAAAACAGAATGTATAAAATAGAATAGAAAGTAAAAAGTAGATAAATTAAGTTAAATTGAAATGTTCAATGTGAAGATAAATATCTATAATATGTGCAACATGCAGTCAACTGGATGTACATTTAAGGTGTTTTGATGTGCAGGCTGAGTATTGAATATGAGTTCTTGGTTCAGAGTTCTAGATTCTTGGGGGCAATGGGGGGAGGGGGGTTCAAAACGATCCACCCAATCCACAAACAGATTAGCACATGAATACTTACTAGACTAAATAATACCATGAAATCAATAAATCAGGAACTGATCAAATTGAAACTTTATAGTGTTTATTAATGTCACTGTCAATAAATTGCCTATGACTGTTAGGCAGGAAATTAAAAAATGTCAGATAATGGACTGATTAAGACTAATGGTGATTATAGTGTGGCATTAACAAGTTCTGAATTGTAAACTGTTTAGAAATGCTTCTAGGTTAAAGACAGTAAACCCAAGTTACCCATGTAGCAATATGTTACTTGTCCTCAATTGTAAAGTAATTTAACCGATATACCACCATTTGCTGCTGAGCTGATTTCTGCCAAGTGAAACATCAGTTTGTAGTTATAGTTATCTGGCGAAACCAGTTATCACTGGTAACGCTGACGCCACGGCTCCACTTCACACATACGTAGTCTATAACATTTGCTGTCAAAATACCCACACGCGAGTTATGAAGTTAGAAGACAACATAACATGAAAGGTGTCTCCGCGGCACCATCACTGTGATCAGCAGAGAGTGTCGTGCAGGGCTCAAATACAGTAGGCTATAACGTGAATCGAAGGCACTACCATTTGCGGCGCGGCCAACATATGCGGCGAACGCAGAAGATGAAAATATTTATCATTTGACGTCGCCGCGATAGCCAATCAGCGTTGAGATTGCCCGGTGGTCTGCAAGACGAGGTGGGCGTGTGGAGTAAGGACATTGGGCTTCCAATACATTCTGCAAATAAGTGTATTTTGCATCTGTTTAGCTGTTGGTTGTACTTTAGCCAAGGTAGCGCCGGTTAGCATAGCCAGCTGTGTGCTGTTCCGGAGGATAATATGAACCCAAACTTGGCGGCAGTGTCCGTGTGGAATTCCAATATAGTAAAGCGAAGCACCGGTGTTGTCCTCTGCCAGACCCGGCACACTTTCACTTTCAGGTAGGCTGATGTCTGCCTTTATTTTTGCCGCTGAGCACACACTGCTGGTGTTAATGTGTTTAGTATTGTAATGACCACAGGCGAGGCAGTGAATGAAGTCTTGCTTAACAGCGGGTTTTAATGTCATCCTTTACTTGAACATGTAGGTCACAGCTTGACCGGAAACACAACAACAACCCCGCAAAGAAGAAGTCACACTAAGAACCCCCTCTGAGATGACCCGCCCCTATCTCCCAACCCTGCGACGCTACATTACCCCCCCTTCACAAAGTTCCTCGCCCCGAGGAATCCACAGAAAAACGGCACTCAGAATAACGTAACTGCCCTTTAACATAATGAGCTTCAACCCCCAATATAACAACAGGCACAACACTGTAAAACATTACTTTTTTTTCCTACAGATAGCAGACAAAGTCTTTTAAGTGCCCTGGTGGCCTCACCGAGGACCCCCGGTCCAGGACTCTGCCCCTGGGAGGGGAAGGGGGGAATGGGGGCCAAGGGTATCGGATACAGGGGAGGGGTGGTAACCCCCGGTAGCTGGGGGAAGGGAGCCAGTCCGTGGCCGGGGGGGTGGGCTGTGGGGAGGCAGGCCGACCGCGAGGAGACACTAGACCCCCCTGGGCCAGAGGGGCAGCACCCCCTCTGTATGGAGCCAGTCTGTCTCTGTGAAGTGCCACCCTTCTTCCTTTAGGTGGTAAGTGCAACCGGTACACCACCTCACCCAGCCTCTCCAGAACTCGACAGGGACCCACCCAAGGACTGTCCAATTTGGGGCATCTTCCCTTCTTCCTTTGAGGGTTGAACACCCAAACTAGTTCACCCGCCTGGAAATGCCTGCCTTTGCTTTTCACATCATAGTTCCTTTTCTGCCTCACCCCTGCCCTCTGCTGCTGCTCCTGGGCAAATAGGTGGGCCAACTCCAGGCGATCTTGGAGTCTCCTGGCATACTCGGGGCCCAGGGAACCGTCTGGGGCATCAGGTGGTCGACCAAACGCTAGCTCTGCTGGGGTACGTAGCTCCCTTTCCAGAATGAGAAGGGACGGCGTACATGCCGTAGACTCCTGCACGGCGGTGCGGCAAGACATGAGAACCAGGGGCAGGTGGTTATCCCAGTCTCTCTGGTGCTGGGAGGTGAGGATGGCCAGCTGTTGGCCCATAGTGCGGTGAAATCGCTCCACCAGTCCATCACTCTGCGGCCTCTGGGGAGTGGTGTGGGTCTTATGAATGCCCAGGCGCTCACACATAGCGGCAAACACCCGAGACTCAAAGTTTCTCCCCTGGTCGCTATGCAAAGTCTCAGGCACCCCGAAACGGCTGAACATGCCTTCCAACAGGGCGTCTGCCACAGTCTCCGCTTCCTGATCGGGGATGGCATAGGCTTCCGGCCACATGGTGAAGTAGTCAATGGCCCTGAGAACATAGCGGTTGCCTCTGTCCGAGCGGGGCAGCGGCCCCACTACATCTACCGCCACCCTCTCCATAGGTGCGCTAACCAGAAACTGCTGAAGGGGAGCATGTGAGCGCCCGGTGGGACCTTTTCGTGCGGTGCAGGGGTCACACCGCCGGCAAAAGTCCTCAACGTCCCTCCGGGACCGGCCCCAGTAAAAACCCTGGCGTAGGCGTCGGAGTGTCTTAGCAACCCCAAAGTGCCCCGACCCTGCGGCTCCATGCATGGCCTCGAGCACTGCCCCCTGTAGGCCTTTGGGGACCACAACCTGCCACCTCTCCTCGCCTGTGGCCGGCTCCTTCCAGGCCTGCTGCAGCATGCCCTGGCAGAGACGCAGGACCCCAAACTTGGCCCACAGTCCCTTGACGACTCTGGAGAGAGCGGCCACCTCTTCCCACGGTGGTTTTCGCTGAGCCTCCACCCACTGCAATACCGGCCGAAGGTCGGTATCTTGTTCGTGATGCTTTCTCCAATCACCTCCCTCTATGGTCTCCAGCTCTCGGCAGACTACCTCCACCTGCTGCACCGCGGCGCAGCCTTCCTCCTCTGCCCGCAGTTCTCTCTCGCGGGCCTCCTTTCTCTCGCAGTAGCGACACCCCTCTGCAGCGCAGGGTCGCCGAGAGAGTGCGTCGGCGTTGGTGTGTCGGGCTCCAGCCCGGTGTTCCACTCTGAAGACGTAGGCCTGGAGTTCCTCCATCCACCTGGCCACCTGCCCTTCTGGCTCTTTGAAGGTCATGAGCCACTGGAGAGCAGCGTGGTCTGTCCTCACTGTAAAAGGCAGGCCGCAGAGGTAGTACTTAAAGTGACGGATGGAGAGCACTACGGCCAAGAGCTCTCTGCGGGTAACGCAGTAGCGCCGCTCCGCCTTGTTAAAGGCCCGGCTAAAGTACGCCACCACTCTCTTTCCATCAGGCCCCACTTGGGAGAGCACCCCTCCCACCCCGACGCCGCTAGCATCGGTGTCCAGCATGAAGGGCAGTGAGGGGTCGGCTGGGGCCAGCACGGGGGACTCGCTCAGGGCACGCTGAAGGCTGGTGAACGCCCCCTGGCACTGCTCGGTCCACACAAAGTCACTGTCCTTTTGCAGCAGCCCATAAAGAGGAGCAGCCAAGCATGAAAAACCCCGTACAAACTTCCTGTAATAGGAAGCCAGGCACTTTCGACTCCATTGTGCTGATGCCCTCCCCCCCCCCCCACCGTGTGTCCCAAGAACTGTACCTCTTTGCGCATAAAGTGACACTTCTCTGGGTGTAGCTTCAGGCCTGCTGCACGGATTCGTTCCAGCACCCGGCGCAGGGACTCGAGGGCGGAGTCAAAGGAGCTGCCGTGCGCCAGGATATCGTCAAGGTATACCAGGCACTGCTGGCGGGGGATGCCTGACAGAACCCGGTCCATCAGCCGGGCGAAGGTGGCTGGGGCGTTACACAGTCCGAAACTAAGGACTTTGAACTGCCACAAACCCCGGCCTGTGCAGAAAGCTGTCTTGGGTCTTGCTTCTGGGGAGAGGGGCACCTGGTAGTACCCGCTGCGGAGGGCCAAGGCAGAGAACCAGGACGATCCTGAGACCAAGTCCAGAGACTCGTCAATGCGCGGCAGGGGGTACGAGTCTTTTCTGGTCACCCCGTTCACCGGCCTGTAGTCTGGCCAGAGCCGCCAGGTACTGTTCTTTTTGGGGACCATGATGACAGCGGACGCCCAGGGACTGTCACAAGGCTCAATTACACCTGACTGCAGCATGTCCTCCACCGCTTGGTCACACGCCTCCTGACGTGCCAAAGGGAGACGCCGCGGGCGACACTTGATAGGCCTGGCATCTCCGGTGTCAATCTCGTGCAGCACCAAGTGCGTCAGGCCCACCTCATCCTCTTTCATAGCAAAACTGTCCTGGAACTCAAGCAGCAACTGCCACAACTGTTCCTGCTGCTGGTTGTCCAGCCCCTCCCGGTTCTTTATCCATATCTCTCTCACGGTCGGCGGGGACCCCTCTCCCTGTCGTGACTGGGCCAGGGCTGCTTGAGGCACATACGTCCTGGGAATGGGTACAGACGCCACGGGCAAGGGATTGCTGACTTCAGGCTCCACTGCACACACCGCTGGCGAGATGGGCCCCACAGGCGGCCCGGAACCTGAGCCAACGGGCACCAAAGCGATCACAGGCCCCCCTCGGAAGCTCACCGTGCCCTCATCCAGATCGAGTCGACAGCCTGTGGCCTTCAAAAAGTCAAAGCCCAGAATACATGGGTCCTGCACCGCTGCTACCCACACTGGGTGACATACGTCCTTTCCCCCCAGAGTCACTGTAAGCAGCCCTCTACCTTTCATCGGAGCCAGTCCCCCTGTGGCTGTGCTCCAACTGAATCCACTCCGGGCACACGTCTGGTCTGAGCACAGTCACTGATGACCCTGTATCCACCAGGGCTGAACACGGCACCCCCTCGACGGCTACGGGGACATAGCACGAATCCCCGCCACCGAGTCGACCCACCACCACCGCCGTCCTTGAAGCTTTGATGCCGTCTGCTTCTGGGGGGAGTGGGGCTTGGCTCCCCCGGCTGTGATGACTTGGCCCCTCCAGATCTGGTACAGCTGGTGCGGGAGGAGTGGGGGAAGAACTGTTCAAGGTCTGCACATCCCCCCCTGTGCGGGCCCTGTGGCGTTTCCCGGACCCGCACGTGGAGTTGGGCAGTCTCTGACCAAATGCCCAGGTTGGCCACACCCCCAACAGACTCTTTGGTCAGGGCGCTGTCGTATGCGTGACGGCTGCAGTGATACGGCCTTTATTAGTTCAGTCATTTCTGTCACCCATGCCGGCTTTTCCTCCTCTGCTGGGCCCTGGGCTGCTACGGCTGCTCTCCTTGCTGGATAACTCCCTCTTTGGCCCACCTCAGCGACCACGCCCCACACTATTTCCCTCTCCACGGCCATCTCCAAAGCCGTCTGTAAAGTACTTGGATGCTGTAACTGCACCTGGACACGCAGCTCCGAAGGAAGCAGGGCTCTGATGAACTGGTCCCGGGCCAACTCGCTCTGTACGCTGGGGGCATGTGTGAATATGCCCTACGTGTCAGGCTCTCAATGTCGTTAGCCAACACCCTCAGCGGCTCCCCCGGCTTCCTGCCGCGGTTACTGAGTTCATTAGGCAGGAGCTCTGGCTTTACACATTGTCCAAAACGCCTGTGCAGGGCCCCCACTAAAGCACTGTAATCATGTCTTTCACCTGGGGTAAGCAGCAGTAGGCATGACAAGGCATCGTCTGTGAGGCACAAAGCCAGCTGCAGTGATTTAGTCTCTACTGTCCATCCCCCAGCGTCAGCCAGCAGTTCAAATTGAGCATAAAATGCCTCCCAGTCAGACCTACCGGAGTACTTCGGCGTCTTTACTGCTGCGGCGGCAAAAGGAACATGGGCGCCGCCATGTTTGTTTACATCCCGTGCCGCGGGATTCTGCTCCGGGCGAGCGGGAAGCGAAGACAACCCTGCGTCGGCCGCTAGCTTCCTTGCAGCTCCTCTCAACCCATCTTTGGTCTCTCGGGAAACTCTTTGAAACTCCTCGTACGCCTCGTCTGTCCATCCGAACGCACCACTCTCCCGCTCCACCTTCTCCTCCTTCACTTTCGGGTAAGACATGACCGACGCTAGCTTGTTGACACAGTGAAGCTAACGCTGTAGCCTGACCGCGACGTAATTCCACGGCAGTCCTCCGCTTGGATGCAAAAACTTTTTACTCACTCTCGTCGTTTGTTCACTTCTGACACCAATGTAATGACCACAGGCGAGGCAGTGAATGGAGTCTTGCTTAACAGCGGGTTTTAATGTCATCCTTTACTTGAACATGTAGGTCACCGCTTGACCGGAAACACAACAACAACCCCGCGAAGAAGAAGTCACACTAAAGCTGTGAACACACCGCACTGGCCGCACGGCGAGATTACATACAAAGTCAATGTACTAGCGCGTGGCGGCGCGTCCACCCAATAATCGGCGGCCGGCGCTTGCGCGGCGCGTGGCCGCGCCCCATGAGAGGCGCGTGAATCGGGAGCGCGGCCATTTGCGGCGCGTAGAAATTGCGTCATCGAAGGAGCGTGAATCGAAGGCTTGTGCGGCGAACGCGGCGCTGCAGAAAAATATGAAAATTCTCATCTTTTTCTGCGCCGCGCCTCCACAGCCAATCAGCGTTGAGATTGCCCGGTGGTCTGCAAGACATTGGGCTTCCAATACATTCTGCAAATATGTGTATTTTGCATCTGTTTAGCTGTTGGTTGTACTTTAGCCAAGGCAGCGCCGGTTAGCATAGTGAAACTCACCCAGCTGTGTGCTGTTCCTGAGGATAATATGAACCCAAAGTTGACGGCAGTGTCCGTGTGGAATTCCAATATAGTACAGCGAAGCACCGGTGTTGTCCTCCGTCAGCCGGCACACTTTCACTTTCAGGTAGGCTGATGTCTGCCTTTATTTTTGCAGCTGAGCACACACTGCTGTTGTTATTGTGTTTAGTATGTTGCTGGATTGCTGTTAATGTGTAATGTGTGTGTATTTGCAATCGGGGTGCGTCTTCATGCTGTTTTAATGATATTTGTGACATGACTGCCGCTGTACACAGTGTACCTACATCTGTATTGTTTGGCACAGCAGGACCATGTTGTTGTTGTTGCACCGTAAGTGTGACGGGTCTGATCTCGGCGTCGGCGGCAGGAATATATGGCCCAATATGATCAAGCGGCGAGCCTCTTGCGGTCGCGCGGCCAACCGCCGCCTTCGGTGTGGCGGCGGCGGCTGCGGTGCATATGGCCCAATATGACCAAGCGGCGAGCCTCCTGCGTTCACGCGGCCAACCGCCGCAGGCGGCCAGTGCTGTGTGTTCCCGGCTTAAGAACCCCCTCTGAGATGACCCGCCCCTATCTCCCATCCCTGTGACGCTACAGTATGTTGCTGAATTGCTGTTAATGTGTGTGTATTTGCGATCGGGGTGCGTCTTCATGCTGTTTTAATGATAGCCTATTTGTGACATGACTGCTGCTGGTTACACAGTGTACCTACATCTGTATTTTTTGGCACAGCTGGACCATGTTATTGTTGTTGCACCGTAACGGAAGTGTGACGGGTCTGATCTCGGCGTCGGTGTCAGGAATATATGGCCCAATATGATCAAGCGGCGAGCCTCTTGCGTTCACGCGGTTAACTGCCGCCTCCGATGAGGCGGCCGGCGGCTGCGGTGAATATGGCCCAATATGACCAAGCGGCGAGCCTCCTGCGTTCACGCGGCCAACCGCCGCAGGAGGCCAGTGCGGTGTGTTCCCAGCTTTAGTGGGTGATGTTGTCCTTTGCCACCATCTTAGTTTAAATGAGTAAATTAGCACCTAGCAACAACACAAAAAAAAGCTGCAACAAAAAGATGGCTATTTTCAGTGTCTTTTATTTTGAACTTCAATGTGTCTTGTGTGGAATGGTCCTTCTTGGCAGCTGATTGCAGCTCTACATACAAAACACAGTAATTGGACATGGTGTGAGATTTTCATGCCTTTCACTAATTCCTTCAATATCATGAAACACGTCGCATGAACCAGTGCCTGTGTATTTACCTTGATAGATAAACACACAATGACTTGTGATGGGTTAACTTTCTACTCTGAGTCTGAGCAGCATGTACCAGGAGAGAAAACAGACATCAGGACGTCCATGTATGAACCCACTCATTCACTCACCACACAAAGCAAATGCCTCAACCACCTTTTTTTTTATTACAACTCAGTGGACTTACTGAGTACTAAACCAGCCTGATCAAAGAGCCCTAATTACACCCATTACTGAGTGACGACTCCACTGAGTGGGTACTACACGTACAATTAAGACAGTGTCTGCAGGGTTACAGGTTTCAATGTGTGTATGAGAATTTGTGTGTGGGCGTGTGTTTGAGATTTAAGTGTGAACGGTGGTGTAAATCAGAGCTCTTTGGTCCACCGGAACAGCGTGAGTCACTGTCCCCCCACTATTCAGCAGAGGATGATGGACGTCAGAGGGTCAGCCTCCAATTATCCTCTTTACACTGATGAGAGGCCTGCCCTCTTCTCCATGCGCCTCAATCACTCACTCCGTCTCCAACAGTGTGTTCATATGTTAGAAGAAAAGGATCAGAACAAACTGTGTTCATTCATCAGGCACATTTTACTGTTTATAGACCAACATTAGTCTATTTGGTAACAGCAGCTTTAAAGGTTCAGAAAGCGAAATGGTTCTTCCTGTCAGTGACTGCAGTTAGCAGTCCCGTCCCTCGTCCCTACGTCACCACATTAATGCACTGCGTTCTTCAAGCAGCGAGGAATCTAGTATCATCTCAGATCTGTAAGTAAGATATAACATGATAAAAACCATCAAAACAGACATTGGGAAGATTTTTTATTTTTTTTAAGATATTTTTTGGGCATTTTTATGGATAGTGCAGAGAGACAGAGGTGAAATGGGGCAGAGAGGGGAGTGACATGCACAGAACGACCGCGGGCGGGAATCGAACCCGGGTCTGCTGCTGGGCCCGGCCCGGGAGGGAGACACCTTACCGACTGAGCTAAAGGCGCCCCCATTGGGAAGAATTTTTACCTGCAATTTAGTAGGCGCATAAACATTCACCCCTCTGTCGCTCTCTGCGCGTGCACCGGCAGTGAGACGGTTGCCGGTTTATAGCGTTCTCTCTTCTGATTGGATACCACGTTGTGGGATACCAGGGGCTTATTGCATAAAAGTGGAATTAAGATATCCAGGATGATTGATAAAGCCAGCCTTGACAAAGTCTAGCCTGGGCACTTTGGATCAGTCAGTTGCATAAACGCCAATCCAGGATGAAAAGGGGCTGCTTTGTCAAGGCAGGTGTAAGTAATTCTGTTAAGTGCCAGCCCACAGCTTTCAGAAGTAGACCCAGAGATCGAACACAGATTTACTGATGTAAAAGTGGGAAAGACCGCCCATTTTCCCACAATGCCTTGCTAGTTTAAACTGTAAATGAGGGAGCAGTTCATTTCATACAGGAGATGTATTCTCTGCTGACTGTTCTTGATGTCCCTGCATTGTTTTATGATAAAATAGTTGACAGTGAGCAGTCTGAAGGTGCATCTAAAAAATAGAATATCATGGAAAGTCCATTCAAAAAGTGAAACTTTCATAGATTCATTACACAAAGTGAAATATGTCAGGCCTTTTTTTTGGATGATTGATCATGGAATAAAATACAGAAATGTTGACCTCCTGAAAAGTATGTTTATTCTAGATTAATTTCACTTCATGTGTAATGAATCTAGAACATATTTAAGTTTCACTTTTTGAATTAAATTACAGAAAAAAGGAAATTTTCAATGATATTTGAATTTTGTTTCAGATGCACCTCGATATAGTTATAAGTACAAAGTGAATTTATTTGACCCACATTTGCAACGTCATCTGCCATCGATAATCAATTGTATAAATATAGCCTGCAATATGAACAGACTATCACATAAATTATTATAATTTATATCATTTCATCTTAGTCTAATTATAATTAAGTTAATTATACATGGTTCAGGTTAAATAAATAAAAAATAACTATTTAACAAAATGACAATGCAGTCTTTTATGTGGTACTTTAAAACAGGCTAATGAAAATAAAGCAGTACACAGAAGATCATGGAATAACTGTTAAACACCTTGATTTCAGATCAGAGTGACAGCTGACTGAGCCAATCAGGCAACAGAATAAGTTTATCCTTTACGTTTAGCCTGTTCCCGACTAGGCTAAACGTAAAAGATAAATCTCCATGGTAACTTATGTCCCTCCGCTTTTATGCAACAGGATCATGGCTAATGCAAGTCAGGATAACCAAAATATCCTAGGTTAATCCCTTATCTTAGTTTTATGCAACAGGCCCCAGAAAAGTAATAAGTGATCACTGTATGAATATAGAGCAATTTAACACGTATATTAACATAAATATATCTCTTACTTCACCTTTAAGACAAGTTGACTGCAGTGTCTATGAGGTCACCAAAGTTTGTTAAGGGAAGATATGTCCTACTAGTTTTGCACAGTCAACTTACACGAAAGGTACCTAGCTCCTCGACCGTTTAAAACTACTAATTCACAAGTTACGAGTACTGGTAAGTTTGAGAACAGATATGATTCAATCATCAGTCATCTGTATTTTTCTTTTCAGATTAGTCTTGCAAATCTTTGTGGGTCTGAAACCCCAGATGTGGAACCACTGAAGTTAAATTACTTTAAAAAGGGAAGACGTTATATTTATAATTAGCTTATTTGGAAATGTTGGTTGCTGTGGGACCCTAGAGGCATAGGGTTTTTTTTTCCAACTGGAATTCATATTTGTTTTATATACTGCACTAGGATTAGCAGTATGAGTTAACATTTAGGGTGTATTCACACAGGGAAAGTCCGCGAGTTCACTTGCTTTGGTCCAGACCAAATAGAGCTTAGATTTTTTTTGTTTGGTGTGGTCCACTTTCATATTGCCCCTTTTGCAAGTGAACCAGCATTAAGAAGTAAAACCACACGTGATCTGAGGTCATTCATTCATTGGACAGACATTCTGGGGTGGAGAGAAGCAGGAAAAACGAAGTAAAAACTGCGAAATATATAACTGATATGATATGGGGTTAAAAATAATAAATAAATAAATAGGCCTACATCTAGCCTATAAATAAATAAAAAAACATAAAATTATTGTTGTTTCATATGGTTATAATATGTAGACCTGTGTCAATGTGAGGCTTGTTGCCTACGATGTGAAACATAATATTTACTGTATTTTTGCTGCTGGGCTCGCGAGGAATAGGCTCAAGCTGACACACAGCTGATTTAGCCGTGTGTCAGCTGGGTGTGAGTTCGGCGCGGCTCAGCTCCAAACTGACACAGGGATAGTATTGACGGTCGGGATGCAAAATAAAAACACGCACTTCATACAAAGCGCAGCGTGAACCTGTTGGCACTGTGCGGGAGACGCTCCCCTCTCCTTCATCTGATCGCTGAACACATCAGCATGTTTACGCGTCCTGTCTATCAAATGTAATATATTCGCTCGGGGCTCCCGGTCAAACCACAACTAATCTTCCTATGGCGACAACAACACTTTCCTATAATGTGAAGCTGACAGCGATTTATTAAAAGAGAAAAGACACAGTGCTTCCTGCAATTGGGTCGGATCGAGTCCGGCCAAATTCACACCACAAACGAACTGCAGCAGAGTGCGTTTTGAAGCGCATCGAGACCACCTCTTCAGCTGGGTCTCGGAGCGCTTGTTTGGTCCGCCCCCGAGTGCGATTGCTGTATTCACACATGTCTGAAAGATGCGCACCGAAGGCGGAAGTGCACCTGAGTTTGTTTCAACTGAACTAAACACGGCATGTGTGAATACACCCTTAGTGAAAGCCTTTTAAACTGAATTTCCACTTCCTCCTGCTGTTGTGTCTTAATGTCACGTTTTGATGCGTTCTTCTTTACTCTCATTGCACTTGAATAAAGTGAAACTTTAATTTGTATTTAATTTTTTTGAAAAAAGCAGGACTGGAATATGAGGAGGGGAAGCCCACTTCTTTGTGAAATACCTTTCTCATAAACATCAACTGCTCTCGAATCCAGTCCCACTACATGTTGTGAAATGTATAGTCGGTTCGCAGGCAGGAAAAAAAGCAGAAGTTAATGGGCACTCTACACACGTTGCTGGGATGCTGATTATGGCTCACATGCTTGTCTAAATACAGACTGAAACATTTTGAGACTTCATATGGTTAAGCACGTTTATGTAAAAGCACCTGCAGAATCCTAATCTCAGGCACACACCTGATGGATGCATTATCTGCACTCTGTATAAGAAAAAGAAAAAAAGGACGTCACCACTATACAATTTGAATCACATGAACACTTACATAAGGTACCGGTGGAAATGGTACATGATGTGTTGGTCAAACAAGGCTGTAATGCCTCAAAGTGGAAATGAGGTGTGAAAGGCATGCATAGGTGAAGATTGGAGGGCACAAATAGAGGGAGCCTCGCCGCACGTCTATTTTTATTTATGTGGCAGTTAATAAGGGTAATTATACCGGATTATAGGGTACAATAGGTCCAGAAAGGCCCCCTTGAGAAAACATATTGTTCCCTTTTCTACAATTATCCAAGAAAATCTCCCCATATGGGCCTGTTACCTTCTCACAGAGGGTGACTTTTAGAAAAAAAGCTCAACAGGATTAAAAACAGCTTTTTCCAACGCAGATGATTAAATTCAGCCAACTGCAAAACATAGGAGGTTTTAGTCAAATGACATGCCTGATTTGAGGTCTGTCTCCCAAAGTGAACGAGTAAGCTGGGAAGGGAATATGGTATCAATAAGCTTTTTTAGTCTAACTTGTAAGGCACATTTACTAACTGAGCTTTGTGTTAGCATTGATGGTAGTCATGTATACAGTTCAGCCAAAAACATGATGGGTGTTTGTATAATTTTAATTTTGTCATTTTGAAGCTAAACGTAATGCTCAAAACGCACTTGGCCCTATTAGATGTGGCCATACTGGGTTAATGTTATGTTGTTACGAACACCTTTTAGCTCCTAGGTGCTCCTATTCTGCTTTCAGTGTTCTCCGTCCAACCAGACACCACAATCAAAACACAGCTTCAATCTTTAAAGTCAGGCGATTAAAAGTTAGATTAAAGTTAAACAATGGTTTAGCATCACTTCTGTTGTTCATACCTTCTCTAAACAAGAGGACCTGAAAGTGTGCACGATTGTAATGTCACTAATAATAGCAAATTGCACAAGAAAACATTTAGTGATTCGTGATTCACAGCAGCCTCTCCTTCTCCTCAGTATGTGTTGTATGTTTTCCCTTGTCTGTCTCTCCTTCTTGTTCTCCCATTTGTCTGTCTCCCTGTTGGCATGTGGGCGTGGCGGCACTCCGGGGCAGACTGCTCCAGGTGTGGATCGTTGGCTAATCAGACCCTCTCTACTTATAGTCTAGCAGCAAGTGCTCAAAAAAGGCTTTAGTTTTCGAGATACCCCTACCCGAGGTAGAACAAACCTCAACAATGATTTTTTGTATCTTTAGAATGTCCTGTTCATGAAATTGATTGTTGAGCACTTTTATCTTTGGGCGAAATATGTTATTTTGGTTATTCTTTAGAACTACCCCAGTCCCTCAAAAAGAGCCAAATTAGGCCATTCCGAATAGGGGATATGTGACAAAAAAGCCCATAACTTGGGAATGCTCACTCTTTTCTTCATCAGATTTGCTGAGGTACTAACCAGGTGTCTGTCCCACATCACCAACAAGTTAGAATGTAATTTACCAAAACATTTATTGAAATAGAGTCCTGTATACAGAGCTTTAGTTTAGGCGGAAATGGTACTTTTGTGGTGATAGGAAAAGAGGGTTCCTTTACTTTTCTCTCAAATATCACCAAAACATAAATCCCTGCCAAATATACCATTTATGTATTGTCTAGGATGCTATTTAACAATAACCAGTGGTTGTATGAAGATATATATTACAGTTCAATTTCTAATGAGATTTTTCTAGAAGTACTCCTCCACTGAAATAGCCATATTAGGACATTCCGAATAGCCTATAGTCCAGCAGATATGTGAATGCATTGTGCTTTTTATGATACAAACATGAGCTTTGGCACACTGTTAGAGCATGCCCTAAGGAAGATTTCTGGCTATAGGGCCATCGCCAATTTTTCCTATGGCCCCCACGGCGGCCATTTAAAAAAATGTTCTTATAGTACCAGTAGCTTGGGTTGTAGAGCAACTAGGATCTTGATTATGGTGTCTAATCCTACATTTTCAAGGATGGAAAAGGCAGTGGTGCTATTTAAAACATGCTAGAAAGTACCCAACTTCATATATCTGGCATTCAGGGAACAAAATTGTGGTAAAACCTTCAAATATTAGCGGAGTTACGCATATTTTCATGAATTACAGTATCAGTTCATGAGTTGTATGCTGACCTTATATTGTAAGCATACAACATACAACTAAAGTAAATATCTTTTTCAAAGCCTGAACAATACATCAGTTTAGCCTGTTTGATAGGTTGCTATTTTATCCGTGTAACCCTCTCTGAGTAAGTCAACATTGCTCTAGGTTCCGAAGGAGCTAAGTGATATAAACAGTTACCACAATGAAAGTGCCAGGCAAGGTAAATTGCAAGCAGTAACTTTTACTCACATAAAGTTGTAGGTAACACCCAAAACACATATGCATATAAATCATTTGAACATACAAAATTGGCCTAATTCTACTTGTACAAGAATGAGGAATGCAGTGGTACTATTTACAACATGCTAAACTACATACACACATATCTGGCATTCAGGGAATTAAATAACAATAAAACCATCAACACATTTATAATTATTTCTGAAAACACAGTCCACCACAGGGGCAAAGTGCACGGAAGTGCTACCTTGACACATTTGCAATGTCCACTGCACCCCTTTTTGCATCCACAGCGGAGGAGTTTATAACAGGCCTGTATCGATCCTGGTAGTGCGGCCCAGTGAAATTCCCATCTGCCTGTGGCCTTCCACTTCCACCCCCATTGGTGATGGGAGTTGAGGGGCTGAAACCATCATATGTCCCCAACAGTGAACAGCTTAGTAGGCAGCCCTCTTTTTGTGTTGCATCAGTGCTGCTTGTGTTGGAAGTCCCTCAATTGATATCCCTTTCTGGGTGAAGAGCTGCTTTCTTGCCTGATAGACAGATTCCTGGCTGCTGGTGTGGTCATACAGCAATACAACAAATCGCTCCAGAGGCTCCATCCAGTTGTCTATGGAGTCAGGTGTGGCAGCAAATGCACAGAAGGCTTTTGTGACATCTTCAAAGCTCCTCCATGTATCCCACACATTTTTCTTACCCCTGCCACCAAAAGATGACACTGTGTCACATCCAGTAAAGGCATGGAACCCCGGTAAGGCGATACATCGTTCTGGACCTAGTGCCGTTGCCATCTTGTGTGCTGCTACATGCCGAAAACTCTTTCCAGCTCCAAAGGCAACCCACAGCTCATTGATGTTGAGAGAGTGGGCTGCAGTCACTGCCAGTACTAACACATCTGTGTCAACTGTGCATATTGATACACTGTTATACCCTTCCTTCACAGCATCTCCAAGGTGCAGTAGTATGCGGGTATCTGCCTTCTCATGTGTGCATAGTGCAAGAACTTCTACATCTCGAGGCTGAGTGCAGAGGACTTCAGCATGATGGTTGCTAATCACTTGTTTTTCAGTGTTGAGGTCTGTCAGGCCCTTCAGGGAGTTCGTAGAAGAGTTGAGCCATCAAGTGCCATTCCTCGAAAATGGCCAGAGTTTTTGCGCATTGACGACAATAAGGCTGAAATGTTCTCCTTCCTGGCATCTATCTTGCTGTGTGTTTCCGCCTTTAAACTGTCAGGAAAATATTGATCCCATACAACATCCACTCTGCTGACATGCTCCAGCTTAGACAGGATGTATGGTGAGAACACCTTCTGTGAATATTTAGAAAAGGTCTCAGCAGCACCAGGTCGTAGCATGTTAACGAGCCCCATCAAGTATGTTGACCTGTACAATGGGGTTGGATTTGTTCTCTTGTGATGAAATCAGGTTCGCCAAACAGCCCACCAAGTCTGACTTGGTTCCAGTTCTTAGCTTGCCCATTTGTGACAATGCCAGTGGACATGTCTGGTTTTTCAAGCTAAAAGAAACTCATCCAGACTTCCATCACGTATCTGAGATACAATATAAAGCCTAGAGAACAGGGAACAGTCACTCTTCAGGGATGAGAGCTGTTGTAAGGTCCTGGACTTCTCTCGGACTGGAGGCCGGCTGAATAAAGGGAGGCTGTTCCTTTTGATGTGTTCTTTGATTGGCAGGATTGACAGGATTTCAGAAATGAATCTGCTGTCCCTGTTGTAGCAACTCCAGCTTGCACAAGTGCTCCTGTCCACACGCTACCTTCCAAGATAATGCCAAGTACCTTGACTGCTGCCATCTCAATGTGGAACCCACCAAACATCACAATAAAGTTATCTTCACCATGAGCTGCTGGCCAAGTCCACTGGATTTGTTTTGCCACTGCATACAGAGGTTGATCCAGAGTGATGATTGGTACCTGAGCAGGATTCAGAATCTCCACTGCCTTCTTCACCACATTCATAGAATGGTGAATCATGGCGAACGGTTTTGGCTTGGTCATAGAAAAAGGGAAGTACACGCTACATTGTGTAATTCTTGGTGTTAACAATGTTGTTACGCTTCAGTGTGATTATTGTATAACATTTAGACAGAGTGAGATCCACTGTGAAGATCCCTCTCCATTCATGGCGAGCCTCCCAGTGTGATCCTTCCAGGACGAGGAACCGACCCATGAAATACTCCACATGTGGTATGGCCGTACCAGTCGCCAGGATTCACACATCCATTGGACTGCTGCACACATCCTTTCTAAGAACTGTCACAGGACCAGTAAAAGACAGTTTAACAGAGAACCACTGATAGTGATTGATTAACCGGAAGTGATCACAAAACATACAGACTAAAATGACTATTGACAACACTTGTTTATTTTAAATGGCCCATGTTTTTATTTTCAAATAATGAACAGTATATGCATATGTTTTTTGGGTGTGACCTACAACTTTATGTGAGTAAAAGTTACTGCTTGCAACTTACCTTGCCTGGTACTTTGATTGTGGTAACTGTTTATATCACTTAGCTCCTTCGGAACCTAGAGCAATGTTGACTTACTCAGAGAGGGTTACACGGATAAAATAGCAACCTATCAAACAGGCTAAACTGATGTATTGTTCAGGCTTTGAAAAATATATTTACTTTAGTTGTATGCTGACCTTATATGCTTACAATATAAAGTCAGCATACAACTCATGAACTGATTCTGTAATTCATGAAAATATGCATAACTCCGCTAATATTTAAAGGTTTTACCACAATTTTGTTCCCTGAATGCCAGATATATGAAGTTGGGTACTTTCTAGCATGTTTTAAATAGCACCACTGCCTTTTCCATCCTTGAAAATGTAGGATTAGACACCATAATCAAGATCCTAGGTGCTCTACAACCCAAGCTACTGGTACTATAAGTACATTTTTTTAAATGGCCGCCGTGGGGGCCATAGGAAAAATTGGCGATGGCCCTATAGCCAGAAATCTTCCTTAGGGCATGCTCTAACAGTGTGCCAAAGATCATGTTTGTATCATAAAAAGCACAATGCATTCACATATCTGCTGGACTATAGGCTATTCGGAATGTCCTAATATGGCTATTTCAGTGGAGGAGTACTTCTAGAAAAATCTCATTAGAAATTGAACTGTAATATATATCTTCATACAACCACTGGTTATTGTTCAATAGCATCCTAGACAATACATAAATGGTATATTTGGCAGGGATTTATGTTTTGGTGATATTTGAGAGAAAAGTAAAGGAACCCTCTTTTCCTATCACCACAAAAGTACCATTTCCGCCTAAACTAAAGCTCTGTTTACAGGACTCTATTTCAATAAATGTTTTGGTAAATTACATTCTAACTTTTTGGTGATGTGGGACAAACACCTGGTTAGTACCTCTGCAAATCTGATGAAGAAAAGAGTGAGCATTCCCAAGTTATGGGCTTTTTTGTCACATATCCCCTATTCGGAATGGCCTAATTTGGCTCTTTTTGAGGGACTGGGGTAGTTCTAAAGAATAACCAAAAAAACATATTTCGCCCAAAGATAAAAGTGCTCAACAATCAATTTCATGAACAGGACATTCTAAAGATAAAAAAAATCATTGTTGAGGTTTGTTCTACCTCGGGTAGGGGTACCTGGAAATCTGAGGGCCCCTCCTGCTAGTCTATTAAGCCTGTGGACTCCAGTCATTCAGCGCCAGAGTATACTACGTACCAGAGCGGTAAATTACCTGAGATCAGGATTATCTATGTTTGGTGTTTTCTAGTCTCAGTTGGAGTTAGTTGTAACTCTGCTCCTCTTTTCTTCCATGCCAGTTGCCTCCGCTGTTCAACTTTCCTGCTCGCCTGCCTGCGGGTTCCGGGTATCCACTAGCTAGCCTCTGCTCGCCACGCCATTCAGCCGTCCAGTGTCCTGCCAGCCTGCCTGAAATAAACATTGTTCTAAACTGACTACCTGGGTTTCTGTCTGCGTTTGGGTCATCCCGGACTATCATAACACAAAAGGCCGTCTTGCATATGTAACTGCTGTTATCTTCAAAATTTAAAATATTTAAAATTGTAGATGTTATTTGGGATTAAGAATAGAATGTCTGGAGCACAATTATTACATTTAATTGTATCATTATTATGTCAAATATATGACACTTGTTATCTTCTCACAACGTCCAAAACAGTGTGTCCTCAGAGAAGATTTGAATCTTTCATATGCAATAAAACCTATTAAATGTACTTTAATGATTAAAAAGAGCAGCACTAAATAATCTCTCATATCAATAAAAACAGTTTTTCTTCAACACATTCATGTTTTATATGGTTTCTAAGCGATGGGACCACTTTAGGTCAACACTGTCAGACATTTAATTAAAATGTAATACAATCAGGTGAAATAAGGGGCAGCTGTCACTTTTAAGGACTTCTTGTCAAATTCTTCCTCTGCAGAGTACATTAGAGTCAGACAGGCTCTGATAAGTGTTGTAGTTTTAGAATATTTTACATTCCAAATCTTGAAAGTCCTGCGTCACAACCATGATACGTCAACACCGACTTATAATTTCTGAAGAAGTTATTTGAAATGTTTTGACCTTTTTATTTTCCTGAAGTAGTTCATACTAGCACCTATCATCAACAGAAAAGCCAAATGGCTAAATTGATAGATAGATAAATTCCATTTGTTATGTTTAAGAAACGTTAAATATGTCAACACCGTCAGACAGAAAATCTGACGGAGTTGACATCTGACGGTGGTGATAGGCCAATGGCGGTAAAAAAAACAAAAGCTCGGAGGTTGTGTTAAAGCTCAGCTCAGTAGCTTAGTATATGTTGGATACATACACTCAACAAAAATATAAACGCAACACTTTTTTCATGAGATGGACTTAAAGATCTAAAATTCATTCCAGATACATAATATTACCATTTCTCTCAAACATTGTTCACAAATCTGTCTAAATGTGTGATAGTGAGCACTTCTGCTTTGCTGAGATAATCCATCCCACCTCACAGGTGTGCCACATCAAGATGCTGATCTGACATCATGATTAGTGCACAGGTGTGCCTTAGACTGTCCACAATAAAAGGCCACTCTGAAATGTGCATTTTTTTGCTTTATTGGGGTCTGGGGACTCAGAACCAGTCAGTATCTGGTGTGACCACCATTTGCCTCATGCAGTGCAACACATATTCTTCGCATAGAGTTTATCAGATTGTCAATTGTGGCCTGTGGAATGTTGGTCCACTCCTCTTCAATGGCTGTGCGAAGTTGCTGGATATTAGTGGGAAGTGGTGCACGCTGTCGTATACGCCGGTCAAGCACATCCCAAACATGCTCAATGGGTGACATGTCCGGTGAGTATGCTGGCCATGCAAGAACTGGGACATTTTCAGCTTCCAAGAATTGTGTACAGATCCTTGCAACATGGGGCCGTGCATTATCTTGCTGAAACGTGAGGTGATGTTCATGGATGTATGGCACAACAATGGGCCTCAGGATCTCATCACGGTATCTCTGTGCATTCAAAATGCCATCAATAAAATGCACCTGTGTTCTTCGTCCATAACAGATGCCTGCCCATACCATAACCCCACCACCACCATGGGCCACTCGATCCACAACATTGACATCAGCAAAGCGCTCACCCACACGACGCCACACACGCTGTCTGCCATCTGCCCTGAGCAATGTAAACCGAGATTCATCCGTGAAGAGAACACCTCTCCAACGTGCCAGACGCCATCGAATGTGAGCATTTGCCCACTCAAGTCTGTTACGGCGACGAGCTGGAGTCAGGTCAAGACCCCGATGAGGACGATGAGCATGCAGTTGAGCTTCCCTGAGACGGTTTCTGACAGTTTGTGCAGAAATTGTTTGGTTATGCAAACCAATTGTTTCAGCAGCTGTCTCAGTGGCTGGTCTCAGACGATCTTGGAGATGAACCTGCTGGATGTGGAGGTCCTGGGCTGGTGTGGTTACACGTGGTCTGCGGTTGTGAGGCCGGTTGGATGATATTCTCTGAAACGCCTTTGGAGACGGCTTATGGTGGATAAATGAACATTCAATGCACGAGCAACAGATCTGGTTGACATTCCTGCTGTCAGCATGCCAATTGTACGCTCCCTCAATGCTTGTGGCATCTGTGGCATTTTGCTGTGAGACAAAACTGCACATTTCAGGGTGGCCTTTTATTGTGGACAGCCTAAGGCACACCTGTGCACTAATCATGATGTCAGATCAGCATCTTGATGTGGCACACCTGTGAGGTGGGATGGATTATCTCAGCAAAGCAGAAGTGCTCACTATCACACATTTAGACAGATTTGTGAACAATGTTTGAGAGAAATGGTAATAGTGTGTATCTGGAATGAATTTTAGATCTTTAAGTCCATCTCATGAAAAATGGGAGCAAAAACAAAAGTGTTGCGTTTATATTTTTGTTGAGTGTACATGTAAATTAATTTGCCGAAACATAGGGTCTGTATTTTTTCAACATTGCACCCTGTTTTGTCCCACTTCTCCCACTTGCATCACATTTCATGTCTGTCCATCTTGTGTATTGTTGACATATTTCCCTTTGGACTAACTAACCGACCGACACTGCATAACGCCTTGCAAAAAAAATAGTTTTTTCAGTCAGTATTTCAAGATGATCCCCTCCTATTCTATCCTTTAATTTTTGTAAGAGCTTTTTCGATATTTCCTCACTTCCAAAATGATCCATAAAAAAAACGTTCAATGTCACTTTTCCCATGTAAAAAAAATTACAAAATCATTCGAGATTCATATAAGTTAGGTTGAATGTGCAGCACTAACCCTCATTTACCGTCTGAGTCTGATTACACAACTTTATGGGCACCTGGCCCTGATCTGTCCTCTTTAACAGATGGGAATGCCAGCACCATCAATACAAAGATACAAAAAAAGGCCTGAAGTGAATAGTCTAATTGATTTGTGTGGTCTGAGCAGGCTCCGTCATCATCAGCTATAGCTACAGAAAGAGGAGCATCTGTGTAATTACTGAGCCACAATGCGGGGTCTGTAGAGGTCTGCTCTAATTTTCTAATTACTTGTGTGTGTGTGTGTGTGTGTGTGTGTGTGTGTGTGTGTGTGTGTGTGTGTGTTCTAAATGCAATATAAATCGTCAGAGTCTTTTGTTTCCAACGACCTAAACATTCAGAATTTTTGCCGATTTCACACTTGTTGAAAGCCCAGGCAGGTTTTTAAAACGGCAAAGACGTTATCGGAGTCCATCCTTTAATCTTGCTCCCATTTTAGAAGATCACTCAACCACAGCTACATACCCAAAGTCATTAGAACGTACCTCCCTCTTGATAAACCATTACAATGGTTACTGCAGCATTTTGGTCCATAATAGGCCATCGGGCAAGCAAGGGTAAAACATTTCAAATGGTAGTGAGAGACTGTCATTTGTAAAGTGCAGGTTACTTGAATGATAAAAAAGTGCATATACTTTATCTCACTGTTTCATTGCTTTATGATTGTCTCTATAGATTATCTTCACAAAATAGCAAAAACAGGAGAGGCTCAGTGTTCACCGTTGACTGTCCCTCAGATACTCCTGTTAGACAAGTTAAAGGTGAAGTGAGCGATATATTTATGTTAATATACGTGTTAAATCGCTCTATATTCACACAGTGATCACTTATATAGTGTGCGCGTTTCATACCTCCGATCTCTCAGTCACCCGCTCTGCATGTAATCGGCAAATTACATTTTTCGGGGATCCCGAAAGTGGTATCCAATCAGAAGAGTGAACGCTACAAATCGGCAACCGTCTCACTGCCGGTGCACGCCAGAGCGACAGATGGGTGAATGTTTATGCGCCTACAATGGCGGAGCAGGTAAAAATCCTTCCCAAAGTCTGTTTTGATGGTTTTTATCATGTTTTATCACACTTATGGATCTGAGATGATGCTAGATAACTCGCTGCTTGAAGACCGCAGTGCATTAATGTGGTGACGTAGGGATGAGGAAGGGGACTGCTAACTGCAGTAACTGACAGGAAGTTAGCTAAAAGAACCATTCCGCTTACAGCACCTTTAATATACTGGATACTTTGCTCTGCAGCCCACCATTAACCTGTTTGGGTGCTGGTTCACACGGTGTGGAGTTTCTGTTGATTTATGAACCTTTACTCAGTGGACAGCGATAACACACAGTGCTGGCAAGAGATCCGGTTCGACATCCGTCACCCAGGGGCCATCAGTCATGGTGTCAGTGCTGCGTAGCGCATTACAACCTTCAGTGTGACTCTAGTTTTGCATGTGTGTCTGCTGTACTGGGTTTCTGTTTATATTGTATTAAGAGAGTGTATTTGAGTATGATTGTTCTTGTTTGTTCAAGTGGGAGGATTATATTATAATGCTCTACTACCAGGGATAAGTTACATACTTAACTTGTGACACAGTTTTTGAAACTTAAGTCAGCCATCTAAAAGTTTGCTATGAGATATCTTGTTAATTACAATTTATAATAATATTTATTATTATAATCTAAAAAGAAATGTTATAAAGGTAATATACAACTTTTCCTTATGTGCAAATATCGATTCTGACTGTCGTCTTTATAAATAACAAAACCCACACAGCCTACAGCAGATGACGAAAGTGTGCATATTTGCTCATATTGTGTTAGGCAATAATGATGGGCTAATACATAGCAAGCCAATTGTTTGGCATTTATTTGCTCAGTTATTAGGAATCATTCATGTGAATAATTACAGCTGACCATTTTCCAAAGCTGTAGTTGGAGTTTTTGATGTGTTTGTCTACCTCGGACCTTGGACCAATTCAATGCCTTTATAGGCTATTATCTGCATTTTGGAACATATTCACACCACTATAATATTGATTGAGAATCTCCAATGATACCAATATGACATCCTAAAAGGTAATAATAGCTAAATACAATAGTAAAAAGCAGTTTACTACTTGGCTGGCTGGTAAAATTCTAACCAGACACCTTGGCTAGTAAGCCACAAATAAAATGTTGAGCCCTTAATGCATTTGAGTGAAGGCCAGGCAAGTTTCAGTTAGTTGACCAGACTTAATAGGTGCCAGACTGCTACTGTCTTTGACCCTTTGGAGTAATGCATTTGTTATCAAGAGGAAATTTTTTTTTATTAAATGTTTTAAACTGTTTGCGTCATCGTGATGGATAACAATTATGCCTTGCCCTATTCTCTGGCATAAGCTGTTCCCATGATCCATGACGTCATCAAACAATGGTTTTGGTTATTGTTTTGGATCGAACCCAGGGGCGGCCTTAACGATCTGGGGGCCCCTTCCAAGACCTAGTGTGGGGCCCCCCACTGTTTTTTATTTTCTTAAAAAAAAATTTAAAAAAATGTGTGCCTTTTGAATTAAAATGCATCAATCTGGTGCACTTTGAGGGTAAAATTTAGAGGCTATATCAAATCCTGAGATGCAGAAGGAACATTATTTTTCAGATTTTTCTTAAGCAGGCAGCACTCTTTACTCTGCAACTGTAAAAACAGTAGATTGGTCTGCAGACTCATGTTCTGGATAGCTACTTTTTATGAACAGTATAGAATTTACACATAGAAATCTTATCCCTGTATGTGTGTGGGAGCGCTAAAGGCTCATCATGAAGCCCTTTAGACAGAGCTACTAATGCTGTTTTCTTATGCTTTTGTATTTCTCCCCTACTAGTTGAGGGGCCCATGATGATTTCTTTCCTTATATTAAGGCTTATTCCTTTTTGGACCCTGTTATTGACATGAGTGACTGAGCTCTTTGACAATGCGACATGCAAAGTTACTATCAGTATCTCTGGCTTAGGCCCCTGGACCCGGAGGGCGGGGCCCCATTCAATTGAATGTGTTGAAACATAGCTAAGGCCGCTACTGATCGAACCCTAACCATAGCGACGGAATAGTAAATATTGTGTGTCGAATTTGAGAAATAAGCCTACATTTAAATTTTTTCCTAGAAAACCAACCAAGTAGAATCATACTACCATTTATTTATCGCATTCCCAATATTATCCACTATAATCGCAATTGCCGAATTTCACCAAATCGTGCGGCACAATTGCCACCAGGCCTAACATTTTTCTAGGGGAAACCCTGAAAGCAGTAGTGTTTTGAAGACACCAGGGGGGTATTTCAAGAAGCGGGTTTTGAGGCAACTCAGTTTGTTCTCTCTGAGTTATTTGAAACTCTCGGTTTTTCGTTTCAAGAAGCAGGTTCAGCACAACCGAGAGTCAGTTACTGCGGCAACACATACGCCGTGGGTCTAACCTGCTGGATAGGTGGTTAGACCTACTCTGAGTTGGTTTTCACTTTACGCTGCAGCTCCGACTGAAGAAAGAGTGTCACTGCTACAACGCGACCCTGTACAGTTTAAAGCAAAATCACTCCAAAAAAATCTGCATCGGGATGTTTTTATAATTTCCTGATAATTTTACGTTTGATCGATCATTTATCTGATCAGTAGCCTTGTTTTCAGCCCTCGTGTCGTTCATATAGGCGGCCACCTTACACATCGTGAACATGCTTTACATTCAGATTAATAAACCTTTTTGTATTGTATATACAGGTCCTTCTCATATAATTAGCATATTGTGATAAAGTTGATTATTTTCCATAATGTAATGATAATAATTGAACTTTCATATATTTTAGATTCATTGCACACCAACTGAAATATTTCAGGTCTTTTGTTGTTTTAATACTGATGATTTTGGCATACAGCTCATGAAAACCCCAAATTCCTATCTCAAAAAATTAGCATATCATGAAAAGGTACTCTAAACGAGCTCTTAACCTAATCATCTGAATCAACTAATTAACTCTAAACACCTGCAAAAGATTCCTGAGGCTTTTAAAAACTCCCAGCCTGGTTCATTACTCAAAACCGCAATCATGGGTAAGACTGCCGACCTGACTGCTGTCCAGAAGGCCATCATTGACACCCTCAAGCAAGAGGGTAAGACACAGAAAGACATTTCTGAGCGAATAGGCTGTTCCCAGAGTGCTGTATCAAGGCACCTCAATGGGAAGTCTGTGGGAAGGAAAAAGTGTGGCAGAAAACACTGCACAACCACAAGAGGTGACCGGACCCTGAGGAGGATTGTGGAGAAGGGCCGATTCCAGACCTTGGGGGACCTGCGGAAGCAGTGGACTGAGTCTGGAGTAGAAACATCCAGAGCCACCGTGCACAGGCGTGTGCAGGAAATGGGCTACAGGTGCCGCATTCCCCAGGTCAAGCCACTTTTGAACCAGAAACAGCGGCAGAAGCGCCTGACCTGGGCTACAGAGAAGCAGCACTGGACTGTTGCTCAGTGGTCCAAAGTACTTTTTTCGGATGAAAGCAAATTTTGCATGTCATTCGGAAATCAAGGTGCCAGAGTCTGGAGGAAGACTGGGGAGAAGGAAATGCCAAAATGCCTGAAGTCCAGTGTCAAGTACCCACAGTCAGTGATGGTCTGGGGTGCCATGTCAGCTGCTGGTGTTGGTCCACTGTGTTTTATCAAAGGCAGGGTCAATGCAGCTAGCTATCAGGAGATTTTGGAGCACTTCATGCTTCCATCTGCTGAAAAGCTTTATGGAGATGAAGATTTCATTTTTCAACAAGACCTGGCACCTGCTCACAGTGCCAAAACCACTGGTAAATGGTTTACTGACCATGGTATTACTGTGCTCAATTGGCCTGCCAACTCTCCTGACCTGAACCCCATAGAGAATCTGTGGGATATTGTGAAGAGGAAGTTGAGAGACACCAGACCCAACACTGTGGATGAGCTTAAGGCCGCTATCGAAGCATCCTGGGCCTCCATAACACCTCAGCAGTGCCACAGGCTGATTGCCTCCATGCCACGCCACATTGAAGCAGTCATTTCTGTGAAAGGATTCCCGACCAAGTATTGAGTGCATAACTGAACATAATTATTTGAAGGTTGACTTTTTTGTATTAAAAACACTTTTCTTTTATTGGTCGGATGAAATATGCTAATTTTTTGAGATAGGGATTTTTGTTTTTTCTTTACTTTTTTGCCAAAATCATCAATATTAAAACAATAAAAGGCTTGAACTACTTCAGTTGTGTGTAATGAATCTAAAATATATGAAAGTCTAATGTTTATCAGTACATTACAGAAAATATTGAACTTTACCACAATATGCTAATTATATGAGAAGGACCTGTATATAATTATTATTTTTTATTAACAGGAGTTTTTAACGTCTGTGCCACTGAACAGATTTCTGTCTGGTTGAAATGTAATTCTATGGCTGCATGCAATTGTTACTGTTCACTTGTGTGATCCCAAAGTCACAGACGAGCCTCGTTAAACATTCTTATATGAATATAGAAATTATATAATAATTTAAACTGTGATCCCTTGAGGAAAATGGATCTGGTAATAAATCAATCAGGCTCTACAATGGAAACTGTCACCTAATTTGTCTGACGTTAATGTCATTCACTCCCCATTTAAAAGAAGCGACAGTCTGTTTACTGCACAGTATTATAGCTTGCCTACATATTATACAGCGAATATAAAACATCCAGCTCAATACTTTTGCTGCTGCTGATATGCGTAACTTTTTAAAATAGACTATTGCTTCTCATACGGAAGCGTAAGGATTCTCTTGACAAAAAAATGTTGCCCCGTTTTTTTCTGAATTGCCGAGGTGATTAGATCAGAGTTATGAGATAATATCCTCGTGAATTCTTCTCCATACCATAAGCTCATGCGTTAATATTTCTAACTCTAGTGGGAGGAGCGGAGAAGTTTTTTTTTTTTTTGAGAAGTGGAGAAGTGGGAGGATCAAGAATTTGTTTCTCCTGTTTCCATGGTGAATCATGTTATCAGCGATCCATTGACGATGGCTTTTACGCACACGCTCCACCCAGAGTGAACATGCTCAGAGTTGATTGACCCAACGCTGATCCACTGTTCTGAAACCGATAACCCAGAGTTTCTCATCTCAGAGTTGACCAACTCAGAGCGCAGGATTAAACTCAGAGTTTGTAAAACCCTGCTTCCTGAAATACATATGTTGTTCCTGTGTGAGTGTAACTTGACAAAGATGTTATGAAAACTACTTTACATAACATTTGCGTTCTTTATACTGATGGTCTCGTTTGCTGTTTCAATTAATTTAAGATCATCAGAGGAAAAAGTTGACTGTTTAAGAAATATCTAGTTCCTCGTAGCTTTGGAAAAGTGTTAGTATTACTGTTATATATTACATCTGTCAGTTGAAGGACATAATATGGTATGGCTCTTCAACACATATCAAATTAAGATCCAAAAACACCATTAAAATATTGAATTTTTTTAATTTTCTATATAGCTTTTTTCAGGAACTATGTTGATAAGAATGCATGCGGACAAACAACCAGGGATTCATCTCAGCTAGTCAGAATTTACCTTGACCTAAAGGACTCTGGTCTGATATAATAACACCCGCCATTACTGAGACAGATACACAAACACCCAGCAACAGATGCTGGAAGAAATAATGGACCCAGCCCATCAACAACCTACCATTAGCCACTCGTTAGTCCTCACATATCCGTTTTACATTCTGTTTTCGCGTGTATGTGCTTGTCCCCGTATATGCAGCTGCTGAAATAGCCCGCTGAGTGGATGTGTAATGGGTAGCCAAGGTTAAGAATGGGTGGCCTCCATTACCTGCATTGCTTCAGATGTTCTCTGCTTATATATATATATATATATATATATATATATATATATATATATATATATATATATATATATATATATATATATATATATATATATATATATATATATATGTATATATATATATATATATATATATATATATATGTATATATATATATGTATATATATATATATATATATATATATATATATATGTATATATATATACACACACACACACACACACACAGTATATGGCCATTATATGCAGTGCCTAAAGGAGGTAAGGTTGGATCGCTCTAATGAAGTCACCAAGGTTGACTAATGTCTATTTTTAAACGTTTGTGGGATCCATAATGCTCTTGATTATTTTATATTTGCATTAGTTTACATGATTCATCAGGGAAATCTGCTAGTGGTAGGATGCAAATCTATTAAGTCACTAGCCCCCTGAATAAATCGATGCCAGGCAAATCGACCAACCTCTTTATCAGCGCATAAGTCACACACAGCGCCCCGTGGTCCCCCACACACAGGTGGAATTAGGCTACGCATGTATCATGTGTGTGTGGGGGTGTGTGGGTGCGGGTGTGTGTGTGTGTCTGTGGCAACAAGTGTATCCAAGTAGTAATCAAGCCCATTAGTGCATATATACCCCGGGCCGTGGATATAGGCACACACATGTGAGAATGGAAGAAACCGGCAGCAAAAGAAACAAGCGGGCACCGTCGTTTACCACGGAGGAGATGGGCGTCTTAGTGGACGAGGTCTGGCTGCACCGGGGAGTTTTATTCGGGGGAACAAGGGGCAAAAAGAACATCACGGTGAAGAACCGTGTTTGGCAGGCCATAGCCGAAAATAAGTCCCCCTCCAGCACATGTGGCCTGCGTGACTGGCGCGCTGTGAGGAAGAAGTGGCAGGAGTTCCAGAACCAAACAAAAAGGAAGAGTGCAAAGGTTTCACTAATCAATCTCCCTTCGTTGCAGGTGATGCAGACGCCCAGTAAAGACAGCGCGGAGTAACCCCTCCCCCATATGGTTTCAATAAACTACTTTGGTTTCTTTTCAACCATGTATTGTGTGGATCATTTTGCATTGAAATGAGAAACAAAAAGTCCCAGGCAATTTGTAATTTATCGAAGCGTAGGATCAAAACTTGTGCGCCCTTTCAGCACAGCATGTTTTCCGCTAAATTCCCAATTGTTACATGGTCACCTCAGAAACGTGGACACTATACTCCCACATACTGTATACAAAACTACTTCCTTAACATTCCCGTGCCAGACTTTCAGGTAAAGCACCCGGACACTGCAGCAATAATCATAAGCTGGATCTCAATCCAGAGACCGGGTCCTTGGAAGGACGCGGTCTATGAAGGCCGATTCGAAGGCCGAACCATGGACATATAAAGAAATGGACACCGTATTGAAACATGGCGCCCATTCATTCCTATGAAAGCTGCTCATAGGCGCAGAGAAGCAACAAGGAAGCATAATCCGGAAATTCCATACAGCCCAAAGCATGACGTAGCATGGATGTAGCGGCATTATGGACCTATCAAGAAAGAGGGCGGCAAGCGTAGCGGACTGGAGGCGGGTGTCTCGTTCTGTAGCATCTAGCCTGGCGAAAACAAACTGAAAGCCGTTAAAAGCCGTTGGGCTAATAAAACGCTTGAGGTGGCGTTTTGAAATGAGAAAACTTACATTTTAATAGTATATGGTCTAAAGATAAGTATGAGCCTATGATTGATATACAGAAAAAATGTGCAGAGACACAATCTTGTTCGCCGCTTGTACTGTGTGGACAGGGACATCTGCCTACGGGCCGCATGAAAATAAGCTCCACCCCTTACCATGCAATACCAATGGGTTGGCCACATGTCCATGCTGGCTGCTCGGAGAAGGCAGCATCCTGGGGGCCTGGGCCGAACGAGCGTTGTTATGGCTTAGTGATCAGTGCTTGGTGACTGGTGGTGAAGAGGTAGGGGCTGGGGTTGTTGGACCTCAGGGGCCTCATTTATAAAGCTTTGCGTGAGATTCACGTGGAGGCTGGCGTACGGAAGAAATGTAGGATGTACGTGCGAACAAAAATATTCTGATTTATAAAACAGTACGCACTCACGTCCTACGCCTGTTTCCCTATATAAATCACAATCAACTCTAAATGTGGCGCAGCCTTTGCGGGCTTCACGTAACGCCCATATTTACCCATACATAGTCATTGACACGCCCACATTTATATAATTTACTGAGTGCATGAAGGCGGTAGTGGCAATCGCCGTCTGAAAGGGAAATGGAAAAATCCACACACTCCACACGGTGTGGATCACTGCGGTCACGCCGAAGTACCCGTTGGAGAAGTGGCGAACAGGGAAAATTTAGTTTGGTGGCACAGTGTGAGGGTAAAGGCAGAGCCGGCCCAAGCCTTCAGGGGGCCCTAAGCGAAATATGATTAGGGGGCCCCTCTCCAATGTTAGTGCTGCTGAAACTATAGATCTTTGTTAAATATCATTCACACATCCAGTGTTTTCCGCTAGTGCCTCCACTGTGCGGCTGTGCGAAAATATTTGACAGGTGAGATTCAGACCCTCCTAGGGGGGTCCGGGGGTATGCCCCCCCGGGAGATTTTTTTAACCTTTTTAAAGTGAAATGCATGAATCTGGTGCACTTTGAGAGGAAAATTAAGAGGCTAAATCTGAGAAATTGTGTGAACAAATAATTTGGAGACACTGGGTCAGATGAATTAGAAGCTATTGAAGAAGGACACATGGATTTTCCATAAAAATATTAATATAGTAAGGCGTCCCCCTCCCGGGCCGGGCCCAGCAGCAGACCCGGGTTCGATTCCCACCCGCGGTCGTTCTCTGCATGTCACTCCCCTCTCTGCCCCATTTCACCTCTGTCTCTCTGCACTATCAATAAAGCATAAAAATGCCCAAAAAAATATCTTTAAAAAAATATATATAGGGGAAGGTGGGGTGATTTGTGCAACTTTTTACTCAAAGTGATTTTAAAGTGAGGCCTTGACAGTTATGTCTCCAACTCAAATATGTACATATATTTCAGGATGTTGTGCATCCCTGGCAATAAAAACTTTGGATCTGGAATAAACTGTTTAAGAAATATAGCTTTCGGAAAAAAAGTTGTCTTGTCGCACAAATCACCCCACTACGTGGGGTGATTTGTGCGTCATTGTGTCACAATGACAAAGTCACCATCATCATCTTTCTGGCCATCTGAACTCTCATCAGTGGTGTCGTTAAGTGGAATTGAGATGTCACTCTCTTCTGAGCTACTGTAGACAATCACTTTCTTTTGGTGACCAGCGTATACAGCCATGCCACTGGCACAACTCTCAGAAATGTACTTTGCACTAGTTGCTCCGTGCTTGTGGAACCAACTGCCACCTGACAAATGTGATTC
This sequence comes from Ammodytes marinus, assembly GCF_949987685.1. Classification (NCBI taxonomy): domain Eukaryota; kingdom Metazoa; phylum Chordata; class Actinopteri; order Uranoscopiformes; family Ammodytidae; genus Ammodytes; species Ammodytes marinus. The sequence continues at coordinate 32,518,967 of NC_137235.1, forward strand.
CCCCTACATTTCTGCCTTTAAATCAAGGCTCAAAACCCATATGTACACCCTGGTGTTTCCTCCCCATTAACCTCTGCACTACTTACTTACCTCTGCACTACTATCTATGTTTATGTGGATGTATGGGCTTTACGTCTTTTATTTTGGTTATTGTTATTTTACCTTCATTGTTTACCTACTGAATGCACTATGTACAGCACTTTGGACAGTGCAAACTGTCATAAATGTGCTTTTATAAATACATTTTACTTACTTACTTACTTATAACTCACCCAGGCCCTTGCGCACAAATCACCCCATCCCCAGAATTTTGGATAATAGGCATGATGCAGCAATTTAGGGTTGACATTGTGCTAATTATATAGACTCAAAGTGTAGCATACCAAAGCACTAAAACATGTGTCAAATGTTTTCAAACGTGTCTATAATTGTTCAGACACAATAATCAAAAAACCTTGATCATGGAAATTTTACTTTGAAAGGCAAAACACAGTTTTTTGAGCTTAAATGTGCTTATATCTTATTCCTTGTGTCTCCCTTCTTTACAGGATGAGTCAAATGGATGGCTCTTCTTAAATATGTGGTCACATTTCCAATTTCTTCCACGGTTTTCTAGAAACAATGGGTTTTGCAACTTCCAAAATGCACAAATCACCCCACCTTCCCCTATATTAATATAAAATAAAATATTATGGAGGGTCCTCTGGGTTGGGCTTGGAGCTCTTTTTCTTTTACGGGACATATTTCTCTGTAATATAGTGAATGCATTTAAATGCAGTGTGAGGAACTAAGCAGAAGAACTCTGTTGTCCAGCTACTGTATCTTTTTTTCCACAGACAAGGCTGAAATAGGCTATAGACTATACACAGTGCATGGGCAACTGAGGGCAGCCCCATTTCCAATTGTTTTTAAATAAACTCAATACTCACTGTGCATGGATGTGAACGTGACATGATCAGATAATTTCGGATTTCCTCCCAGATGGAACTGATTACATTTTTAGGCTATTAATTATCTAGACCAAAACATTTTATTCCTTTTTTTGTATGATAACTCACATTTGCACAATATGATGTTAATATCAAACACACAAACTTAAAAAAAAAAAAAAAAAAAAGGGGGCAGTCGGGGGCCCTAAGCGGCCGCTTAGTTCGCTTATGCCTCGGGCCGGCTCTGGGTAAAGGCGTCATAGTGCAGCCTGTGGCGATCTCTGTGAACGCTGTGGCCGAAATAAAAAGAAGCGATCCGACATAAAAGTGGACGCAAAAAAGTGCATATCCTCACACAGCAGTGTTTGTGCCACGAGCGGGGGACACTGAGACCCCCCATGAGATACAGATTCGGAGAATTCATCCCGGGGCAGTGACGGGCGGCCGAGGGTTAATAATAAACTTCACTGTCCCTTTCAAAACACAGTTGCGACGTGCTTAAACACAAAGAAAAACACATAGATAAAACGGACTAAAAGCCGCGAAAAATTAGCACAGTATGTGATGTACAGTAGGCTTATGATTAGTGTATGAAACTGTGCACTCCTGTCTGACTGACTGAGGCATCGAGAACAGCGTCAGTGTAAAAGTAATACGTTGCCACCTCAATATCATCAGAATGAATCAATAACATGCAGGTTATTCTTTAGTAACTGCAGAGCTTATTCGAACGTTGCTGTTTTTTTATTTGCACTCATATATCTCCGTTTGTAGGCTTTTTAAGATCCTAATTCGTTTAGTTTTTTGTTGGTATCACTCCATGGAAAAATCCGTGGAGGCATTTTTTTATTACTTGTAAGAATGGCTTCATCCGTTTTGCAAAGGAATTCCCTATAGACCTACATGGCTTATAATAGGCCTATATCTGGATTCATTTTACACAAATAAATTTGTTCTCGCACTTCATACATGTGCCGACGGAGTCGCCGTTTCTCCTTTCTCCACTTTCTGTGCGTACGCATGGGTCAGAGTTTGCGTGGAGGACCGCACATCTTCCCGTCAAGTTTTCTTTCTATAAATCCCAATGTTTGCGTAGAAATTGGCCTCTTCTGGGCGTACGCCACGTTTATAAATGAGGCCCCAGAAGAGGTTGATATGTTCCTAAAAACGCAGCGCAGCCAGGAGCTGCATCTCCGGGCTGAAGGAAAAATTGCAGCGGGTTGCTCTGGATGTGTGGAGACACCAGAGTGATCAGCCGTTGGATCTCCGCACGGGGCAGCCGGTACTTTGCCTGGACGGCCCGGTCTGATAGCACGTCCAGTGGGGAGAAGTGCAGACGCACGTATGCATTTATGTAAACCGTTGGTTGTTGGTTCGCAGCGAGAAGGTGTTGTATTGCAGCCATGGTTTCTCACACGCGCGGACTTTGGCAACGCCTTTATAGCAGGTGGAGCCGCTCTGGATGAGGTTCAGCTGAGTTCAATTAAATAAATCTTTTTTGTTTATCTGTGAAATGCCACAGGGTTGTTGATTTTTTTTGTATGTGTAGTAGTACTATAAACTCACATGTGTGTGGAAAACGTAAACGTCTAATTCATAAAAAAAAAAAAATCTCTATTAGTCTATGTTTCTTGCGCCAGTGGTCCGCATTGAGCATTGTTTTATTACTTCGAAAAGTGGAGGAAATACATTTCCCTGACGCGGCATGATCACTGACGATTTGGTCGCTAAGAAGGTTGTAAGAGTGGGTCAGCTCCATCTTACAGTTCCGTCTTAGTGAAAGAGCTTCTTTCGCTAAGAATGACTGGGAAACGCATTCTTCTTTCACAGCGTTCTTTGAGCGCTCCAAAGAGGCACTGATCTCCAAAGAGCCTCGTAACGAATCTGGGAAACGCGGCCATTGACTATTAAAGTTATTTATTTCCCCATATGATTTGTGTCACAGACAGTTGGCAGAATCAAACTCATATGTGGCACTTTAGTCACGTACTTGTTTCCACAGCAACACGATGTGTATTTATTCAAGTTTGGAGCAGACAAAAAGAAATACAGGATTAAATAAAGAAAGAAGTAAACGGAGCAGCTTTTTCTCTCTTTTTTTCTCTCCTGATATTTCTACTCACAGACGTTGGTGTTGATGGTGATTAGTATGACACCTCACAAAATTCAAGGCGAGCACAATTTAAAAGTGTTCAAATTCTTGAAACCAAGATTGTATTTTCTCATGTAGAGAAAACAACACAAATTACAGAAAAGGCGCATGTTCAGCAACAAGCATTATACGACTGGAGACATATATAGTGACACAAAATACTCCTTTTCTGCATACATTTGTATTCTTGAGCCCCGCTGTGATCGGTGAATGATAACCGGGGCAGTGCACGTCACGAGGGCAAGGCTTCCGCGATCTCCATTAGTTTCAGTTAACAGCCGACAAAGTTACAATCACAACGACCGCATAGACAGCGCATGGACAGCAATTCATGAAGCCTCTCATTGTTATTATCATCAAGGGCTTTGAAACAAATGATGAAATCTAAACATTACGGCGGCCCTGGTGGTGCGTAAAAGGACAGCGCAGTTGGCAATCTCTCCTCAGCAGTGCAAGCCACAGTAAACGTCCATCGCACAGCCGATTCCTGCCTCTGATACGTTGACTCGCAACATAATGACTCGAGGCTTTGCATTGGCTTTGGCGATTTCCCGTGCCTATTTTTTCTCTCCACACAAAGCATTCTCTCTCCCATTGGACACGCATGCCCCGGCCGCTTCTCAGAGCACAGCCAGTGTTGGTTCCACCCGAAAAAAAAATAAACACAACTTGGACACAGGCCCTGAAGCTGAATGACTGCTCTGGTAACGGGCAGTCCATTACTGGACGCAGAATACTAGACCCCGAATATAAGACGACCCGACTTTTTTACGACCTTATGAAGTGTTAATATGTTCGCCTTTACTTGATGCATGCGCGCTCACCGGCCGGCGGGGACACATTTCTTATCAGCGGTTACTTGGCACGATACCGGCACACACCTTGGAGGAGCAGGTGAGCAGGTGAACGTTGCATCCTGTCAGCGCGTCTTTCTCTCTCTTTCTCTTTCTCTCTCCCCCCTGTGGTAGGGCGTTTAGCAGACTGGATTTTTAATGATAACCTAATGCTCATTAGTGTGCGCCCCTCAGCACTCTGACTCTACCGAAGTGCGCATGGGAAGGCGGGGCCCAAACGTAATCTCGTCCTGGGCACGGTGAAGAAATGCGACGGGCATATAAATGTAATCTAGCCTATACAGTATATAGCCTATAAACTATATATATTATAGTGTTATGCTCTGTCAAGTTGATGTGAGGGAGCAGGAGATGGGAAAGAGGACATATGCTATGAGATTGTTTACAGAGCAATCGCGGGAGCACAGGGCAAAGTGTAGGGGGGGCGGAGAGGGGGTGCAGGCGGTGGTGAGGGGGGGTGCGGCCGCACCCCCCGCACCCCTACTTCCAACGTCCCTGGTCAAAGCCAGTTTAATCATCCAGGTCACTTGATGTCTCTTTGCTTGACATTCAGGTAGAAAAACAGTGATTGTTTTCACCCCTAACTGTTAGCTGAACATTTTTGAGAAATTGCAACTGCCTTCATGAGACGATATGGGGGCTTGTTGCATTGTTTGAAGCAGAATTAATGATCTTTCATCATAATCTTTTTCTTTCAATGCGTGAATCAAAGCATGAATGTTGTTGAATGGATATCCAGCAGAAACAGTTGTTCACTTCACTTTAGTGTTTGGTACTAAGTTTCTCTAAGTTGGTGGCTGTTATTGAACTAGGCCTTCAGTCATCCAGAATATAGCCGGCATTGGTTCTTTGTAGGGTGAGGAAAATAAATATTACTGAAGAGTTAAATAATTTAGTTTTATAATGAGTTCACTGAGGCCTCAAGCTGCCACATCAGCCTGCATGAAATCCATTTGAACCTCTCTCCTGGTTGAAACTTCGCTTGGGCGTGTTTGATTTTTCAAAGGAGCGCAAAAACTGTCATTGATGTGTGTGTTCCTCTAAGCTATTCCTAACACTGGAAATGGGGAGCAGTGTTTTTTAAACGCACAAATATCAGCCATATAAATATGGGCGTGGGGTATTTTGTTGTGAATAAAATAGAATTCTCAGTCCAAAGCACTGCACTATTCAAAGCACTGGAACATCACAACCACCAGTGGATCAAAAATCAATCTCCTATCTCTCCACAGCCTCCGATTTAAAGTGACGGTAACCAAGCAACCTGCAGCATCGTGATTATTATTCATGAGGTAAACCACTTACTTTTTTACAGAAAGACTATTTCCTCGCTGCCCCGCCCTGCTTCCTGTCCAAACCTGCGTGCTGGGGTCCAATAACAGTGGCTAGGACTGCCAGTGCTGTGAAAGAATAACAGTAAATACAATTTTCTCTATCTTCCTGCTTCAGATTTTTTTCTTCTTTTACTGTAAAAATCGTACTGGGAGATAATAATTGATAGGTTTTATATAGCGCTTTATTGCCTAGGGCTAGGCACTCAAAGACGCTTTACAGGGTTCCTGGTTCAATTCATTCACACACAGTCATACCGGTGGTGGTAAACTACGAGAGTAGCCACAGCTGCCCTGGGGCAGACTGACAGAAGCGTGGCTGCCATTCAGCGCCAACGGCCCCTCCGACCACCACCTCAAACATACACATTCACACAAGGCAAGGTGGGTGAAGTGTCTTGCCCAAGGACACAACAGAGATGGATCTGGTTATGATTTTGAACAGCAAAATGACACAGCAAATTCTGTACAAATGTTTTGATATGCTGCACAACAGATTTCATCGTCATGCAAATGCTCCCTCTGATTGCATTCTCTTTTCATAATAACCATTTTCTCTCTGCAAATTTGCCTAGCTTGTTTTGTTGCTTGTTTTCATTTCTTTAAGCCAGTAGTTTCGCCCGTTTCAGTGTATTTAATAACAGTTTACACGCTAAACATTATTGTTGCTAGTTTTACACAGCATTTTCAAAGTTTGTATGGATTTCCTTCAAGGGAGCTGTTTTCATATCATTTTCTATTTCAGTATTCAAGTGAAAATCCACCTGCAATGACCTGAAACATTCCCCACTTTAATTTACGTATCCCTTTAATTTTTCGTTTCGGGGCCCGGCCATTCGCTCTGAATGTCAACTATTGCTGCAGTTTCATGGTGTCAACAGATACAAGTCAAAAGGTAGAGTTTTTGTGGTAACGTATAATCTCTATAATACTAAAGGCTGCTAGCGTAAGCGTTTTCTAAAGGTCGAGGTTACAGAAAAGCATGGGGTACGGTACCTTAAAATAGGGTTGTTATTGGGACTCGTGACGATGAGATGACCTGTCTATTTTAAGAGTATCAGCATACCAGGTTCCTCGATATAAGCCTGGGCTAGCATGTACTGGGAGCCTTGGGGAGAGCCCCGTTGCTAACTGCCGCTTGATGCTACAATACCCACCCCTGTAAACGTCCTGTCTGGAATCTTCTTAATGTCACCTTAAGCCCCTATCTCACTGGGCTGCGACTGTTTGCGACAAGTTGGAGACTGCAGTCGCGAGGGAGTCTCTAAACTGTCTCCAAACTTTCGCGGAGGTCTCAATTTCCTCGCATGAGTCGCAGAGCCGCGCAGTCCTGTCGCATGAATTTTGAACATGTTCAAAAAAAGTGTGCGACAAATCTAGTCTCAAAATAGTCTCAGAGTGGTCGCATGTGTCTCAAACGCGTCGCAAACCCTTCTCAATTTAGTCTCCGCGAGTCAGAAAGTGCGAGCAATGTCAGACAACTTTGCGAGGGTTTGGCGATATATGAAACTAAATTGTGACTGATTTGAGACAAAAATGAGACTGACATTCCGTTCGTGCGACACTCGCCAGACGTTCGCGAGACATAAATGCGACCTCCTGGCAAGTGTTGGCCAGGACATTTGCAAACGTGTCGTGAGGAACCAACTCAGTGAGACTGCAAGTGAAAATTGTCGCTAATTCGCATATTTTGTCGCAATTTTGTGTCTCCAACTTGTCGCACACTGTCGCAGCCCAGTGAGATAGGGGCTTTAGCTAGCAATCCAGTTACTGTTAAGTACTTCCATCCAATGGTAGAATGATAATCTTCAACAAAACATTTTAAATGCTATTCTTTCCGTTCAGTTTGTCAGCTTGTTTAAAGTCCACTGGGTGGCTTTTGCTCAGAGGTCGACATGAAGGCTGGGGAATGACCGAAAAAACCAGATCGCGGGTACAAGCAGCCGAAAGGAGTTTTCTCAGGAGGGTGGCTGGCGTCTCCCTTATAGATAGGGTGAGACGCTCAGTCATTCGCAGTGTTGGGAATAACGCCGTTTAAAATAACGGCGTTAGGTAACGCCGTTCTTTTTTCAGTAACGGCGTAATCTAACTAATTACTTTTTCTGTTGTTACAACGCCGTTATCGTTACTGAACGTTAAATGCGGTGCGTTACTATGAATTGATTGAATAAACTGTGTAATCCGAAAGCACCCCTGGCTCCATACTGCACAAACTGCTAGTGAGGAGACCGGTGGGTTAACAACAAGATAAGCGATTGTTATTTCTTATACTGTTATAAGATGTGTTTTATTCAGTGTGGATGACATTATAACTGTCAGTTAGCGCCGTCACGTTTAGTGAAGTTTCTTTTTCTTTCTCTCTCTGTTGTGTGAGTGTGCGCGTTGCCGCAGTAACCACCTATCAATCCACGGTTGAAACGTGCTCTCCCTGAGTTTGTTTGCATCGCCCTTGTGAGTAAGTGCATGGAGGTTCCCGATCTCTATAAATTATAATTTATGCACGTTATTAAACAGCCGCGATTCGCCGGTTGCAACAGCTGTTTAGCGTGTCATCATGAGCCGAATATTGCTACTGTTATTTTCCTGGGATCTGTATGCTGCTGTGCATGTTAAAGAAGGAAATAAACATAGGATAAATCCTTACTCCTCCTCTCATCATCTCATGCTTCATAGTCTGACGTTTTTGGCCTTAAGTGGTGTTTTAGCCGACACCCCTGAAGTGAATCCAGTGATAGCAGATCGGCACGGTACATTCAGCAGTTTCCTCTACTACTTTTGTTGAGAACAAAATAGGCTAGGCCTATGTGCAATAAATATTGAAGGTTATGTAGCCTACAAGTAGGCCTACCTGTCTGTTCTACTCATTTCAACTGACTTGTGAAAACTGCTCAGAAAAAATCCAAATTTGTTGACATACAGCAACTTTTTTTTTTTTTTACAGTAGGCTAACGCAAATAGTTACTTTCCCTGGTAACTAGTTACTTCTATTATAAAATAATTCAGTTACTAACTCAGTTACTTTTTGGAACAAGTAGTGAGTAACTATAACTAATTATTTTTTTTAAGTAATGTTCGCAACACTGGTCATTTGTGAGGAACTCGGGGCAGAGCTGCTACTCCTTTTCGTTGGAAGGAGACAGTTGAGGTGGTGTTATGGCCGACCATACCTGGCTCGTTCCTCGGCCAGCAACATATAAGAACAACACCAAAACCAGAATTAAAACTTCAACAATAATATGATTTTATTCAAGCAATCCCAGAACTCACGTTTCACTGGAGGGCTGTAAAACAAAAGCAAAAGTGGAGGAAGCCTGGAGCAGCCACAGTTGGACTGCTTGGTCCAGGACTTCCTCCTCCTAACTTACTGTATACCCCGTCCCCTCTAACTACAACCACAATACTAACAGCCCCCCATCTAATAAACCAAAGAACTTAAACAGAATAACCATGAGCTGCATGCCGACGCCTCTACTGTGCGCTGTTTGAGAGAGCCGGCCACGGCACAGGCCACGCCTTAAAGCTGGGGTGAAGGATTTAGGGAGAAAATGGCAGTTGGGATAGAGATTTGAATCCAAATACCTCAACCGCTCCACTTGTTCTCTTTGGTCCCTCCCCTATAGTCCCTCCCTGACACGCTCTACACCAGCAAAGTCGTGCCAAAGTGAATGGACAGTCCCAACTGCCAATAAGAACAGAGAATTGGAGCCTCGCTCTGATTGGTCAAAGTGTACAGCTCATGGTAACTTTAAACAATCAAAAATCATATACCCCAGCTTTAAGGACCGGCAGTAGCGCCACCCCCCGAATCAGGACACCTGATAGAGAGGGGGATCTCTAACAGGTGGTTAGGGCATCTGGTATGGATGCCTCATGGGCACCTCCCTAGGGAAGTGTTTCAGGAGAGTCCAGCTGGAAGGAGGCCTTGGGAAATACCCAGGACTAGGTGGAGAGATTTTGTCTACAAGCTGGCCTGGGAACGCCTCGGGATCCCCCAGTCAGAGCTGGTCAATGTGGCCCGGGAAAGAGAAGTTTGGGGTTCCCTGCTTGAGCTGCTGCCCCCGTAACCCCACTCCGGATAAGCAGTTGAAGATGACACCCCTCACATTTCTTCAAATATTGCATTACATCTTTCCATGGGACAACACTGAAGAAATGACAGTTTGATACAATGTAAAGTAGTCAGTTTACAGCTTGTATAACAGTGTAAATTTACTGTCCCCTCAAAATAACTCGACACATGTCTAAAGTGCTGGCAACAAAAGTAAGTACACCCCTAAGTGAAAATGTCCAAATTGGCCCCAAAGTGTCAATATTTTGTGTGGCCACCATTATTTTTCCAGCACTGCCTTAACCCTCTTGGCCATGGAGTTCACCAGAGCTTCACAGGTTGCCACTAGAATCCTTTTCCACTCATTCATGATAGCATCACAGAGCTGGTGGATATTAGAGACCTTACGCTCCTCCACCTTCCATTTGAGGATGCCCCAAAGATGCTCAATAGGGTTTAGGTCTGGAGACATGCTTGGCCAGTCCATCACCTTTACCCTCAGCTTCTTTAGCAAGGCAGTGGTCGTCTTGGAGGTGTGTTTGGGGTCATTATCATGTTGCAATACTGCCCTGCGGCCCAGTTTACGAAGGTTGAGTGCACATGCTCAGCGTCACACCCAAAGGTGGGCTTTGGAAAATAGACGTATGAGTGCTACCAGCATTGCTGAAGGGCTTGAAGGGGTGGGGGGTCAGCCTGTCAGTGCTGGGACCATACGCCGCACACTGCATCAAATTGGTTCTAAAGATGGTGCACAAGAAACCCCACAAAAAGTTTGCTGAAGACAAGCAGACTACGGACATGGATTACTGCAACCATGTCCTGTGGTCTGATGAGACCAAGATACATTAATTTGGTTCAGATGGTGTCAAGTGTATGGGGCGGCAACCAGGTGAGGAGTACAAAGACAAGTGTGTATTGCCTATAGTCAAGCATGGTGGTGGGAGTGTCATGGTCTGGGGCTGCATGAGTGCTGCCAGCACTGGGGATTTACAGTTCATTGAATGTACTGTGACATATTGAAGCAGAGCATGATCCCCTCCCTTCATAAACTGGGCCGCAGGGCAGTACTGCAACATGATAACGACCCCAAACACACCTCTGAACGACCACTGCCTTGCTAAAGAAGCTGAGGTTAAAGGTGATGGACTGGCCAAGCATCTCTCCAGACCTAAACCCCATTGAGCATCTTTGGGGCATCCTCAAACGGGAGAAGGAGAAGCGCAATGTCTCTAATATCCACCAGCTCCTTGATGTCATCATTAATGAGTGGAAAAGGATTCCAGTGGCAACCTGTGAAGCTCTGGTGAACTACATGCCAAAGAGGGTTAAGGCAGTGCTGGAAAATAATGGTGGCAACACAAAATATTGACAATTGGGTCCAATTTGGACATTTTCACTTTGGGGTGTACTCACTTTTGTTGCCAGCACTTTAGACATTAATGGCTGTGTGTCGAGTTATTTTGAGGGGACAGTAAATTAACACTGTTATACAAGCTGTACACTGACTACTTTACATTGTATCAAAGTGTCATTTCTTCAGTGTTGTCCCATGGAAAGATATAATGAAATATTTGAAGAAATGTGAGGGGTGTACTCACTTTTGTGAGATACTTACACTTTACCGTTTTCAAAGCAGCTAGACGTGCCGTAACAAAGTTTTTCTTCACAATGAAAACAGCCATGCTTGAGTCAGACTCCTGGTCCTGCTACATTTCAACATCGTCTTTCTGATTTCCTGATACACAACATGCTCAGTACACTCCTCTTCCCTGGGACTCACACATTGTATTTTGGTTGAGCTACTGTGCTTTGACGCGTTTGCCTCTGCTGATTTCACTGGCACATATCCTTCCCCATAAACAATTAATTCTAAAATCTATCGAAATGAGTGATATGAAGAATGAAATAACACAAAATATTTGCATTCCTTGCCTAAATCTTCTGGGAACAGTTAGATCTTAGTTTGTGGATATAGACAAGGATGTGTGCTCTTGTGTGATTTTTGACATCTTTACGTGACCATGTTTAATTTGGGAGTGTTGGCTGCTTTGGCTCTGGATTGTGGAGGAACCGTCTCCTGGTGACACTGAGTGGGAGTACGTTGCACTGTGTGCTGGAATACTATACTGGAACAGGAAGAGGAGGGAGGGAGGGACAGAGGAGGGGGAGGAGGCGGCAATAAGCTAGTAAATAACACTGGCCGATGTAATGAGCTGCAGGCTTGGCACAGACAACCTAAATGTGCTATTGATTTGGACACATTGGCCTGAGTTGGACCACTGCTGGCAAATCTGGAGGTTTGTGGAAGGGTGCAATGATGAAGTGTTTTGATTAATTTTCGCTTTTCTCATTTCATTGGGTCTCCTGCTTTAATAAAATGATAGAAAAGAGTAATGTTTTATAAATCATTTACCTGCATTTACAGTGTTCTTATAGACTCTTGACTATAGTCCTAATACATCACAAGATTACACAATCACAGAAAAGCTTTATCCAGAGCACAGATCATAACAGAGAAATACTGTACAGCAGAACAACAGAGACAGGGGTATGCAACTTCCCAAACATTAATAAACTTTACATTGACACAGTCACAGTTGCGCCACCAGCTCAGTGGCCCTTGTGTGTGCTATTTTGCACCATTAATCTTGTTCTGTTTACTCTGGTTAAAAAAAAATCACTCACCCAGACACCTGTAGGGAGGGTTTAATGACAGCTCCAGAGACCTGCGTGGTCACCTGAGGCTTTGCCTCCATTTTTCTTTTTGCACATTCATTCAATCCTTTCCCTTTATTGTCTGCATTTTCTCCCCTTGCAGCTTTTTTTTACACTCTTACAAGAAGGCCACTCTCGCAGTGTCTTTGTCTCTCTCTTCTCTACATTCTTATGTTTTTCTACATCTCCCTCGCTGTCCTCTCAATCTTTTGACACTTTTGCCAAAGTACAGATATTAAACCTGATGGCAGTGGAGATGCTTTATACTATCTCTCTCTCTCTCTCTCTCTCTCTCTCTCTCTCTCTCTCTCTCTTTTTTTTACTTTTCTTGCTCTCGCCATCCTTTGTTAGATGATTTTCCTGAAAAACTGCAACCCATTTTCCCTGTATCTTATTTTCTCGAGAAAACTTTTCTCTCCCAAGAGATCACATTAGCTTACTATGGATAATAACAAAGTTCACCAGAGCTGCAACAGAACACGTTCAACAACCCAATAGTTTCTTCTCTTTTGTTGAATATAATGTTGTGGATTAGGCTAGCTGTGACAGCAACATTGCTTGCTGTTAAAGCAACATTGCTAGATTCTTTTTTTTTCTTCTTTTTTGTAACTTTTGAGGTAGGTGAACAAGCTGACACCACTGACATGTGTAAATATATGTCTAGCGTGTTAGCAACGTTGCGTATTTACACATCCAGCCAACTCAGCTGCACAAAATTTGCTTTTATTTGCAGTGATGTGTCTGTTCACCTGACACATATACAGCCAATCCTCTGTCTCTTAGGGTGTTACATGCTCCACTTTTCTACATAAACTATACTTCCTAACTCCTAATTGCAACTAGCTGTCTGCCGTTTGTTGTGAGACAGGTTGCATAGTCAAATAATCAGAGCTTTTTTTTGCTTAAAAAGAACTGCCTGCTGCTGCTTGAAACTAGGATTGATTAAAACAGTGGAGGTGAACAAAAGAAATGTAAGCGCAGCGAAACCATAACAATAAGCATAAGGCTAATTGTGCTCAGGGGAGTATGATACGCTAGCTGCATCACTAAGAGCTAAACCTTTCACATTACACATATTCACTTGATCCATTGTAAAACAAAACAATTGATCAGTGCTGCTGGAAATTGTTTTATTTCCACGTATAAATTATAGCTAGGCACAAAATGTACTCGCTCACAGGTTTGCAGGCTTACGATGAAACTAAGGAAAATTAAAATAATTGTTCAGGAGAACAGAGTAAGTAACCACACATCGGAGCGCCTTAAGCTGGGCTTACACTACACGACTTTTCAAGCGATTTGACAGTCGCAGGCAATCTTCCAATGTCGGACTGAAATCACAGAAGTCGTGCTGGAGTTGTGGCGCGCGCACGTAATCTCAGTCGTTTGGTGTATGGTGGTCTTCCGACCCGATTTCAGCCAGTCTTCTTCCCGTCTTGACGTTCCGACATTATCAAACATGTTTGATATTATCGTTAGTCTTAAGGGATTGGCTCAAGCGAAATGACGTAAACACTGTCACACTCTCGCATGCACCAAGCACGACGCAGGAGGAGCGGCATTAGTCGCGACCTGTGTCCGCCTGTGCATGCACTTATTTCGGACACTTTTTCCTTGAAGCCTGGGCTGGAGAACCATGGCTGACAGCCGCGCAACCTTAATTCTTTACCGTCAAATACAGGGTTAGGAGTTAAAATTATTGGGGGACGAGATCAGCAAATAAAGATGGTCAAATAACTAAAGGAAGTCCCCGGCTCGGAATATTGAATTAACTTTTTTTTAATTAAATAATCACTATCGCGTCAAAACTAATGACTAGTTGTCTTCAGGTGTGAGTTGATTGTCTTTAGATGTAAGAGGGTCTTCAGTCTTTTCAAAGTCTTTTAAAAGTCCTCTAGTGTAAAGCCCAGCATTAGTAGCCTTGTGGTTACTACACGTAAAACTATATCTAATAAAAGCAAAAGCCCCAAAAATAAAGACACCACACGTAATCAAATATTCCATTGTTGAATGCATCTATAGAATCCTCTGGAGCGACAGTATGTCATCACGGTTGCTAATTAAACATTTATCTTCCTCCTCACACAGCAACAAAATGAATCAAGATGAGTTGATTGCCTAGAGATGGCATAGAGGGGTTGTATCTGAACATTCATGTTCAGCTCCTTCTCATTTATCCCTCAAAAAGGCATCTTTGTCTGATAAACCCTCTCTCACAACTGTAGCCAGAGAGGTATGGAACTACTCCACCAGACAGATTGATGCGGGTACATCTTTATGCATACGGTCTGAGACAAACTTCGATTCATCATGGGGTTAACGCCACTCTTTATTTTCATGCAGTGTATGAGACAGAGAGAGAGATAGACTGTTCTCACAACTGAGCCACAATGTGGGGAATGGATTTTTCTGCAGTGCCTGAACAAGTTCCAGTATAAAATGTGTGAGTGAGATTGTTGCCTTTAAAGGTGAAGTAAGCGATTTATTTATGTTAATATAAGTTTTAAATCGCTCTTTATTCATACAGTGATCACTTACATAATGTGCTTGTTTCATAAAGCCGATCTCTCAGTCAGCTGCTCTGCATGTAATTGGCAAATAAACTTTTCGGGGGATCCCAAAATTAATAACCAATCACAAGAGAGAACGCTAGACTACCGGTCTGAGAGTTAGATGGAGTGGACGCACTAAGCGTGAGCTCTGGTAAACTGCCTTTTTATAACATTCCGCACTCATACTATCACACCAAAACGTCTCTCTAAATGGCTTCTAAGGGTAAAAAGCCGACTCCGAGCGAAAAAGAGGATGCTAATGCTAACGTTAGCTTGGGGGCCATAAAGACCATGATAACCACGCTACTTGAGGAACTCCGGGAGGCACTGACCGCCGAGTTTAAAAAATCATTCGCTCAGCTCGACGCAAAGTTAGACCAGATTACACTGACAGTGGAGGACCATGGTCAACGCCTCTCGTCCTTGGAGCTTTCTGCTGAGTCAGCGTGTCAGCGACCTCAAGACCATTTGTTCCACTCTGCGTGGTGACAACACGAAGTTAACAGCTAAAGTAGCCGACTTGGAGGGCCGGAGCCGACGACAAAACATTCGAATTCTTGGCTTGCCTGAATCCACTGAAACCGGACGCCCAACTGAGTTTTTTTCTGATTTGCTGCGGGAGGTTTTCGGGAGCGAAATGTTGCCGGATCCCCCGGAGGTTCATAGAGCCCATCGCTCCCTTGGCGCTAAACCGGCACCGGGCCAGAGACCGCAACCGGTCATTCTACGCCTGCATCGATTCCAGATGAAATATCTACTCATCAGAGAGGCACGAAGGAGAGGGCAACTCGAGTTTCGCGGCAAGCCTATTCGGATAGTGGAGGACTACAGCCCCGTGGTGCAGAGCCAGCACCAGAAAGTGGATGAACTCACCCCAGGAGGCGCAGAAATACATCATCAAGTCCCCCAAACTCCCATAAAGACACGGTTTAAGAACGTTTAATCCACTGGATGAGAGGTAGCACTGTAGCTATAGAAGGCAGAAGTGCAGCTGCTAGTTAGCGTCTGTGTTTTGCTACACAGCTGATTGTGCAGGTGTTTGCCTATTTGATACAGGCTGAATACAATGGCGACACTCAAAGTTACGTGCATTTCAAATGATAAACTACACTCAACAAAAATATAAACGCAACACTTTTGTTTTTGCTCCCATTTTTCATGAGATGGACTTAAAGATCTAAAATTCATTCCAGATACACAATTGTACCATTTCTCTCAAACATTGTTCACAAATCTGTCTAAATGTGTGATAGTGAGCACTTCTGCTTTGCTGAGATGCTTCCATCCCACCTCACAGGTGTGCCACATCAAGATGCTGATCTGACATCATGATTAGTGCACAGGTGTGCCTTAGACTGTCCACAATAAAAGGCCACTCTGAAATGTGCATTTTTTTGCTTTATTTGGGGTCTGGGGACTCAGAACCAGTCAGTATCTGGTGCGACCACCATTTGCCTCATGCAGTGCAACACATCTTCTTCGCATAGAGTTTATCAGATTGTCAATTGTGGCCTGTGGAATGTTGGTCCACTCCTCTTCAATGGCTGTGCGAAGTTGCTGGAGACGGCTTATGGTGGAGAAATGAACATTCAATGCATGAGCAACAGATCTGGTTGACATTCCCGCTGTCAGCATGCCAATTGCACGCTCCCTCAATGCTTGTGGCATCTGTGGCATTTTGCTGTGAGACAAAACTGCACATTTCAGGGTGGCCTTTTATTGTGGACATTCTAAGGCACACCTGTGCACTAATCATGATGTCAGATCAGCATCTTGATGTGGCACACCTGTGAGGTGGGATGGATTATCTCAGCAAAGCAGAAGTGCTCACTATCACACATTTAGACAGATTTGTGAACAATGTTTGAGAGAAATGGTACAATTGTGTATCTGGAATGAATTTTAGATCTTTAAGTCCATCTCATGAAAAATGGGAGCAAAAACAAAAGTGTTGCGTTTATATTTTTGTTGAGTGTAGTTGCAGGCAGATCATTGCTTATGTGGCCATTTTCTAGCTTTATATTAGGTTATTCTATCTACATATTAATCCTGACCTCAGAATTGCCCTTTGTACCTTATTTGGTAGTTACTGTATTCTTCCTTTGCATAGCTTACAAAAACGTACTGTTTCATACCAAGGTAAAAGGCAATAACTTCCATTTTATCTTTAAACTTTTGCCTAAAAAACTGTATCATGACCAATGTGATAAAATCTGTAGTATGGTAATGATAAACAATGACCTTGCCTATTTTAATATTATTCTTTAAGTTATTGTTATTATTAATATTTTTTTTTACACAATTTATTATTATATAATTACATTATGGTACGCTTGTTATGCAAAGTAACTTTACAAATTAAGTTATGTCAATAGCTTTGGAAGGTTTCCAAGCATTTTGAAGTTACTAATATTTATATAAGATACATTTGAATTTCAAATTCAAAAGTGGAAATATGCCACAATTGAAAATGTAATGCCATACCATCAAACGATTTTTCGTTAAATTGTGATACTGATTGCTTTACTTTAATGCATTTGTAAAAAAAAATGACGTTATGTTTTAGTATCATAATCATGATTTCATTTAATTTCACATTTCAATCATATTTCATTTTAATTAACATTGAATTACATTTTTCATTTCACATTGAACTTAACATTTAATTTCATATATCATTACATTTTTAAGAGGACAGAGTTTCTTGATTATGTCCATTTTCTTGACCTCTTCAATTCCCCTGTCCCCAACTCTCAGGGCAGTGGGAACCTTCAGGTCAAACTTCCTTTGCAGGAAGTCCAACTCTGAGAAGTCAGCATCTGTGTGTGACAGTTTGAAAAACATGCTCCTAGAGTCGCTTCTCACCTGGATCTCTGCCATCTCACCCAGTTTTGCTGCATTTGCCTTCTTGATCTTGGCAGGGGAATGGCCATCCCTCCAGTTCAGGACATTGGCATTTTTCAACTGAACCACGTACCTTCTTGGAGTTTGAGTTTGAGATGACACTGACAAAGTCCTGGAAGTCATAGACTGCTCCACCAGGACGAATCCTCATCTGCTGCTCAACCCCATGGTGGAAACTATCAGCGCTCATGAATGTGTGGCCTCTCTCAAAGAACTTTAAGGTGATATCTTCCCTTGAGATGGTGCTACCGTTAACCAGGCAGACAAGGGAAGATATCAGACACCAATTTTTGTTTTGAGCCGAGCAGTTTTCCACCCAAAAGATGCTGTGCTGTACATCTCTCTCCTTCTCCAGTGCGGTCACATAGGCAGAGGTGATCTTCACTGCACTTCACCCTGCCGTGCCCTCATGCCAGACCACAGAGATGGTGTTTTTTTTTTATCTTTTTTCTTGCCTACGAGGCAAAGGTTTCATGATATGCAATAATTCTTCTTGTGAAAATTGCCGTCTTCACACCTGGCATGCGAGGGAGCATTATCACCTTTTGGAGGTCCACACTCCTCACTGCTGTCCCCTCTGGCCAGTCCTTCTCTGCATCGGCCTGGTAATGCATCCTGCTCTCCACAGCAGCCTTCTTATGTAGACCCCACCTCTGGCACTGCAGGCAGTCCATTACATCCCCGTCTCCACTGTGGGCACCTTTAACATGCTGATCCTGCAGCAGACAGCACTCACACTCCTCCTCTCCAAGCTTCGCAAAACAATTTTTTTTTTCTTTAACAGCCTTGCGGTATGTCTCGTAGGAGCAGCTGTTCCCCTTTTCCAAAAAATCTGAGAACATAAGCTTGATGCTGATGTCACTTGGGAAGGCTCCATATTGAGCTTGTTTGGAGGAACATTCTTGCCCCGCTGGTCCTTTGGTCTGTGGACATGGATCTGCCCATCATTGTTGTGACCAAACTGTCATTCTTTGGGTGGTAGCCCAAAGTGGAAAGGAAGAATGGCTTACAAACTTGCCTCTTTACTCCAGAGTGGTCCTGTAGCCAGTAGCTGAAAGACCTGCCACGGCGACTGTCTACAGTCTTCTGCTTTCTTGGGAGCTCAGCCACAGTGTGGAACATCCAACCTCTCTTCTCGGTGTAAGTCATTGACCAGTACTTCTCCCATATTTCCCTGCGCTTTTCCTCAGAAATCTTGTCAGTGCATCTCCTCCTACACTTTGGACCACAGGGCTCTCGCATTGGTGGAATCTCCTTTGCCACTGGAATTTGGTCTGGTGCTGTAACCTCCATGATGCTGTCTGACTGAAGCTCAGATGACAGACTGGATGAGGTTGGCTGGACCACCACATCAGGAAGGACAAACTCTTCACATAAATCATTCTCTGAAATGGGGTCCATCAATACATCAAGTATTATACTCTGTCTGAATAGGGGACAGTTCTGGCTCTTTTTCGCTGGATGCCTTACATGCACCTGAGATGAATAGATCAGAATAGATCAGATTTATTTATAGATGCATTTAGACTATATAATATTTTCTAATTAGTTTTTGCATTTACAACATTTCATTTTAATGTATTAAAAAAGATAATGTGGAATATGAGGCTTGGGTCTCCATACAATACATTTTCTAACATAACTCCAAATGTAAAGTCACTCCTCCCAAAAAGCCTACAATAGGATCAATACAACTGGAGCTTTGTCATTTTTTACCATTTTAAATCAATTTATTATTTATCAACCGTGACAGTGAAACAAAACAACATTTCTAAGAAGATAAGTAGGCTAAACTCCTCTGAAGTTCTTAATTGGGATGGGAATTATAGGCAAGATTGTATTTATTTATAGGCTACCATTATTGAGACCCCTCATAGCCTATCAGTCTTTATCAATACCACTATCGATACTATTCTATTATTTGGTTGAAAGTTGAAGTGACAATTTGTTTTCATGTTTCAACAGAACTGGCATTGTTTCAATTGTATGTAAGATAAGCGCTTGTGATAGGACATTAAACAGGTCCTTAATGCATCTTCACTATTTTTTTAATATTGCTGAAAGGAAATGTTTTACCCAACAACAAGTTTCTTGCCACAAACTCGATTTTCTTTTTTCTTGATGTTACATTTGAACACATCATGATGACCTTTACTTGGGCCTAATCATTTTACTGAGTGGACCTGAACACATCACATCTGAAACAGATTGTTTTTAGCAAACTTATCCTGGCGATTTCAACATGTATATTTTGCCGAGCCCGTTAGCTGCAGCGCTGACGGATTTTTCTGTTTGTTTGTTTTGTTTTTGGGAGCTGACTCAGTTGAATTTGTTTTTTCAACCCATATAATAGATAGTCAGACTTAAAGTTGAAAAACTTTGGATTATCGATGTGCATACCATGGATTGGATAACACACTAAGTGATTGGATTTAATGAATGGCTCCAGACGGGACTCAATAGCGGTATGGATGAGCTCAAACGTTATGGATTATGAGTTTTGAAAAAAGCGATATCGGGTCCGTAAAAGAACCGGGATTCCCATCCCTAGACGGATTTAACCTGATAGGGTAATTTTTTTTTTATTAGGCCTATTTGTTTTTATAGTTTTCCATGTGTGGGTGTGTGTTGGAGGCACTGTTGCACATTGTCTGGCGTAGCACCCTATTTGGTCAACAAAGGGGGCGGAGAAGAGGATATAGCCTACATAAATTAGGTACATTACAGCCACGGGTGTAAACTATACGATAGAGCATAGTTTCACTGTTTCCTATGGGCAGAGCCGGCCCAAGCCTTCAGGGGGCCCTAAGCGAAATATGATTAGGGGGCCCCTCTCCAATGTTAGCGCTGCTAAAACTATAGATCTTTGTTAAATATCATTCACACACCTAGTGTTTTCCGCTAGTACCTCCACTGTGTGGCTGTGCGAAAATATTAGACAGCCGAGATTCAGACCCTCTTAGGGGGGTCCGGGGGTATGCCCCCCCGGGAGATTTTTTTAACCTTTTTAAAGTGAAATGCATGAATCTGGTGCACTTTAAGAGGAAAATTAAGAGGCTAAATCTGAGAAATCTTGTGTGAACAAATAATTTGGAGACACTGGGTCAGATGAATTAGAAGCTATTGAAGAAGGACACATGGATTTTCCATAAAAATATTAATATAAAATAAAATATTATGGGTTGGGCTTGGAGCTCTTTTTCTTTTACGGGACATATTTCTCTGTAATATAGTGAATGCATTTAAATGCAGTGTGAGGAACGAAGCAGAAGAACTCTGTTATCCAGCTACTGTATCTTTTTTTCCACAGACAAGGCTGACATAGGCTATAGACTATACACAGTGCATGGGCAACTGAGGGCAGCCCCATTTCCAATTGTTTTTAAATAAACTCAATACACACTGTGCATGGATGTGAACGTGACATGATCAGATAATTTCGGATTTCCTCCGAGATGAACTAATTACATTTTTAGGCTATTAATTATCTAGACCGAAAAAAAATTATTCCTTTTTTTGGATGATAACTCACATTTGCATAGTATGATGTTAATATCAAACACACAAACTAAAAAGCGGCTAGTTGTGCATTCCGGTCGGGGTGAGGGGCAGTGCCGTGGCGTGGGGATTTTTTTTGAGGAAGCCAAGTGAGACAACACCTTTAATCTACATGTTTATTGGAAGGTGGGGTAAAGAAAAGAGTAGGCTACGTCACAGCTTGTATTTAATGTAACTACAAGAGCTATTATAGCGCCTGGTCACTTTACCAGGACTTACACACGCCTGTAATCTGTCCGACACCGCTCGTTCGCTCTCTCTCTCTCTCACCCTCACCGGAATGCACAACTAGCCGCTTAATGCCCAATGCAGATTCGAATTCATTCACAATATAATTAGGGGACGTTTTAGGCTATTTTAAGTTTCACGTTCACGTGAGACACGACTCACACAATCAGTTGTAGGTGCTTTACATACACACATACTTTTTATACATCCTTCTCGTTTAAGAACTAGGCCAAATATTCATAACAACACTATAGCCTACTTAAGACAAGCCAGAACAACTTCAGTGGATATACAGTAGGCCTACCAATGCAACTTAATCCAGGCAATCAAGGCACAATTAGCAATAAAATAACACAACACACATAGCTACACAGACAGTTAAGGGAACAGTTAACCCGCGCCGGGAGAAGGTGTGTATTTTACTCACTATTTGTAGAGGAAGGCCATTAGCTGAAGTTTGCCGCTACCAGCTAGCCACTCGGTGCGGACATAGTTCTCCTCACGGAAAGTGCGATAAACTTTCTTTCTCTCCACACGCATTGGCCTGCCGTCAGATTTGATTTTTAATAGCTTCTCAATTGGCAGTTTGGTAAAATAATTTGTTGCTAAATACTCAAAATCTCCACCCTCCATAACTGTTCTTGCTAATATGATAACAATGCAAACATGCTAATCTCCCGCTATTGTTAATGTTGTTAAATTTCAGTGACTGGGGAAGAAATGACAGCAACACAGCACCAAAGAATTACCAAAACTGTTAATATAAATGTTTTTATTGGATGACAACTACAGCCTAAAAAACAGGGAAGCCTGGCTTCCCTTGGCCTCCGGGAGAAAACGCCACTGGTGAGGGGTGCATTTATAATAAAATGTATAATTTAATAAGACGATAAGGAGGTGTGTGAGTGAGAGAGTGAGTGAGAGAGAGCGAACGAGCGGTGTCGGCCAGATTACAGGCGTGTGTAAATCCTGGTAATGTGACCAGGCGCTATAATAGCTCTTGTAGTTACATTAAATACAAGCTGCGACGTAGCCTACTCTTTTATTTCCCCCACCTTCCAATAAACATGTAGATTAAAGGTGTTGTCTCACTTGGCTTCCTCAAAAAAAATCCTCATGCCACACCACTGATGGTAGCTTGAGGTTGAGCGGCAGGTCTGGATTTCCAGGCTAGAGAATAATTTGAAAAATTAAAAGATTTCTAAGTCAAGTGAATTTTAGCAGGCTAAAGTACATTTAAATATTGAGTGAGTCAAGGTGTCAATTGCTGTAAGCTAATACTGATACTGAGTTCAGCAGCAACTCATTACTGCTCAGAGTTCGTACAAGCATTCGTTACTCAGGGAATGTTTTTTTTTTTTTTGTAATTCACATATTTATTAAATGTTCACAGGTGGTCACATAGATACAGGGACATCTGATACAAATTCATAATACAAATTCATAATACAAAGTCATATTTCATGTTTCATGGCTTCCATATTATTGTTTTCATGGTGACATAAAAAATAAATAAAAATAGTAACAATAATAATAATAATAATAATAATAATAGAGAAAGAAAAAAGTAAAATAATAAGAAACATCTAGATACTTCCCCCATGTGGAGATAAGAGCCAATATTTATTCTCCTTTCTTCTCCCCTCAATGTGCCATGGTCAGACCCCACAAGCAAAAACAGGCCAATGACAAAAAAATAAATAAATAAATAAATACATTTGTTACCATGGTCCGGTGATGTTAGCTGCCTTTGCAGTTGTGGCTGTATTAATTTGGGTATGTACTCAGGGAATGTTTTGATCTTTTATCGTGTTACTTGTTATGATTCAGTCAATGTCCCTCTCTGGTTGAGCACAGGTGAATTAAAAATTCATGAGCTGAAAAGAAAAGTGTTGGAGTGTACTTGACAGCAGTGATAAGTGAAAGGGATGACCGAGACAGAGAAAAACAAAAAGCATTCCAAGTCATTTTCATCAAAACTGTTACCTAATCACACTTCTTTTGTGCTAGCCAAAGATTCAACGATTGATGAATTGCAGCACGAGAGGAGTAGGCCTATTTAGAAAATTATGCATCATTATGCAAATATGTAGCGAGGACAAGCCAGTGCATTAACATGTGTGGCACACAAGAGCGGGGTAAACAACAGTTTCTACCGAAGGATCTTCCTTCACAACAACGGTTCATACATCCATATCCCTCCCACATACAGAATATTTTTTCTATATATTTTTTAATTATGAATCTCGTACGGTTGAAGGTGAAGTCTGAACAGGTTCTCTGGCAGAAAGCCAAGCATCCCACTTCTCCTCCTCCTCCTTTGGATTCAATAAAAAAAAAATGCCCTGTTATGCCAGAGTCATTCCACTGCAGGGTCATAGTTCACAACCCCATGAGGTCACACAAGAAGTTTCAGGACATTCTGATGTGTACTTTCAAAATAAAAGCCCACTAGATATTGAAAATATGAGTGACATTAGATATGATTTTGGATTCAATTTAAAAAAAAATGCCCTGTTATGCCAGAGTCATTCCACTGCAGGGTCATAGTTCACGACCCCATGAGGCCACACAAGAAGTTTCAGGACATTCTGATGTGTAGTTTCAAAATAAAAGCCCACTAGATATTGAAAATATGAGACAAATTGGATATGATTTTGGATTCAATTTTTTAAAAAATGCCCTGTTATGTTTAAATTGAATCCAAAATCATATCTAATTTGTCTCATATTTTCAATATCTAGTGGGCTTTTATTTTGAAACTACACATCAGAATGTCCTGAAACTTCTTGTGTGGCCTCATGGGGTCGTGAACTATGACCCTGCAGTGGAATGACTCTGGCATAACAGGGCATTTTTTTTTTAAATTGAATCCAAAATCATATCTAATTTGTCTCATATTTTCAATATCTAGTGGGCTTTTATTTTGAAACTACACATCAGAATGTCCTGAAACTTATTGTGTGGCCTCATGGGGTCGTGAACTATGGCCCTGCAGTGGAATGACTCTGGCATAACAGGGCATTTTTTTTAAAATTGAATCCAAAATCATATCTAATTTCTCTCATATTTTCAATATCTAGTGGGCTTTTATTCTGAAAGTACACATCAGAATGTCCTGAAACTTCTTGTGTGGCCTCATGGGGTCGTGAACTATGACCCTGCAGTGGAATGACTCTGGCATAACAGGGCATTTTTTTTTAAATTGAATCCAAAATCATATCTAATTTGTCTCATATTTTCAATATCTAGTGGGCTTTTATTCTGAAAGTACACATCAGAATGTCCTGAAACTTCTTGTGTGGCCTCATGGGGTCGTGAACTATGACCCTGCAGTGGAATGACTCTGGCATAACAGAGCATTTTTTTTTAAATTGAATCCAAAATCATATCTAATTTGTCTCATATTTTCAATATCTAGTGGGCTTTTATTTTGAAACTGCACATCAGAATGTCCTGAAACTTCTTGTGTGGCCTCATGGGGTCGTGAGCTATGACCCTGCAGTGGAATGACTCTGGCATAACGGGGCATTTTTTTTTAAATTGAATCCAAAATCATATCTAATTTGTCTCATATTTTCAATATCTAGTGGGCTTTTATTCTGAAAGTACACATCAGAATGTCCTGAAACTTCTTGTGTGGCCTCATGGGGTCGTGAACTATGACCCTGCAGTGGAATGACTCTGGCATAACAGGGCATTTTTTTTTAAATTGAATCCAAAATCATATCTAATTTCTCTCATATTTTCAATATCTAGTGGGCTTTTATTCTGAAAGTACACATCAGAATGTCCTGAACCTTCTTGTGTGACCTCATGGGGTTGTGAACTATGACCCTGCAGTGGAATGACTCTGGAATAACAGGGCATTTTTTTTTTAATTTAATCCAAAATCATATCTAATTTCTCTCATATTTTCAATATCTAGTGGTCTTTTATTCTGAAACTACACATCAGAATGTCCTGAAACTTCTTGTGTGACCTCATGGGGTTTTGAACTATGACCCTGCAGTGGAATGACTCTGGCATAACAGGGCATTTTTTTTTAAATTGAATCCAAAATCATATCTAATTTGTCTCATGCAGTGGCGAAGTCGGTAGGGAGATCGCCTCTGGAGTGCAGGGTCAGAGGTTCGATCCCCCGTCTCCCCGCCACATGTCGAAGTGTCCCTGAGCAAGACACTGAACCCCAAATTGCTCCCGATGGTTCAGAGAGCGCCTTGCATGGCAGCTTCTACCATCGGTGTATGAGTGTTTGTATGAATGGGTGAATGTGGTAAGATATGTAAAGCGCTTGGGGGCTGAGAAAATCGGCTAGAAAGCGCTATATAAGTCAAGTCCATTTACCATTCATATTTTCAATTTCTAGTGGGCTTTTATTTTGAAACTACACATGAGAAGGTCTTGAAACTTACTGGGTCATACTTTGGGGTTGTGTACTATAAACCTGATTTGGAATTAGTCTGCGATAACAAGGCGTTTCCTTTTAAATATACTTTAAAAAAAATATGGACATAAGCTTACATTTGTCAATTAGTTGGGCTTTTATTTTGAAAGTACATATCACAACGTCTGTACATTTCCTTTGATAGTATTTGCTTTTATTTACTGTCTTCTGTTATGTACCAGACAAATGCACAAACTATGCTTTTATTTTGAAACTAGTTCTGTGGCGCTATTACCGTAATGGCTAGTACAAACAGGTACAGCAAAAACTTGGGTCGGCTGGCTTGACTGTCGCTTTCGATGGGTCGGCTGGCTTGACCGCAGTCCTTATTTGCAGTAAGAGTATTTTTCGGCTCTCTGTTTTCTGCTGTAATAATTCAGACTGACAAACTCTTCCTCTTGAATGAAGTTGGCGACACACTTTTGTTTTACTCAGCTGCTCGCAATCAGTCCGTTTGTGTAAAGTTAGCGGCACAAGATCAGTCTATTTTGTGCGGAAGCAGAGTCAAACGCCCCCTTTCATGGGGACGCGCACAGAGCCTGAAGCCGAAACCCTCGTTCAACATAAGAGGTTGATAACTTCCTTCGTGATACCGGTTATCTCTGAGCGAGGGTATGTGTCATGTTGAACCAGATCAAGAAAAGAGAGCCGGGCTCTGTTGAGTTTGTTTCGTATATACCCTCTGCAGGGCTACTGATGCTGTACAGTTCAAACTGCTGCAATACAATGTACGCCTATATTACATTAGAGTTGAAGTCTTTTAAATGTACTAAACATTTTACTATTTTCTTGATCGTAAGTTAAATTAAAATTCTATAACTAGAACTGCAGTTTGTTAATCATAAATGTTCATTCTTAGTTTCTTTATTATTATTTCATATTTAACCCATCAAGGCCTAAGGACACCTATAGAAACACCCTGAGCATTGTTTCAAAACAAACCATTGGCCTTAACCGTTAGTCACTATATTTGCGCTATAATTCATGAAGATCTTTTTAAAAATCAATAAACATCATAAACATAAATAAACATCATAAAGAACATGACAAATTATAGAATATTTTAGCCTCTATAGCAGACAAATATAGTAGTAACTCAATAACTATGTTGCAGTTACTATATTAGTATATAATAGTTACTCAATGACTATAGTTTTGCATTGCATCTATCCAGGAAACATTCATATTGAAGTGTCAGTTTAATGTTTTTCTTACCTTTACTTTTTCAAAATTGGCAAAAATATCCATTAAAAAACACTTTTGGAACGACTGCATGACGGCGTCCATCTTGGAGGCTATCTGGTGCATGAAAGAATGCCTCTGGTGAATCATTCATGCATATTTGATTGTATACATCAGGTTTTTACAAATTCCTCCTAAAATCTTGTTTAAATCGAAGAAAAGAAACAGCACTAACTATACAGAACTGTCTCATCCTGGTGCAGCCATTGTAGTGCGTTGTTTTCATTGGTTTGGATTACTATTGGATGTTAAGCTGTGAATGGGGTGATCACCTGTGACTTTGGGATCACACAAGTGAACAGTAACAATTGCATGCAGCCGCAGAATTACATTTCAACCTGACAGAAATCTGTTCAGTTGCACAGACGTTAAAAAACTCCTGTTAATAAAAAAAAATAATGATACATACAAACAATACAATAGGTTTATTAATCTGGATGTAGAGCATGTTCACGATGTGTAAGGTGGCCGCATAAAAAACGGCATGAGGGCTGAAAACAAGGCTACTGATCAGATAAATGATCGATCAAATGTAAAATCATCAAAACATGATCAAACCATCTAGATGGAGATTTCTATGGAGTGATTTTGCTTTAAACTGTCCAGGGACGCGTGTGACAGTGACTCTTTCTTCAGTTGGAGCTGCAGCGTAAAGTGAAAACAAACTCAAAGTAGGTCAAATCACCTATCCAGCAGGTTAGACTCACGGCGTATGTTGCCGCAGTAACTGACTCTCGGTTGCGCTGAACCTGCTACCTGAAACGGAAAACAGCAAGTTTCCACTAACTCAGAGCGAACAAACTCTTGAGTTGCCTCAAAACCAGCTACCTGAAATTGGCCCCAGGTCTGTATAAATAAAAGGAAGAAACGAATGACCACACAGCTGGACTGTAAGCTGCCTTTTGAGCAGGAAACATGGAGAAACTGGAAGAAAGCGTTGCCGTTGAAATCTTAATCCAGTTACTTGAGCAGGATTCGAGGAGACTCCTTTGTGTCAGTACATACGAGCTCGGTGTGCAAACTTGCCACTGCACACATGCTAATAATCCCAAAATCAGGTAGGTAAATCCTTCTGGAATCATGGAGAAACTTGTTTTGTTTAATCCGTATAAAATTAAAAAACGGGGGGGGGGGGGGTTCCATGTACCTATTCCTTGGATAGTAGCAGTTGACAGGCAGTGTCTAAGAAATGACATCACCCTAGAAAAAGTCTAGCACATAACCCTCAGTAAGTCAGCTAATTGTGCTTTGTGTGTGTGTGTGTGTGTGTGTGTGTGTGTGTGTGTGTGTGTGTGTGTGTGGCAACCTTTGGGCAGCTTGCTGTTTATCCCTGGTACCAGTCATTGTGCTAAGCCTATAGCTCACCAGCTTCTGGCTGTTGCTCCACATACATTTTTTTGATTGCACACAGGAGGGTGGTATCAATCCTCTAAATCTGAGCAAGAAGGCAAGTAAGCGTATCTCCCGCATCATCAACCTTTTAATGTATTCCTTCAAAGCTGCCTACATGATGTATCTTGTAACTTGGATTCATAAATGCAAAGGCTTACACTGGAAATAATGGATAGCAATCCTAAAAGTCCTGTTTTCTTAAACTTTGTGACACCTATAACTGCAGACCTCTTCAATCCAAGCTTCCAAAATACTTAAAATTCTGTTCACCTGCACCATCATCATTTTAGACACGTTCTTTGTATCCTATACCTGCTCAACACACAGCTCACAATAACCCTGTGTTGTTTAAGAGCCTCTGGTCTTCACCTCACAAGGCTTTTCTGACCACAACTCTGCTCCTATTGCAGTGATTGGCCCATTCCGTATTCTGTAGAGGTGTCAGAGTGAGAGCGGAGTTCACGGCTGTACGTGAGGGGCATTCATGCTCACTTTGTCTTTGGGTTTATGAAGCCATGATGAACCTTTTTGTTTCCCACCCCACATGCTTTCCCAGTCTCTGTGATCCCTCCACTGCACAACTTTGCCTCCCTGATATTGATCCAAGGTGTTGTGGATAAAAAAGCTTTTCTCTGTAGACTGGTGGCACTGACCTATACTCACCGGTCACGGCAGGATTTTTTCACAAACCTGATTTGGAAGCTAGAGGGCTTTCATACAGTACGTAGCAGTAACAGAAGAAAATGCTACATGCATGTTTTAGAAAATAAAAATTAAGATGTTTAACCTTAATTATACATCATTATAAGTTTAAAGGTCACATATTATGCTAAATGCACTTTTTAAATGTGTTCTAACATATCCATGGGTCCACGATGTGCCTAGAGACTGCCAAAATATTTAAAAAAATAACAATCTCTCCTTTTCTCACTCTCCCCCTTTCTGAAACCCCCACCCCTCCCCCCCAATATACTCTAGTCAGAATTCTCCTCGTTTCTGACCTCACAAACTGGAAAGCCAGAAGCTTCCACTGTGCAGCCCACACCCCTATTTCTTATTGGTCCACGGCCCTGACAGACAGAGGGCGAGGCGTATCTGGCTTCGCTTCCGGACAGGGGGCGGGGGGAGCTCAAAGATTGTATATTTACGAGGGGAGCTGCAGCTCTTTTTAAAAAATAGGCCATTGTGAGATTAGCTGAACATCAGCATAGTACAATAAATTATCTGAAAGTTTTTTTCAGCAAACAATTAAAGAAAAACTTATTAGGGACCACTAAGACCATATAATATGGTGTATAATAGTACCGAAAAGTTTATAATATGGGAGCTTTAATCTCCATGATGGCAGCTCATTTTGAAATAATGTCTTTCCTGTGACTTTCACCTTTGCTTTGCATTTATTGTTAACATTTCTTTTGTTATTTCTTCCCTGCGAAAAAAAACTTCTTCCCCGACCTGAATTCATTATTTATCTGTCAGCAGAGACCTTAAATTGTCCTTCCTTTTTCTTTCTGCGTTGACATGTATGGGTTTAAAAAAAATCTCTTTTGTTTACCATGCCTTACCACCTTGCGACACTGGGCACTTGACGTTAGCTCCGATTTTAATCAATAAGAGCTATTAGAGCCCGTCGGTGCAACAGCAGATGGGCGTAATATGTGGAGCACAGTATTACAATAAATAAATACATTTCTTATCATGTTTTGCATACCTGCATACATTTTGATTGCAGTCTGCCAACACATTTTTCTTCGGGATGTCTGTGTATGTGTTGTGGTAAATCAGTTTTTGGTTATGTGTTAATTTGTCCCTCAAATCAGACGTTATGTTATCATCACAGTTGGGCAAATTGTCTGCAAATAAAATTAATTTTTAATTGTGTTTCTCTATCTGTGGCTTGTACCTGGCTAAAGACAACAATGCAGTTCAGGTTTATGATTCAAATTGTTGACAATCAAGTTCATTCAACATGCAGTTATACTTAAAAGTTAGTCTTTAAATGGTGTGCGACTGGAACTGATTATATTTTCCACCTCAATTCCGAGGTTTCTTCTTTTCTACATTTGTAGCCCACTGCAACAGTTCTCCTCAAGGCTTCGCTTTTGGAAAAAATGTGTCCTTGTTGGCTGCCTGCCGGTCATATAGCAGCAACAAGAAAAACAACACTAGAGGGAAAATGATTTATTTCAAGCTGCTCATATTTTCCTTTGTTTCCCTAATCAGGTTTTGAGAGCTCTAAACTCAGGTAAGTTGTCAAGTGGGTATACAACAACATCAAAGATGACAAGACTGCTACAAATCATCAAACATGCAGTTAAGATGGATGTCCTTGGCGGACATTTTTATGTCCTTATTGTCAGATACAGAGCAGATGCTGTATGATGCGTTGCTTTACATGTTATTTTTATGCTGTTTAAATTCATTTAGCCTGTGGATTGGATCTGTTTTCAAATCTACCATTCTGTATCGTCTCACCTTTGTCTGTTTTCTTTTGTTTGTTTCAAAAGTGTGTACAAACTTTTGACTGGTACTATACTGTGTGTGTGTGTGTGTGTGTATATATGTGTGTGTATGTATATATATATATACAGGTGAAACTCGAAAAATTAGAATATCGTGCAAAAGTTCATTTATTTCAGTAATTCAACCTAAATGGTGAAACTAATATATTATATAGACTCATTACATTCAAAGTGAGATATTTCAAGCCTTTATTTGTTATAATTGTGATTATTATGGCTTACAGCTTATGAAAACCCCAAATTCAAAATCTCAGAAAATTAGAATAATACATAAAATCAATAAAAAAAGGATTTTAAATACAGAAATGTCGGCCCTCTATAAAGCATAATCATGCATATGTACTAAGTACTTGGTTTGGGCCCCTTTTGCACAAATTATTGCCTAAATGCGGTGTGGCGTGGATGCTATCAGTCTGTGGCACTGCTGAGGTGTTATGGAAGCCCAGGTTGCTTTGATAGTGGCCTTCAGCTCGTCTGTATTGTTGGGTCTGGTGTGTATCATCTTCCTCTTGACAATAGTCCATAGTTTCTCTATTGGGTTCAGGTCAGGAGAGTTGTCTGGCCAATCAACACAGTAATACCATGGTCAGTCAACCAGTTACTTGTGGTTTTGGCACTGTGGACAGGTGTCAAGTCTTGCTGGAAAAAGTAATTCAGCATCTCCATAAAGCTTGTCAACAGACAGAAGCATCAAGTGCTCTAAAATCTCCTGGTAGACAGCTGTGGTGACTTTGGACTTGATAACACAGTGGACCAACACCATAAGAAGACATGGTGCCTCAAATCATCACTGACTGTTGAAACTTGACAGTGGTCTTCAAGCCCCTTGGATTTTGTGCCCCTCCACTCTTCCTCTAGACTGTGGAACCTTGATTTCCAAATGAAACGTAACATTTAATTTGGATCAGTGATGATTTGAGGTATCATGTCATCTGCTGCTGTTGGTCCACTGTGTTATCAAGTCCAAAGTCACCACAGCCATCTACCAGAAGATTTTAGAGCACTTCATGCTTCTCTCTGTTGACAAGCTTTATGGAGATGACAATTTCCATTTCCAGCTAGACTTGGCACCTGCCCACGGTACCATAAACCACTGGTAACTGGTTGACTGACCATGGTATTACTCTGCATGAATGGCCAGACAACTCTCCTGACCTGAACTCCATAGAGAAACTATGGACTATTGTCAAGAGGAAGATGATACACACCAGACCCAACAATACAGACGAGCTGAAGGCCACATCAAAGCAACCTGGGCTTCCATAACACCTCAGCAGTGCCACAGGCTGATAGCATCCATGCCACGCCGCATTTAGGCAATAATTCATGCAAAAGGGGCCCAAACCAAGTACTTAGTACATATGCATGATTATACTTTCTAGAGGGCCGACATTTCTGTATTTAAAAGCCTTTTTTTATTGATTTTATGTAATATTCTAATTTTCTGAGATTTTGAATTTGGGGTTTTTATAAACTGTAAGCCATAATAATCACAATTATAAAAAAAAAGGCTTCACATATCTCACTTTGTATGTAATGAGTCTGTATAAGATATTATTTTCACCTATAAAGTTGAATTACTGAAATAAATGAACTTTTGCACGATATTCTAATTTTTCGAGTTTCACCTGTATATATATATATATATATATATGAGAGTGGGGAGAGCTGTGCCACTTTTTACTCAAAGTGACTGTAATGTCTCCAACTAAAATATATATGTATAATTCAGGATGTGGTGCATCCCCAGAAACAATAACTTTGTATCTGAAATAAACTTTTTAAGAATATGGCTTTTGGAAAAAAATGTCTTGTGGTACAACTTGCCCCCGGTGTGGTGTAAGTTGTGCCACAAGAGAGAATACCATGGGGTAAATTGTGCCATTGATATATATCTCATAAACTGTAATGCAAGACAAATCCCCCAAATAAATCACTTACTTACTTACTTTCTCCTCTTCGTCCCCTATGGGACATAAGGCTTCAATGAGCACTCTCCATTGCATTCGGTCCCTGGCAGCATGTTGGGCCTCTCCCCATGACAGGTTCATCTGTTCCAGCTCTTTTGTTACAGTTCTGCGCCAGGTGGTTTTTGGCCTCCCAGGTTTTCTTTTGCCTGGTGGTGTCCATCTTAAGGCGACTTTTGTGATGCGGTCCTGCTCCATCCTCAACACATGTCCTAGCCATCTCAGGCGTCTGTGCGTAATCTCCTTGGTGATGCTCCGGCTTCCCGTTTTTTGTGAAGGTCATTGTTGGAGATCTTATTAGGCCAAAAGATCTGACATATTCGTCTGAGGCATCTATTATGGAACACTTCCATTCTCCTCATGTCTGTTTTGACAACTCTCCAGCTCTCTGCACCGTACAGAAGAACAGACTTTACATTGCTGTTGTATATATATAGATAAATAAAAGTTAAATGAAAATGAAATATGAGCATCTTTGTTTAAGGCTGTATTGTTTTGATCTCCAGATGGAACGGAGTTGGGAGAAGGCACCCTGAGCCTTTCCCAGCCTTGCTTTTATGTCTTTTGATGCCCTGCTGTCCTTACTGATGAGGCTGCCAAGATAGGTGAAATATTCCACAAACTCAAGTGGTTCCTCACTAACAAGGATGGGTGCTGTGGGGATGGAATTGACACACATCACTTGTGTTTTGGATCACTGTGTTTTGGTAAATCACTTATTTAAGGTTTATTTAAAGTAAATATTTTACAAAGATTGAAGGACAATTTTCTTAAACAAGGCCTAGCAGATCTAATGGTTTTACCTGCAAAGCTCACAATGACAAAGTCACCATCATCATCTTTCTGGCCATCTGAACTCTCATGAGTGGTGTCGTTAAGTGGAATGGAGATGTCACTCTCTTCTTAGCTACTGTAGACAATCACTTTCTTTTGCTGACCAGCGTATACAGCCATGCCACTGGCACAACTATCAGAAATTTAATTTGCACAAGCTGCTCCGTGCTTGTGGAACCAACTGCCACCTGACAAATGTGATTCCCCTACATTTCTGCCTTTAAATCAAGGCTCAAAACCCATATGTACACCCTGGCTTTTTCTCCCCATTAACTATCTTACCTCTGCACTACTATCTGTGTTTATATGTGGATGTCTGGGCTTTATGTCTTTTATTTTTTTTATTGTTATTTTACCTTCATTGTTTACCTACTGAATGCACTATGTACAGCACTTTGGAAAGTACAAACTGTTATAATTTAGCTTTTATAAATGCATTTTACTTACTTACTTACTTACTTACTTACTTACTTACTTACTTACTTACTTACTTACTTACTTACTTACTTACTTACTTACTTACCCCAGGCCCTATGGCACAAATCACTCCAACCCCAGAATTTTAGGGCTGACATCATGCTAACTGTATAGACTCAAAGTGTAGCACACTAAAGCACTAAAACATGTGTCAAATGTTTTCAAACGTGTCTATAATTGTTCAGACACAAAAATCCAAAAACTGTGATCATGTAAATGTAACTTTGAAAGGCAAACAACTGTTTTTTTGGAGCTTAAATGTGATTATATCTTATTCCATGTGTCTCACTTCTTTACAGGATGAGTCAAATAGATGGCTCTTATTGAATATGTGGTCACATTTCCAAATTCTTCTATGGTTTTCTAGAAACAAGGGGTGGCACTACTTCCCCACTGGCTCAACTCCCCCCACTCTCCCCTATGTGATTTCCTGATTAGTTATATGCAGTTTTAAAATATTAGTGTAGCTTTGACTTTAGCAACAAAATACATTATACATTTATTGAGCAGATTTCATCCCAAGGTAAACACCTTCTAAATTATAATGACTTGATGGCCACGACTGAATGTTGTGTTTTGAGCCGTAAGGATTTTGTCACAGTGATTGTTGCAGTATGTTGTTTTGCGGTTTGGGGCATTGCTTTTGTTTGCTGTATTGATTTTAAAGAGGTGGGCCCTCCAACTATACAGATTTATCAATCTCTAGAGTTACACTCTTTACCTGAGGCTAGCTGGTTTTTTCTTTTTCTTTTCTTTTTTATTCAATCTGTGCCTTCTTTTTACCTTTCTTCTTCAGCCATGACAATAATGATTTGAAACTAGTCATTTTAGAAATAGAAGTTTTGCGTTACAGAAACAGTCAAAGCAGGATCGTCTGCGTCTCCCGTGGAATAGATGCGGGGTTCGACTTTTTATGCCTTGGTTAGCAGAGTGAGACTGCAAAAGCTCAGATAAATACAAGATGCAGCATGGCGTATTATTACCTCCTTCAGCTGGCAATCAGACTTTGACACATCTGGGCAGAATTTGGTAGTCAAACTATAAAAGCATCTGGGTTGAATATGGCTTGGAGCTGCGGAAAAGAAGCCCTGACGGTGCGTATGTGTGTGTTATAGCACTTACCTTGAGACAAGTGGCAGACAGATAATGTTCTCAAAATGAGACATCTAAAAACTTTCAAGCATCTAGGAAAGTAGATTAAAAAACATTATTATATTGGATAGATGATGATTAGGATGGCCTAGGGAGGTAAATAGCTTCTTGCTAGTGGAGGAGCTTGATGTCATTTAAATGAAAGAGCAATAAAACAATCAGCAGAGAGAGAAGGGGACATAGAGCATAATATGCGGCAGATGAAGCACTGAGGCTAGCAACTGGCAAAGCAGTAAAAAGAGATTGGTGGCACAAACGCAGCAAGCTAAGCAGGAAGAGCAGCATGAAGATGGTCACCAAAAATCCACATAACCTAAGAGGCCTCACACACCTGAGGGGAAAACATGTTTGTTTATGACAGATGAAGAGCAGCTGGAGTGCAAACAGCAGGAACACGGTGAAAACAAACACAAAATGCAATGAAGCATCAATACCCAATTAGACTTGTTCAACAACTGCAACAGGCTACAGTCATTTAATTGGATTTTATATTGTTTTCCGCTGCTGATTCCTGAAGTGTGAAAAGTTCTGTTCCTTCCTTTTTCTGAACAGGTTCTTTTTTGTCTTTTTTCCTTTTTTTTACAGCGCATCTTTGTCAGATTGTGGTGGTGATGTTAAGGTGGAGCAGCCACAATAATTTCCCCAGTGAATCATAAAGTATCCTCTCATGTAACCAGTGTGAATTGTTCTGTGACACAAATGAGTTTCCCTGCCTCCGCTTTCAACTGTCTCATTTCCTTTTACACATCTCTGTTCTCTGAGCACTTTTGGGGCCAAGTTTTGATTATTTTATCAACACACATCAACACACTCTTTGCCAAGAGTAACTTGTCATTTTGTTGATCTGAGAATTGACCCCTCATGCCCCG
This sequence comes from Ammodytes marinus, assembly GCF_949987685.1. Lineage (NCBI taxonomy): Eukaryota > Metazoa > Chordata > Actinopteri > Uranoscopiformes > Ammodytidae > Ammodytes > Ammodytes marinus. The sequence continues at coordinate 32,555,140 of NC_137235.1, forward strand.
GATGTTGCTTCATCTGTGAGACTTTCCGGTCTGGCACTGTGCAGTGTATAATGGAATCTTTTTATTCTTATTTTTTTACCTTTATTCATACAGGTAAATCCCATTGAGACCGGAGACTCTTTTAATATATAAAAGGCCACTCTAAAATTTCTGCACAAACTGTAAGAAACTGTCTCAGGGAAGCTCATCTGCATGCTGGTCCTCCTCATCGGGGTCTCGACCTGACTGCAGTTTGTCATCCCAAATGCTCACATTCGATGGAGTCTGGCACGTTGGAGAGATGTTCTCTTCACGGAAGAATCCCGCATTGTACACAATTCCTGGAAGCTGAAAACATCCCAGTTCATGCATGGCCAGCATACTCACCGGACATGTCACCCATTGAGCATGTTTGGGATGCTCTGGATCAGCACATAGGACAACGTGTTCCAGTTCCTGCCAATATCCAGCAACGTCGCACAGCCATTAAAGAGGAGTGGACCAACATTCCACAGGCCACAATCAACAACCTGATCAACTCTATGCGAAAGAGATGTGTTGCACTGCGTGAGGCAAATGGTGGTTACACCAGATAATGTAACGAGAGAGGCATTTTATTGTGGCCAGCCTAAGGCTATGCAATATTCATGATGTCTAATCAGCATCTTGAGATGTCACACCTGTGAGGTGGGATGAATTATCTCGGCAAAGGCAAAGTGCTCACTAACACATATTTAGACAGATTTGTGAACAATATTTGAGAGAAATTGTTCTTTTGTGTATATAGAAAAAAATGTAGATCTTTGAGTTCAGCTCGTGAAAAATGGGAGAAAAAACAAGTGTTGCGTTTATATTTTTGTTCAGTATTAATTGATTCATTTATCTTTTCTTTAGATTCACCAGGCTGACATCTTCTGCTTCCTGGTCAAATAAAAGATGGTACTAAACGGTGGAGCCAAGCCAAGTTGTCCAGAATATAAGTTTACCACATGCCTCACTCAGTAGGTATTTTAGTTGAGTTAGTATCTTGTTTTGTTGACCTTCATTTTGAGATATGTTTAGTTGCCATCTTTTAAAAAAAAACATAATGCTGTTTATTGAGTTAGTTGTTTAGTTGAATCATTTTCTGGAAAATAACCCCAAATTTAAACCATAAAACTTTGTTTCCTCGTATGGACTGTTTCCTTGCATGGACTGTTTGATCCAAGACAGCTGGAAAAGTTAACCTTTACAAAATGTTTAGTCAATGTATTTCTTCTTCTTTTGTTTGAGTATCACTACATGCATTTGGCAATGGTAGAAACATAGGCTTTCAGTTTGCTATAAGTTTTAATTGGACATACGCTCTTTGTTGGTCATTTGCAGATCATTAACAAGGTTGCACGGTTGCACCTCATCTGAAAGACCCAACAGTTAGCCCATTGCAACTCTTCCCACGATAACTTCCCCTTAGGCTTGTAAGTGATCATCACCAGCTCTCTGATAGTGAGATATCAACTGCAAACTCTCCCCTTTCTTGCTTTCTGTTACATAATGCAAGCTGCCATCTCAGCCGAGCAGAGAAGATGCCAATTCCTTGTTGTCTTTGCATTAATTAATTGTACTAAATGTCAGTATAGCTGCTGGCGAGGGTGCAAGCTATTAAAGACAGCCATCATTTAGCAGGTCAGTATTTTGATAAGGGCAATTAGCCCACAGGCTGCTGCAGAAAATCAATGGGCAGAGGAAAAGGCTGCCTCCAAGATATTCCCAGGACTGAGACTAGAAGAGAGAACGAAAACAAGACTCATCTGAACAGAATACAGATGGATACAGGTGAACCCTGGGGCAGCATTGTGTTCCAGCGTCACTTGCAAAAGGCAAAACATACTGAATATAAGCTTGTTATACAAAACAGGGAAACTACTTTGATGATTGGAGTGAGAGGCGAAACACAGAAACTTTGTCAACTTTTTTTTCGGTTTAATTCAGATGAGAGAAGCTTGTATCCCATTTTTTTTATTGAGTGAAAACCCAATTTCAGACGACTGTAATCACACGTGTGCTTTCATTTGTTCCCATTTCAAATAACCATAATTCAAACAAATACCCAGCAACGCTTAATGTCAAAACATTATTGTTTATTTCCGCCCTTTAAATAATACCAGTCATTTCAGGAAAAAGCTTGATGTGTAAATAAAAGGTGTTCCTGCTCTCATCCTTTCACTATATGTCTCCATTCCTCTGATTATGTTTCAGCTTGGCAGCTTTGGTTCACATGCATATGAGGGATGCTGAGTGCAGATACACCATCCTGTAGTAATGAAATACTCTGCCGTTGACAAATGGCAGTCCTTGCAAATCAGGCTTTATTAGGTTGAGGCCTTTTCAAATGTCTCCTGTGGCTTGGATGAAAACTTCACTTTCAGCTGTGAGGTGCACACACACAGCACGGACAATGTTCAGGAGCATTACCTTCACCCGTTCTCAAGGTGGTGACAGGCTGTCGCTGCCTATCAGATGAAAACCTCTCATCTCCTTGGCTATTTTCTCACATCCAGAAAAAAACGGCGTTGTGCTCATATTGATATATGGATGAAATTTTACTGTGACATTTAGAGTCTCCCACACAGAGGCCATGATATCGATGTGCTACGTCTGACACGGGGAATCCGTCAGCTATACAGCGTTAAAAATATGATGGAAAAGATCTTATTTGTCAGTCGCCGTATTTCATAGGACCCAGGGTCACAAGAAGTTTCTAAACACAGAAAGGACAAAGAATAAAGGGAAACGCCAAAAGGTTTTCATAGCAGGGTGACAATCAGTTCAAGATTTTGTCTCTAGGAGATTTTCTTTGGTTGTTCTTTTTCTTTTTTACATTTTGAAGTTTTGAACCTTTTTTACAGCAGACTTTTGTCACATTTCATTTCCCTTTGGTTTCACTGCAAACATTCTGTATTCAAAGACAGAGCTCTGCTTCATTACGTTAATGATGAACTCTACATACAGTTCTTCACTCTCCAGTCTATGATGAAGGGGAACATCCAGATCCTGTTTGGAAAGCAATTTATTTGATTGACTTTATCGAGTCCAGTAGAGATGAGGCAAAGACACACTCGAAGGTTTTGTTTCTAACTCCTTCTTAGCTCAGCTAAGTGAAGAGTTCAGGTTGCCAGACATTTTTCTGTTGTGTCTAAATAATAAATCATCCCATATTGTATGTTTACTATATCACTATTACACTCAACAAAAATATAAACGCAACACTTTTGTTTTTGCTCCCATTTTTCATGAGATGGACTTAAAGATCTAAAATTCATTCCAGATACACAATTGTACCATTTCTCTCAAACATTGTTCACAAATCTGTCTAAATGTGTGATAGTGAGCACTTCTGCTTTGCTGAGATAATCCATCCCACCTCACAGGTGTGCCACATCAAGATGCTGATCTGACATCATGATTAGTGCACAGGTGTGCCTTAGACTGTCCACAATTAAAGGCCACTCTGAAATGTGCATTTTTTTGCTTTATTGGGGGTCTGGGGACTCAGAACCAGTCAGTATCTGGTGTGACCACCATTTGCCTCATGCAGTGCAACACATCTTCTTCGCATAGAGTTTATCAGATTGTCAATTGTGGCCTGTGGAATGTTGGTCCACTCCTCTTCAATGGCTGTGCGAAGTTGCTGGAGACGGCTTATGGTGGAGAAATGAACATTCAATGCACGAGCAACATATCTGGTTGACATTCCTGCTGTCAGCATGCCAATTGCACGCTCCCTCAATGCTTGTGGCATCTGTGGCATTTTGCTGTGAGACAAAACTGCACATTTCAGGGTGGCCTTTTATTGTGGACAGTCTAAGGCACACCTGTGCACTAATCATGATGTCAGATCAGCATCTTGATGTGGCATACCTGTGAGGTGGGATGGATTATCTCAGCAAAGCAGAAGTGCTCACTATCACACATTTAGACAGATTTGTGAACAATGTTTGAGAGAAATGGTACAATTGTGTATCTGGAATGAATTTTAGATCTTTAAGTCCATCTCATGAAAAATGGGAGCAAAAACAAAAGTGTTGCGTTTATATTTTTGTTGAGTGTATGATAGCGATAACCAATAATTTGAATTATTGGTTATCGCATCACAGAAGGCCTATTGGCCTATAATAATAAAAAAACACCACCTTAACTATGTTTACAGTTAAAAAAAAATGTTATGAAATGCAAACCTCAGTTAATCATTTGCTCTTGTTTCTCTGTCCTGAGATTCACACAGACTGAGCAGTCTTGTTTAAATGTTAGAAATTGAGCTAATAAACTGCACTTTGAATTTTTTTGCTGCAGAAGTTATCTCAGCTAATTTTTGTTATCTAATTTGATAATAAGGTGGATGTATGCAGAATGCTCGTGCCAGAAACTCAGGTTTTGTACAGATAAATAAATAAATATTAGCAGGTTCTCAATAGTATTTCAATTTAGGGGGGGGGGGGGGGGGGCGCGAAAAGATTTCTGTCCCCTAGGGGGGGCATGACAGAAAATAATTGAGAACCACTGGACTACACAAAGACAATGTACTGCTGACCAAAGTCTACGGCATGTAAACCAACAAGCCATAAAAGAAAATCTGTAGTGTCCAAATAAAACGTTTCATCATCTTGTAAGCATCAATTCATTTTTTATTGGCGTAATGTGATCGTTTGATGATGACTCATAATGTTTTATCAGCCTCATGGGTATATTATTGGGACATTTGATCAAATGCAAAGGATGGTTTCTAGAGAAGGTAATTGTTTGCTTTTACCCACTCTAGTTCAAACTGCCTAACTGACTCCTACGTCAGTGTGTGATTTTCTGCATGTCCCAGAATGACTTCCTGTGTGTGTGACTACATGATTTGTACCCGTTGTTTCCAGTAAATGCTGATTTTTATGTTGGGAAATGGAAAATATAATTTGGATCCCTGAAATATTTAAGTGTGATGACGTCTGTGTTAGCAAACTGAGAGTTTGATATGCCACCAATTTATGTTTTTCATTATGTTAGAAATGTTTTATGAGGTATTTTACTTTCCATATTGTGAAGGAAGTTCTTTCAAGGTTAAAGGTCAACTCAGGTGGAAGAATATTCAGGAGACGTGGATGAATTATGAAGCAATATTTATTTATTACAGGCTTGGCCAAGAAGAACCGGACTGCAACTCGGGTGACTTGCACTTCAATTCTTCTGACAAACAGAAAGCAGTTATTAACCTCATGCTATCTCTAACATCTGCCTGGCTCGGGCACCAAGCGTACCAATGTTTTGGGTCAGAGCTGAACACAGTGAACCATAACATTCTGGAGTCTTTATACAGCTGGCCTAAGTGTCTCCTAACAGGCTACCAGGCTGACCTAGAGTCAGAGAGACAGACACACAAGACAGGCTTAAATGAACTATTAATCTTTACCATTAATATTAACCATACTAAAGACCGAAAATTCCCTTAGATATTATACACTGAGGCGTGTGGAAGAAGTGGATCACAGATGCTCCTGGTATCGGCAGTACATTTTGAAGTCTTAAGGCAGTTGCACACCGGGCACAACGCGAATAAACGGCACGAAAAAGCAATATTTTGGAAGGTGAATTTTGTCGCGTCTCACTTTAGTGACGTCCGCGAAAAATTTAACTCAGTTCGAAAAAACAAAAGCCGCAAATTCGCAAAGCGAAATTACGGCACTGGTGTGGAAGCTTGTATTGACTATACGTTCGGTAATTATTAATAACGTGCAAATTAATTGCACGAATAAAACGCGCCCAGCAACACTAAAATAGTTCAATTTAACACCATTTCTTAGTGTGTTTCGCCCCACTCAAAATTGGAGTTAAATAAACTCTAAATAGAGAGGTTATTTTAACATTTTAAAATCTGTTATATAAAGAATATGTTTTACAATACAAAGCGTGTGCATTCCTCATACCTCTTTACAAATATTGGTTCATGAAATTCAACCAAAGTTTGCACTCTCTGTTCCATTCTTATTTCCATTCTAAATTGAAACGAAAACATCACAAATTGATGGAGCGGAATTTCAGCCCTTTGAAGAAAAAGCAAGCTGTCTAGGATTCATTTTTCTTTGTCTTTCTCTCTCAAAATATGTGCGTCATGACAACATTTCCATTTAGGATTAAGCTTGGTGAGTGATTCATGTGGCTGTTTTTCCTTTTTACCTAACAAGGTGTTTTATTAGTTTCACCTCTGTATACTTGGGGGAGATTGAGCAGGAAAGGGTGGGGGGAGTTGCTACTAATGCTATGAGCAAACACTCCCCACGGGAAAATAAAATCCCATTTGGAGGGAAGAATGAAACACAATGCATCAAGTGGCAAGCGGATATTGCAAAAGGCCAAAGCGTCATGTGATGAGACCATTCCTGCAAATTAGATATTTACTCATCTTTGGGAGAAAATGGGACGAGAGCGAAGGGGGCTGATACACACAGTGTTCAACAATAATGTCTAAATACCGGATAGAACCCGGATTGGGTTGCACTTAACAGCCCTGTGTCTGTGGCCTAAACCATAATCAACAAATCAATACCATTAATACAAATAAAGGCTCCCTTTTCCTGTGGTGTTGGGGTGCTCGACCATGGCACAAGGTTTTATCATATTGCAGACACATATCATGGAGTAGATGCCTTTGCTCTTGGCTCTTGTGTTTATTGCTGTTACCCTGAAAAAAACCTTTCCCTAAACCTAACCCAATTAGTTGGTTAGTTTTTTTCTGTGCCTAACCTTAAAAATATTTTCCAAAGCGATGTATGATAAAAGGCACAGATTATTTGCATTAGTTTTGGGCTATAGATAAAAAAAAAAGATTTATGCATTCAAAAATAACATATCCAAAAATAGTTCATTGTAGATATCAACTGTAACTCTCAGGTACCGGTTCTTATATTATTGGGAACAAACCAAGCCCCAACCACAGCGATTTCTACCAGAATCCAATCAGGATGTGACAAACATTGCAGTACCTTCCAGTGGGGGTGGTACCAAAAGTGAGCAATTTTTCGTTGACTCACTTGTTCACTTGACAGGCCGTTTTCACAGTCTTATTAAACATATTTACGGGCTGGTCCACAAAACCATTCTAGTCTGTATGTTTAGGTCATATCTCCATGACAACACTGAGGGGGGTGAAGTTTTTTCTAGCAGGCTAGTTTTTATTCTTTTGGAGGTTAAAATGTATCAATAATTAGGGGTTTTGAGTGACAGCTATCCGCCCGTTGTCCCTCACTTCGCCTCGGAGGTATACGTCAGCTAGATGGGCGTATCCCCCTCCCCCCGACGTCACATCGATGCCCTTTTTCGGCAAAAAGAGTGAGGCGGAGTAAAAATCTCACAAGATGGCGACGAGCATAAGCCAGGAGAATTGGATGCAGTAGGAATAACTGAGGTCAGCCCAGATGCTACATTCATTTGATATACTATCTATGCTACAAACATACTTACTTCAGAATGCGAGCAAGTCCAGAACTAAAAGAGAGTGAATATTGGTCTTCCATTCATCAGATGGACAGAAACATTACTCCTTATCGATTCTAATGTTGCTCCGTGTGTTAGACGTAAAAATAAGCAAACGTTTGCTAAAATGTTATGGTGATACGAAATCAATGTTATGTTCACATTGACTACCAAAAAACTTCTCGTCTTCTTTCAGGTTTTAGTGAATTTTTTCAGTAAACTGAAGAATGGATGGCCCCTGATAATTGTTCCATTCTTAGTTAGTTCAAGTGTACACAGTATTTTCATGTTGAATCTGGTCCTTGTGGCGCAAAGGTCAAATTGAAGTAACCACAGCATTGTACTGCAAAATAGTTCAGAAATTGAGTGATAGAAAATTGTACCTGCAGGTCATCCTCTGTTTTGACCAATATACAAGCATAAGTCTCTGTTGTCTTAAAAATAAATGTTATCAATAAATGGAATTCATTTATGTACAACGTGTTTGTTTCAAGAAGACTAACTTTGAGTCGGGGCGCCCGTGGCTCAGGTGGTTAAGCGGGTTGGCCAATGATCCAAGGGTTGGCGGTTCGATCCCCGCTCTGCCACCTGTGTCATGGTTGTTGTGTCCTTGGGCAAGACACTTCACCCACCTTGCCTCGTGTGAATGTGTATGACTGCTGTATGTTTGAGGTGGTGGTCGGAGGGGCGGTAGGCGCTGAATGGCAGCCACGCTTCCGTCAGTCTGCCCTACTATGCTACTATGGTAGTTTACCACCACCAGTATGACTGTGTGTGAATGAATGGAACCTGGAACCCTGTAAAGCGTCTTTGAGTGCCTTGAAAAGCGCTTTATAAATCCAATCCATTAAGTCGCAAACAGAGGCCTGTGAGGCAATTCTTAACCTTCCAGCCCAACAACAGAATCTAGTCTACACCCAGTAAATCAAGAAATTGGTCTAATCGTTCAAGGTCAGTGTCAGCTAACCATGAACATAACACAACTACAGAATCCTTTTACTAACTAAAAGAAATGTCAAGCTGATGTATCCAGTCAGTTGAATCTCTAAAGTGACAAAGAAATGAAGCATATCTTCATCCAAATGGTAAGTTTATAACTGTTTCCTCTTATCTCCTTGACCCACTTACAGCTGCTGCAGTTCATTCATACCGCCATTAAAATCCTCCTCCCTCTTGTTATTGTCCATCAGCTTGAACAGTGTAAGTGCATACTGCATCAACATTCAATTCAATGGATTTCTAAACAAGCGTACGGGTTACTTCACAAAGTCAAGGGAGTATAAAGGATACATTTACTGTAAAAAACTAAAAACCTTTTGCGGGAAGCCAAATGTATCAAGCCTTGCCACTAACAGGCGCAAGCAGTAAAAACCACAAATGGTGAGTGAAAACGAACAGTAAAAAAAATAAAAGGATTTCGTTTGAAACCTGGAGAGGAAGAAAATCTATCAAACCAGATCTTTTAGGAGATTCGGGGGAAGACAAAGGGAAGGCTGCACCGATGACAACCCCCTCCCCCCCACACACACACACACACACACACACAAGTTGACTGATACTGCAGAGCTGGGGTTCAGCTCCTGTCCTTCATTCACTCATTCAATTACCTTTGTTTTTTTTGATGGACAGACCTTCCTCTGAGTAAACACTGTAATATCATTCCCATCAAATATGGCCGCGGGGCTGGTGGATGGAAGATACCTCCACTAAAGTCCCTCAAACTGCCTTGTACACATGAAGCAAATTGCTTGTTGCTCATTTGCTTTGTGTCACGACTACCAGCCAGAGTTTTGCCATTCACATGTAGTCCCAAGCGACAAAGATAATCAGTTCTGCTCGTATACCTTCTTTGTGGGCGGCAACTTTCTAATGCCTGCATGGGTCAAAATAGACATGTTTGTTTTTTTGCACAGCACCAGCACGGTAAAGTATTAATTGTACGGTGTTTGTGAATGTTCCTGTTTGTTGTAATGCGTCTTACCAGCATCACTTCAGAATGATGTGTTTATCATCCCCCAACGCAAAATAACAGCAGAATGCCATTACAGACCTTTGGGAGGTCTCTGAAATTGCACACAAGGTCCACGCAATTGAATCCCTCTGGCTGTACTATAATAATTCCTGTCCACAGAAACGTAGCTGTGATTACGTGCATGCTGCCATACTTGAAGCATATGTGCCTGTGTGTGAGTGTGTGTGTGTGTGAGTGCGTTTGTTTGTGCGTGCGTGTGCATAATGAGGAGGGACTCCAAAAATCACAGGCAGTTGGTCTCTTATCTGCAGGCAGCAGTTGCGTCCCCTCCTCAGCCTTGGGTCTGGACTGTTGTTTTCAGATTTCTGCTACAAGTTCCCACTTAGTCAAATGGTCGCATGGGAGGAGAGGTCACCAGATGCAAGAAGAGTAGGAGAGAGAGAGAGAGAGAGAGGATGGACAGAATGAGGAATGACAGGGGAGGAGGAAAGCAGAGGAAAAGAGAAAAAGGAAACTGGGCCAAGAAGGAAATGGGAGAAGAAGTACGTTAGAAAGGTGAGAAGGAGAGAAAGCAAGATTAACGACAACAAAAATGAAACAGGAAAAGGAGTCGAGATGGAATTGGGAGAGATGAGAGGAGAGGAGGAGATGAGCGAGAAAATGAGAGAAGTGGAAAGAGGGATTGGAAGGATGGGAGCAGAAGCAGCCTGACAGCCGACTGGAAGAAGTGAGAGAAAGAATGAGGAAGAGTAGAAGGAATGAGAGTAGTAGAGGAAAGGGACAGAGGAAAGGAGAAGTTAGAGGAGAGGGTAGGATAGAAGGAGGAGGAGGAGCGGGGTCCAGGCAGTTCCAGAATAGGCTTGGCTGTTTATCGTTTAATTCCCACAGGAGGGGTTGAAGTCCTGTGTGAACTGACTACTGTGGAACCTTGGACCGTCTCCATGTGGAGAGGGGCAGGACGGAACACACACACACACACACACACACACACACACACACTGAGAGAGAGTTTAGAGGAGCCAGCCTTGATCATAACTCAGCAGGGCGCTAAGTGTTGAGGACGGGGTTCACAGCAGCTTGCAACCTGCTCAGTCAGAATCCAATTTGACAGCCCAGATATTGATAGAAATATGTCCAGTGACAGTTTTATGAAGGAATGGATTTTTTCTCCTAGCTGTCAGGGTGTTAATGATGATTAACGATGACTGATAGCCAGCGTGTAAACATCCGCTCGCTGGACTTGATCAACTTTTCCAGACGAGCCTGGCGCGATTCTGACATGTTTAATGAAATGGGAAACAAAAGATCTGCAAACTGTTTTTCCCATGCATTTGTAATAGGATGGCACACGCATTTGGGGGCGTCGCATCAAGGAATTCATGACTAATGCCCAACCGAGTGCTGAGAGCACTACTTTGATTTGGTTTCTTCTTCTCCTGCATATTATAATGTGAGATTGATGTCTGTATTTCCCTCAGAGAACTCCCCCAACGGCCCGACTAATTCCCTCAGAAGAAACAGAGAAACGTGACGAGCAAAGGGTGAGGGACCGCGCCAGATGTCCTTTTCCCCAAAGCCTGACTCCAACTTTCTTTTTTCCTCCTCCTCCCCCTCCTCGTCCCTGGCCTAACACTGACAAGATTTTGCATGCACAATCGAAAACACAAATGATTATCCCATCAGTATTCAAAGACAGGGCCCTCTCCCCGATGCCTCTCTATGCGGAGCCGTTTCTTTCTTTCTTTCTTTCTCTCTGTCTCACTTTTCACATTTGACATCTCTTTTACAGCCCACCTCCGACTCACTGAAAGGCTCCATCCATTGAAGAAGACTGAAATAGATTGAAATGGAAATAATGCATTCAAAGATGGTAGGTTGGAGATTTCTTCGGAGTCTCCTCCAAATCTATCCGCATGTTTTGGACAGGAAGGGAAGAGGCAGATGGAGAAGAGGTTAAAGGGGAATGACAAAGCTGGGCCTTTGGAGCAGCTTTCCAGTCTGCGTCTGACTGCTACACTCTCACGTTTACACTCACACAGAAATAAACAAGCACCAAGTTGCCGTGCTGTAGCCTATTGATTAACAGTGGCCAGTCAAACGGAGAGCAAATAATGTGGCTCCCCGCAGACATTTTTAAGGCTGACCTTTTGATAGGAAGTGATGCTCTGAATCCATGCATGGTTTAAAGACAATGCTGCTGAACAGCCTGAGCACAGATCAGTGAGCGCGCAGTAGCTCAATAGAGGAACATCTCTGTGATATGGCCAAGCGTACACTTTTGTTTGATGGTAGCAGACTATTGGGCAAGAGTAGGGCCCTATCTTTTTGAAAGCAGAAGTACTTGGAGTGATTGTTCTCTCTCAAACCAATAATGGGCTGTTATTTAAAGAGTATAATGCAGTCTAATGTGCTGCATTAAGCCTGCGTTATCATTTCATTTGAAGGAACAGTGCACACATAGTAGCAAAGTCCAGCCCTAGCAGTCACTCTACCCTTGATCCAACAAAGGAATATTGGTCTCCCGCCTGATTTCTCATGAGCGATTACATCTCATGTTTTACAGCTCAAATATTTACAAATGCACATGCAATCTCACGGGAGCATTACACTGAATTTTTGGTTAAGAGATTTTCAGGAAAGGGCGTGCAATGGGGACATTGTTAAAAAAAATTAAACAGGAGACAGTCAAAGTGAGAGAGCAGAGATTTGGACACATTACGATATGCAGCTATTTTTTCAAATGGCTTTTTCAATTGTGCACAACGTCCCAGGGGTTTCCGAACCCGTATTCACCACGTGTACCGTACACACTGCTCGCCCTGCCGCGTTTCGATTGGCTGGGAACGCTCCAGAGAGAATACCAGTGGTTTTCCTCCATTTCTGTTTTGTCAGCCACATAACCTAATTCACCCATAAATATGGGCTATCATGTCCATTTACCATGCCTGGGCCTGAGACTAATTTACCACTAGCATTGATGTGAAAGATGAGCCTTTTGTCTTTGCGAAATAGGATTATTCAGTGGGAGGAGGCAGAATTACATCAGCTTTGACAAAAAGGGCACTGCTACATCAGAAGATGACAGTCACAATGCGGTTTGAGTATAGGATGTAATATATAAGGGAATTAGTGAGGCTCATAGAGGATTTCAAGATCTCAAAATGCAAATAGAGCAGAAGGCTTTAGCATATGAGATGGACTATTTGTTCCCATAAAAGTGGCTTTCATACTTAGTTACACACTCACATTCTAAATGTCTCCCTATATATCTCTTTGCCCGACTCTCTTTCAGACAGATAACACACACCTGCTGCTCGAGAACTGTGTCTCTGCTCTCAATTAGCCGGTTGTTTTCACAATATCAAATCATCCTGGGAGTTCACCTGCCCCGTTTTGTCCCTGCTTCTGTCTTTACATGTCTCTCCTTTCTCTCATTGTTACATTTCCACTATCATTCATCTGTCTGCCTTCCATGAAAACGTGTGGATCTATGTCACGATAACAGATGAGGTTGGATCTAAACCATTTGGATGTGTGCTCGCTGGCACTCCCCTTACAATGTTCCATTGTACTGATAATTACCTGTTATGCTTTTATTTTTGTTATTTTTTTTATTTTTTTATTTTTTTGTGATTTACAGGCTTCCAGTTCTGCTTTTAGTTCCAGTGAAAGATTTAAACTTCACAGAAAATACTGATCTGAATTATTCATATGTGCCAGGCGCTGTCGTGACTTCTATTGTGCTTGGGAAAGGGAATGAAATAACGAGTTTAAAAGAACAGTCGTAGGAGGCGCCCTTAGCTCAGTTGGTAGGGCGTCCCCCCCCATGGGCCTCGGCCAACAGCGGACCCGGGTTTGATTCCAGCCCGCGGTCGTTCTCTGCATGTCACTCCCCTCTCTGCCCCATTTCAACTCTGTCTCTACACTGTCAATAAAGCATAAAAATACAAAAAAAATATCTTAAAAAAAGAAAAGAAAAAAACAGTCTTATACACAGACTTAACAGACTTATAGTTCCATTTTTTTTTCTGGAACTGTGCATGTATTTTTACTATTAAAATGGGCAAAGGTCTGTCACCCAGGTTAGCTTAGCTCAAACACTGGTAGTCGAGGGGAGCAGGTCAAAAGATAAACTTTACAACATCACTAAACACTCCTGAGTGCTTGTTAGGACGTTTATTTATCAAGTTATGTTGCACTCTATATTTTTACACGTAAATTCATTTTAGAATCATATACATACGTGACCGTCTTCAGCATTTCCTGGTTTACTTCCAGTATGTATGTCTTTAAAAAAATAAACAAGTCCCAACATACACAGGAGTGTTTAGTGATGTTGTAAAGTTTATCTTTTGACCTGCTCCCCTTGACTACCAGTGTTAGAGCTAAGCTTATCCTGGGATAAGCAACCTTTGCCCATTTCTACATCAAAAAATGCACGCACAGGTACAGGAACTGTTTCTGTCGCCTTTTCTTGAGCCGAAATGTTGAACTATTCCTTTATGGTCACGGCTCAGATACAACTGCAGGAGACAGTGAGGCTGCTAGAAGAAGTAAGAAGAAGAACGTAGGAGTAGAACAAACCACAGGTCACACAGACAGAAACTAGAAAAAGGACTGAAAATTTAACACTTTGCCTCAAAAATACACTTCCTCTCATTATTACAAAAATATTGGGCTTTAATTTCAATTCAAATTTCTTATCTCTCTATCGTGGTTATTTTCCTTATAAGCTAAGTAAAGATGATGCATACCTCTTAAAGATTATGTAAGTAAAAAGGCCATCACAAAGTGCTGGCTTCAGAAAAATGCCCCTACTGTGGTCTCTTTGTTAACATTGTTAAGCAGTTGCATCTTTTGGAAAGGATGACTTACTCCATATGACTTCAAAAGGAATTGGGCGAAAAATGATGGGGAAAATGGCCCGGTTATTTAGCTAGTCAGACAGATTTTTTTAAGCCCTGCAGACAGGCGAGATAGCCATGATTATGTGATTGTCCCATGACCTCTTGTTTACCTTTTCTTCTGATGTTATTAGTGTTTTTGTGTCCTGTAATTTCTTTCCACAGTTTATATTGTGTGGATAGATCTTCCTCTAAATAGTTTTTCACTTGACTCAGACAGTTTAGTTAACATTATTTACCTAGTTTTTACCCATCCGTGTCAGAGTCTAAGGAGAAAAGGTGTGGTATTTTGTGAGTCATGCGAGGCAAAGTCTCTATACCACGATATCATATCTCTGAGGAGCCCCCAATGCACTCTTCAGATCTATGGTGTCTGTGAAATTCACGACCTCAGCTCGAACAATTCACTATGAACAGGAGACTCACAATACAAAACACATCCCATTGTTGCTATGGCAACCTTTCTACTGAACTTTTCCTCTTTTTGATTTTGTTTTATATCTATGTATTGTACATTGTGCAATGTGAGGTTTGTATGTTTCTCTAGGCCACATCCTAAAAGCCCTGAACGCGCCAAACGGAACGACTTTCTAGCTTGTTCATAGACAGACTTTCTGCAGTAGTGCGAACAGTGGTGGTTATTTCACATGTGTTCGCTGTTTTTTTCTCTTCTTGTCTCGCTGGTTTGAAATTGGTGGAGCCCTGTTAGAAAAAGGCTACATCACTATGATAACGTGCACCAATTAGAATCAAGCTAATCTAATCAACACATCCACACAGGTCTGAGAAAGTAATACTGTAGTATGGAAGCTTACCAGTAGTAGAGGTATAGTTAAGCAGTTAATAAGATGGGTCCAGGATCAAGCAACGCAATAAAGGGACTGTATGTGTAATTTACTAAGTCAAAAAAACGAGTTTAGTCTTTAAAACGTACGATACTCTCGGTTTTAATGGGCTTTGAATGTGTGCTAGCAGCAAAACAGAATAGTCCATTCTGACTATATGAAGCCTAGTACGTGCGCAATATTTGTCAAATTAAAATGCAGGTGGTGTCGGCGGACTTTTTCGGTTGCTTTTTGGTTTAGAACAGAACAACATATTCCATTTGACTCCCTGTCCCTTTAAAAAAACAAATGTGTGAGGGACACAGACTGCCTGCATTGCATACATTAAGTCACTGCCATTAAGGGCCACAGCGATGCAACAGCGTGTGTGCTCTGGTATAATCTCCTTCAAAACGCCCACCAGCCTGTCCATCAGTATACACTAGATAGTCATTACAGACACTACAGTTACCCACTTCAACGGCCCTCTCTGCCTCACGCGTACTTTACTGTTCCAGTGTCACCAAACAGATATTCTTCTCAGCTGTCCGTCACCGGTGGAGAGACGAGCAGTTCCAGGAAAGGAGCCTGAATGATGGCGAGAGAGGGAGCTGGCTCTTTGTTGCTTTTATCTGTGATAATCACAGAGGCACACAGAGTGCTGGTTGTTTTTTAATCTCACACCTGTGTTAAACACTCCCTCATAATACTCTTAGAAACATTGTTGTGCCAAAACACCACTCAGTTCTATCAGCTGGTTGCCATGCGTCCATCTGGGAAATTGACTCGGACAGACAGTATACAGTATGAATACAGTGATCAATGGAGTACTCAATCATTCAATCGACAGCTGTTATTTTTGGTTGTTTTATCTTCATTTGTGATGTTTTCATATAATTTACGTGGATATATTCATTGTCTAATGTAATCCATGTATAGTAGCTTCAAATTGGGGTTTTTGGATTCTATCCTTCAAAATCATACTTTTAAGCTAAATGAACCAATATGCTGTAAAACAGGCATTGGCGTTTTTTCTTGATTGTTTTGATTCATCATTTAAGTCTCTTGTCGAACAAGAATGGACAATGGTACTCAGTCCAATGTGTTGGAAAACAATAGTCTGTTTTATCGGCCTGCATCATAGATGTATCTCCATCTCCACTTTAGATTATTTCTTGGTAGATTTTATTTTACTTAGATTTTTCTCCTTGAATATCAGGGTTAGCTATTCTATTCAATTCTTCTATTGACGTCATTGTAAATAAAAAATATGTTTTTGATGGTTGAAAATTTATTTTTTTACTGTTGCTAAGTGCTACTTGTTATTCTGTCACTAAAACTGAGTAAGAGTGTGCATGAAAAAAGAGAAACATCCTTGATCTATATTGTGTGACAGGCTATTTAAATGCACACAGCTGATGGTGTACTTGAGCCGCATTTTTAGGTCTTACTTTCAAAGAAAAAAGTTTGAAAGTCTCATCAATTAAAAACTGTTCTTAGAATTTCTTTCCATTATACAAATTACAAAATGAGGTAGGAAAAAAAGACCCTTGTCAGATGCACAATTGTCCTTTTTGCAAATGGATCCCCTGCTGCTTTGTCTACCAAATGTTTTCTTTTTCTATGCAGGGCACTGCAACATCAACATGGCCGTCTGCTTTCTTCAGCTAGAGCGAATAACCTCGCAGGTCTAATAATCACGTCGCTTAATGCTGTGTGGGCTCTGGGATGATGGCGGCTGATTGCTCTCCATCATATTGAGCTTCTGATAATAGATTTGTAGGCAAGTTATTTTTCCAGGGAAATATCCGCTGCCCCAGTGTTGTGTTGTGTCTCAAATCACAACCAGAGGCATGACAGCTAATCAGTCCGGTGTTAATGAAACCGGGAATTCCATTTGAAATGATACCTCGGAGACACATTCAAGAGCCCTCCCCCTTTTATATAGTATCTATGGTCCTCCCTCAAAGAGGATCTGACTAGGAGCCCACAGAATAGAATATATGATCCCCCCTACCACAATGTGTTCCTGGATGGGAAAAAGTATCATTTAGATAACAAACACAGACCTCATTTGAAACTGCAGCATTGAAGGCAAGCAAATGAAAGAGGTGTGGAAAAACAGCAGTGAGTCATCAAAAACACTGTGAATAATCATGTATATTGCAATAACCTCAACTAGGCGGATGCCAAACTGAAAATAAAGAAAAAAAAACAGGTACAGGTCGTTGCATGTGGGTGCCTCAGTCAACATTCATTATCATTGTGACCCTTTCCTCCCCCAAGCCACAGTGCTCATGCATAATGCTGACATGCCAATCCTCCCTCATCTACTGTACATATTGACTCCCCCCCTCCCCACAACCCACACACACACTCAAACACAAACTCACTAGCACAGAAACACTGTCATCTGAAATGCAACGCAGCCAAGTCAAATGAAACTTAATCTCTGCAAATAGACACATCCTCCAACTTCATATGATTGCCGTGTCCTGTGCAATTCTTGCGGCGGCTAACATTTTGTCCCTGTCACTTTGAATGGTAGCTGCACTTAGCCACCACGCTTAGCCCTTTGGAGACGGATGTGCACTCTAACCTGATGATCCATGCCCCGATTCCCAGGGGCTAAGTGTGGTTTTTTTTTTGTATGAAGTGGGATCTGCTGACTTCAACAGCTGGCTTCTTCCAATGGGCTGTCAGCAAGCACATCCGCATACTAATATCAGTGCTGCCTGTTCATGTGTGAGGTAAAGAGAGGCAGACAGAGAGGAAAAGGAGGGCAAGATGACACAACATACCCGCCCAGAGGAAAAGAAAATGTGTTTCATTTACTCTCCTAGACAACTATGAGATCTGTGTGACACCAAACTGAGACTGAGGTCCATTTCTCCTGTCTCTAATTTTTTTCTCCAGAGCAATAAGATGCACTAAATCTCAATTTAGTCTCCTTTAAGTTCCAGAAGAGATCTCATCAAACTCTCATATAATTCTCAGAGTTTCTCAACTGGTGTGTCTCTTTGTGATCTCGGGCAGAGAAATCAAAGAGCTCTCTCTATGAACTCAATCTACTCTCAGCTCCTGCATCTCATCCTAAACTCAGACGGAGCAAATGAAGAGCGCTCCACAAGCACTCATTGAATTCTCAGACTTATAACAAAGTTTTGGTTGCTTTTAACAGTTGTTTGCCTGTGGCGAAGTGGGCAATGCATTAGACCCAAAGCTGAAAGGTTCGTGGTTCTAACCCTGTGTCCCGCGAAAAGCTTAAGTGATCTAGAATACTACAATAAACCCAGAGGTTTGTGTGAAGGGTAACATGTAACTGGTAGAGATTGAGATTAACCTTAAAGGCAACAAATTATAATTTGATTTCTTGTTGACTTTCTTTTCCAAAGGAGAAACAAAGGAGCCATTAAAACACTGAATTGAGAAGAGCAATTCTAGTAATTCTGTCTCACCTATTTCTCCTCGTGAATTTTAGGAGAAACATATGAGAAACATTTCAGACCAAAAAGAGACTAAAATGAGGCTGAGATGAGAATCTCAAATTTGTCTCTGTAGCTGTAGAAGAGCAAGCTTTGAGCAGTACATTTTTCCTCTGGGCATATTCATCATTGAATGTCAGCCGACAGCCCTCCCCCCCTGTGCTACTATCCAATACTAAAGGATAGGCTGGCTTTTTTCAAGTCTGCCTCAAAACAATATCCAAATACTCAAATGGAAATGGAAATCACAGTTGGAGACCGTTGAGACAGATGCGACACTTCTTGTCGAATAATGTAA
Source organism: Ammodytes marinus (assembly GCF_949987685.1). Lineage (NCBI taxonomy): Eukaryota > Metazoa > Chordata > Actinopteri > Uranoscopiformes > Ammodytidae > Ammodytes > Ammodytes marinus. Next base: position 32,574,096 of record NC_137235.1, read on the forward strand.
GCAGTGATGTGGAAGATAATTCTAATTCCTCCGTCTGTGCAAAAAATATGTTCAAAAGTTTGAATGAGGCTTAAACAGTACGAGTTAGCCAAATCAAGTCACTAGCTACCAAAGCTTGCTACACTGTCCCCAAGCCACTGTCAGTGGAAGGGAAGAAGTCATTAGAAAAACAGATACTTACTTAACTTGAATCATTCAGACAACAAGAAACCTGCAAATTAGCTTTATTAGTTACAACAAGACTATGTCAATTTAGCTTAACTGTGGATCGATTACTTGATCATTGTGAATGCAAAATAACAGGTAGCACACGTACTGATGACTCATAAGATCTGACTTCATAATGCGAGTTACACAGCAACATTTGATAAGATTAGCTGACATAAGCTACACCAAGTCATGCTTTTATCGGCAAATCCCCGGAATTCTTCAATTGAGGAAGGGTGTGTTATGTTGCCTTTTTATTCAACTTTTGATTTATAAAAAGTAAGAATGTGTTATTATTTTCTTTCAAAAGTTGAATAGGCTTTAAGTATTTATTTTTGCACAGAACAAGGACAGAAGATTTCGCACTCAGAAGAGAGATTTGCCCTGTAAGTGTGAGAGCATAATTACAGCAACCAACACCTCTTCCAATGAACTGTCAATAGGGGCGTGTGTATAAAATAAAATAAAGAAACGGCAGCTCTGATCGAATAGATTTTAAGGCTATCCCCTCCAGACTTGATTTTCCTGAGATGGTCTCTCCTGTTTGAATGGGGATGTTTGACACGTTTATCCCTATGCAAGCTGGCTCCTAATGTTTGGGTTTTTTCTCTGATGCAATCTCAGACTCTTTTTTTTAACAACCACCCCACATAGTATTTTGGAGATCGCAAAAAAAAAGAAAAAAAAACATGAACATGGATCATCAGCAGGCCTGCAAATGTAGGGGTCCAGTGGGAGCTCACCCCATGTGTTTACATGTGCTGTAAATACACATTTTCTCACAACATCTCCAGCTTTCTCACAGACTCTTACACGTCTTGTAAACGTGCCGGGAAACACCAGCTCAGTCTGAGCACATGCCAAAGCTTTGTCAGAACAGAAGAGGTGCTGGATTGGATATACTGGGAGAGAATTTCCCCGGGAGAACCATTTATCTTTCTGAGGATAGTGCTGCTCACCTGCCTTCCTGACCGTCAATAGGGATTCATTTACTTACCCCTCCCTCCTCTGGGGAAAGGCTATATTCTCTGTATCCACTGCACAGATTAGTGGCTCTTTTGTTTTATTCAAACATTTTCCTAGACCTTGTTGTGGGAGCAGAGTAAAGACAAAGACCAGTCAATCAGGTTCTGGTTTGACCAGCGCCATGGCTTTACTTAATGGGGCATACCGTCACATACACAATCCGGCTAGTGAACCGTTACTCCTCATCTTTCCGTGCCCCGCATTACAACTGTATTCATCATCACCCACTCCAAGATTCATAAACTGACTCTGAAATCCAAAGCCTAAAGCAAACACAGAAAGAGAAAGAATAAAAAAAACTAATTTAATTTCAGGATTTTACCATCTCAAACTAAAAGAGACCTCAGTCTCATTACACAAACACACCATTAATGCAAAGCACCGGAGAGAGCATTGGCAAATATTCCAACCCAGGCTCATTAAGAGCTGAGCTTCTTGTTAATCTCTTGCAAAGGTCAGATTCAACAGAGCCGCACATTTGCACTTTTCTGTCGGAGTGCAGCTGAAAAAGCCAGCAGGAGAGGGCTTGTGTGTTTGCCTCACTGTTACCGAGGTTTTCACATGTTCAGATGCATCACAGGTTAAAACAAAGGAAAAAAAAACGTTTTCATTCGAAGAACTCTCGACACAAAATCACATTGAATGTTTGTGTTTATAAATGTCTCTTTGCCCCTGTTTCCACACACATTTAGTATGTGTATCAACATATTGTAACATAGATACATGAGATATCACCAACCTAAAGCTTTAACATGCTGTTGAGCCTTGAGACCGGTTCAAAGAATGGGTTTTATTCTTTAAAGAGCCAGCAAATTCCCCACACTGTCATCAACATCAGCCCAATCAACATCTTCATCATCCTCCCATCACTGTCATCATATCATACAAAATGGCACAACACTGTATCCATGACAATGAAAATAGAGACAACTATTCAGACATCCTGCACAACATACTGTCATAGGGCACAACACAAGTCAGGACTTCACTGTAATGGTTTCCTTTATAAAAAAAATAAAAAAATAACGTGTGCTATAAAAACAGGGTTTCAATGTTGCTTAATGTTTAGACCTCTTTCTGTGTGTGATTGTAGTCGGCGTGGGAGCCGTGGATGTTTAGGAAAAAGACGATGCATATAAAGCTCATCCTGGGGAAAGCCTTCCCAAGCAGTTACACCTAGAGCAGTTACACCAGTGACCCATGCACAATGACCCATGTAGTTTAAAACGTATGAACCGATACAGAATACAGATTTTTTTTGAAAAAAGGTATGTACATCAAGATTGAGTTTGTCATTGGTATCTTCGAGCGTCTCTGCTGCACAGTATCTTTTTGAAGGACCTCCTGAAGTCATTGTTGAAGATGGTGTAAATGATGGGGTTCAGCGCACTGTTGCAGTAGCCAAACCAGAAGAAGAACTTGAACAGGGTGTCGGGTACCGGGCAGGACTCGCACAGTGTCATGAGCATGTAGGTAAAGAAAAAGGGAAACCAGCAGATGACGAACACTCCAATGACCACGGCCAGGACGAAGGTGAAGCGCTTCTCCCGGTTCTGACGGCCCTTCCAGCGGCTGCCCTTGGTGCTCGGCACTCTCTTGTGGACGTCTCCGTCCCCGGGTTTGACTTGGCTGTGCTTGGTTTTCCCCTTGGACGATTTCTTTTTGATGGAGCAGGGGTTCTTCACCTTGTGGTCAGAGGAGGACGACTCCTCCAGGTCCAGGCCGTTGACCTCACCTTTCTCCTCATCTCCTCCTTCTCCCACTCCCTCCTTCATCTCAATGTCACCGTGCAGCTTCTCGTGCACGCCATTCTCCTTCTGGTTGGCGGCGGCGGCGTTGGCGGCGGTAGCCATCTTGGCCGCCTCCTTCAGCTTCCTGTCTCCCGGCGGCGCCCGCGTCCTCTTCTTGGCGATGTGGTAGATCCTGACGTAGACCAGCACCATGATGACGCAGGGCAGGAAGAAGGAGCCGATGCAGGAGGAGATGACGTACCACTTGTCGTTGTTGATCTTGCAGACGGGCTCCTCCTCGCTGTTCTCCTTCTCCTTCTCCATGGTGATCAGAGGCGGGAAGGAGATGGTGGCGGCGATGACCCACACGATGACGATGATGCTCTTGATGCGTCGCGGCGTCCTCTTCAGGTTGTACTGGATGGCCTGCGTGATGGACCAGTAGCGGTCCAGGCTGATGGCGCACAGGTGGGCGATGGAGGCGGTGCAGAAGAGAACGTCCAGCGCCAGGTAGATCTCACACCACACCTCCCCAAAGTACCAGTATCCCATCAGCTCATTGGCCAATGAGAAAGGCATGACAAGGGTGGCCACCAAGATGTCCGCTGATGCCAGGGACACCAAGAATAAGTTCTGCGGAGCCTTCAGGGCCCGGCTGGTGAACACAGCTATGACCACCAGCACGTTGCCAAACACTGTCAGCAGCATCATGATCCCCACCAGCACAGTGAGGGGCAGGGAGATCTGGAGGCTGTACGAAGAGCTGGGGAGAGTCCGGTTGGTCTCGTTGTTGAACGCCATGGAGTCGAACGCCATGGAGTCTACACCGGATCACCTGGGTTAACAAATATCATCACCAGGAAGGAGGACAGAGCTAGTGTAGCTCACGCAGCAGGGCTGAGGCAATCGGCTACTGAATCACTCCTCTGAGCCTTTCCCGGATTTTTCTCTTTCATGGTGGGGAGGGGGAGGGGGGCTCCTCAAGGATGAGCCCTTATCATTTATAATGCAGTATCAGTTCATCTGAAAACATGAAGCAACAAGTGGACATATTAGGAACTTTTAAGCTATGTGTGTTTTCAATCCATTATGAAATTACTTTTTATATATATATATATATGTATATATGTATATATATATATATATATATATATATATATATATATATATATATATATATATATATATATATATATATATATATATATATATATATAATCAATAGAAAGCTCACGCCTCTTTGTCAGCTCTTTCACCCAAAAAATAGCCTACTGCAGATGAAATAAGCCATATAAAGTGCGGCACTTTATATGGCTTTAAGTGCGAAGTTATCTTACCTGCGGCAGAAAAGCGATGGCACAACGTCTCCAGTGCCGTGGACGCACGGGCTTTCAATAAACTGTCAGAAGGGAACTTCTTCAAGCTAATCAATAGGAAGCAAAGAGGATCCATGTGTCCCCCTCTCTGTGTCTCCTCTCTCTCCACGCACAATGGTCCCTGTGCTGCATCTACTCCGTGCACAGTATCGGACCTAATAGAGCGCTAATCATGTTATCCCGGGCGCTGCCGTGCTGCTGTCTGTCTGCGTGTGTGTGGAGTCTCTCTCCTCAGTGTTAACCAGTGCGCCACTCCCTCTCTTTATAGCCCGCACGCTGCAAAAAGTGTCTCACCGGGTCACTGTGCGTTCACAGAATGTCAAAAGCGTACATGTGGGCTTGACAACATGTGATACCGAGAAACTGCAGGCTTGTAAGTGGAGCAATCACAGGAGGAAAAGGAAGGAAGACACAACGGGATAATGATCGTAAATGTATTCACATCATAGCCTATAGATTACCGTGCTTAGGGTACAGAGGCAACCTACAAAATAATATGAATCGAGAATAATACCATGAAAATAAGAACAATGTCAAAAAGTAGCCTATGATTAATAAATAATTTAGTTGATCAAGGCAAAAACGAACTATTTGCAGGCCTATATCTCGAAGGCAATTCAAAGTGTGTAGTGCTTTACAAGGTAAAGAAACACATTTAAAAAACGTTTTTTTTTGTAAAGTAAAATTGGATACAAATAAAAATGCTAATAAACCGAACTTTACAGTTTCAGTGCAGTGGTGAGTTGTTCAAAATTAAATTCATTTGAAAGTGAATTGTAAAGAAGGATTTAAAAGAAGTCGTTTTTAATTGAAACACCATTTTTAAAAACGTTTTAGGTTAATCGTTACTAATTATTTCTTCAAAATGACAGATGTCTACAACTCCCCGCTCTTTCAGCAGAGCAACACAACATTGTGAAGCTCAGCTCTCGCCCTGGATTCCAATCTGTTTGCTCCTGTAATGCCTTGCCTGAGGGCCACAGGTCAAAGGCAAACAAGTCAAATGTGCTCTGACCCCCCACAACCCACACAGACACTGGACTTGCATCAACCCTCAGATCACTATCAATGACAAACTCCTGAAAAAACTCAAGTGGAAACATTAAAGCCCTGGCTTACAGACTTGGACAGTATTTTAAAAAGAGTGAACCACTGGACATTTTTTGCAGTGCAGCTGCTGGACTCTGGTTGCTAAGGAGCAGCCAGAGCCACACCACGTGGATATCAACAGAGGTGTTTTATTACTTTGTTCAACCTCAATGGAATCAGCCACCCTTTACACTTATTGTCCAACACGCGAGGGAGACCCCAAAAATTTGTCATGGGCCGACCTCAGGCTGAAGACATGGCACTTTGTTGTGTTCACAGATATGATGTGGCAGCAAGGACACAGGCAGGAGCTGCTATTCATCCTCACTGTCCTGATGTTTATAGCCTGTAGCCTTAGTGGCAAACCTGCAACCTGGTGCTATAAAAAATATAATGATTTCTTACTTTTTATATTGGTTTGATTATCATTAAAAACATGTTATAAAGCACTGTATGTCTTCTCTGTGTGTGTAAACTGCTGCTGACGCAAGCGCAACACAATATGTGTTGAATTCATGGGACAACTGGGAGTCAGCTGTAACAATGCAAATATTTAACCTTAACAGACGTTCATTCGCCTGTGCTGATTTAACAAGATCATATTTACGTATCGCACAGATCATTTCCCTTAAAAAACAACCCAATCTTGTTTACTTTCTCCACTCCAACAGGATGTGGCTGGTCAGTGGTCATGGTAGACACACAACTGTTTCACTTTCCAATTTCAATACAAGTTTATGAGCAGTTTCTTTCTTAATAACTGGATTGAGGTTTGACCCATATTGAATATAGGCTATGTGATATAAACCAGCAGTAGGCGACACAATGTGAGACTTTCAAATTTGCATTATTATGGAATAGATAATATAAAACTGAATGGGTTGTTCGTAAAAATGTAATGTATTAGTAACAATTTAAACATTTACTGAACTTTTAGCAGGTTCTGTATTGTCACAACTTACTCGAGTGTCAACCATGAGGCCAAATGCTATATCTAACAGTATAACTCCAATCCACTTCCTCCTTTTTTTATTTTGTCATGTTTTCTGAGTCCTGTCAACAAATCAACACAAAGAGAAAAAAACAACATGTCCTAAGATTCTATCCTTTTGGGGATTGGTCATTTTTCCAAAATAGAGTCTTTCTGGAAGTGGAGCCCCCTGCTAACCACACAAGCTCAGTGTCAGAACATTTAGACAAACTGCTTTTGTTCCACTTCTCCTGTACATTTCAAATCATTCCAGGAGGTTCACATGGAGAACAGATTACTGAAGGATTTGATTGGAGGCCTTCTCCTCACTCATCAGTCTGTGCTGGATGTGGTCATACTCAGGGTCGTCTTTCATAGTAATGTTGATGCCATTTGGCGCCGTCTAATTCCTGCAACTCTTTGGTCCAGTCCCTCCCTGCTTAATAAAATGTCCAAAATGTAAAGGTATTTTTCTTTCTCTTTAAAAGGCATCCCAAAGCATTTTGTGAATTGTGAATACAACATAGTGTTGTTAGGATGACATGAGAGAAAAACCTCATATTGTTGCTTCTACTGCCTTGATCTATCTGGATAAAATGTCAAACTTTACTTAGTAACCCAGAAAGATCTCCCAAGTGACGCACATTCCTGAAACACTATGACCTTCTGCACTTGTGACCATGGTGGGGAAATTGAAAGATGTGCCAAAACAAAAATAGAAAAAGATGTGCCAGATCAGAACCATGTTGCAGAGACCAAACCAGAGACTGTGCTTTGTGATTACTGTGCTGATTTAGGCAATGATAAACAATGATCATAACAGGCTGTGTGGAAATATAAAAACTAATATTTGGATTAGATGGAGATGAATTATTGTAATGGAAATATATTCATGCATTGTGTTCATGATTACTCTCTGCACCTGTCAATGTACTTTTTGCCTGTTAGACAGACCGTTCTCTCTCTGTACACACAGCAGCACCAACATACCTGTAAAGACAGCCTGACCGCACTGAAAGGGTCTCAGCTAGTTCTACTCATTATCCATAAAGATGATCTCACCAACGGGCCAAGGCCTTTCATCTCTCCGTTCCACACAAAAACATGCACACACGAAGAGAGAGATAAATACACCGGATTCTCCACACTGTTCTGATCCCCCTTGCAAGAATGTAACTAGATTTGAATATATATATATATATATATAGGGGAGAACGGGGGAATCTGAGGCATCGGGTAATGTGAGCCACCCCCTGTATCTAGGCAACGGAAAACATTTGTGGTCATGTGAGATATATGTTTTCAAGCCCCTCTCATTTCCCCATGGCCCTGAAAGAGAGGACCTCACGGTGCTGTGGTAAGCATGTTTTTTTCACCAAAATAGGTATTTTGCATGTAAAAGTACATTTTCTTGCTGTCAACTTAATCAACTGTTGTGCCAAAGCAAATGTATTCATGTAGAAAAACTTCTATCATACGTGTTGATGAACTACCAACATACGAAACCATGTGATGCTGATAACTGAAGATTAGCCTGAAATGCTAAGAGAGGTAGTTTTTTCTCAAATTGTGGTGGTGGGGGAAAGTGAGCCAAATGCTGTGGGGGAAAGTGAGCCACTGTCTCACCATGAGGCACAAGTTAAGTTTAGTCTTAAACATATTTTAATGTAATATAATATTACATGACATAGTATGTTTTATTTTAATACCATACACATTGTAGAAAAGCCATCATGTCAAGGAAATACACCAGGAAGACGACCTGGGGCAACCACACGGAAAGAGCACCTTCTCATCTTTCCCTGTAACCTTCAGGGCTGGAATGTAGAGTAGGCCTAGTTGTAGAGTATGACAGGCTGATGTTATAATCCAGTTGGGTCTTCTCCTGTGTTCTGAGTCCCAGGCTGTTCTCGCTGGTTCTGATTTTCCTATGCTTTGACCCCCAGACACTAGCTGGCTCTAAAGGCCGATTTCCACCGGCTGCATCTCCGGTCCTTCTCCGCTCCAGCACGGCAGAAACAAAAATAGAAATAAGAGCAGTCAGTGGGTGAGTTTCCACCACGGCCGCTGCGCCGTCTCTCTGCTCCGCTGCTGCTCCAGCTCTCCGCTGAAATACACACTGCTTCTATTTCTGCCGGATGCCGGAGCTCACCGCATCAATTTAGCACAGAACACATCGAGATAGACAGGAACACAAGCGCCGATAAAACAATAAAACGTCCGGTTAATTTTCAAAATAAGACACTCGGTGTTCACTGCAGGTGACATTCTCAAAACAGAGACACATACAAGCATGTCCACTTTTCTTTTACTCGTTCGGATGGGAACAATAACCTTCCGTGCGTTCGTTGTTGTGTAAATACCATATAGGAGAATCATATTATCAAGAGCGATCGCCCGTCACTTTTATTACCGCGGGAACTTCTCGGTCTCGCGACCCCAGCAGTTCAGCGGAGCTGGCCGTGCTGGTTTGAAAACGGAGCCGGTGGGTATTGCCGGACGAGAGCGCACGGAGCAAAACCGTTGGACACCGCACCCGCAGCCAGTGGAAATCCGGGGTAAGGGTCCTGTGTTCTGACCCCCAGGCTGTGTTCTAATCTAACTGGCTCTATCTTTCATTGGAATCTTTTAAAACCGTTTAAATTATAATATGTTGTATTTGATTTTGTTCAGAGTTACTTTCAAGTGTTTAGAAAATGTGCTTTGCTTAATCGACCAAACCCCATCATTCTTTTACTAGTCCGACATTAGTTCTGGAATGTGTGGCTAGCTTTCAGGATTCTAACTGTTACAATATGTGTTGTTAAGGTAGTTTCAGAATGGAAAAAGTCAAGAGTACCTATTTGCAGACCCATTGGGAAAACCATGGAAAACGGAGCTCCACCGGAAATAGGATGGGGCCACGCCCCGAACTCATTTCATTGGTCAGAATTGTAACCTACTCTGAGATTGTTTTCACTTTACGCTGCAGCTCCGACTGAAGAAAGAGTCTGTTACAACGCGTCCCTGTACATTATATAATAATTAAAACTGTGATCACTAGAGGACAAGGGATCTGGTAATAAATCAATCAGGATCTACAATGGAAACTGTCACCTAATGTGTCAGACGTTATGTCTTTCACCCCACTTTTCAAAATTAGCTGTTTATTTTAATGTGGTGGCACTTTTTGTGTTTTATTTATAAGAGTTTATATGTGTATGTGATTGACCTACTTGTTATGATTGTGAATTAAAGAGACGGATTTCGGAAGATGTACACAAAGCTTTGTTGCTTCATTCATCTTCTACCTCAACATCTCCTTTGTACCACTGTCCTGGCCACTTGGGACCCTTAACAAACTGACGTATTCTACTGTGTACTAGCACCATAACCGGTGGAAACTGTGTATTATTATTCACCGCTAGGTGAACTCCGGCAGTAAAACAAAAAGAAGAAAACAAATTCAGAGTAGGTTACAATTCTGACCAATGAAATGAGTTCGGGGCGTGGCTTCCGGTGGAGCTCCACTTTCCCCATGGGTCTGCAAATAGGTGCCTCTCGAAAAAGTAAGTGGATCAGTTTACCCCACAGCTGGGGTAAAGTGAGCCACATGACAACTTTTTTTTAAAACAATCATATTTTCACTGCCCTTTGTCTTGAAAAAATTCTGCTAATGCCAATTTCTAGGAAACATCCTGAATTAATGGGAAATGTGTAAATTTGAGTGATAAATAATTTTAGCTAGCTTAGAGGGGAGCAAATGTAAAAAGTCCTCCCCTATATTTAAAAAAAAACTAAATTAAAGGTGAAGTAAGCAATTTATTCATGATAATGTAATTGTTAAATCGCTCTTTATTCATACAGTGATCACTTAGATAGTGTGCAAGTTTCATAAAGCCGATCTCTCAGTCACTCGATTTGCATGTAATCGGCAAATAAACTTTTCGATGATCCCACTACTAATAACCAATCAGAAGAGTGAACGCTACAAACCGGCACACGTCTCACGGAGCAGGTAAATATCCTTCCCAATGTCTGTTTTGATGGTTTTTATCACACTTATGGATCTGAGATGATGTTAGATAACTCGCTGCTTGAAGACCGCAGTGCATTAATGTGGTGACGTGGGGACGAGGGAGGGGACTGCTAACTGCAGTAACTGACAGGAAGTTAGCTAAAGCTAAACTGACCATTCCACTTACTGAACCTTTAACCCATTCACAGTCCATTCCACTGAACATCACTTTTCAAGGACTCTGATTGGCCAGAGGAGAAGCAGGAAATTCAAGAAGGTGTGATTAGATATTCTAACATTACACCCCAAAGTGACATTGTTTGGCCTTGAAGCAACTTCCACAAGTGTTGCTGCTATAAAGCCAATAAACAAAATATACACAAATAAGAATATAGAATGATGTTATGTTTGTTTTTTGTTAAAATAATACAAAACATATGCAATTGGGTTTAAAGCATCAATTAATTTAAAGTGTAGCGTAGTGGAGTGTAGCCTAGTTACAGTAGAAATCCATCATTACAGTGTTTTTTTTGTCTGTCTGGACCATAATTAGGTTCTGAGCAGCAACCTGCAAAATTAAGATTAAAGGTCTACTTCACCGGTTGGAATATGAAGGTGTATTGAACTCGGAGATCCTATTTAGTATAAATGTGCAAAAAAAATTTAAAACGGATCATCTTAGCCTGAGAAAAGGCAGAAAGAGTGTTTCATGGTCTCACTGTCTAACCCTACCTCTTCCTTACTGTGACATCACAGTAAGGGTTAGAATTAACAGGACAGCTGGGCCAAGGGAAGACTGAGGGAAGAAAAACCTAATTCATTATATTATAATAGTTATTTTATAATGATAGAACACTGGTTCCGTATGGGTGAAGCATTCCTTTAAGGTTATACCTTTAAGAGTTAGGCGTCCTTTCTGAAAAAAGAGAACCTATAATAAGCAGACTACCTTGGTGACACACTTGTTTTTAGAATGAGGTCGAGTGTGGCTTTGCATTGGTTGCGTGAGCAGCAGGGCATGCACCTGAACATGAGTGGGCTGAGTGACGTCACTCACACCTGTTCCAGCGGATACGGAGGCGTGCCACTCGAACCTGTTCTCCCCCTATACTGAGCAGGGCACACTATGGACTTTGACCATGTGGAATGGGCACAGATGTTCACGTTGAGGGGAAAGCACAGCTTAATATACGTTTGCTAAGTGATGATCATGAACCACAAAGTAGCATCAGATAAATATGTGAGAGAGGCTTTCAACTTGGACATTAGTAAACACTCAGAGGCAAACTCACACTGTCAGCCTGATAATCCCGTCTTGCCAGGCGCTGCTTGTTTAGGGGTAAACACCAATGAATTTGTCTTAGTTGTTGATGCTTGAGGGCGCAGACGAAGCGCAAGGATACAGTGACACCTGTCGTCTCCCGCAAGAGCCTCCCCGTTTCAGGAGGACTGAGTGGGGTAAAGGCTACGACACTTTAGACTAGGATGAGGAAGTGGATGTCAGTGCGCTCGGGTTTTTTTTTTTCTAGAATCACCAGGTGTTTGTTTTTCCAGGTTCTTCTTTGGTGAGAAGGGAGAGGAGCATCCAACAGATATGGAGGGATTGATCCACACAAAGAGTGAAGTAGACAGAACCGTAGGCTCGGTTCATTCGTCTTCAGAGACTCTCAGGTACCGTGGTGGCAGTGTTACAAAAGTCGGAGTCGGGCAAAGCTCTCCCTGTTATTAAGCGGAGGAGGGCAAATTCATTAACATTCAGCCTTTAATTCTCCAGCAGGCGGCGGTGCTGCACTGGAGCACAGCTAGGGCCGCGTGGAATTAGACCACACACTATTTCAAATAGACCTGTGGCTTATTGCCCTTCAGACCATGTTTATAACATAGGATAGCCTACTGTATCATGGGCAAACAAATAAACATGTACTAAAAAATAAAAACTTGTGGTTTTGGTTTCATGGCATCAGAACAAATAATTGATCTAAATGTAGGTTATATTTATTTTTGAGAAAATCCAACCAGAAATAATCTATGTGCATTTTGCTATATTCCAAAAGTAGAAAATGATAGGCCTACGTATTTGCTACAGTGTTAATCTATGTGCATTGCCCTGTGTAAATGTATAATTTTATTATTTTATATTAAGTGGCCATACTGTGTATAGGCCTATACTTTTCAGTGGTGTTTTCTATGATGGACTGCATGTGAGGAATGCAAGCTGAGAATTTCACTTTGCAGCTGAACCTGTTTTGATAATCAAGTATTAACTTTCATTTAAAGGAACACTTCACCCATACAGAACAGGCGTTCTATCATTATAAAATTGCTATCATAATACAGTCCCTGACAAAAGTCTTGTCACTTATCAATTTTGTAGAAACAACAGTTTATAAACTGACTTTTAATTAATCCATTGGTTTTAGAAATGGCTCTTATGAAAGATAAAACCCTCCCAAATTATGTTTAATATACTAAAATAAATTTGCTTCATTGAAGAAATATTGATCATTTAATGAACACAGGAAGGTCAGATTTTGGCAAGACAAAGGTTTTGTCGCCTACAGAGAGTAATGTGAACATTTAACAAATAATTTACTTCAAATACAAAAATATGTTGCATAACATCAGTGAATTAAATAGTGGTGCTGTGAGATCCATATTTAATATCTTGTATGACTTCCATGAGCTTGAAGGACTGCATCCATACGGTTTGACAATGATTCATACAATTTATTGATGAAGTCATCAGGAATAGCAAAGAAAGCAGTCTTTCTGTGTTCATTAAATGATCAATATTTCTTCAGTGAAGCAAATTTATTTTAGTTTATTAAACATAATTTGGGAGGGTTTAAGCTTTCATATGAGAATTTTTTTTAAACCAATGGATTAATTAAAAGTCAGTTTATAAACTGTTGTGTCTACAAAATTGATAAGTGACAAGACTTTTGTCCGGGACTGTATAATGAATGAGGTTTTTCTTCCCTCAGCCTTCCCTTGGCCCAGCTTTCCTGTTAATCCTAACCCTACATTTTTACTGGTGTACACTAGTAAAATGTAGGGTTAGACAGTGAGACCATAAAACACTCTTTCTGCCTTTTCTCAGGCTAGGATGAACTGATTTAAAAAATGTTTGCACATTTATACTACATAGGATCCCAGAGTTCAATACACCTTCATATTCACACAGGTGAAGTAGGTCTTTAACAGTAGCCTATAGCAAGCCCGAATGATGAGAGGCAGTTGATACCTAAACTTTTTTGCATCAACTGTTTAAGTTCACTTATGTTGTTGGTGTTTAGTGAAACTGAAATATAATAACACAACACATCATACATTTGTAAATATTCATGGGTTTATTACAGTTAAAAAGGTGTATATACATACAGAACACCACCAAACATGGTATTTTCACTTAATTTGCAAAGTATATCACTCTGCAACTATAGTGGGTTTAAGGGGTAACTGTCTTACAATGGGGCGGCATTGATTAACTTTGTCATTTACAACCAAATCACACAAATCTGTGTATTTATCCTCTTTTTTTCATTTGCCAAGTAATACTTAGTAAAGGTGTATAAGCAAAACAAAACAAGTGCTAAGTAAATCAAACTGTTGTTGAATCCTGGTCCAAATCCATGTTCCTGTTGCCAACACGCGACTTAGTATGTACACAGGTAGAAACACCTGGACTGGACCTTGGTCACTATGGTTAGCAATGAAGACTCAACATAGAGGTAGTCATGTCTGCATCTGCTCGTCCAGTCAAGAGACAAGAGACCAGAAGATTTTGCTTTCAATATCTGATCAATCCTGGACCTTGATCCCTTCACTGCCAATAAAGAAATGAAGAGAGTGATTATCTGTATTTGTTGATGAAATCAAACAGCCTTAAAGGTGTTGCTTTGTGCACATAAGGCAAGTATAACCGTATGGATAATACCAGAGGAGGGGGGTGTATTTGTGTGTGTGGGATTCAGGGTGTTAGGTAAGAGAGAGAGATAGAGAGAGCTGGCGCCTTCTCAATGAAAGGCCATTCCACCAAAATCGACTTGCTTTCATAACAAAAGCATTTCTAGAGTTATCTGCACTCAAGATAATGAACATGCAATCTGAACTACTGTCTTTTTCTCAAAAGGAGCATTTCCCATACCTGTCCAAAACGGCTGTTTCCCCAATATAGATGTGATAAAAGGCCCGTCTTTGTAAATAACAATCTGTTCTTAAGGACCTGCCTGCTTAAATAAAGGTTAAATAAATAAAAAATCTGATGATATTGCAATCTCATGACCCAAATTTGATATTACTTGTGCCAAAAAATAAATAAAAAATAGAATTTTCTTTTGGTAATTTCGGTTGGAAAAGCTTTAGAGAATAAAAAAAGCTACTCAGTTTTGGTGGAATTACCCCTTTAATGCCAAAGACAAGTGAGACGCAAGCTAATCATGAAGCTAATGCACATTCACTTGGTAGCAAAAATGGCATCGTCTCCCATTGCACTCAATTGTCTCTTTTTAAAACTCCCATCACATTACAGATTTTTGTAATACTGAGTCTACCGTAACGTCAGATTACTTTACAGAGCAAAGGGGGAAAATAAGACGGAAAAGAAACTAGACCCAAAGTTTACATTGTAACGACCAGTTGTTTGTCATCAAGTACAGTCAGTGGCCACAGACACAAGGAATAGCCAAAACAAACAGATAAAAAAAGACCATTAAGGCTGCTTGTCAATGTAGATTAAGTAGGATAAGCATTGCCGCACAATGCTTTGACACTCTTTGCAATATACAAAAAGGGTGCATTTTGCAGATACACCAAATAGCCACTAAAATCAAAGTCCTCTATGCAAAAACGCCTTATTCAGACCCAGACAAGTCATGTCAAATAAGTGTTCAACATTATTGTTGTTTTTCCTATACAAAATAACCAGACAAGAAAAGGAGAGAGAGAGAGAGAGAGAAATAAAGAGAAAGAAAGCAAAAGGAGCAAAATACTTTGATTCTGTGCTGCTCTTCATGGCCTAAAATGAATGGACAATAGAAAAAATAAACACCAATTAGTTTGGATTCACCGGGATGCAATACGCAGTTCATCAAAACTTGACCTGCCGAGTGACGTCCTAAACTGAGCGTGGGTGGGTGATCTCTCATCTCCTCCCCAGCAACATTACAACTACATTCCAGGATGTGATAAACGCTCTCCGCTCCACTAGCCCAGCCACCTCCATCAGTCCTCTGCGTCGTCATACACAGGCCATTCTCAGCATCGCAAAAATGGCACATGAAAAAAGTTAAAAACAAAAAAAAGACTGAATGTAAAAAAAAAAATGGGTAACAGCACTCCCGCTGCACACCTAATGCACATCTCACTTTTTGAGTACTCGTTGAAGGCAATTTTTTTACACAATTGTTTTACAGCTAAAAGTATATACACAAAAGAAACTTCCAAAGCTTTTTATAGAAAACCCAGGAATGCAATGCCTCCGGTGTGTTGTCGAGCGTGAACACAGAAAGCCCTTTTTACATTTACATTTTTTTTTGTCTTTTTTGACAGTCTTGTACTGTAACGTGTGTTAAGCTCAAATATGCACCTTGTTGCGTTGTCTCATCGTTGTGTCCAAACGATTTGATCGGTGAGAAAAACCACCGGGGCCTGACGACACATCCATAAAAGCCAGTGGACCTGTCCTTCATCAGGCTTTTAGAGTGAAGTCTGTATCAATGTTGGGAGTGGATGGTTGTCTAGCCCTCTCTCCTGCCCTCTCCGGTTCCCCAATCACCCCTCCGTCTTGTACAGCATATGTTTCAGTCCACAGAAAGCAGCAACAGGGTCCTGCTGGTAAATTACAAGCAGCAGTACCACCACCCAGAGATGGGATGTGGCCTTCTCGACACTCAAGCTTCCCTGAGCAGAAGACCCAACCACAGCCCAGTAAAACACATGATGCTGCTGCGAAAAAGTAGACCCACGAGTTTCAATACAAAACAAGAATCATGATTGAATATAGAGCTGGGATGCAACACATTTCAAATAAAAAATTAAATAAAAGTTTGGTTTGATTACCTTTCGTTGGGATTTTTCAAATGTACAGTCACTAGAAATAATACTAACTGAATACACGTCATCATTCAGAAAAAAGTAAACACTCAAAAGTAAACTGTTTTCAAATAAACAATCCTGAACTGATCTGCAGTCAGCCGTTTTGTCGCTTGCAATGAAGAAAGCAGGATATGGGAATCCTTAAAAGCTCTCATGGCCACAGAGACCCCTTTACAGTTCCAGAGAGCAAGTTTAAGATTGACAGGATAAAACTTCCCCAAATAAACGTACTAGTATAGTCTGAGCATGCTGAGCTCAACATTTTTATATTTAAATTGATACAAATTTACACGATAAACCATTTGTTTAACAGATAAAAATACTTATTCCTGAAAAACAAAATGCCCCCCATTTCAGAGAGGCTACTGTGTGTTCTTTCTTAAAATAGATGATGCCAATGGTTTTCAAAAGTGCATAAGAGCAGCAGCATTGCTGGGACAGTGTGGGACAAAAGAATATATTTAAAATAAAGAAAAAAACTAAATACAAATCTAAATCTAAAGGGAAAGTTTTTCGATCGTGTGACTAAGATTCTTAGGACACCCTGTGAAACAAAGAAGGATATTAACAGAAAAAGGAAGTGTTACCTGTCAATGTTTTATTATCAAATCTTTTTTGAAGCTCTGATACACTCGCCACTTTAGAGCCAGAGGATGTCTTTTTTTAATAGAAATGCTTGATATGTTGGTCAGTGATCAATTGAATGACAGCTATGCAGCCCAACACTGAAGATAATATCAAACAAGTAAACATAACTAAAAATTGCACTCGAGGTTACAACCAGGATTTGTATACATGTATAAAACATTTATCATTTATCCCATCACCTGTCTGACTGTTTTCAATACCTTTCGTCTCAAAAGCAATATAGGCGGGGGTTACAGCACCACCCGATTCGGTGAAAAGTCCAACTTGCTTTTTTTTTAATTTCTTTCCCAAAACATGTATGATTGGCATTTCTCATATGTATACATTACTAGCTTAATGTTTAACCACTACTGCTGCTATTTGATAAAAAGATCTCCCTATTTTACAACTGATATCGCTCAATTTAACACATCAATGCAACAATAACAATACAAAAAGGAAAAAACTAAAAGTAAAAACAGCAGTAATAAAGAAAACTATTGAAATAATTTATAATCTTTGTATTCTCATAGACAATTGTGTTTAGAAATGAACCACTGGATCACTCTAAACATAGGCACAGTTTAAAAAAAGAAAAGAAAAATAAAGGTAAAAAAAAAGAAATATGCAAAAAATATATATATACAAACACGTCATCATTAAACCTTTGTTCTCTGTGGTCAAGAAGTTATTAACCGAAGTTATTCTGAGTGAAGGTGATGTTAAAATATATATGAAATATGAAAATAAAATAAAACAAGATGTCAAAGTTAAAATTACGGCAGCAGCAGTAAAAGGTGAGGACTTTTTTTTAGTTTTTTTTTTTTTGCATACAATTGTATCCTTGCTCACAGAATAGATGCTTGTCAGTACTGTAAATACATTGGCAATGGGAGCAAGGCTTATATGGTTAAAAGACTTGCCACTTTAGCTCACAGTTACTCCATATATAGAACTTTATATATCTTCAGTTTTGGCAGAGAGATGGAAAATCTTTTTCCTCTTGTGTGATGTGGGAAAGGAAGGTGAGCGTGTGGCTTGGGTCCTAAAAAGACCCTGATGAACTCTGGACCAGCACACAAGTTTAGTCCCCAGAGATTGGCCTGGTTTCTGCCCCAGGATGGTGAGAGGAACATTCTCTTCTTGCACACCTTCCCTTGCTTGTATTCGCCCCCCGGACACTGATTCCGGCGAGTGTGTTTTTTCTTGACAGTGTATGATACACGTAATGGGGCGGGGCAAGCGACAGGGTGCAGAGCAGGTAGAGAGGGTTTTAGGGATTGAGCTGCTCCTGGGCTCAGACCATGGCACGGTACGGTCCCTGCATCTTGAGGAACTGGATGATGAAGGAGGGCCCGCCCGCCACTATCTGGGGCGGCAGGTGGCTGAGGGGACAGTTCTCGATGCTCATGATGGACAGCTTGCTGCAGAGGGCCAGCTCAAACGGGAGGCTGTGCAGGTTGGGGTTGTCGTTGAGGTACAGCTCCTCCAAGTTCTCCAGTGTACCTGAAACACGGACATTAGCGTTACAATATGGATTTTTTGTCATCCAAGTGCAATAATTATTTTGATAGAACTAAATTGTGCTGTTATTGATTGATTATAAAATAAAAAGTGTTGAAGACGGTAAATATAAAACAGTCAAATATCTTCATCCATCACAACTGAATTGAATGAATCATGATACCCAGGGGTCAAAGAAACCATTATTATCATGATTGATGATTATTCTTTTTTCTCTTGATTTATGTGGGGGAAAAGCGCATCACAATTTCTAAGATTCCAAGGTGATGATTCCAAATTCCACAAGCCAAAAGTATTCAATGAACTATCATGTAATGACGAAGGTATATTTGTTTACAAAATGACAAATCGATGATCAAGATAAATGTTAATATTAAATGAGTTGGTGACTCATTCTCTTGTTGATTGACTGCTGGTGTCAGCCCTGATGATGCTATGTCACTGTACCCATTATCTGCACCACCCTTGGAGTGGCCCTTTGATTCAAATTCCACAACAAGTATTTTTTGTGGGTGAGTTGTGCAACAAAGGGGCCAACAAATAGAAATGCATTAACGGTCCTGAGGTGATAAAGAGAGTGCCAGGGTCTCTTCCTCAAGACTCTGGTAAGTCGCACATAAACATCAAGAAGCAAATGGAAAGCTATGACTTCATTCTGTTCTGCGTCCAGACTGAATACTATAAATACCACCACCTGCAGCTTCTTCCTCCAGCCATTTTAATCTGTGGCTTATCTCTTAACCTCAGCAGTAACCAGACCAGACATGCTGACCCAATCACTTGGAGGATTGCTCACAGGTGTGACATACTAGGGCCAGTTAAGCTTTGAAATCCTAATGTTTCATATGAGCTTTTAGTCAAGGAAACAATGTTTCACTTTAAAATAAAACATCTACAACTCACTTTAGAGGCCAATTAGATTATCAAAACGTGGCACCAATTTATTACACATTGTTTATAGCACACATTTAAAAAATATTATGGTACATATTAAGGTTATTGAACTCCTGCACTTTACTAAAATACTAATTACATACAGCTCTAGAAATAAATTAAGAGACCACTCCAAATATTCAGTGTCTCTCGTTTTACTATTTATAGGCATATGTTTGAGTAGAATGAACATTTCTACCAAATTCCCCCCAAAGATATTGTCATTAACAACATTTCCATTAAGTAATTTAGAGATGAAGATTTAAGAAAAAATCCAGACCGGTCTCTTTTTTCCATAGCTGTATGTGCATACAAGCATACAATATTCAGGTATTGTGCCATATAGGGAAACTTTGGCTAGAACTAATTCACTTTTATATTGTCGCTACAAAATACTGGAATTTCTATAATTGTTCAACTCTGCTTGTGTAAAGTTAACTTTTTTTTTTATTATGTAGCTAATGTGAGTAGTTGGGGGTTTGAGGTGAATACTTACCAATCTCCTCTGGAAGGTGTTGCAACAGGTTCTCCCCCAAACCGAGATGAGTCAGGTTGGTGAGGTGGCCGATGCCTCTGGGTAACGTAGTCAGCTGATTATTCGTCAACACCAATTTCTAATAAAGAGTGTAAGAAAATAAGGATGTTATTATGTGCTCTGAGTGCTCTGAGCATCCTCAGGCAAAACATCTATGAGGTTGGGAGGCAGTTCACATCAAAACAGCAGCTATGGGAGGCTATTCTGGCATCCTGCAAAGATATTCAAGCAGAAACTCTCCAAAAACTCACAAGTTCAATGGATGCAAGAATTGTGAAGGTGATATCAAAGAAGGGGTCCTATGTTAACATGTAACTTGGCCTGTTAAGATGTTTTTGATTGAAATAGCTTTTGATTTCACTAAATATGACCTCCACATTCTGCAAATTTTGTAAAATTTCTTTACAACCTATAAAATGTTTTGAAACTCTGTTGTGCATGATAATTTGGAACGGTGCATTTTGAGTTTTTTATTTTTGAAAAAAATACCGTTATCATTTGGAGGTTTGTTCAATAAAAAAATATAATTTGCATAATAATTTGGAATGCACTGTAGTAGGGAAGTATGGGGATTGGAACACAGGGATACTGTCAAAATAAAAAGATCCCTCTGGTTGGTAATACTAGCAAACCTCTCATCACCCAGTTCTATCAGCACTATTGTACATTCCTCACAGGGAGCATCTGTGGATGATTATCTAATGGGTGGACAGCATGTTCCAGTTCAATCATTTGTATAAAACATAGAGGATTAGGCTCTCAATTGTTCCATCAGTTTGTGTAACTTTTCAACCCACTAGCATTGGTGTATCGCTTAACTTGTCCATACTTTTTATTTCTTTAATTTATTTCTTCTTTCATTCCTGATTCCTGTTATAAGAGAAACATTTATTAATTTACACATTAAAAGCATGCAACGCCATCTGCTGCAGTGTCTTTTCTGACTACGAGAAATGTGTATTTATTTTGCAAACCCACCTACCATGTTCTGAAAATGTGCTTTTACAAGTCAAAAGAGCCAGCCAAGAATGAGGCAGCGAGTAGATAATAGTAACATTATGGAACGTGGCCCGGGATCTCAAATAGTTGTCGTTTCCCATAGCAACTGGCACAAACCACATAATGGACAGAACTGAATTTACAGAAAACATACCTGCAAATCTTTAAGATAAGCAATTTCATTAGGTAGCGATTCCAACTTGTTTTCCTCCAAGTCGAGCTCCCGCAGCTTTCTCAAATTCCCAATACCATGTGGTAACTTCTTGAGAAGATTATTGGACAATATTAAAACCTGTTAAAAGAATGAAGGTGATGTGACAATGAGTGAGAATCTATCGTGACAAGCAATAAATCAATAACTATTGACATCTGATTATCCACTGTGTTTTTCAAATGATCACAAGTAAATGGATGAGGAAACTTCACACAGCACAGTGCATCAACTGTGCTTCACTATACGTTTGAGGAAATAGGTATATGTGTAGAAGTTGTGTGATTTTACCAAAAGCCAAAAGTCATTGCCATGAGTAGGTGTTGCTAAACAAAGCTCTACATCGTTAGCCTTATATCATAACTGCCTAAATCATATTTACTCTACTTTTTTTCTCATCTACTCTACATCTACTTTTCGTTAGCCTAATAGCATAATTGCCTAAGTCATATTTTAAGGGTTAGAGAGTAGGGTAAAGTAGATGTAGAGTAGAGTAAAAGTTGTTTAGAGTAAATATGATTTAGGCAATTATGCTATGAGGCTAACGACATGTTTATTACAATCCATTATCCTCAAGGATGTCTCAATTCAAGATAAGAATTGCAATGTTTGGACATAATGACTCCAACTCGTAATCACTGGTTGCACCAACATATAGAATTGATGTGAGACCTTCTACTTGTTTTCTAGTCTTCCTGCACTGGAATGCAATGCCAGACTCACCTCCAGGGATACCAGACCACAGACGTCTTCTGGGATCTTTGTCAGCTGATTGGTGGCCAGGTTAAGCTCCACCATGCTGGTCCATGTGCCAAAGTCCAACGGCAGAGAAGTTAACTGGTTGTCCTGAAGAAGACATGGAACACCTTTATTATTAACACAAGGACAGTGCTGTTCAAAAGGCTGTGTAGACCAGGGAAATGTTCCGGGATACATTGTTTTTTAAACTACATAGAGTATGGACATACACCAAGTAACAAGTTATGGGTTTTAAAAGCATGTTTGTACATGTCTGGCTTAAGGCCAACCTGAATTTCAACACTGGAGATAAATAAGAGCATTTCTCCAAGGCAGTTCTACAGTGCAAATGGGCACACCTGGCGTTCTACAGTGCAAATGGGCACACCTGGCGTAACACACATATACACATTCTTCTTCTTCTTGTGAGGACCCTCATTGACATAATGCGTTTCCAACCGTGCCCCTTGCCTTAACCATCACAACTGAGTAAAGCTATTTCTAATGACCTGGGAGTGAATGCCCATTGTACACATTCACACTACAGGCAAAAAATGTTTTGGCCAGGGTGAAAGTGGCTCAACATTCCTAACACCTTTTGGCCAAACACTCTTCAGTGGAGACCACAGTTTAGCACAACACATATGTTAACGTATACAGTCGCCTTTGGCCACTTATGATTGGTGAGCATGACTGTCACACAAGGAAACCTTGGGGCAGACAGGCTGTATAATGTAGATCATAAAATCACAGCCTCTCAAAGTGGCTAATCACGTTGTGTCAAATTGTGATTTGAAATCAACTGATGGTTCAGCTCTGCCGATGTCAAAAACTTAAATTGGCCCCGACAAAGCACAATTTACAACACATACACACACACCTGAATGGTTTTAGTTTTTGACACAGTATAACTCATGTCCCCACAGGTCTATTTACTGAAGATATTTTGACAGTCACAGCAGGAAAGCAGTGAGTGAAAATTTTAAAAAGTAACTTTTTTAGGTTCCAGGTATCGTTCATGCTGTCTTAATGTCTCAGGCGGACAGGGACACTTGAATAGCACCGTCTTTTATGTAATCAGATACACCTGTGGCTTTCTATCTATGAATCTGCTGCGGATTTAATTGTCGGAATTACACCGAAGTCGACAGTCATCAAATATATGGTGTAGAGCAGATAAAACCAAGAATGCGATCCTTTCTACGATATTAAGAAGTTTTTTAAGCTGTAGAAATGAGTGAGAATGTATATTACATGTTTCACAGACAATCTTGCATATACAAATACCTTCATGTTAAGCTTGCTTAACACTTTGGCCCTGGAGAAGATACCAAAGGGGATCTTGTTAATGCGGTTGTGCTCCATGTTGAGGGAGTAGATGGTGGAGAACTGGGATGGTCCACCCACAGGATACGACTGGAAGCAGTTCCTTGCCAGTGTTAGACTGGTCAGGTTGACCAAACTGGACAGTAGGCCCTGGTCAAGCACATAGATAAGAGGCATGGCAGGAACAATGTGATCAGCGGCCTCCTTTAGAAACGTGGCGTATGCACAGAACACAGCCATACAACTTTTTTGGGGGGATTTCTAAAAAAAAAATTTGGCAGGAGATTGTGCGGCCCCTCCAAAGACACTCTGATCCAGGCGTATGAAGCGTACATAAAAACTGTGTTTGTGTAATATTAATCCAAATATTACATGTCCTGTACAGTGTTTCCCCCAGAAAATGTCTTAGTCAAGGTGGTCACTGCCCCGGGTCATGGGAGGCGCGGCGCAAATTTTGGGGGTATTTTGCTCAAAGATGCCAATGCGCAGTAAAGAAATAAACAACTGTTAATTTGAATACAAAAATACAACAGACACTGACTTTACAGTTGTGCAATTTTGTTTGCTATGTGCAGGTACAAATGATGTGCAAACATGCAGACAGTACAAAGCACA
Source organism: Ammodytes marinus (assembly GCF_949987685.1). Classification (NCBI taxonomy): domain Eukaryota; kingdom Metazoa; phylum Chordata; class Actinopteri; order Uranoscopiformes; family Ammodytidae; genus Ammodytes; species Ammodytes marinus. Next base: position 32,598,095 of record NC_137235.1, read on the forward strand.
ATTAAAGAAAACCTATACTGTTTTGGTGCAATACTTACAGGCACACTAAATACAAATACTGTAATACCGGAGCATACTCTTAACATGTGTATGCACATCAAAGTGCTCATTTCCTTTTTGGATGGGGGCTGTTGTGCGATTATTGTGGACAATAGGCCTACTGTGATGCGCCTATAATTCAGTAATGGTTATTTTGAGCCTACTTGCTTGATTTATTTTTAAATACAGAGGTTATAGGTCATTTTGGAACATGTATTTCCCAATTTAAAACATAAAAATGAAGCAGCATTGAAAATTCAGAAAATATATCTTCTTGGCCTACACTAGCATGCTGTTTGAAAAATAACTCAATAGTTGAAATAATAAATACAAAGTGTTTTCCCCTTAAAATGACTACATGCATTTCAAAGACAGTAACAGTGTGGCACTTCTGTAAACACTTACTGAAAGGTGCCTGGGCCATCACTCTCATGCATTCTTCAAACTTTTTTCTGCCCCGTCTGACCTGATGGATAGGTTGTGTTGCCACGGTGATGTGGAGTCTTAAACTGTTCTAGCTTAGCAGAGCACTTCTTTCTGTTCAGCTAAATATCCCCATAGAACTGCACTACGTTTATTATCGCCACCAGTTAAATGTCGGTTTGCTTCTGCTCGTTTAATTCTCCCAGGTACATGCCGTAGTCGCGCGCGGTACGGTTGCGCGCGCAAAGCCGCAGACACAGAGCAGCTGATAGAGAAACGCTTGGAGACACATGCATTTTACCGCAAATCGCGGCCTTTCGCGCAGTTATGACCATGCACAAGCACACTTCGCGCTTGCTAGTACATTAATTGTGCAATACTAAAAAATAAAATAAATAAATAATTTAATTTTAATTAATTTTTTTGGGTGGTTGGTAGGGGTGTAACGATACACATATTTGTACCGTACCGTGACGGTACAGGCACATATTTGGTGTTACAGAGGTGGACCGCGGTCCGTTTGTGGCGTAGCCTACATAGCGTTAATATTATAGCGAATGTACAGGCTTGTTTTGCGGTGTGGAACTTAAAACTTGTCGTCGGAGTTCCCCCCGGACCATTTAGCCTCCGGCTAGCTCGCACGTGCGCAGTAGCAGCCAGCGATTTAGAGTCTGTTACTACATTAAGACTACATTTCTCTCCGCGACAGGAACTTTGATTTTACACTGTCACAATTTAAATCAAGTTTTCAATGTTTCGGTCTGTCCGCATTGGCAAAGATCACCATCATGCATTCAGGAGTAGAACACAAGAATAAACTGTAGGTGCATTCGCTCTATGCAAGTATGAAATCTATAGCACTGGTACAGAAGACTCAAGGTTTTGAAAATATGTAGTTTTTGTATGAAGCAGTGATCATAAAAGTAATTGAATTTAGACTGCATCTGAAGGGGGGTTGCTTTAGGTGTAGTGGTTAGAGCGTCCCCCTCATGAGACTGCATGTCATTCCCCTCTCTGCCCCATTTCATCCCTGTCTCTCTGCACTATAAATAAAGCATTTAAAATGCCCCCAAAAGACTGCAACTGATTATTATCACCATTATTTTGTCTTATAGAGCAATTATATTTTAAATTATATTCTATTGATGACTACTTACCTCGGGCAACACTGAAATGTTGTTGTTTTCAAGGTTTAGCTCCTCCAGTTCTCGACATTTGGCTAATGATCGGGGGATGGCTGACAATCTGTTGTATCTCAGACCTAAGCGATTTATGCTTGCCAGATTTCCTACAACAACAACAAAAGAAAAAACATATCTCAGTAAAATAGTTTTTTAGGTTTACAAACAGCAGATCTAGTTGGAATCACCGACTGCTAGGGGAGAGTGGCCCGAGTTGTGACGGTGGGGAAGTTGTGCCACCCCTTGTTTCTAGAAAACCGTGGAAGAAATTGGAAATGTGACCACATATTTAAGAAGAGACATCCATTTAACTCATCCTATAAAGAAGGGAGAAACATTGAATAAGATATAAGCACATTTAAGCTAAAAAAACAGTTTTTTGCCTTTCAAAGTAAAATTTCCATGATCAAGGTTTTTTGATTTGTGTCTGAACAATTATAGAAACGTTTGAAAACATTTGACACATGTTTTAGTGCTTTAGTGTGCTACACTTTGAGTCTATACAGTTAGCACGATGTCAGCCCTAAACTGCTGCATCATGCTAATTATCCAAAATTCTGGGGTTGGGGTGATTTGTGTCATAGGGCCTGGGGTGAGTTATAAGTAAGTAAGTAAAATGTATATAGAAAAGCACATTTATAACAGTTTGCACTGTCCAAAGTGCTGTACATAGTGCATTCAGTAGGTAAAACACGAAGGTAAAATAACAATAACCAAAATAAAAGACATAAAGCCCAGACATCCACATATAAACAAAGATAGTAGTGCAGAGGTAAGATAGTTAATGGGGAGGAAAAACCAGGGTGTACGGATGTTTTTTTTTAGCCTTGATTTAAAGGCAGAAATGGAGGGGGAATCGCATATGCCAGGTGGCAGTTGGTTCTACAAGGGCAGAGCAGCTAGTGCAAAGTAAAATTTCTGAGAGTTGTGCCATTGGCATGGCTGTATACGCTGGTCACCAAAAGAAAGTGATTATCTACAGTAGCTCAGAAGAGACTGACATCTCCATTCCACTTAACGACACCACTGAGGAGAGTTCAGATGGCCAGAAAGATGATGATGGTGACTTTGTCATTGTGAGCTTTGCAGGTAAAACCATTAGATCTGCTAGGCCTTGGTTAAGAAAATTGTCCTTTAATCTTTGTAAAATATTGACTTTAAATAAACCTTAAATAAGTGATTGTCTAATGGATTTGTCTTGCATTACAGTTTATGAGATAAATGGCACAATTTACCCCATGGTATTCTCGCCAACGGCACAACTTACACCACACCGGGGGCAAGTTGTGCCACAAGACACCTTTTTTTTCCGAAAGCTATATTTCTTCAACAGTTTATTCCAGATCCAAAGTTTTTATTGCCAGGGATGCACAACACCCTGAAATATATGTACATATTTGAGTTGGAGACTTTACTGTCAAGGCCTCACTTTATAGTCACTTTGAGTAAAAAATGGCACATCTCACCCCACTCTCCCCTATAATAAAAACAAAAAAACATATTGTATTATAACAAGGCCACAATTATTTTGCTTTCGAAAATCAGAAGAATACTTTATATTACCTATAGTCTCCGGGAGGTCCAAGAGCTCATTGTGCTGCAAGTCGAGGTTGGTTATCTGTGTGCAATTCCCAATCTCCTTCGGTAGGTGTTCCAACTGGTTATGTGCCACATCCAGAGTTATGAGGTTGCATAGCTCCCCTGCAGAAAGAGGCACATTCAGATGACAAGTCTTTCAGTCACTCACCGTCTGCCCCACTGAGGACATCCACTCATTTATCTTATTTACAAAATAAAAATGGCATTGGTCTCTTCATTGGAAAATGGCACCGGAAATTAGCAACAGCGAATAAATACTGTGATGCTGTACAGTAGAGAAGTGTATATGTGGTAGCACCTGTCCCTATCAAATAAACTTGAAACTAAATTTAAATCTTGCACAAGATATAACAGACAGTTTTATTCGTCGCTTTAATATTATTTATAATAATAATAATAATAATAATAATAATAATAATAATAATTAGGGCTGGGCGATATGACGATATCATATCGTGGACGATATGAAAGTGTCTTCTGGGAGAGATTTGGCCATACCGTTTATACCGCGGAGAAAAAAAGTTCATGTGGCGGGAGCATAGATAGCGGGAGGCAGCCGTCCCTCCGAATTGCTACAGTTACACCGCCACGCCACACGGGGGCTCTGCAGCAGAGTTCTGGGCTGCAATACAGCTTCTCTACCCTCAACAGAAGAAGCCTCATCTGTTGCTCTAGCTGTCTAGCTCCGGTGCGCCATCACTACAGTTAACAAACCAACTCCGTGTCACAGTGGCAGAGCAGCTGGTATTAACGGTCAAAAATGTAATCGGGCTTGCTGCTTCAGCGTGCTGTTGCCGTGACGCAGAGTTGGCTTGTTTTAAGCCGCAAACTACATGGGTTAGCTCTCGTGAGCTAGCTGGCTAATAATGACATCTTTAGCCTACTCGGGGCTTCACCCCCGTGCTGTTATTGTTGGAGACAGCCAGCAAGGCTGGTTTTATGTAGCTTTAAAACATGTCAAACTTGAAAATTAGTGCTGTCAAACGATTAAAATATTTAATCGCGATTAATCGCGATTAAAATATTTAATCGCGATTAATCACATTAATGTCATAGTTAACTCGCGATTAATCGCACATTTTTATCTAGTCTAGCCTTAGGGCGCACTCACACTAGTGCCGTTTGCCTGTTCCGTGCTCAGCACGATTCAGCACGATTCCCCCCCCTCCCCACTCCCCCCGCAGGCCCGTGCTCACACTGCTCGTGGCCTGGGCATACTTGCACCGTGCGCGTTTAGGATTTGGAGCGTAGTCTACTTGTAGGCTACGACTGTTTGTGAATATTTTCATCCGGCCAAATTTGCATCAAATATTCCACTTCCACATTAGAGCAACGAGAATCCTTAAGCTATTGTTTTTTTTAATGTAGCCTTGACGTAATAGGTCGCGGTGGACAGTCTCATATTTGTGCAGCACGCTGTTTATTATTAATATAACGGCCCGTCATCAGACCATACGTACCGGATGGTTTTATACACATCGATCGCTCCATCAAATCCAAGTCAGAACTTTTTGTATGGGCAGAGATCGTTTTTTTAAGTGTCTTTATAAAGTTTCTTGTTAAACCTTAGCGTAGGCTACTGTTTCCTTATCACCGGGCCGCGGTGTGTTGTTTTGGGTGCGTCTCCACCGCCATGCGTAAATGCAGTTATGACAGCTGACGGGAGGAAAAAGAAAAAAAAATCATCTGACGAACGTGAGTAAACACGAAAACATTTTTGCTTTGCTTTCTGAGCCGACCTAATTAGCTCTCTCCCTCTTTTATTAGCCCACACCTAGGCTTACACACACGTCAATTCTCACACATTATAGCTACAAGTCCAAGTGGTGGGCAATTCTGGTGCCGACTAGTAAGGCAGCGGACGTTAACGGACAATGCATCCTTAATAAATTCACGTCAGGAACGCCGCCTGTGCGCTTGCTTGTGCGCGTGTCATCTCATTAGCATCTGTACTTTGGAGAGGTGTGCCGTGGCCAAGGGGCTGTTCCGTGCTGGAATACAGTTGGCGTGGTCACACTAGCCAAACGTTCTAGACTTTAGTATGCTAATGAGCTTTGGCACGGGGCCGCGGCCCTAGTGTGAGTGGGCCCTAAATGTCCCTTGATTTCTTTTTGTCCCATTATTTTTTCTCATTGTAATGCTCTTTTCACACCCATTCTCTACACCCTTGTAATTCAGTGTATTTCTTCTAAAATATCATAATTTCCAATTCAGTGCAAATAGACAACAATGTAGATCCCCCCCCCCCCCCTAGAACAGCATACACAAACATAATTGGAACTTCCTTTTTTATTTAAAAACCAAACCATAAAACAACATAGGCTATAGCCTATATAAAACAAATTAGTATTAAGGTGGTTGCTGCCTAAATGTTTTGGGAGTCGTTCATCCACGACTTATTTCAGACTGTTTGTGGAGTGGACACACCATACACTTGTGTGCTGGTGGTTGGTTGGTATGCCGCTGCTGCAGCCGAGGCTTAAGTCACCCTTGATAGCGAAAATTAAAGTGAAAATGAATGACTGTCGGCTGCCACTAACGTTCATGGAGGGTGGGGGCGCAGGGTTATAAGTAGGACTTTTGCAAATGATAAGCTTTCTTTTCTGTTCTTTTTCCGCGTAGTCCCAGAGTCACACACGGAAGACTAGTGAAGGTCGCGCGGCTGAGCTAGGAAGTGCTAGGTTCCGGTTTCTGCTTCAAAATAAAAGTCAAAATTTACTTTTTTTTTTTTTTTGCCAGTTAAATGATTTTAATGTGAAGTTACGCTGTAGGACATGTTTCGGTTGACTTAACAGTAACTTAATGGCGAGCCATATGAATAGTTTGTGGTGTTTCAGTTGTTCTAACATTACTAGTTGATTCAACAGCTTGTGAAAAAACCACAACATTTGCTAGGCCATGAAGAGCGTTAATCGCACGATAAAAAAATTGACGCTGTTAAAATGGGTTTGCGTTAACGCCGTTAATAATGCGTTAAACTGACAGCACTATTGAAAATTTTATTTGTGTTGAAGCTGGTATTACCAGACATTTACCAGACTTTTGCTCATTAGTTAATTTTGACATCTTTTTTTAAATGAAGATGAGCAAATACTGCAGGAAAATTCAAGTCTTTCATTATTTTGAAATAGGCTACAATCAATTGGAAAATGTAGGCTATTTGGTTGATGCTGTCATTTTTATTTTGCACTGACTGACTAAAGCCAGACTGGTGTGGTATTTTGCACAATTGTTTTTCTTTTGTAAGTTCCAAGCAAAAGATGAAATAATCTTATGTGATTGAAGTTCAGTACGGTTATTGTAATCCATTGAATTTAAAGGAAAAATACTATACCGTGATATATATCCATATCGTGATATAAAATTACCTATATCGTGATATAAGATTTGGTCCATATCGCCCAGCCCTAATAATAATATTATTAATGTGATTTTGAACAGCAAGATATGTGTTACTGGTGGATTTAAGGAAACGTGTGTGTCAATGGCAACGAATACTATGGCCGAGCTTAGAATGAGAATGTTGTACTGTACAGAGCAAGTAAGTACATAACATCATGAGCACAAATTGAGTCCGGATGGAAATTAAGATAACACTACAAACCAAACGGTAGCAAAATCCCGTGCCTAAAAACGTTGGCTTCTTGTCTAGCCTAAATTTGAAGGGATCTTTCTTGTCTTTACACAAAAGGTTCTGCTCACCTATCTCTGCGGGCAGCTGTTTAATCTTGTTCTCGCGGATGCTGAGCATGGTGAGCTCGGACAGGTTTCGGATGTCCCTCTCCACTGCGGTGACGCGGTTGAAGCGCAGGTACAGTGTTCTCAGAGACGTCAGCCGGTAGACCACGGCCGGGATCTCTCTCAGCTTGTTGTGCCGGAGGTCGAGCATCCGAAGCTTCTTGAGGGAGTCCAGGGAGTCGGGCAAACTGGTCAGGGAGTTCTCGCTGAGGGCCAGAGTGACCAGGCCCGACAGGCAACCCAGCTCGGCCGGCAGACTCTGCAGCTTGTTGCTGTATAAGTAGAGTTCGGCCAGCTGCGTCAACTCCTTGATGGAGGTGGGCAGTATGTGGATGGAGCGCTTGGATAGGTCCAGTCTCATGGAGTTCTCTTCCCGGCACTTGTTGAGCTCTTTGATCACCTCTGCGTTGCTGGACTTCTTGCGCGTACCTGCTGCCGGGTTAGGCCGCTTTATCGTATTGTCAACGGAGAAGGCGACCCCGGGTGTGGAGCTGCTGGTGTCCTTCTTTCCTTCTTTGGCATCCTTCCCTTTGGTCTTGGTTTCTTTGCCATCCTTCACTAAGCCGGCGAGAGCCTTGGCCTCCTTTTCCCTTTCTTTCCCCACCGGACCACCTTTGGGGTCCTTTTCTTTCGAATCTTTTTCTTTGCCTAAAGTACTACTCATGTCGACGTTATCGGGCCTCCTGCAGAGTTGCTCATGGGAGTCTCTCTTGTCCGGTTACTTATTTGGGGAAAAAAGGGACGCAGACAGCCAAGGAGGCTTTTAAAGAAAACATCCCTGTGCAGACCCACACATTTATGATTATCCTTCAAAATAAAGGCCTAGTGATCCAAAGGTTGTTTTGGATACTTTTTGTTGATACTTCGTTCCTTTGTTAAAATGCAATGGGAGAAAAAATCCTTTGAAGTCGCTGGATTCTGGCACTCATGGGCCACATGCTTAAGTGTTTGAACTGCATACAATCCAATCCAATCCAGGACCCTCGGATGTTAATTCTTTCAGGCTGCAAAGGTCATCAAGGTTTTTTTAATCCCTCAAAGAATGACTGTGGGTGGAAAAGAAAAAAGAATTAGACATTTAAAATTTTATTTTGAATTTCAGCAGTGAAATGGTCTGCTTGAGTGGTCTCAGCATTTGTCATGTGTGTTTATAATTTCGGGCAATTATGAAAATAAATTCCTCATCCATTTTGTTTTTTTTGTCAATTTACAGGGCGACATGAACTGAAATAAAATTTACTTTATTATTTTTATATTATTATTGTGATGAATGATGAAGAAATTGCAAATAAAGTTCCTTAACCTTTTGTATTGCAGAATTATTTATGTTTTCCTACAATGCCTGTCAAACTCTGAACAAGAATCAAAATCAAAATTGAATACATTTGAGATTTGATACAAATTAGTCAACTGCACTAACATTTTTTACAGTGTGCCCATCTTAAGCTTCATGCAATAGATCTGATCTTTGCCTGTGTGTCCTTGTTTAACTGTGGCATCTATACTGCAACTGCATGGATTTGACACTGACAAAAATGTTGAGTGACTAAAGTGACTTCATAACAAAGGACGTCACATGCTTGTCAGGACAACATCTTAATGGAACAGTATTGGCTCCATTGAGCCCAATCCTTTACATTTGCTCTCTAGGCAGGCAGTGTTAAAATCTCACCACATGGCTCTTTGTAAAAAAAACTCTTATAGCAATGACCAAGACAGAGACAGTGGCACCAAGTTGTTTCAAATAATAGAACCTGGTGAACCGTGGCAGCGATGGATGAATGCACTGAGATTGTTCCTCTTTTTCTGTGTATTTAAGCAGGATATCACTGGTGAACCACCCGTCCAAACAACTGCTCTGAGTTTAAAACTTTTGCTTATAAGAAAGAGATCCTGTTCGAGGCAAGCCTCCTTACAGAAAATACACACTGACACTTTCCTCTCCACAAATATTATTGATAATATAACACTTAATATAACATTGACTTATATTTATTTAAATAAACTCATCAATCATTAAAGGCAATTTCAAGGTTGTCTACTGTGGGCAAATAAGTATACAAATACAACAGAAATGGAGCCTTTTAGACCTTGACAATATTCTTCCTTTTGCATGGGGGAAAAAAAACTACACTTACTACAGGTTTGGTGGGTTGTCAGTGGTACCATGACATATGTGGTATTGAGTGTGCTGTGCCAGCCCAAGCAAATCTGTTGAATGCACTAAGCAGAACCTCACACCAACTTACTCCTACTAAACAAACATGGCCCAGCGGGTGTTGACATTTCTGCAAGCCTACAGCCCCACCTAAACATGCATTCAGCAATTTGCCTCCCCCCCATTTTTTGCCATCCCATATAAAGTCTGTAACGCAACCATCACGTTGAATATTTACGTCTCCAAGGGATCTAGACAAGAAACACAGCCTTATGGATCTTAACAAGACAAAACTGAGCCAACATGTCTCTGGCACCTTTCTCTGTTTAGTCTCTGTTGCTGTTCTAACTGTGGGACTGTGGAAAGCTGTTCTAACTGTGGGACTGTGGAAAGCTCTCCTGCACTAGAACAAGCTTAGCTGTGGCAAAAAAAGAGAGGCAGGTTTGGCCCAGGATCAGAGCTAAGTGAAAAGGTTAGGACTGCTGTGAGTAATCTTTAGAAAGTGCCTTCAAAAGCATGAAGCCCTCACAACAACAGGTCATATGACCTTTTGGGTAAAAGAAATATTGGGTCAATAGCAGTCCCCCTTCCATGATAGAATGCTTGACAGCATGTTCTGTGAATAAAAAGGGTATCCCACTATCTATCCACTTATCTTTCAGGCCATCATCAATAAGGGGATCAACTTCAAACACTGGCCATAATGTGAATACCTGCGTCAAAATAATTATTATGATCAAATGAGAATAGCCAGGACAGCCCAATCGCTGGGGCCATCTAAACCAAACTGTGCAAGCCACTTCCTTTTATGGTTGTGCTCTTTATGTCTCTGCCCTGGTGGTACATCCTTCTATTTCTTACAAACCGCTTGCAAACCTTGTATGTGTAGACTAGAATCACTATTTTTTAAAGATTGACATTGTATTGCTCAAACCCAAAAAAGACTGAATGTGACCAAAAGAAAAGTTCAGCCATTTTTGTCTTTGTTAGTAGGTGGCCTAACAACTAGATATGTTTTGATAAAGACTGCACTTTTGAAAGGGAACTCTAAAATCTCTAAATCTGTTGACAGCCTTTATGTCAGCCTCCACACAGTCTTCCAGGTGTTGGGATCATGCCATTCAAAAATGCCCTTTGGATCATTGGATAATGTTTATTAAAGAGGCAAATGATCACGCAATGACAAAACACGCAAGCATTTTTGTGAGTGCCATTAAATTTGGGCTATACTCATTTAGTGAATGCAAATATGAGGCTCAACTCGTATTCAGCTTCAGAGAAAAAGCTAATGTGTGTCCATCAATACTAACACAATGCCACCATAAAGTGCTACTACACACTGCATGGCTCTTGCAACCCACAGAGACTAATGAAGTTTCCATTAAGGATATCTTGGTCCAATCTGATAATGCCAGTACATTCAGCCTTTAGCAGAACAATCTACTGTTATTGGGCTTTTGTTTGTCCTTTACGGTGACTTTTAGATCAAATCAGAAATGCATCATACATTGGCCAATTAGACGATACAATAACATACTTGAGTAAAGCAAATGTAACAGAATAAGATTGAGGTTATATTTAAAATACAGCTCTTGTGTTTTTACCTGACTGTATGCCACTACTCAAGTACAAACATTTACAAACCAGGAATAACCTGGCAGGTCAGTTTAAATGATTATCCTTGTATTATTGGATCGGATAGAAAAACAGAGGTGAGGTGCCATCATCAGACAGCTACAACACAGCTCTCCACAGGACGCAGCTAGCTCAATGGCTACGTGTGCCAAAGACAAATCCTTGGAAACAGATTAACGACCAAGCGGTGCCAGGTCAGGAAGTCATGACGCCTTTCGAGATTAATTAATTTACATAATATTAACACCTAAGGTAATGTACCAGAGTTGGTGCCTTCCTCAAAGGTGTGACAATAATACCCTGACAAAGACAGTTATATTGCTACACGTTACGTTGTGACCATTAACCCAACATCAACTCGCTAGCTTAACCAACTAACTCACGTAACGTTAGGTTAGGCTGCAAATAATTTAAGATGGTTTATACACCAGGAAGAAAATATCTACAATACATATCTCTAGCGACCAATCCTAAAACAATATTTTAAATAAATACACTGGATTAACCAACTAAAACCACTGACAACAAGGCAGGAAATAAAACAGCTAAGCTAAACGTCAACAGCACAGCAGACGTCAGTAAAGCCTCAGTGCTAACCTGCTAACGTCAGCTAGCGGGCAGGTTAGCCCATCAGCTAACAGTGTTTTAGAGAGCGATCCTCCCGAGTCAAACGAGGAAAGAGTAACAGCACGGCCAATATGAAATAATAAAATAAACACCTACTGCCACGGCGAATATAATGTGGTGGTAATGTCGGCATATGTGTTCACATCCAACCACAAGTTTCACTTCAAGCATTGCCAACTGTGTAGGCCCGAGCCGAGCGGACCGACCAGTACTCGGTGAGGTGGACCGAAAGGGGAAACCTCTGCTGCAGCTGAGCGGGCAGCAGACACCCGGGAAGAACCGCCGGGGAGAGACAGCCGGTGTCCCAGCAAAGCGGCCACTTAAAGCACACAAGGTGCGGACTATGTGTTAACAGAGCAACTTACTGCCGTTCTCGTGTTGAAAATAAGCGAAGGAAAAAAAGAAAACACTCTGAAAAACAGCGGCCATTCCGAAGCTGAACAAAAGAGTGCGTCCGTACTCACCACCGCAAAATGACACTTTGGCGTTACACACGCCGTAACTAGAAGAGTACGGTCGGTTTGTCTCTGGAGTGATGCCTAACCGTGCCGTGGAGATAAAACGTCTACTGTTAACTTGATAATATAACTGTTTTACCTCAGAGGTGTGACTCGGCCATCCTTGCTGCTTCCTCCTCTTTTCCTACACTGCTACTTCGCTCCCCTCCCTCCCCTGCCACCAAACTGCGTCATTCGCACGCCTCACCAATGTTATCACGAGACTTTGAAATACAATCAAATATTCCTGGATACATTTACATCATGATTTACATATGTTGCACACGCTTCTTTTTTTCAGTTTAGGATTGCACAAATAATAATTATTATTATTATATAGGCCTACATTTATAATAATAACAATGGTAATAAATACATTGTTATTATATTCTATTACAACAAAGGTGTGTAACCCATGTTTAATAGTTGTACTTCCCCTCCATCATTGGCAAATCCAATATGTAATGTGTGAATATTCAAACATTCAAAAGTCTCCTATAACCCTGAAAATATGTGTGATCTGTCAATTTGACCCCAGTCAAAATCGCCCAATTCGGCCTATGCCGTTTTAATGTAGGCCTACTAATTTACTGGGGTTTGCCATGGATCCTAGTCTAAAGTCTCACACAACAGGGGGGTTAGGGGAACTCTGTCAGTCATTTTAAAGGAGACAAACACAAATCAGCAGACGGTACTACGATGTTTGCTCCTCCTGTCAGAGGTCAGTATGAACTGAGCATAGCATGGACCATCTCTACACCATTCATTTTACATAATGAACGAATTGGAAGTCTTTATTTGATTTAGACATTTTTGACATTTAGACATTTTAGAAGTATGAACGATGGAGGGTTAATTATTTTTCTATATTAGGGTCAAAATGACTCTGGGTGATCTCAACTTATAAATATGATATAATATGCAATCAATTTTTACTTAAATAACGTAAAAGTAAATGAAACCAGATTAAAACAAGGGTAAAAAAAACTCAAATGTGGATTGTAGGCTACTAGCTATTTGCATTAAAGTGTATATAAATCAAATACAATAGGCAACTTAAATGTTACCTGAAATAAACTTTTTTTTTTTCAACTCAGATTACATTAATTAGCCTACATAGCCTTTAGGTAATAAGGTTTTGTGAAGAAAAAGTTAAAAGTTTGTAATGATGGTTGATTTCTTCACTACTTTATGCCTAGGGTCACCAGGGACCCCGTCGGTAGTCCATGTATGTATAGGTTGGTAGGAGGAGGGTTCAACTCAGATTTAACACTATAGGCACAGATAGAGAAACATTCCTCCTCCAGCAGATAAATGTGAAAAGAGCATTCCACTGTCAAACTCTGCACAGGCCTACATCATTCTGCTCAGTAAGATCGCTTTTTTGCGAACTGGGCTTTAGAGAAGTATTAAAAAAAATTGAGTTAGGAGGACTTGAAATAAAAGTGCATTATTAGGCTAATGGCAGCAAAATATTCTGAAAGTTGTAGGCCTATGTATTATGCTAAACTGTTCTGATCAGAGGTGTGTGTTATTGTAGCCTACACTATATTATTCTATTTTGAAAATGTGTTGATGAAACAAAAAAGGATCTTTTTCAATGTTGCAGCTTGGAAATTTAAATGACTTATGATGTTGTTGGACAATTTAATATATGCTAATAACAATAAAATATTTTATGAATTTTCTTTGTGTGTTAGGCTACATTCTATAATGTAGCGTAACTATTAAATGCAGCTGTCAAATAAATGTAAAGGAGTCAAAAGCAAATCAATCATGTCTGAAAGGTAAGAAGAAGAAATATAAAAAGAGCATAACATTGTTACCGCCCGTAGATGTCACTAAAGCGCTGCTAACAAAAATACAGCAAAGACAGGCACGTGACTGGTTATTTGGTTGGCTTGACAACCGCTGTAATCTTCTACTGGTGCTAAAGGTAAAATGATCAACAATTCAATTTTACAGGCAATGTTTTTTTTATCTTATTTAAAATGTCCACAAAGGACAAAGCAAAGATAGTTCTCATCATTGACGTTGTAGTTCGCTAAAAGAGAGATATACTTTCCGCCTATAATGAGTCGTTTAGCGACGCGCTAACCGTAGCTAACGCTAGCTATTACAAGATACGACTCGGACACAACGGCTTAGATGACTTCAACTGTATTATATTACACTAACTAACGTGGTAACACTGCATCACAACCATCCTGTGGAAAATAAGACCAAATACACGCGAAACATGTTGCAGCTAACTAAATCTCAGCACTGACGCTGAACTGATTTTGCATTATGATGTGTCTGCTGTTACCTGTGTTGTACCTTCATTGATGTTCATACTACTGTTATTTGTACTGTCACGGCTACCAAATAAATATAACAGTAGATTTCCATCTCCTATTTTTTACTGAACACACAATAGTATCAGTTTGCAGGTAAATAGGTTCAAACAGAGTTCAAATCCTTGACTGGATGCAATATCTCTCATTTCGCTTGCAACTAACTTCATTTACAATCGAGGAATACCCAACAACATTAATCTCTTCAAATATTTGGCTCATTCTTTTTAAAACAGAGCTGACATTAATTACTTCCCTTCATTCTTTGATTTACTGTCTCCTATTTAAAATGTTAAATGTAATACATTCATATGTTTACCTTTCAGCGTGCATCAAGATATCACAATGCCAGAAGTCAAGTCAATATTTAGAGAAGTTCTGCCTAAACAAGGTTTGTACAGCAGTGTATTCAAACAAAAGGCTGTTTGTGGAGCTCAGGACAACATGTGAACTGTTTAGAAATTTGCAAAAGCTTGCAAAATGAGTCAGTGGGTGCTCTGTGCCACATAGTTTGTCTTTACAGTCCCTCTTACGCCTCAACAGCATTGCCATTGTTGCTGTATAGGCTATAAACAGTTTCATTTGGGTCAGTACTGTAGATCAATAACAATGTTATCCTCTTGTCGTTTAAGTGTGATGCTTTCTAAATGTGTTGAAGCTGTTCAGGAGCACAGCACCAGATTTGTAAAATGTCTTGTATGTAAAATTAAAAATAAATAAAAATAAACACATAACTCTGCTTATGCGCTAGAGGCTTTTTGTAAAAAGACAAGATAGCATCAATCCATTCTATTTTTTTCGTGAGCTTTGCATTTCAGCTAAGATCAGCTGTTGAAATGTGAAAATTATAGTTGAGTTTTTTTTTCTTCCTTAAATACATTTTGGCATCCTCCACAGGGCAACTTTCAATGGAAGATGTCCCTACCATGGTTCTGTGTAAGCCAAAGCTGCTCCCACTCAAATCAGTCACTCTGGAGAGACTGGAGAAGATGCAGATGGAGGCTCAGGAGGCCGTCAAACAGCAGGAGCTGGCGTTAAAGGAGCAGATGCAGTAGAAGCTTGATGGAAGATTCACAAACCCAGTGTTTCCAGGCACTGGTAGAGGCAGTATTCAGTGAAGTACAATGTCAACAAGTTACTGATTTTGGCAAAATAGAGCAGATAAGCTAAGGAAGTGGTGGGAGAGCAGTCCATGTTTTTATTCAAGGGACTGGCTGTTAAGTTGTCAATGATGAAGGATCTGCTGCATGTCATCAGTTGTCCAGTGTGGGCCCTAAGACCTCCGTACTACTTCATTGTTTATATTGTTGTATCTGTGATTTGGCATTAAATGCATGAAAATGTCAGTTAATGTCTTCCTTTTTTTTGTGAATGTAGGGCAGAGAAATTAAAGGGTCAGATCAAAGTTATGTTGCAACATGTCAATATTGTGACATTAAAAAAAACTGATTATCTGATTACGTAATAGTGATTTTAATGAACAAACAAGGCGCAAGAAGCGGTACTCACCATTTTCCCCAGATATAAAAATAATCACCATTTGGTGAAGTTAACTGTTAACAGTATTTTTGCACTGTATTCAGGCCTTCAATAATAACAGTTGTGTAATTTGAATAGGTAAAAAGAAAGACAAGTAAAGCACAGCATAGACACTGCTCTAGTTGGTGGAGTAATTTAACCAAAGCTAACATGCTCCAATTTATTCATTTTGAATACCCTTTTATAAAGCTCTTTACACAAATCAGTCATCTCTGTAGAAACACTGCTTTCTACGAAAAACACAAAAGGAGTGGCAGTGAAATCGAGAAAAAATATTGTACAAAACATGGAATGACACAGGTGTGGCACTTTAAGGGTTAGCTTATGTGAGTGTTCATATTGAAACACCTTGGAGTAAAGTGATCTACTTCAGTTTCAATCAAAAGTGCAGTCTTGTTTTTAGTTTTTTCTACTTTATCTCAATTTCAGAAATGTACATTCATTTGACTGTTAGAAGGGGGAGAAAATTGTAACCCAATTGTTTTTGAAAAATATGCAAGTAAAAAAGTAGTTCCCTCTTCTCTTTCAGGAAATCTGGCACATTAAAAACATCTTCTCAGTAACTTTCAAGCTTGACAACACCTCCATCCCCCTCACTGACGAATCTCTTCCGGCCCCTGAAAAATAAACAAGACATTTACAAACATGATAACAGGGGAACACATCAGCGAAGAGTAAGTGGAAAAACCAGTAGCATGCACTTACCGACAGGGACAGAGATCTCTTAACTTGACACCAATGATTCCCATGCTAAAGCTTGTATCGACCAACTGCTCCAGGATGAAGTATGCACGAGGGACATCAATGTTGATTTCAGAAATGTCCATATACACTCTTTCATAGCCCTAAAAAAGGTGTCGGAGAAAAAAAAAGACAATATAGAAAACCTTATCTTTAAAAAAGGCTAGCAAACAAATGAACTGGACCTGGGTGAAGTTAGTTTGTGTAGTACCATCATTCAAACAGCAGGTGGCACCTTACCCTTGTCATTTGGTCCACAGTGATGACTGAGGAGGCAGACAGTGACTTGAGTAGCTGCAGAACCATTTTGAATGTTTTCTCTCCTTTGGACTCCAACACCATCACCATCGCCTGAAGGAAACAGCACCAATGTACAAAGCATTGTATTTATACTCAATTGCTACTATCTTCTTTACTGTTTTTTGGGCTCCTCAGCCTCAAACTAGAGCAAGATTGTCGTTTTTGTACCTCATAGACAAACTCATGGTGGAAATGGGGAACCTCCAGATCTTTCAGGCATCTTTCAGCCTCCTTGCAGTCACCAGAAAGGATGTACTCCTTCAGTAGCAGGTTCATCTGAAGGGAATAGCAAATGTTCATTATTAGCTTGATTGTTTTAACTACAATCAGTCAAAATTGTAGAAGATCATTGGAATTCTAAGAGTGTTAAGGCTCCCCTCTATCAAGATCAATGTTCTTAGAAAATCCCCTTCTCACAAAAAACAGTAAGTCAGGTACATGGAAACAGTACAACAAACAGTTAATGTAGTACTGTTTGTTCTTGAGAATCTGAGAAACAATTCATAAAAAAGATTTTTTGTAGGAAAACACCAAAAATAATCGATATAGACACTAGACTATTTCTCACAAAGAACAGATTTACTACAGGCATCTGGTGGTAATGTACCTCTTTAATGAGCTGTTTGACTGGTCGCTGGCCCCCTCCTGCCCCCCACTGGTTCTCAATGCGTAGGCCACCCAGGCTCATCTTCAGCAGCACGGCCGCCCGGTCTAGTGAAGCCCTGGACACACACATGCATTACACAAACCTCGAAGAGAAGTTGGGATTCTCCTACATTTCCAACATTCCTTCCTAAAGTGTGACCACTCTTTATAGTATATTTAATGATGTGACTATTATAGATACTAGAAAGCGTATGTTTGATATAACTATACCCTCTTGCCTTTAGCAATGCAAACACTTAAAACCCTGACAGAAAAGAAAAAGGTGTTTCATGATAATAATGTAAAAAGAGGAAGCTGGAAGCACAGCCAGCAGAGTTTGGCCAACGATCACATACCTGATGTGTTCACAGTCGACTTTGCCTTTGTAGCCCTCGATGTAGCTCTGGGACAATATTTGGTCGCTAACAGCTCGTGCAATGAATTGGCCCACCAACTGGGAAATAAAACACAAAAGAGAGGAAAACTTTTATCAGGGACTTTTTCAGGGACTACAGGTGGAAAATAGCAGTTTGCTAAAAACCTGGCACAATGCATCTCTCCTTGCTCTAAACAAGATTAATGTTTCTATTGTACATTGTCCCTGTTCAAATAAAGTTACATTACATCAAACCTTAATCAATTGCATAGCACCATGAGGAACATAATGATTTTTAGACCGGTTGCTAAGTCTGCTCAACACAAAGCAGGTCCCCTTCACTTGTTTTAATGCAGATGGTCAAGGTGGCAGATGGAGACTATTTTTTTTTTTTTTAAATGTTGTAATAGAAATGACTTTGCTACTTTTTTATGGTTAAAAAAAGGAGCAGCAGTGAATAGAATAAGGTTTTTGTTGCATAAGAATACATAACACTTTGTGCATTTAATCCAATCCTGACCAGCAACACTGCTTTTATAAATAATGTACACTACTAGATTACCAATTTTTTTTTAGTCTGAAGAACTGCAGGCTCAACAAAAACACTGACATTACAGATGACTGACAGTGGGCCTCAGGGGCACGTGTGTGTTTGTTTACAGTAGTGTGAGCACATGATTTAGGGAAACGAAAGAGCTGGCTTTGCTGTTCTGGCCTCCACAAAGCCTGCGCTCATCACTGATCATTGTTCCTGTTCAGACGAGAGGCAGCTCCGTCTCATCTGACCCGTGGCTGTGGCTAGACTGGCAGGCACACGAGAAGGGAGAGAGAGAGAGGAGTGTGTGTGTGTGTTTGAAACTGAGAAAGAGAGAGTGAAAGGGGTAGGGAGAAGGAGGTAGGGGCCCATGCAGAGTAATAATGCCCCTCTAAACCCACAGAGAACTGTGCGACTGTGAGAGAAATGAGCAGTGAGCCCCGAGGAGACAGTGAGAGGAGGGGAAGACCGATAACCCTTTGAGCGTCCTTCGCTGAGCTTGCATTTTGCCAGCACAGACAGACAATGGCCAGAGATCTCATGTCTGCGCAGGCTGAAAAGGAAAAGAGCTCAAATACGCACATACCAACGCACGCACGCACGCACGCACGCACGCACGCACGCACGCACGCACACACACACACACACACAGTGTTGTTCCCCTGTGCTTCACCACAGACTGTGTGAAAACTCAAACAAAGAGCATTCTTTATATCTACTGTGTATACTTCAACGTGACTGACAGATAGGAGCCATATGTGAAATTGTCATAGATGCCATTGCTAACAAAAAGTCAATATACCCTTGTACACTAAAGGGAGAAAAAATAAATGACATAGATTCAATGTTGCTCCAGAGATTTTTTTTGTGGTTTGCATCAAATACGGAATTGAGAAAATGACCCAAATCCTAGGTAGTCAGTTCATTCAGATCATTTTGGAATATTACCTACAAACTCACTGACTGAATCTACTACTGTTCAAATACGGTCTTAAGATACACACACGATAAGTTGCTAGTGGAGTGCGCTACAGGTGTACAACCATTTATCCCTAGACCCCTTTTCTAAGCAGACCCACCTGCGGGGCTCCGGGTGTATCCAGGACCAGATCGGGCAGCTCTCGGAGCAGTTTGTCGAAGGAGTTCTCCATGTCACTGCGGGACAGGACGGGCCCGCACAGGTCTGCCAGCAGCCTGGAGGTGAGCTCTCTGTGGCTGGCTTTGGCCTCCAGGGCCATGGACACAGCCAGCGATGGCACCCCGTTTCTCAGGGGCCCCAGGTTGAGTTCTGCCAGCAACTCCTGGATGTGAAGAGGGCCGTCAACTTGGCTATGGGGCTTCATGGATTTGTTCATGTCTTAACTATGTTTTTTATTCTTAAAATACCTGGTAAAGGATGGAATTCTACAGTGAATGTGTATGTGTGCTTCTGATGCGCATTTAGCACAATCTTTTCTGCACACTTACCGCTACTTCATTTGTGTCTCCGTGTTCAAAGTACTCTTGCACTATGGGGGTGACTGTCTTCTCAAAGTCCCTCTCATCCAGCGGAGGGACCACAGCTTCATACACACAGCTTCCCTGTCAAAACACAAACACATTGCAGGTGACTAACAAGACACCAACCTATACAGTAAATAATAACTTGAAGCTTTTGGTTTACATAAACAAACATAGTAATGCTTGGATAACATTACATTTGACTATTGATGGTGCTATTCCAAACCCTCCGTGTCTAATATATCTACACAACACCACAGTCAGTACCTGAGCTTCGTCATAGTTGGGGTCTTTCACGTCTACCTCCTCCGGTCCATAAACTTCACCAGATCGGCCCCACACACCCTTTCCTCCAGCCCCACCTGTGTACAAAGGTCAGCGACAATATTCAACATGACATCTGGCTAAACCATCATCGTGGCAGTAAGTAAAACAAGCTGTGTTAAGTTAAGTAGCAGCTTTTGAGAGCATTATTGATGTCCATGAAATATAATCCCTAAATAACTTACTTTTTTACTGGCCCGGCAGCCAAAAATATAAACTTTTTCTAAATGTCGGGGATACATTATATGTACAATATTTAAGTTCACTAGATTTGTTTGTTCTATTTTGGTTAACGAGATGAACTGTTGATATATTACAAATACAGATGAAATGAAATTGGGCAGGCCTTTTCATTTTCACTTCACCACAACTTGCACTGGATATCATTTGACCGGGCCAGAAGGCCAGGGATTATGTGTTGTACCCTGCCAGAACAGAAACAGAAAGGGGATGCTGATCTATAGCAAGAAAAACATCTTGAATCACAAGGGTTTTTCATTTGTCACATCAAAACTCATGACAACCGTGACATCATTAAGGGGCGTGTCTAAAGCTGTGAAGACGACAAGAACGAGAAGGAAGGAGACGAAGGCAAAGACAATGTCAAGGCAGCAGAAAAAAAGATATTGAAGTGTTCTGCCGAGGAAACTAAATGCTTGGTGGAGATTTGGGCACAAACTGAATTCCAGGAGAACTTAAGAGGGCAGCGTCATAAAGCACAAGACCATGACATAGGGGGGTTAATCTTTGGTTCCACTTAAACTGGTATGAACGCAGGCTGGTTCAGCATAAAGCACCAAGGTTCTCAGACTCCAGAACGACACCAGAGTCCTATGAGTGGGCAGGAAGGTGATTTAACTCTGAACAATACAATAGATTTTAACCAGCAATGCACCACTTGGTCAGGTGTTGAGCACTAGCATGTTTGCTTAAACACTCAAACAATGCAACTGGCCTGTCCAATGTACTTGTGATGTCCATATCAAATAAAATCTAACGCACAACTGTTAAATGTCCGTACCCCCCGAAAAAAAAAAACACAACCATTCTCTACCTGACTTCCTTATCTCATAAAGCACACCTGGCTATAGTTTATTTTTTATTTTTTTAATATATATTTTTTTATTGTCACAGGGCAATTTATAACACCCAAAGGGGGAATCGTTGCATACACTCAGTATATATATGTGTATATATATATGTGTGTATATATACACACACACACACACACACACACACACACACACACACACACACACACACACACACACACACACACACACACACACACACACACACACACACACACACACACACACACACACACACACACACACACACACACACACACACACACACACACACACACACACACACACACACACACACACACACACACACACACACGGCTATAGTTTATAACAACCAGTTAAGATTTCGGAAAGGTCTTGTCCAGCTGTCAACTGAAGTAATGATGTAGCTGTTTTTATAATAATACATCTAATGTTTTATGGATCTTAATCTCTGTGTTATCAGTACCACGCTAAATTCTGGATAATCCCACTACATGTGGCGATCTGAGGTCAGCACTAACAGACTGCAGAAAGTTTAAAGGTCACATATTATGCTAAATGCACTTCTTAAATGTGTTCTAACATATCCATGGGTCCACGATGTGCCTAGAGACTGCCAAAATATTTTAAAAAAATAACAATCTCTCCTTTTCTCACTCTCCCCATTTCTGAAACCCCCACCCCTCCCCCCCAATATACTCCAGTCAGAATTCTCCTCGTTTCTGACCTCACAAACTGGAAAGCCAGAAGCTTCCACTGTGCAGCCCACACCCCTATTTCTTATTGGTCCACAGCCCTGACAGATAGAGGGCGAGGCGTATCTGGCTTCGCTTCCGGACAGGGGGCGGGGGCAGCTCAAAGATTGTATATTTACGAGGGGAGCTGCAGCTCTTTTTAAAAAATAGGCCATTGTGAGATTAGCTGAACATCAGCATAGTACAATAAATTATCTGAAAGTTTTTTTCAGCAAACAATTAAAGAAAAACGTATTAGGGACCACTAAGACCATATAATATGGTGTATAATAGAACCGAAAAGTGTATAATATGGGAGCTTTAAGAAGCCCTGTTCCAAGCAGCTTGCGTCGGATTCTTGGAAACCAGGGGCCTCTATCAACCTCCTATCATTTAAGCCTCCTTTACCCAACCCTAACCTTAACACTAAACGTCATCGGGGTCAAGGAGAGATGAAAAGGTGCTTCCTTTCGAACATAGGAAAAGACACCACTGTTTAAAATTAATTCGACCCCACTTTCCCTAACCGACGCCATTGCGCGACGGCGAGAATTGCTGACTTAAGTCTCTAGCGCGAGACTACACTATTTTCCGAAAATGGACTACAACAAGCGCTCTTTCGATCCATGCGTTCTTGTCATATTGATTCAATCAGGTTGGTTGCCAACAGAGTGAGAATCACTTAGGTCGGACTTGGCCAAGGGGAATATTTAAGGCCACTTGAATCCCAATTCACATGTGTAAAAAAAGAGGCTACACTTATGTTGATGTTGAAATGAACTGCCCCCAGTAGTCTTCGATAAATGTGAAGTTGGCATTTTATTTTCTTATGGTGTAAAATGATGGGCTACAAAAATAACTATTATTATGTTGGTCTTTTATGAGTTCTTTATTATCTTTATGGGGTATTTTGTTTCAGTCGAGTTAAATCTTCCTCTCTTCGCGTCTCTCGTTCATATTTGTGTAGAGTCGGTAAACTCAGTCGGTGGCCTGTTCGTTTAAATCTTGCCGCCATAAAGGATTATGGGGTACCTTTCGTGAAGGTTGGTCAGGAGCAGCCTATGCTAAAGGAGGGTTAAAGGATGCATAGAGGCTCCTTTCCTAAGCATTTTTAGAATTCGAACCTTCTATCCGCCAAGTACTTCCGGGTCATCTCGTTAGGAAAGGAAATTTCCTATGCAAAAAAGAGAATCCGTAGAGGCCCCAAGAGGTCCCACAGAATGTTGCATATGACATGCTACTTTATTTGAGCAGCCCACATTAGTTGCGCTAACGTGTCCCAGTTCAAGCATTAAAATATGGTTTACACACTGCCTTGCTCTCGCCAGAGTTTCAGCACATCCACCGTATTTGCCTTTCAAAAACTGCAATGCTCAGAACAACAGGGCGTGGGAGTTTGTTATGTAACCAGAATAAGGGAACCAGAACTACACAAGCTCCAGTTCAACACCACACTCTCCATGGAAAGAGCAAAGTGACTGTAGCAGTGGTGTGATGCGTCAGAGGCAGGTCAGAGGATTTATCTTTGGCTTGATATACACTGGATAAGGAACCATAATCCAATAGTCACTTTCACAGCTCTATGCCTAATGCTATTATGAGTAAGGTCAAACACAATAATAAAGCTTTATATCTCTGCAGCTATCTGTGTTCAGATGGATAAGATCGTCTTACTTCTGCAACACAAATAGGGGAGAACGGGGTTGGTAGACACACTTTTTACTCAAAGTAAAAATTTGACATGAAAATCACAAAAAGTCCTCTCACCTCAAATTCAGCAGTCTAACTCCAAGGAGGACTACGTAGGTGAATTCTGATCCCAATTCTGGATATTTCGATACCAAAATTTCACAGACAGCACCTTTTGATGTCGAGATATAATGATTGTGACAACCAACTGTGTGACATATAACCCCGTTCTCCCCCACACATTACAAGTCAAACTCTAACACAGGACAAACCAATGTTGCATTAACACTCCAATATTTCCTGTAAAATAATAGCCAGCTGTCTCTGTAGGCACAACAGTCTATCAAGCATTATTTAACATCGAATGGAAATGTCCGAAAAAAGCTCAGTTGAGCAGATGGCAAGAGAAGAAGAGGGTTCTTTTAAACAAGTGTGACCTGCTAAAGATCACTGAGCCATTTGTTTGCATGCTAACTGGTTTATGTACCATGCCAATTGGTTTATGTACCAAATGTACCAATTGGTTTATGGAACCTGCCAGGAACGCCATCAGCTGATGACAACTGCAGGTCACCACTATGCAATAAGGACACCAGAGGTCCTTTAAATCTTTAAACTTTAAATCGCCTAACGACAGGCAAAAGGTTATCCTTTGAAAATGAGATGATATCGTGCTACCTGATAACATAACACTTTCATATAAAAATAAAGAAATATCATTTATTCAAATGTTCAAACTTCTTACCTTTCTTTGGCAGACCTCTGCCCCGGCCCAATCTGGACTTTCTGTCCAGCAGCTTGCTCTTGGGGCTGGTGGGGGCCACCGAGGTTCCCCTGACCACATCCCCGTTATCGCTGAGAGAGTCGCCCCTGCCAGAGTCCCTGGAGGAGTTCTTCCTCAGCCGGCGCTTGGCCTTGGCCTTGAGACGCGCTTCGTGGATGCTGTTGCTAGACGAACACAGCCAGTTACCATTGACCTCATTGTTTGAGATGACCGGTCTGTTGTTGTCTTCGTCTCCAGATGCAAAGGTGTCACTCAGGTCCTCCGCCTCTGTCGGATTACAAGGAGCACAGGTAAAGAGTGAATGCTTCAGGTTGACACACTATGAGCAAGTAGCCTTTATGTGCAGAACATTCATACACGTTTCTCTGTTGTATTCAATCAATCGATTTGGTATTCAATCAATTTTCAATCTGCAGCCATCCACAAAATGTAAAATGAGAAGCAGAATGAAGTCACTGCCAAATTCAGGATCACTGAACCTGCAGGCAGTGCAAGAATATGAGCAACCGACCACTTCCGCAAGAACCACCTCCCTCCCCCCGGCCCCACATCGGATACAGCTGATCAAGCGTTTAAATCGTTGCGAGTGTCTCTCACTTACCGACGGGGTTTGCGTTCAGCCAGGCCTCGCAGTCGGTTGCCATATTTCAGAAACGAAAAGGAATTTGCAGCAGAAAAGCGTGCAAAAAAATGTTCTAATGATTTCTGCAATGTGGAAGAAGGAACAGACAGTTATTACGCGAAGACATGGTGATCAGCGCAGCAGCTTCCCCTCCCCCCTAGTCATTCAAAGTCACACTGTTGGTAAACAATGGCTAACGTTACGTTAGCTTCAGCGTTCACTGGCAAAGGAAATCTGCGTCAAAACACCACAACGCCTAGTTAAACTGCCTTTTAAAACAATTACAATGTTCGAAAATAAAAGCATTGGGTGTTAGCTACAGTTTGGTGAGTCTTTCTCAGGCATCGCATACTCGCCTGTAAACTGTTGTTACAGGCATCAAAGATCAAATCTAAGTGCACACAACCCGCTAGCTCGGTGCACAACTTCGATAAAAATCGTTAAATTTCTTACAACACTGACATGTGTGTCTATCTCCCTTGCTCTGTCGACACAATAACTAATACAATTACTGACCGTATGTTGTGTCCAAGCTTCAAACTCTGAAACGAAGACTGTTGTTTTTGTTTTATCTGCCCAGCAACGCAGGCACGTAGCTCAGTGTTTTTCTTCTCTGATTGGCTGGGGTTTTAGGGTTTTACAGCAAAGGACCAATCAAAACGCAACACGGGATTTTTCTTCTCTCATGTTCCATCATGGGGTCTGTGCACATTTATAAAGTGCTGCCCCCTAGCTTTGGTGTTGCCAAACAGCTCCCATGAAGTAGGCTACGTTACCGTACACAGGTGATAAACTCTTCTATTTAATTAGCCTATGATAGCAATGATTGAATGACAGTTATTAGGCCTATGTCCAAAGAGCGTTAACCACCACGATCAGGGTCCTATTGCATAAAAGTGGAATTAAGATAAAGCCAGCCTTGACAAAGTCTAGCCTCCATGGGCACTTTGGATTAGTCAGTTGCATAAATGCAAAAAGCAGGGGCGTAGCACCAAATTCTGGGCCCCTATACAAAAAGTCCTGATGGGCCCCCTGAAAGGCGGTCTTACAATAGGCCTTCACATGGCTCTCTGAGCCAGACAACTCCACAATATTTCAATTGACGAATGACCAAATCGTTACCTGTACATGAATACAACCCCTGGTCTAATGACTCTTAATAACCATACACACAGTGTTTCTCACAGGAATTTGGGATACTGTGTTAGGGACCCTGGACCTTCTAGAGGGGTCTGGGGGAATGCTCCCCCGGAAGAAAAATTTGAAACTAAAGGCTAAATCAACTGTGTCCTATGTGAGTTATTTAGTAGCCTACTATTTTATGGAATAATTTGGAGACACAGAATTACCAAAAAGCAGAAAGAAAAAATGTACAGGAGTAAAAAATCCAGTCCGTTTTGTGAATTTTTAAATAATCCCAAAGCTCCTTCCGTCTTTGAAGTATTTTTTTTCTTTTTTCTATGGCTCAATATAGGCCCCTGGTCTTTGTGGCACTGAATTATGTTATTTAAAAAATAACCAAAAAATTTACTGGCTCATGATAGGCCCCTGATCTCCTAGCAAGGGTAAGGGGCCTATCATGAGCCAGTCAATTATTTATTTTTTTGGAATGGCATTGTTCGGGGCCTTCGAAGATCGGGGGCCTATATTGAGCTTGTTTAAAAAATATATATTTGGGGAGAACGGGGTAATCTGAGCCACTTTTTACATTTGCTCCCCTCTAAGCGAGCTAAAATGATTTATCACTCAAATTTACACATTTCCCATTAATTCAGGATATTTCCTAGAAATGGGCGTTAGCAGAATTTTTTCAAGACAAAGGGCAGTGAAAATATGATTGTTTTAAAAAAAAGTTGTCATGTGGCTCACTTTACCCCAGCTGTTGGGTAAACTGATCCACTTACTTTTTCCACTCTGAAACTACCATAACAACACATATTGTAACAGTAAGAATCCTGAAAGCTAGCCACACATTCCAGATCTAATGTCGGACTAGTAAAATAATTATGGGGTTTGGTCAATTAAGCAAAGCAAATTTTCTAAACACTTGAAAGTAACTCTGAACAAAATCAAATACAACAATTCAAAAGGTTTTAATGAGATTCAAATGAAAGATAGAACCAGTTAGATTAGAACACAGTCTGGGGGTCAGAACACAGGACCCTTAGAGCCAGCTTGTGTCTGGGGGTCAAAGCATAGGAAAATCAGAACCAGCGAGAACAGCCTGCGACTCAGAACACAGGAAAAGACCCAACTGGATTATGACATCAGCCTGTCATACTCTACAACTAGGCCTACTCTACATTCCAGCCCTGAAGGTTACAGGGAAAGATGAGAAGGTGTGGTTGCCCCAGGTCGTATTCCTGGTGTATTTCCTTGGCATGATGGCTTTTCTACAATGTGTATGACATTAAAATAAAACATATGTCATGTAATATTATATTAAAATATGTTTAAGACTAAACTTAACTTGTGCCTCATGGTGGGGGAAAGTGAGACAGTGGCTCACTTTCCCCCACAGCATTTGGCTCACTTTCCCCCACCACCACAATTTGAGAAAAAACTACCTCTCTTAGCATTTCAGGCTAATCTTTAGCTAATATCATCACATGGTTTTTATATGTTGGTAGTTCATCAACACGTATGATAGAAGTTTTTCTACGTGAATACATTTGCTTTAGCACAACAGTTGATTAAGTTGACAGCAAGAAAATTTACTTTTACATGCAAAATACCTATTTTGGTGAAAAAAACATGCTTACCACAGCACCATGAGGTCCTCTCTTTCAGGGCCATGCGGAAATGAGAGGGGCTTGAAAACATATATCTCACATGACCACAAATGTTTTCCGTTGCCTAGATACAGGGGGTAGCCCACATTACCTGATGCCTCAGATCCCCCCGTTCTCCCCTATACATATTTTTTTTATGGCCCCCACCCCCAAGACTGTCGCACTTGTACCCGCAGTCCGACGGCCCTGATCCTGACTGCACTCTTCTCAACTCTAGAGACATCTCCCCCATTTCTACCTGTAGTGCTGCTGTTGGAGTTGTTTTTATTGCACCATACATACCCTCAAAGCCTGATACAGTGTACTGTTCAGACCTGTGTGCCCAAATCTCAGTCTTGATAGAACCGACTCCTCTCTTCTGCTCTTACCTCCACATCTCATTTCTCCCACTTTCCTTTGGACTCTAGAACCATCATCCATTCCACTCTTCCTCCCACTGCTTTTGCCATCTCCTATTCAGTATTTGCTTAATCATGCCTTTCATTTAAGTTTTACCTATACTTATATAAATTGTGTTTTTTTTTGTAACATATTTTGCAAGCTTATCTGCCATTTCATTTCCTCTTATCCCAATGTGTGCTGGAACCCATAAAAATACAACTATAAAGCCCCATCATTTGAATACGGTACAATGTTTGTTGCACCTTCCAGCTCTGTGGAAGAAGTCAATTATAACTCCAGTGCCTAAAAAGCCCTGTGCCACAGTAAACAACCATTTCCGTCCCGTAGCTCTCACTTCGATTGTTATGAAATGTTTTGAAAAATTTGTTGTGTCACTGCTCAGAAGCTAGATGTGTACCAGTTTGCGTATAAGCAGGAATGCAGTACTGACGATGCAATCCTTTGCACCTTGCACTTTATCTCCAAGCACCTTGAGAACACAAACGCTTATGCTATAATTTTATTTGTTGATTTCAGCTCAGCTTTTAATACAGTGCAAAGTCACATACTCTTAGAGAAGCTCAAAGACATGAGTGTAAACACCACCTTGATCAAATGGTTCTACTCTTTTTTAACGAACAGAACACAGCAAGTGAAGGTCAACAGAACACTGTCAGACACCAAACACTGCAACACAGGAGTCCCACAGGGTTGCGTTTTATCACCAACCCTGTTCACATTGTACACCAATGACTGTAGGACTGTGCACCCTAACAATTATATGGTGAAATTTGCGGACGATACCGTGCTCCTGAGCCTTCTACACAAGGATATGGACCCTTCTGTGTACCAGGATGAGATAGACATATTCATTAAGTGGTGTGATACCAACCATCTTATTCTAAATGTGACCAAAACACAGGAAATGGTTTTGGATCCGAGGAAAGTGACTGACCATGAGCCAGTGGTCATCAAAAATCAGGAAATCACCCAGGTATCCTCATATAAGTATTTAGGGGTTCACATTGACAATCTTCTCTGCTGGAAGACACATATTGACAACCTGTGCAATAGACTGCAACAGAGGCTATTTTTTTGCGAAGACTAAGACTGTACGGCGTAAGCAGCCACATCATGATGATTTTCTACCGTGCCATTGTAGAGAGCATCATTAGATATGGGATCACCTCATGGTTTGGCAACCTAACCGTTAAGCTAAAAAGCAAACGGGCCGGTATGCATAAAACGGCAATGAAAATCGTAGGGAGGAATGAATATGAGCTTATACAGAGCATCTATGAGCAGGCAGTTAGGAAAAAAGCAAAGAAAATAATTTCCAACTCACAACACCCACTCTTCCCTGAATATGAAACCCTGCCATCAGGGAAAAGACTCCGGGTGCCGCTATGTAAATCTAACCGCCTTAAATTGTCATTTGTCCCAGCCTCCATTAAACTGACCAACAATGTGCAATAGAATAATGTGCAATAAATAGGTTAGCACTTTAGCACATAGTACTTTAGCACATAGCACTTTATCCATGAGCTCTAGTGCAATGCACACTGGTACCTTATTTCCATACTGTAGATTTTTTGTATGCTTTACATCAAAGTGCCATTTAAGTACATGAAGCTCCATGTTCTCAATGTTTAAATGTTAGTTTATCTGGTTGTGTTTGTGTCTGTGGTTGTGTTTTTGTTCTGTTGTACTCTGTATGTTTCAGAAAGCAATGATGCACTGTGCCCAAGACCAATTTCCCCACGGGGACAATAAAGTTTAACCTAACCTAACCTAACCTCAATCACAATATCTGGTCTGCTTTCGGAACGGTTGTACTGTAGGCTCTTCAATGCTGAACTGGAATCTGAGCAAATAACTGACCTTAATGGCCTGTTGTCCTCCACCCACTGCACTGCCAACAGTATTGCCAGCAGTTCACATGTACAGTCATATGAAAAAGTTTGGGAACCCCTCTCAGCCGGCATTATAATTGACTCTGCTTTCACACAAAAAAGATAAAAGTGGTAGGTCTTTAATTTACCAGGAACAGCTAAGTACTGGGATGTTTTCCAAACAAAGATTTTTTGAAAAGCAGTATTTAGTTTTATGAAATTAAGTAAAATGTTAAAAACTGGCTGTGCAAAAATATGGGAACCCTTGTGGTCTTGCTGATTTTAATGCATGTAACAACATGTAAAACTGTGGACTTTAAACACAAAATTGGTTGGATTATGTTGTTAAGCCTTGAACCTCATATAAAGGTCTGTTTAATCATGATCAAAGGTATTTTAGGTGCCTAAATGCAAGTTCTACTTCTCTTTGACTCTCTGCAGAAGTGAGACATTATGCGATCATCAAAACAGCTCCCAAAAGATCTTAAAAACAAAGATTATTCATTGTCATGGTTTAGGGGATGCTACAAGAAGCTTTCCCAAAGGTTTCAATTGTCAATTTCTACTTTAAGGAACGTTGTCAGGGAATGGAAGGACACAGGCACAGTTGCAGTTAAACCCAGGTCTAGCAGACCAAGAAAAGTACAAGAGCGGCATATGCGGCGGATTGTGAGAATGGTTGCACACAACCCAAAGATCACCTCCAAAGACCTGCAAGAACATCTGGCTGCAGATTGTGTATCTGTACATGGTTCTACAATTCAGTGCAATTTGCACCAAAACATCTGTATGGCCGGGTGATGAGAAGGAAGCCCTTTCTGCGCCCACGCCACAGATACAGTTGCATGGAGTATGCAAAAGCTCATTTAGACAAGCCAGATTCATATTGGAAGAAAATGCTTTGGACTGATGAGACAAAAATTAAATTATTTGGTCTTTATTAAAAGAAGATGTTTTGGTGCAAATTGCACTGAATTGTTGAACGATGTACAGATGCACCATCTGCAGCCAGATGTTCTTGCAGGTCTTTGGAGGTGATCTGTGGGTTGTGTGCAACCATTCTCACACTCCTCCACCTATGCCGCTCCTGTTTTTTTCTTGGTCTGCCATGCCTGGGTTTAACTGCCACTATGCCTGTGTCCTTCCATTTCCTGACAACGTTCCCTACAGTCGAAATTGACAATTGAAACCTTTGGGAAAGCTTCTTGTAGCCTTCCCCTAAACCATGACAATGAACAATCTTTGTTTTTCAGCTCTTTTTGGAGCTGTTTTGATGATCCCATTCTGTCTCACTTCAGCAGAGAGTCAAAGAGAAGTGCAACTTGTATTTAGGCACCTAAAATAAATGTTCTCATGATTAAACAGACAATTCTATGAGGTTCAAGGCTTAACAACATAATCCAACCAACTTTGTGTTTAAAGTCATCAGTTTTACATGCTGTTACAGGCATTAAAATCAACAAAACCACAAGGGTTCCTATATTTTTGCACAGCCAGTTTTTCACATTTTATTTTATTTCATACAACCAAATACTGCTTTTCAAAAAATCTTTGTTTGGAAAACATCCCAGTACTTAGCTGTTCCTGGTA
The DNA here is from genome assembly GCF_949987685.1 of Ammodytes marinus. Classification (NCBI taxonomy): domain Eukaryota; kingdom Metazoa; phylum Chordata; class Actinopteri; order Uranoscopiformes; family Ammodytidae; genus Ammodytes; species Ammodytes marinus. Next base: position 32,629,845 of record NC_137235.1, read on the forward strand.
AATAAAAAGACATACCACTTTTATATTTTTTTTGTGAAAGCAGAGTCAATTATAATGCCGGCTGAGAGGGGTTCCCAAACTTTTTCATATGACTGTATAAACTGATACGTCATTATTAACCCTCTTCCCTACCTTCACTCGAAATTCCGGTACAGTCAAAGCTACCCCTACTTTGTTAACTGAGTCCTTAGACGCATCTGTATACATTTGAACATAGCTATAGAATTTGTCTATGTACTCCTGTATTAATTGTTTATTTCTGTTTTTGTATTCTAATAATGATAAATCCACTGTAGCATCTGGCAAAATCCAAGGTGGAATTATAGGGATAGGTACTGTGGGAACTACGTTTAATTTATCTATTCTAAATTGTACTGCTCTCTGGTTCGCTGTCCATCCAAAACTTTTTGTTTACCTTATCTACTTTTCCAAGAAGGTTTTAAAGTGCTTTGTGCTCCTGAGGTTAATCCAGTAGTTCAAGGACAGCTGCTCTCTTCTCAACTGTGAGCATTTCCCCTATTTCTACCTGTAGTGCTGCTGTTGGAGTTGTTTTTATTGCATCTGTACATACCCTCAGCCTTATCTATTTTTTTAAGAGATGAATTTCTGCTGACCCATACACTACACACCCATAGTCTAACACAGATCTGACTAACCTAGTGTATATAGCCTTTAACGTTCTTCTGTCTGCCCCCCACTCATACCCAACTAAACACCTCATTACATTAAGTATTTTTTTGCACCTGTCCACAACCTTCTTAAAATGTACTGCCCATGTAATCTTCTCATCAAACCATAAACCTAAAAATGTATATTATTTTACTCTCTCCAACTCCTGGTTGTATATTTTTAATTTAACCTCACTCCCACTTTTCTTCCTAGTAAAAAACATTATATTTGTCTTTTCCACTCTGCATGTGACGTCAATCACAATTATACGTTTGCAGAGATTAACCTAGAGTGTGCGCGTGCACATAGACTGATGTGTAGGGGTAGGGGAGAAAATGATAAATGGGATTGGCCCTAATTGGTGTCCTTGATGTAATTGTGCACGTTGTATCCAACGAAAGAATGGGTACAGCAGCTTTTTGGGAAGAAAACGCCCAAATGCTCCAAATAGAGAGACCTCCCTTCTTTCGAAGCGAACATCCAATCCTCTTCCACTTTGATGCACAAGCAACTCTTTAAAAGCTGTCCACAATTCATTACCATCTAACATTATATTACAGCACAGGAATGACTACTCTTTCACGTGCCAGTAACATGCATTTGCAAAAGTGAACTATGCGCTTTTAGACCTCGCAAAAAGCCCTCAATCCTGTATCGTTTTTTTGGTCACAGTAACATCGAAAAGTATCCAAATGATGGCAATCATGAATCATTTTACGACAGCATGCTTGGAGAATCTTCAAGGCAACCGGCTGAGTAAGCAGCTGCCTTTTATTCTACGCGCTTTGCACAATAAGGCCGCAGCCAGCGAAGCTTTGGCGATCTCCGCAGGAGGCGAAGAAGCCATGCCTGAAGGATTGATCAAACTGGCGCAAGTCGGAGAGAAAACCAGAATCAAGGCCCTTAGTGAGATGCCTGGACCTAGCACCGTATCCAATTTGATTGAGTTCTTCTGGAGAGACGGGTTTAGCAGAATTCATGAAATTCAGGTAATCTTCTTGTCTGAAGTTTGTATTTCTTTGGTGCTTCGTCATGTATTGTCTGACAGATGAAATGATCTCTTGTGCTTCCCACCAATGGCATAGAGCCTATATCTTCTCAGCGTCAGCCAATATTGCCACTATGCGTAAAATGGCACAGACCATTGCGTAAAAGCGCAGCAGGGGTTTGACCGCTGGTCAGCTTTCCCCTTCCAGGCAGAGTATGAGTTTTGTAAGTCTTCACGTGAGATACATGAAACACTGACAGTGTAGCAGGCAATGTTCAGAAACGCTTTGATCTCTATCTGTAGACAAAATTATTTTAGTATGTAGTGAGAGAAAATAGAACATGTACTATTCTTGGCCCTATCCTTTTTTCATTGTACATGTTACCACTGGGGTCAATTATAGCAAGGCACAACCTTTCTTTTCATTGCTATGCAGATGATTTGCAAATATACCTGCCAGTGAGGCCAAACAATAACAGTGCACAATGTTTGTTGGATAGTGTTGTCGACATTAAGCAATGGTTGGCCCAAAATTTTCTTGATTTAAATGAGAAAAAAACCGAATGTATCATGTTTGGGGATACTGCGACGGCTGACTTGGGCATCTTGTCCTCAAAAGTGTCTCCAACTGTCAAAAATCTGGGAGTGACCTTAGACAGCTACTTCAGGTTTGATGAACAAATTAGCAATGTTGTTCGAACCAGCTTTTTCCAGCGACGTCTTCTGGCCAAAGTCAAAATGTTTTTAAGCCGATGTGACCTCGAGAGAGCCATCCACGCTCTTATAAGTTCAAGGCTAGACTACTGCAATGCGCTTTATGTTGGCGTCTCCAAGAAGTCGCTAAGTCGCCTGCAACTCGTGCAAAATGCTGCTGCCCGTCTTTTAACCAACACCAACAGACGGCAGCACATCACACCAGTTCTTAACTCCCTTCATTGGCTTCCTGTCCTTTTTAGAATTGATTTTAAACTTTTATTTTTATTTTTTAAAGCTCTTAACGGCCTCGCCCCACCATATTTATTTGAGCTTTTAACCATCCGAAATCCTGGTCGAGTCCTGAGGTCCACCGATCAACTGTTGCTGGAAGTGCCCAGGTCAAGATACACGCACTGGGGTGACCGAGCCTTTTCTGTTGCTGCCCCCAGGCTCTGGAATAAGCTCCCCACTGACATGCGTCTCATTTCTGACCTGGGCCTCTTTAAATCCAGGCTAAAAACCTATTTATTCAGGATGGCTTTTAATACACAGTAGCGTGATGACACTTTGATCTTGATCTTATCTTGTTTTGATCTTGTTTGATTTTGTCTTGTTTGATTTGATCTTATGGTGTTTTATCTTGCTCAATCCTGTAAAGCACTTTGGTACACCGAGAGGACTGTTGTAAAGGGCTGTATAAATAAAGTACATTTACATTTACTGTGTTTAAAGCAAAGAGTTTTATACAATAGCAAGAGCCGCTCCGGAGGATCACTGAGGACAGCATACGCAGAGTATTTTGTCAAGAGTGATATCGTTTGAAAGTATCACATCTTTAAAGCACATTTGCGCCACAGGGGGCAGACATTTGAATGAATCTTTCATCAGCATTTGGAAAGCAATGGCTGTGTTCGGAAAGCCATACTAACGTCCTATTCATACTCATTTTGACTTCAATTTGAGTATGTGACGGTTGGGTATGCGAGTTTGGGTATGCGAGAAATTCTGAACTGAATGAAAACGAGTCGACAACATGAATGAAGTAGATAATTTACAGTGAACACGTCCTCCTCTGATGGAACAGATAGCTGTGTGAAGGTCCGGGTGGGTCAACAGACACTTCATCAAACACAGGCTCAGTCAGGTCACTCACATCTGTAAAACATGGCACATCCAATGTAACATCATGTAGCTGACATGTATCATACATCTGTAGTTATGGCAAAGAAACTGAGGAGATTAGTTTTTTCTTCCATTATAAAATAAGATAGGCTACTAATAAATTCAGTATAGCCATGGCTCAATAAGCAACTAGTTCTGAGTGATACTGTGCTGTTTGGACAGGAAACAAACACCAGCAGAGGCAATTTAGAGTATTCTTGTCTGTATACACATTACACTGGAGATATATACTGCTGCTGCTTGTACTTACATTTCGGACAGATGGTGTCTCAGTCTTCCTGCACACAGTCTCCTCCACAGTCCAGTAAAACGGCTTTAATCACACTTTTAGATTGCCAACATTTGCTACACAGCGTAGGCTAGTGTAGATGGAAAGATAACCTTAATAGCACTGTGAGTCAAAATCATGGCCAAAGTCTGCATAAACAACAAGCCTGTCTGGACGTGTGCATCAATTTTAAGTGTCCTCTGGAAACACTTACGGAAGCACTTCCGTCGTGTTTCGGCCTACTTCCGTTGTGTTTTGGGCTATTTGCAGCGTTTTTCTAAATGCTGCGCATGTGTTGTCAAATTGATGAAGATGTTTTCTTAATTTGCTTGTGTTTTCTCTTCTTGCATGTGTTTTCTGATGTTGCAGTGCTGTGAGCTCTCAGGGCCACCGTACTAATGTCTGTTTTGATGGTTTTTATCATGTTTTATCACACTTATGGATCTGAGATGATGCTAGATAACTCGCTGCTTGAAGACTGCAGTGCATTAATGTGGTGACGTAGGGACGAGCGAGGGGACTGCTAACTGCAGTAACTGACAGGAAGTTAGCTAAAAGAACCATTCCGCTTACAGCACCTTTAAGACATTAATGGCTGTGTGTTGAGTTATTTTGAGGGGACAGTAAATTTACACTGTTATATAAGCTGTACACTGACTACTTTTCATTGTATCAAAGTGTCATTTCTTCAGTGTTGTCCCATGAAAAGATATAATGAAATATTTGAAAAAATGTGAGGGGTGTACTCACTTTTGTGAGATACTGTAGGTGTAAATTAGTAACAGGGGTCATAAGGCACCATTACACCATAGCACGATTTGAACCTGCAATCACATGCAATGTAACAAAATAACTCCATAAATTCTAGCTAGACCATTTACATATCCACTTGCAATGCCTTTGCCATATGGAGTAAGAAACTATATGGAGGGCAAGCAAAAGCTCCACCACCTTCCCCGTACAGCAGCTTTAGCAGCACTAAAGTGCATCTATCCATCCATCCATCCATCCATCCATCCATCCATCCATCCATCTATAATTCATTCTGAATTATTAAATAATAATTGTAGGCTAATTACATAGCAGTTATGACGTAAAACTATATTTTATTGAAACTGACAAAAACATTCTGTAGTTTCAAATTACATAATAATTGACATATTTTTCCTACTTAAACGAGATGTGTGGAACCTAAAAAATATATATATACAATCTCTTAGGTAAGGATAGGCTATGTACACTCTTTGGTGGTTCATATGTAGTATACACACTATAAGTCTAAGTCTGATCATTGTAGAATGATATGTTGTGCACCCAGATGTTTTTGGCCCCAACACTAGGGGGAGCTCTTTCACAACACTCCAACCCTATCATAATCTAGTGTAGAAAATGGGTTGATCATGGATGGTGTACTGGGCCCTTTCTGTGGGGATGTTTATGACTAAATGTTCTGCATAAAATACACAATATAAACAGAAATATTTTAAATAAGTTTATTAAAGTTTTTTTGCATCAAAAATTATAGGAATAGTTTAGCAAAGATAACAACACGTTCACTGATGTCACAGTATCAGTATTCACAGTATAGAAAAACAGAGTCTGGCTTGATCATCATTTAGTAACACTGAATAACTGTAACATGAAATATTGTTTAGATCTGCTAAATTAAATACATGGTCCAGTATAATAATTCTTCAATATTTCAGGCATGACAAATGTTGGCAAATATGACTGTGATTGTTAATTGTAAATTGAATCCAACATGAAATATCAAGAAGGTGAGGTTATTTTGCATATAGTTAATTATGTACCTAATTGTTGTACAGAGATCCTGTCAGAGAGATATTGTAGTGCATCGACTGGCACAAGATACAAATAAATCTGTTCTACGATAACAAAAAAAAACCTGAGAATCACCCTCAGTTTTTTTCAACTGAGTAAAAACATTCTTAACAAATATTTTAAGTTATTTTACAACTGTAATTGAGTATAATTGATTTAAAATCCACAAATGGACCAACAGAAGCCCATACTGTAAAAGTTTTCACTCTCAGTAAGAAGATATTGTAAATACATTTCACAAAAAGCAACAAATCTATAATATCACACGCAACCAAATAAAACTGTATGAAAAAAAAAGAAAATAAATATTGAAGCCTCATTATACATGACACTTCAGTAATGTACATGATTTAGAGCATCCAAGCATCGCTCAATCCAGAGTATCACAACAGATGCAATTTTTTCACATACTCTATCTTTTGTGTCACATCCTGTAGTCGTCCATCACTCTGCCCAAACAGCGCACATTAGAGCTGCAAGGGTTATTCCATTATTAATCCATTATTAAATTAATTAATCCGCAACTATTTTGTTAATCGATTAATCGTTTCGAGTCATTTTTTTAATAAAGAATGTTCAAATTCTGTTTTCAGCTTCCCAAATGTGAACTATTTCTGGTTTCTTTAATCCTCTTATGACAGTAAACTGAATATCTTTGTGTTCTGGACGTAATGATACATATGAGGAAGTCAACATTGGCTTTGGAAAACTTGTCAACATTTTTCACCATTTTCTGCCATTTTATGGACCAAAGCACTAATCGATTAATAATCGATCAATCGAGAAAATAATCGACGGATGACTCGATTATCAGAATAATTGTTAGTTGCAGCCCTGGCACACATACATGAATCCTTCCTCTGTGGTTCCCTGTGCAAGACCTAAGAGGTCGAGCTGATGTCACTGTGCAGCTGAGGGATCGGCAGTTGAACCTGACAGACTGACCTCTGACAGCTGGGACAGGTATTTCTGTGAATGGGGGGGGGAACAAATTAACAAAGAAATAAATAAAAGGTGACAAATATTATTGTGGATGAACTGACATTCACAAAGGTCTTTCCCGCTAACAGGCAGTCATGTCATGTGTGGCAGTTACCCTAAATGAAAGATATCACTTTTCAACAAAAGTCAGGACAGAAAGCGGCGTCTTGATTGACGTCAGCATTTCAGTCAAACAACCATCCATCCAGTCCTTTCTACCACTAGTGTATTTGAGGCAATTGTAAAATGACTCATTGAAACACTCGCTAAAGGGCTGACGAGCCTATTAATGCTGTTGGACACATTAATCGAGTGCAACTAATGTTGGTTGGATAGAATAGATGAAACTATTTAAGTGTGTGGGATACACAAAGAGTTAAGTGACTGGGACACAGAGTTAAGTGACTGGGACACACCTACTTGAAAACTTGAATACTGTGTCAACTGGTATTTAATTGCTATTTAGTTGCCAACTCTCAAATTTAGTGAAAGAGACTTCAGTCCGAAGAGACATGGAAGTGATCAGCCAACATGATGATAGGTAATCTTTAATCTTGATGTATTTTCTTTGTTTTTACTATTTCTTAAATGCAATTTCTTATGTCTGATCTTGATGTTTTTATGCCCCTGTGAAGCACTTTGAATGTCCTTGTGTCTGAATTGTGCTATAGAAATAAACTTGCCTTGCCCTTGCCTTTAAATGCAAAAGAAAAAAAATCTAAAACAAAAACATACATCTGTTGTTGAAGTTAAGCTATGTAGATGAAAAAGTAAAACAAATCTATGTTCAAAGGAACAAAGCCCAATCCACACACGCACAGACACACACACAACTTTGACGGACAGCACAACTGTTAAAAGTGTTTTTTCCCTCTTGAAATGTAATCTATCGTATGTTAGGGATTGCTGTTCCCCCGGCTTGCCTCAGCTGTCAAGCAAAGGACGAAAGAAATGCAGGAAGGAATGGTGCTGAATGGCCAATAATCAGAAACCTAACACAGCTGCAAGTTTACAGGCGATGTGTAGGTTCGTTTGTGTGTGTCTTTGTGTTTTTGCTAGGACATTCTCTGGGTTGTTTTACTATCTAACTGCGTCGGTGCGTTTTCATTCTTGACAAATGTGTTGATAATTTTACAGTTTATTTTTTACAGTTTAGTCTATAAAATGTCAGAGAGTTCCCAGAGCCCAGTGTGTTGTCATGAAATGACTTAGTTTGTCTAACAAACAGCACAGGGCACAAAAACCTTTTTTTTAAAGACATAGATACATCTTCATACACCAAGACGAAAAAGAATCCTTGATTAAGAACTCAAAATTGATTTAAGACTATTAACTCATTGTTTAATCACTATTCAACATATCTAAGGAAGACATGTGTTTAGATACAACGCATTTACTGTATGGAATATTGATATTGTCGTACAACTTCTACGGTACAGTACTGGATTAGCTTTTGCCCTCCTGTTTTTGATTAAACACTTACAGTAAGATTCAACCCCACAATAATAAAATAAATATATAACATGCATGTGCTGGAGGTATGAGCACGAAGGCATAACTCATCAACAGGTGGCGTAAAACACAAATACATACCCCCCCACACACACGCACACACACACACACACACGCACACGCACACACACACACACACACACACACACACACACACACACACACACACACACACACACACACACACACACACACACACACACACACAGTTATTAATAAGATCCAAATATCTTTATCATCATGGTCCTCCTTGTCAGGACTGTGCAGAGCGTACCTGCAGGTTCCTGTAGTGTATAGTGCTGCGGCAGTGAGTGCTCTTTGCAGTGTCCTCGCTGGTATAGAACATTCCACAGAGTTTACAGTAGAAGCCAGTCCTTGGCACGATGAACTCTACTCCTATGAGACAGCGAACACAACCATTAGAAATCAGCACCTGACAGAAGAGACTTCTCACAGAGTTTTTGCAGTAGACGGTACCTGTGGCAATATTGCAATCCTGTGGATTACATGTTGCACCTTAAGTTTTAGTTTTGGAATAGTGATATTTTGTATGTATAGCTTTGTATCTACTCTAGAGTCTGAACAAAAGATTGATAATAAAAATATACTAGTATTGTATTTACTGTACATGTCATACTCACGGTACATCTTATCTTTAAACTATTGCTTTTCTCATTCTCTTTTATTCAAATTGGGTTTCCTTTCCATGATGACTTCTGTGTGGAAAGGAAAATCCAAAATAACACAAGGTTACATCATCTGACATCTGGGTGCTGCCCTCACTACACACCTCACTCATTCAGACTACAACATGAGACGGCCGTTTAGATTTAATTCAAGTATCAAATTAAACAAAAAAAAATATATTAATATGAAAAAAGGACAACATATAAAACTGAAAACTTAAATTAAAAAAAATTTATTTAATTTTTTTAAATTGTTAACTAGTGTATCCTTAATGCCAGCTGATACTCTGTTTGTATTCCAGCACTTTTATACTTTGAGTAGGCTTACCGGCAATTAGACAGCGAGAACAAGCATACATGATATTTTAGTTCAGGTGAGAACCATGGTACATTTTAACAACACATATTCATCTGTCAACATTTCCATTTCATGATTAAATTAGTCCCAGCTACAGTATGTCTCTGTAATGGTGTGCTATAATCATTGTCTAAGATAATTCCTTAATTGTTGTTTTAACGGTGTGAAATTACAATATCGAGTACCAGATTTATTTTAAGTCGACGTTGTCGCAGGGAGTTTGCAGTGAAGAGAGAGAAGGAGACCGACACACAGAGAATGGGAGAGAGACTAGAGAAAAGCCTTCATTAATCTCTGCAGCTGTCGGCATTACTTCATGAGCTCACTGGCATAAACTAACCTAAACTTAAGGTGGGCTGTCTTATGGTGGAGCAGCTATGAATGAGTTAATGTAGAGAAATAAATATAGTTACTTACTACACACAATTAACAAGTTGCGTGACTTGCCCACCCAGCTTTTACAAACAAGATCTTGAGGTGTTTTCTTTTTTTACTACACATTTTTGAGGGATGCAAAATATCGGCAATTATTGTTATCGGCAAAATACGAAAGAATATTGTGATTTTATTTATTTTTTGTCAATATTGTATTGTCTATGTTAGTCTGCATGCAGCAGGCTCGACCCTGGCCATGTGCTCTGCTGTGTCATTGTAGCCCTAATAATAATAAAATAGTTATCTCTCAGGGGTGCATTTCACAACCTGATCATGGAAAGACGTCAGCAAGTGGCCAAGCAATTCCAACCAATTAGAGTGCTAATGCAACAGGTTGTCAATGCACTTATTAATGGTGTACATGATAACACTTTATCTTTAGGACTAAGACCAAAGGCTCAGGACTCCCTGAACTTCTCTCTGATTAAATATAGACCAGCTAAAAGGCTCCTGGACTGTCCAGCCACAGACATATGATACAGTCTTCATCACTGTTGCTACTGCTAAATCTTTTAATACATAATGTCATATTACACTGTATTATGTTCCGTGTATTCCTGTATTTAAAAACACTCATGGTTTTGAATCAGAGTGATACTAAAACTTGTCATGCTTACCTAAAGGGATGCTGTGTTCACTGACAGCTTTGTCCTGTTCCCGAGATGGCGAGGGAGACTCAATCTCTGTGAAAGACACAGAAATGATGAAAAAGGCAGGAAGGCAGGATACAACCACTAGGTCTACATTAGGTAAAAGATACCCAAATGTTTGTGCAAAAGCACCGAAAAAGTGGGGGTTTTCTTCTCCAAACTTCCAACATTCTTGATGTAACTGAACTCTGGATCTACTAAGAACATTTGACATCTCTTTTGAAATTTACCTTTTTTAAGACTGTCATCCTTGTGGTGAACCCCGTTATTGATTGTTTCCATGACCTGTCCTACTTGCATGGTTTTGCTGTCCTCCGTTACATGACTTTGATTTTCCCTGGGCTCCACTGATGGCCCACATTTGTTTACTTCATCATCTAAACATGTCTCTTCCAGTGCAGCCTTGAACTCTTCACTGGGGAAGTCACTAAGGATGGCAAGGGGCAAGTCAGCAGCCATTGGAGTGAGTTTCCTGTCTTCAGGACTGGTCGGGTTTAGATCATCCCCTGGTTTCTCAGTTACAGATGCTTCTGTCTGGTCTCCAGCCTCCTCAGATGACTGTTCCTGGTTTGACTTTGGGTAATAGGTGTCCTGTGCCTCCAAGATGGAGGAAGCAGTTGGCAATTTGCGCTCCTCCACGGCTTCTTCCCCTGCGGACTCTTTGGGGCAAGATGTGTATTTTTCCAGCTCAGGAAGGTCTGGCTCAATTATGGAATCATCTTCTCCTCCCACTTCGTCTACAGTGACCAGCTCCTCCATGTTTTTAGGATACCAACACTCTTCATCGGTGTCATCTCCATTTTCCAACTCCTTCACCTTAGACAAGGGATCAAGAAGAGAGCTGTTAATACTCTATTCTTTTAAGCTGCAGGTTACTGTAGTTGGGAGTAAACAAGAGTACAGTTAACCTGTGGGTTTAAGAAGGCCCTGTAGGACTGATATGGAGATCAAAATGCTTACTTACAGTGTCTCTATCTTCACTACCTTCAGGAGCCTCTTTTGGCTTATTGGTTCGCTGAGGTGACACCGATTTTTCTTTTGACTGTGGATCCTAGGAAAAGATAAAACTTGCTCGAAAGATATTCCAAGTAAAGCAGGTATACAATTATGTACATCTAGAAAAGTTACTCACTGTGCTTCCAGTAGTATCCTCTGAAGTGGTGTTCTTCTTGCTTGTCTTTTTGCTCCTGCCCCTGCCTGGTGAACTCTGCCTCTTGTCTTCTAGTGCCCTGCGAGGTGGCTCCTCAGTCATGTCAAAATCAGAATGCCTCGATCTACTGTGGTACTCACCAACATCCCTCCTCTTTGGCTTTGTGTCATGCCTTTGGTATGGAGGTCTAGGAAGCTTGTCTGACTTGTACATTTGATCAAGCATGTAGAAATCGTCTTCCATGTTCCTGTAAGAGTTGAAGGACACATCTTGAGGGCTGCCTCGTGGGTGCCAGTCTCTGTTGCCCCTCATCCCTTCACCTCCTCCTCCTCCGCGCTCATCTGCAGATCTTGAGCTGATATGATCCAACGGTTTCTGGAAAGCCTTCCGACGATCTACTGCCCGTCCGTTAGGCCGATCATCATCTGCGTTGCTACCGTTCCTCCATGGGTCATCCCTCTCTCTTTCGTCCTCACCCCTTCTTAAGTGCGATGACCAATCCCAAGAGCCCCGGCGGGGGCCCAGGCCATTGCTGCCTCTCTCCGGACCCCTGCATGCAGCCCCCTGGGGGCTGTGTGCTGAGCTGCATGAAGTAAAACTGGGGCTGTGGGAATGAGGACTCAGAGAGCGGCTGATAGGGCTGCGGGAGCGTGCTCTATCTGGCATGTAGCTGGAAGAGATGATTACGTGGTAGATTACATGGAGAAATATTCTAAAGCTGTACTTCTTGTTGTCATTTGAAGATCAGAAATATATCACACTGTTCAAAAGTAATAGTCATAATCATAAGTGAAATTCTCTACGCAATCATTTACGTTTTACTTTTCTCAATTAATGACTCAAATAAGCAAAAACAAGCATTTCATTTGAGACTAAGGCAGAATAAAAAGTGGCCTTACTGTTCATGTTCTTGTATATCATCCCTCTCCCGCTGAGAGCTGATATCCTGGATGATCGTTTGCACATCTTTTCCTGGTTTCTATAAAGGAAAGGAATTCATATTTAGTATGGTACATTTGGTTATAATAAACGGCTGTTTACTTTGTTCTTCAGTCTTACCTTGAGTTGCAGCTCCTTGTACCTCTTAGACATTCGTATGAGAAGTTTCTGATTGTTAATCATGGCTGGAGTAAGTTGGTAGTATTGAACCATGGCCTGAGCTGCCTCAACATATGCCATCTCCAGAAATGCCTAATGGGAGAACAGAAAATTGCTGTAAACCTTCTGACAGTTATATGATCTTTACTGCAGGGCATATTTCACACCTTAGACTGGATGCAAGTGAATATTTAAATATCAACATCATAAGGTATGGCTATCATATTTCATGACCACATTAAATCACTAGAACAGTCGCCTTAGTCCCTGAAACTAATACCATGATTTTAGTATGAATGCTTAAAATTTGATAGGGGTGATATTAATGTTGCCTTTCAGTTCTGGTAGCTGACACATCGGAACCTTAGTAAGTTGTCATGTACTAGTAGTTAAACAGCCAGTTAGTTATGACAAACTACAATATATCACATAACAGCTTTAGCAGAAAAAGACTGTAATTCTAAAAATGCACATGGACAATTTGGTGATTTACATTGTGACACATTTCTTCCAAATTAAAATATTCAACACCTTTTTTTAATTGATTTTGAGTTTAAACCAAGGTAGTATATACACTTCAAGGTGCTGCCATTGGTTATAGAAGCCCTTTGACCAACAGAATGTCAGACATGCAGCTGTACTTTGATAACGCATGCACAAATGCCAATATAAAGAACATTTTAGTGAACCTGGACACTTATTTTTGTTTTTAACCTTCTTGTAATAATGTACTCAATATATGATGCTCTGAATGTGTGTGTCTGAAACAAGTGTTGAAGATTAACAGCCATTAAAATGATAATTGCTGACTTCCGGCTATGGCGGCGAGGCGAGCAGCAGTGTAATTTGTGAGCTCCCAGATTGGTCCACAAATTTCCCCACTTCTAGAGAATTATTCACGCTAATTTACACACAAATCTCATGGGGAAATATAAACTGAGGAAGGCTAAGAATGTTAGAACTCAAAACAGAACGAAAAACGAGGAAATGGCGACTGGAGAATCTGATCTAGATGTCGACACGGACGAAGCTAACGAGCACGCGGACATGAACGCTCTGCAAGCTAGCATCAAGGCAATCCACGCTGATATAAAGGCAGGACGCGCCGACATGAAGAGGGAACTGAATGGTTTCTGCGAGACAATTAAGCGAGACATGAAGGAAGAGCTGGGGAACTTTAAAAAAGAAGTTAACCAGAAGCTGAGTGAGATCGGTGTGGAGCTGAAAAATGCAGAGGTCAGACTGGACGAAGTAGAGACTCGAGTGGCCGAGGTGGAAGAGTGGAACGCTAACGCAAAGAGCGTGCTGCTTGAAACTTTGCAGCAACAAGAGCACATTCACTCCAAATTAGTGGACTTAGAAGCACGCTCTCGCAGAAATAACCTCCGCATTTTTGGAATCCCCGAGGGTGAGGAGCATGACAATGCCTGTGCGTTTTTAGAGGAGTTTATCAAATCCGAGTTGACCTTAAAATACAACGCTGCCACCGATCTCTCGGCCCGAAGCCACCTCCTCAAGCCGCCCCGAGATCCATGATCGCCTACTTTCTCGCCTACAGCACCAAAGAACTGGTGCTGAGCACTGCTTGGAGAAAGAAGGAGGTTCATCTCAATGGAAAGAGAGTATTTTTCGACCACGATTACCCGGTGGAAATCACGAAGAAAAGAAAGGAATATGCCCCGCTGAGGAAAGTATTAAAGGAAAAGGGACTGAGATTCCAGACACCCGCGCCTGCAAAACTCAGAGTCTTTTATGAAGAAGGACCCACGACGTACACTAATGCAAAAGAGGCAGCGGAGGACATGCTGAAGAGGGGGATTCTGTCGCCTGATGAAGAAACCACTGCACCTGTGACTGTGGGCAACCAACGGAGCGGCGCAGACACCACACCCCGGAGGAGACTGACAGACGGAGGCTGGGAGCTCCACGAGCCCATGAAGCGCCGAAACCGCACAGCAGACATCGAAGGAGCCCGAGAGAAGCTACGGAGATTTCAACACTCGCAAAGACTGAAGGAGAACTATAACTGAGATGTACTCGTGAGTAGATAACTAGAGACAGGGTAGGAATAGCTAAAGAAGGTTGGGCAAAAAAAATAAAAAATAAAAATACTCTACCCTACGTCAGAGTTTAATCACACAGCTACAGGTATAAGATGTTTTCACAGGGTGTTCGTGGCTGAGTAACGTTTGAATATCAGTCCTGTTGTTACTTAATCTGTTTATATACTATTGCTATGGTATTGAGTATACTTAGCCAAAACATTAGACACTCTCTGGACCAGTAACCTGGGGGGATTAAGCTGCACTAAAGCCGCTGGATGTGTGCTCTGATGACACTTATAATGTCAATGCACACCTGGAGGGGCCCTCCTCCCTGTTCAGAAGTTACATTTGTACTTCACTTTTGGAGGTCACTGTTTTTTTTGTTTTATTGTACAGCACAGACTTTTTTTGTTTATATGTTTAGGTCATTGGAGGAGCATTATGTGTATATTAGACTAATGGGATAGGATGGTAAACCAGGAGTACAGAGTTATTACTTTGAATGTTAATGGATTGCTTAACCCCATCAAAAGGAACAAACTAACTAAAATGAAGAGAGAGAAACAACAAATAGTTTTTTGGCAAGAGACTCACCTTTGTGATGAGGAACACGAAAAATTCAAACGCTTTGGCTTTAAAAATACTTATTACTCGTCTTTTGGACGTAAACAAACAAGAGGGGTAGCAATACTCATTTCAAATAAGGTAACATTCCAATTTTCCAAGCAAGTAACGGATACAGAGGGACGTTACACCTTAGTAAAGGTAAATGGTAGTATGGTAAATGGACTTGTATAGCGCTATATCTCCGTTTATCACAGACTCAAAGCGCTTTACATTGTTTTTTGTACACATTCACCCAGTCACACACACATTCATACACCGATAGCAGCAGCTACCACGCAGGGTAGGCTTAGCACTAGGGTGCACTAGGGTGCTAAGCTAACTATCGGGAGCAATTTGGGGTTCAGTGTCTTGCCCAGGGACACTTCGACATGTGGCGGGGAGACGGGGGATCGAACCTCCGACCCTGCACACCAGAGGCGAACTCCCTACCCACTTCGCCACTGCCGCCCCAAAAGGGACATATAGACCAGAAACCTGTGACACTGTTAAACGTTTATAGACCCCCAGGCAATGATAAGATATTTATTAAGAAAATATTTGATATAATAGCTGAGGAGACCTCAGGTGTGCTCATTTGTGGTGGGGACTGGAATGTACAGCTACAACCCTCCCTTGACTCCTCTAACTTAACAAAAAGAACGAATCCTGAGACAGTTACAGTCAAAAAGCTTCTTCATGAAGCAGGTTTGATGGATATCTGGAGGCAAACTCACCCGACAGAAAGAAAATTTACTTTTTTTTCCCACCCTCACAGAGTACATTCACGAATTGACTATTTTTTCATGTTCAACTTTGACAGGCATAGAATCATACAATGTGATATAGGTGTTAAAGATATATCTGACCACGCAGGTGTATATCTATCTTTACATCTGGATACCGAAGTTAAAAATACAACATGGAGGCTTAACACTAGCTTATTAAATGACCCATCATGTAAAAAATATATTGAAAAAGAATTTAAAGATTATTTAGAACACAATGACAATGAAGTATCTCCAAGTAACATATGGGATGCAGCCAAAGCTGTAATCAGGGGAAAACTCATAATAAAAAAAGAAAGGCAGAAACAACTAAATGACTTACTACTACAGCTAAAAACTTAGAAATCAAACATATGGAACTTAATGACCCCCATATTAGATCAGATAAAAGTGACTAAACCGAATTTAAATAGGATATATGACAGTCAAGAAGAGATGAAACTTAAATTTACTAAACAAAGATACTATGACAATGGGCCAAGAGCCAAAAAATGATTAGCCTGGAGGATAAAGAAACAACAGGATGAAAGGTCCATTCATAAAATTAAAGATACACAATCTGGCAAAATGTGCCATAAGTTGAAAGAAATACAACAATGCTTTGAAAATTACTATAAGGATCTGTACACACAACCGGATAGTGCAGAATCCCCAAGCATTGTAAACTTTTTGAACTCATTGGACCTGCCGTCAATTGGCACGGAACAGAACAGAATAATGACATGTGAGATAACGAAACAAGAATTGGACAGTGCCATTTCGAGACTTAAAACAAATAAAATGTCTGGTGCGGACGGATATCCAGCGGAATGGTTCAAAACATTTAGAGAGATATTATCACCGATATTATTGAAATGCTTTAATTTTACGCTGAAGGGGGGAGAAATACCAATATCATGGAGACAAGCGATCATTTCTGTCATCCCAAAGTTAGGAAAGGACAAATCTGAGTGTAGCTCGTATAGACCCATCTCGATTCTAAACATAGACTACAAACTTTATGCCTCAATAATTGCTAAAAGATTAGAAAATATAATTCCAGATATAATAGACGACGATCAAACAGGTTTCTTAAAGAACAGACAGACACAAGATAACGTAAGAAGGGCTTTACACCTAATGGAGCATATGAGTAAAAATGAAGATGAATCCATTGCTCTCAGCCTGGATGCCGAAAAGGCGTTTGACTCGGTCGGCTGGGAATATTTATACTTAACACTGCAAAGATTTGGTTTTAATAGCTCAGTTATTCTACTTTTAAAAAACCTATACCACTCCCCTACAGCCAGAATAAAAATAAATGGTGGTCTATCAAACCCTGTTCAGCTTGAAAGAGGATGTAGACAAGGATGCCCCTTAAGCCCGGCCTTGTTTGCTTTATTCATAGAGCCACTAGCGCAAGTAATTAGAGAAGATCAAGAAATAAGAGGAATTTGGATTAAAGAGATTGAATATAAAATCTGTCTTTACGCGGATGATGTATTGGTTACTCTTTCCCAGCCCAAATTTAGCTTGCCTAAATTATTTTCCTGTTTGAAAACGTTTGGTCATTACTCAGGTTACAAATTGAATATAAATAAAACACAAATATTGTCATACAATTATACACCCGCAGCACAATCACTTAATCCGTCTGTCTTTAATTTGGACAATGATGTTGTAAAATATCTTGGGATCAACATCCCAAAAGATTTATCCAAAATATACGCTATAAACTATTTACCACTTAATAAAGAAATAAAGGCAGATTTGAATAGATGGACATTATTACCACTGGACTTGCATAAGCGAATAGACATAATCAAAATGAACATCTTACCACGATTACTTTTTTTCTTTCAATCAATACCAGTAGAAGTACCTTCAAAACAATGTATTGAGTGGAGAAGAATGTTTTCTGTATTTATTCGGAAAGGCCTTAAACCTAGAGTTAGATATAATACATCGCAATTACCCAAAAAAAGGGGGGACTATCTCTACCGAACATGGAGCACTCAACTGAGATATTTAATTTATTGGTGCAACCCATGTTACAGTGCTAAGTGGAAAAATGTAGATCTGATTCAATTGGATATTCCCCTCCAGACATTACTTGGAGACAGAAACTTATACTCATCTGTTAAAGAACATTTAAATTGTTGGACAAAAACACCCCTTAACATTTGGTTTGGTGAGTGTCGGAAATTAAAATTGGAAAATCACATCAAAATCCTAAAATGGGTTGCACACGATAAAGATTTTAAACCTTCCCACATGGATGGGAGATATAAATATTGGTCCTTTAAAGGCACTACGAGTAAGATGGCACGTTGGCGTCCCCTTTGGACAAAAGCGGTAGTATTTTTACGACGCCCGCTGTCGCAAATGCTCGTGCCAGGCGCGCGAGTGTGAACTGAGAAGGGCGCAATATAGTGCATGTACGTGTGTTGAAAGTGTGAGGACTCTTTTCGGCTCCGTGAGAGTGGTTTTGACACTGCATCAACTAATGCCAGTCAGTACACACCTGATTGCAATGAGTTGATGCAGCAGCGTCACCTAACTACCCTCTCTCACGGAGCTGTGTCCTCACAGAAAGCGAATGAAAGAGAGACGGCAGTTTGTATGGATCACGATGAGGTAATGTGTTTGTGTTGTTGATGTAAATAATGACTATTTCAGATAATGGTTATCTGATGATGGTGAAGCAAAGCAAACGTTGTGTTAGTACCAACCGCTCATTCATTTAGGAGTAAACACAGTCTAGTTTCGCTCTCGTGAAATTGTATACACGTTGCTTGGCAACGTCCTCGTCCCGCCCGTAGTCACTCTCTCTTTTCGCTTTTCTTCATTGCATTCTCTTTTTTTCTTTGATGGTTCAGCCTCGTTACCAGTCATTGTGACGACAAATAACTGTCTCAAACAAGGCTCCCGCTCCCCTTCCCTCACCTAGAGGGATAGGCTTCTCAAATCACGCTGCAGCGCCACACTGAAATCTGCAACCAATACGGATATGTGACCATAGAGCCTGCACGAGCGAACCGAAAATCGGACTGGGTGTGCGACCAGACCAAAAGCAGTAATAAAAACTATATAAAAACGTCTTTCTTTGCACTGATGGTCCCGTTTGCTGTTAAAGGTAATTTATGATTATCAGAGGAAACATGAGGCTGTTTAAAAGATATTTAAATGTTACTCGTAGCCGCTTTAAAGGCATTACAACATATTGTCTTATTTTGGATGGTGGTGTAGCCTACTGGTTGACTTTCAAAAACTTAGTGATAGGTACCATTTAGAAAAGCAAGACTTCAGATATCTTCAAGTTAGATCTCACTTTAATAGCAATATAAAAACAACAGAAGAATGCAACACGGACCTAATAACCATCTTGATTGATGCATACAAATCTAAACTCAACAGAAAACTTATCGCTAGAATTTATTCATGTTTACAGTCACATAACGGAACATCCACCCTTTATATTAAATCAAAATGAGAAAAGGAATCTAAAATAACTATTTCAGAAGAGGATTGGCTGAACATTTGCGAAACCCATCGGAGCACTTCGAGTTCAGGCCAATGGAGGGAATTTGTGTGGAAAAATATGATTAGATTTTTTATCACTCCGAGAATAAAGCAACTTCAGAGGGGTTTGCCAGAGTATGGGCACTGCTGGAGGGAGTGCGGAGACACCCAGGCTAACCACTTCCACATATTCTGGGACTGCCCAACTATCCGACCCTACTGGTTGGAAATAGTAGGGAAAATTAACGTTATAATGGGCTTCGAGACCAAACATGACTTTCGCACAATATATCTTGGGAATATCTCGTCCACAATTAACTCTAGCGATAAGTATTTGCTTAAAATAATGTTGGCAGCTAGTAAAAAATGCATTACAAGAAAGTGGCTTAACAAAGAACCCCCGACAAAAGGGGAGTGGATTGGAATTGTAAATGAAATGTATCACATGGAAAGGCTGACTTTCTCCTTAAACCTATGTATGGACAAATTCACAAATAGATGGAGAAAATGGTCAACTCATTTTAAAATTGTTTAGATAATATGGTATTGATAGGTATACAAGTAGAAAAATGTGTGTGAATTCATGAAGATGTATATGTATATGTATGCAATGCATGTAAGTATATCCACCTGTCTAATGCAGATAAAAACATAGGTCTGCTACCCTTTTGTATGCCTGTGGAATATAGTGCCCCCTTTCAACGAGCATCAGGAATTTCTGTGTACAACTGGACAATGGACTTTCACTTCGGACCTTTTTCTAGTTATACTCATTGCCGGGTCAAACAAGAGGTCCTATTTCTTAACATGGACCCTAGGAAAATTGGTTATATATTAAGGACTTGATCGAAACACCTACACTGGTTAGCACCCCCCCCCCCCCCCCAACAAGCTATTTATTTGATAATAATGTGACTCTGACCTTTTTTCAACCCATTTTATTGCTGTGCTTTTTGTTTGTTTTTCTGTTACATGTCTGTTTTCATAAAAATGCAAAATAAATAAAAATAAAGTTAAAAAAAAAAAAAAAAAAAGATTAATTGCTAAATAATAATGCCCATTGTACCTGATGGGTGGAGCGCATGAGGATGTAGTTGGTGACTTTTCCAAAGGGTAGTCCCAGGTTGATGACATCATTCTCTGTGCAGCTGCCTTCAGGGAGGTTGCAAATGTGAATGACTCGCCCTGCTGTGGCCTTTCTGGGTGGAAATGGCTGCAAAAAAATAAAATAAAAAATTACAATCTTTGAGCAACCATGAATGTGAATATTCAATGTCATACAGGTCATTGGGAAAAATCTTTTGAACATGTGTAAAAAAAATATATTAAAAAAACTTTTGATTTTTGAATTGAGTCAACAACCTGCTGGTATATCATTATACAAAGATTCAAACATGCACCAAACCTAAATCAAAATAACTAACATCCTGCTAACAATGCCATTAACACCATGACCAACATTCATGGGCTAGTCATCTAACTTTAGTGCACAGTTTCACACCCATAATGAGGACAGCCCTAAGACGCTACCTACGGTCACTGAACTCAGTTGTTGTTGGTAATCTTTCTATTTCTACATGGGTAAATATAAAATATAACCTTGTGATTCACAAAAATGTTGTTGATTTTCTCTTTTAACTGGGTCCTTGACATCAAAATGCTGACACCACAGTCAGTTAGTCTGTCTAACATCAATGTAACACTATCACACAAGATATCATGTTATTTCCCCTCCTTGATACGGCACATGTCATAGCATCTATTAATAGCTCCTTGGCAGTAGTGCAGCATTGATAATAAAAGTTTTCTTGTTTGGATTTAGAGACTTGTCAGCTGACTGACCCCAGACATTTCACACATTCAACACAAATCCCTCTGCGCTGCCAAATATTGTGACCTGCATCGACATGCCTTTTTTCTTTGCCCCTGTTTAACTTAAAGGGAGTGGGGAAATGAGCAGGAAAAGATACTAGTTTTCATGAAAACATAGATTAGGCTGCCAAGAGAAACCACAGAGATGGTTAAAGTATTTAAATCGTTGTAATTCTAATCTCTTATTTGAATCATTATTACATTAATATTATTTATTTTTATTGGATCATTTTAATGCAAATAATATACGGTATATATATTATATATATACTGTATATATACACACTAGAATAAGTTCCCTTTTCTCTCTTTCTGATTTCAGCAGATTTAATCAATTATAGCTAAAATACATTTATCCCACAATTTCCAAGCAAAATATTTTTCCACAATTTCTTTCTTCACCTCCACCTTTTTCTTCCTTTTCAACCTGTATCTCTTCCAAAGCAAAGTTTAGCAAACAGATTTAGCTTCCCCATAGCAGGGACTCTGAATGTCATAGCATGTGGAGCAAAACACTCACATCACAGGCACCCTCTATCCACCTATATTCATCAACAAACTAGCCTGTGGACAACCCATTTGACTGCCTCAAAGTACCCTTTAACATTATTGTGGAAAACAGTAATACATAAAGCTTGTCACACCACAGTCTTATTTCTGCAACCAATAAGCTGCACTGCAATTTTAACAGTGCTCCTCCTCCTCCTCTTCCTGCATATCTGGCTGACAGACAGTTCCATGTGTGGGACAGACTGGGGTACTAATTTCACCTCAGACCAGCAGCCAAGTTCTCTGCTTTTACAGGGTATTTGTTCAAGGAAAACCCAACACTAACATACACTTCACACCGGGTCCAATAACCGCGAGGTGTAGAATGAATCAACTGGAAGAGGCATCTTTTACGATCACAAAGTCACAATGCAATGCATGACAAAACATTCCGAGGCAAGTGTATCAGTATAAAACCACACACATGAAGCACAGTTCTGAAATTGCCAATAAAAATAAGGTCTTATCAAACTTGATTATCTTTAACAAGTATGGGAAAGTAGTTTATACTTAGTGAGGACTCGTATTTGCAATTAAAAGTGTACTTTTGGATAATATAACAAATATTTTAACACATTTTGGACAGTTGTATCCATTTAGCAAATTGTGGAAAGTCCATATAACAATTTATACAACTAAAATCCAAAGATGATCTGGTTGAGCCAGATAACATCATTTCAATGACACAACTAAATGATTTCCCGCCAGCAATCTGACATCAACAGTTTCAGATGTGAGAGTGATAATCCTATTACCAGCTCCATGCAAGTGCCAGTGCCACCACCAGAATAAATAAAGGTCAATGCAGGCTTGGCTCAATAAACAGATCCAGGAATAGATTGTTTATGTCCTTGGAATATTAGGGAGAACAAGAGCCTTGCTCACTACACTCACTAATGTCTGACCTGTTAAAGGGTGTCTGTGTCAGACAGCCCAGACCGTTTGACCACAGTACTGATATCATTGTCAAAGTTCGCTCAGGATTTAATGTATCTGTTTCTGTTAACCACAAACCTGAGGCAAAGATAGGTCATTGACTAGTCGGTAGGAGGCACTGCACACCAGGGAGTCATTTAATGGCCTTTTCTAGCAGATGCAAATATCCGTAAATGGAATAGCTTTAACCCCTTCAGACCCTGCGTCCATTGGAATGGACATGACATATTTCTTTCTCTAAACCAATAAATACTCTGTAATTGGATGATGTCAGCACTGCTGGTTACTGATTGGATCCTGATTATCCAATCAAAATCATGTAATGACTTTGAGCATGCTCTGAGAGTGACAGACATCTGACAAGACAAGTATGGCTGAGCCGATCCAGAGAGGGAAGAGTAACTGCCCATTTTCAATCTAAAATCTACATTTATCTTCATGCTAGCCAAACAAACGTGCTCTCAGTATGATCTTAAACTATTACAAGTGATAATATTTGAAGTTATTTTGAACATATGTCATGTAGTTAATTTGTAGGACTTTTTCAATGTCCGATGTCCATTGCAATGGACACCAGGAGTCGGGCGAATAACCTTGTTAAAGGTTAATTAGCCTACTATAAAAAGTATGGTTATGTGTTGGAAGTTACATGATTGTTTAATGAAAGCAAAACTGATTTCTTTTTTATGTCATCTTATCTACAATCCTACATATATTGTCTTCATGTGCATGTTCAGATTGCGTCATAGCATTTCCCTCTCTTCTAGTAGGCACTGGGCTTTCCTGGTGATGACCCCACTGCTGTTGCCTACCCTCGCTGTGATACACCTATCAAGTTGAAGTGCATGTTCAGAACTGTGTCTTAAAGCACTCACAGACCCATCCTTCTGATTACTTTAACAGTCTCTCGCAGTCAGAAACTTAACACCTCTTCCTGGGGTTGTGACCTGGGGGTCTTAAGGTCTCCGCTCCTGAAAACAGTTAGCTCTAATCCCGTGTTTATCTGTTTGAGTTCTATTATACCATGAAGCTACTGTGTTACTTCAAGCTGGGCTGTTTTGGCCAAACTGAGGCCTGTTGTGTATGTGGAAGCATGCATGTGTGTAAGTGTCTACATATAGCTTGTCAAAAGGGTTTATCTAAGCACAAACTCAACTTTATTTCTAGTGTGTTTCTAAAAATGTGTGAACCTTACTCTTCACACACACACACACACACACACACACACACACACACACACACACACACACACACACACACACACACACACACACACACACACACACACACACACACACACACACACACACACACACACACACACACACACACACACACACATCTACAACTCGTATGCTGTTTCTCTCTGTTCAACACAAGGCTCTAAAAACAGTAAAACTCCACCTGTTCTGCTTAGACAGGTGTGTGTTAAATATTTACCACTAATACAATAAAGCCCTTTGTCAATAACCAACCAATGAAGCATATGACTTCCACAGTTCGGGCTCTTGTTAAACCGGCTCCCCTGGCCGTGAAGAAAAGAAAATATGATGGATTGAGAAAAGCGAAACGATGACTTTTGTTTCAATAGAAGAAGTTGTTTTGAAGAAAATGCAAATTTACACAACATGGCCCCACACGATTAGAGAATTATTTATCCTCAGACCTTAAACACATTTCGTCATGAGGCCTAAATTGCTGTCTGTACATGTATCCTATACCTCATTAGTTCATGTATGTTTTCACAACACAATTTAGCTCTTTTTTCTTATTACATTTTTATATTTTAGTTGTATAAAATGTGTGTGATATTTACGCATATTCTCAAAAACAATACATTTTCAAATAAAATAGTGGTACCACTATGTAATCGTATGTTTTATTAGGGTATTAACTGTAAGAGTGATATACTGTGGTTTGATTATAGAGCTGTTACATGTAGATATACATATACTTGAAATTTCTTTTTTTAGCACAACTTTAAAATTAAGGGTTGATAGGGTATGTTACAAAAAGTTTAACTGCAGATAAAATATATGATGTATATAATAATTAAGAAGTAAAATAGGGATATATGAAAAATCTCCAAACATGGTTTGTGGCCAACCTCGTCATTGCCAGACTATCCAGATGTCAAGTTGAAAGGAGTTGTGAAGCCCAGACAAAGCCTGCTTTTGGGCCCCAGCAGCTGTCAACAAGTGGATCTGGGTCCATTCATTAGGCACGCAAAACACATACAGTATGTGGTCTACAGACATGATAAACTCTTTCCTGCTGCTGAGCTTAAACAAAATCATTATATACAGTGTATAATAGTGCTGTCAGTTTAACGCGCTATTAACGGCGTTAACACAAACACATTTTTACCTGCGTTCATTTTTTTATCGTGAGATTAACGTTCATTTTGGCTTAACAAACTTTGTAGTTTTTTCACATGCTGTTGAAACGACTAGTAATGTTTGAAACACTACAACACCACTAACTATACATTTAGCTCACAGTTAAGTTACTGTTAATTCAAACTGAACATTTCCTACAGTGTTACTTCACATTAAAATCCTTGAACTGGCAAAAGTCAAGTAAATTTTGACTTTTATTCTGAAGCAGAAACCGGAACATAGCACTTCCTAGCCCCGCTGCGGTGCCTTCACTGGTAGGGTGAATCTCAATACAGGGGTTGCGGTCTACGTAGGCTGCATTTGAAGACCGATTGCGTCATAGCGGCGCGCAAAGGTTGTTCCATTTGCAAGGCTCCTTGCAAGGCTCCTCATATGCGGCCGAGAAATGCAGCCTTCATTTCACGGTTTTGAAGGCTGCATCAGATGTATCCTTCGCGGCCCAACATATCCCAAGATTCATTGCGTTTTTTTCAGAGATGGCATAAAATAAAATAAAAAATAACAAAACAGCAACGTGTTGCTCCATCTTCTTAACTTTTATCTTCCTTTCTTTTTTTCTTGTACTTTTTTTTCTTTTCGTCTGGTAGGCAACTTCTTTTTCTTTTTCCTCCGTTGACAAGGCTGTTTCCGTTGGCAGCATGGTTGGCAGCAATCAGGGTTGCTAGGCAGCACAGGAGCGGCGAGTCGTCACGCAAGGTAACGGCTTGTTACGCAAACCGGAAATGCTCGTAAACAGAGCGAAACGGAGACCTGCGGAGACCGTCTCGTTTAACAACGCTCGTTGGCCTTGGAATCGGCCTTGGAATCGGCCTTCACAGGCTATGGCCTTCATAGTCCGCGAGAGACATTACAGAGACCGCATCCTTGGAAGGACGCGGTCTCTGTAATGGGATACAGCTACAGAGTCTTCCGTGTGTCACGGTGTGTGACTCTGGAGCTGGATCTCGATTCAGGGGTTGCAGCCTACGTAGGCTGCATTTGAAGACCGATTGCGTCATAGCGGCGCGCAAAGGCTTGTTCCATTTGCAACGATTTGCAAGGCTCCTTCATATGCGGCCGAGAAATGCAGCCTTCGTTTCACGGTTTTGAAGGCTGCAACAGATGGATCCTTCGCGGCCCAACATATCCCAAGATTCATTGCGTTTTTTTCAGATGGCATAAAATAAAATAAAAAATAACAAAACAGCAACGTGTTGGCAGCAATCAGGGTTGCTAGGCAGCACAGGAGCGGCGAGTCGTCACGCAAGGTAACGGCTTGTTACGCAAACCGGAAATGCTCGTAAACGGAGACCTGCGGAGACCGTCTCGTTTAACAACGCTCGTTCGGCCCTGGTTCGGCCTTCGAATCGGCCTTCATAGGCTATAGCCTTCATAGACCGCGTAGACCGCGTCCTTCCAAGGATTGAGATCCAGCTTGTGACTACGTGGTCAAAGAACAGAAAAGAAAGCCTGTCATTTGCAATAGGACCACTTGTAACACCGAAAGCTTCATGTTTGTTAGTGGCAGCCGGCAGTCATTCATTTTCACTTTCATTTTCGCTACGAAGGGCGACTCGAGCCTCGGCAGCAGCAGCGCCATAGCAACTACCTGAGCGCACACAGTATAGTCTACAAAGTCTGAAATAAGCATTGAGAAACGACTCCGAAAAACATTTAGGCAGCAACCTGTTTGATTTGATGTTGTTTTATAGTTTGGTTTTCAATAAAAAAAAGTTCCAATTATTTTTGTGTATGCTGTTCTAAGGGTGGGGGGAGATCTACATTGTGGGCTATTTGCACTGAATTGGAAATTAGCCTATGATATTTCTTTTTTTAAATACACTGAATTACAAGGGTGTGTAGAGAATGTGTGTGATAAGAGCATTACAATGAGAAAAAATAATGGGGCAAAAAGAAATCAAGGGACATTTAGAAAATGTGCGATTAACTGTGATTAATCGCGAGTTAACTATGACATTAATGTGATTAAATATCTGAATCGCTTTGACAGCACTTATATATAATTGTTCATTTGAACAGGTAGTCCCATTGAGAATGTATGTAACAAATGCTTTACATAGAATAACATTCAAGTTCTTGAATCACACCTGTTTCAGTCATTAGAATTTTCGTCTATTTTTAAAAATTTAGATTCAAACTCTAAAAATGCTGAGAAAAAAAAACATACATTTGTCTGACCTTGGACTCTGGCTGGTTTGAAACAAATCCTGTGTCTGACATAGGATTAGTCTTCATGGCTGCAGCTGGCAAGTATGATGTATTGGTTCCTGGGGATACATCTGTGGAAACAATTAGACATTTTGATTTAAAACTGTCCTCATATAGTAGAGAGAGTGGGAAAAAGTTTACATTTGTTGACTACAAGGCTAAGTGGTAGGTAATAATCAAGGCTACCCAAGGATATCTTGGGTGCATCATACAAAAATAATTTGAAATAAAAGAGCTCAAATCATGCATAAGTGCTAAGAACTGATGTGTCGGTATGAAGCTGGTGGTATATCCATATAGTCTTAAGACAAGATTTTGTAAACCTACAATTAGTTGTTAATTAATATGCTGTAATTATAATGTAACAAAGTTATTACAACGACCCATGTCAGTGGCTTACAGCTGTGTTTAAGTAGTTTAAAAGAAGTAACACTTTATTAGTCTTTATTTACATCTATTTTTCAACAACCCTATCCACGCGATAGAAAACATGTATTCATTTTTTCGGTGTGGAAAAGCAGTACACTTGTCATCAGCTTTGTGGGTTTGAATATGTGGATCTAAAGTTGCAAACACACCAACAAATGTTAACTTAAGTTTGGGTTACCATATGTACGTTTTCAAAGACTTTATTCTAACAGCATTCATCTATGTATCGAAATACACTGTCATAAAAAACATGTTGCCTCATACTCTACCATAAATAAAAATACTGTCTGATTCAACTTTCAGTTTATCACACCAACTGAGTAGTGAACAGAATCACTTCTGTGAATAATACATGATCCTACCTTGACTTGAAGCACAGTAGACCATGGAATTCGTCCCTCCGGAGTTCAGACCTCCATCAGAAGGCCTGCTGACAGCGTAGTGGACAGCCCCAGCTGATACCACTGCCGAGCTGCAACAATCATAGAAGGCTGATTATAGCTGCCTCTCCCCTGCTCTGCTCACTCATATCTTGTGACATAGCTCATATTCATAGAAACAGTAAGGCAGCTGTATATAGTGGGAGAAAAACTAAACTAAAGACTTACACTCTCAGGGGAGACATTTCCTTTGGACTAATCAACAAGATTCAAAAAGATTCTAAAACAACATTTCCATAATAAAATAGCTGATAAGCTTGTGGGGAAATTGCTAAACCATGGTCAAGGAAAAGCAATAAAAGCAAGAAAACATTGTTAGTTATAATTGTGTGAAGATCAACAAAAAACGGAATAGACCATGTGAAGCCACTAGCTTAGTGAAGACAAGTGGTCTTGTCACTCAGTACTAAAATTATAACCAAGTTTAAACTCTGTCCAACTCCATATGGATTTTTCGGATTCATTTTTAAAGTTGCAGATAACTTACCTTTCATTTGTGTACAACGTTCTGTTCTGCAGGTGTAATTTTCCTTTCACATGCTGGTCCCAGTCCTAAAAACACACACACACCATCGTAACATAGACTTCAATAGCTTGGACACACTGAAGCTCACTGCTTGCATTACATACCCCTTGTATGAGCTCACGGCTGAGAGCAATTAAAGAGACAACATCTTGTCTTAGTTAGTTAATGGCTGCCAATCGAATCAAAACACTTAGCTACAGTATCAGCTATTTTTTCTTGCTAAAATGTCTATTTTCTCATCATCCAGGACATTAACAAATTTAAAGCTTTAAGAAATCGAATGAGAATCACTTTATTTGAAGACAAACTACTAGGATAATCGATTGCCCGCTTGTTCAATTTCCCAATCTCTATAGTTAACTTTGTTGTGAACATATACATTTTACACTTGCAGGTAAAACATTTTTTACATATAGAACATGCTTATACATATCGACTGATCAGTTCTTTCACCTTTAGGTTGTAGACCTTCTTGTCGCAGATGCTACACTGGTGTGGCAATTGAGTGGGTGTGATGGCATGGTAATCATTGACTTGGTAAGGCTGAAGTGTCCTGGTACCTGACGACGCTATATCCTCACTTCCATGCAGGGGTTGGTAGGCCCCAAACCCCTGTGTGCCACTTGAACCAAAAGCGGAAACCCCACTACTGGGATTGAACTTGGGGTCAGGGGTTGGCTCCTCTGGGTTATACAGTTCTGTTCTTAACCGAATTGACTGCCCAACTGGTGTCCACATATTGGCAGCATTAGAAACCATATCCACCTTTCCAGTGTGAATCAAGTTAGCAGGGCCTTTCCATTGCTCCTTATGCCCAGTAGAGTTATAACCATTCATGCTCTGTTCATTTACACTAAACCCAGCTTGTTGCCCATAGAAATCTCTCTGAAAACCAACATTGTTCATGTTTTTTGATTGAACGTTTATCATTGAGTACTGTCCATCACCAACAGTGGCTGATGCTGTAGATGTCCCCCCAGCTAATTTGTACGGAAGACGCCTGTCGGTATCAGAATGGTAAGTTGGCCCTGACTTTTTACCATACTCTGCACCCTGTTGGCCCACTGTGCCCCCTCCACCAGGATGGTTCAGTCTCACATTCCCTGGGTTTTGGTTAAACCCCCCTCCCCCCAAGGCTGAATTTGAAGATGGAAATCCAAGCACCCCCGTGGGGAGGGCTCCCTGAGGGTTCCCAACCAAAGTCGAAGTCCGTAGTTGGTTGAACAGGGGTTGGGCCATGGTGACATTTGAAAGAACCTGATTGAGAAAGGAGGCGGCAGTGGCTGTATTGCCGCCCTGAGCCAGTTTGAGACGATGGAGGGTGAGCTGGGCCTGGAGCTGAGCAAGCTGGAGACTAGCAGGGGTCAGGAGGAGCTGCTGGTTTTGCTGCTGAGGCCCTGTCTGCACACCCCCTGGCAGCTGACACCCCACCTGAAGGCCCTTCTTATCTGCGCTGTCCACAGGCACTGCACTGATGCTGAGAACACAGAAAAATTATAACTTTACACATCTCAGGAATCAAAAAGGAAAAAATACACATGACTTGTAACGCATGAATCCAGCCAACGTAAACGGCGAAAACATGAATGCAGAGATAATACCAGAAGAAAACAATGGGACTCAGTCTAGGTGGTTTCAATAATAAAATAAAATCTGTGCATTGTTACTTTAGAACTCATCAATTAAAGGTGAAGTAAGCGATATAGTTATGTTAAAGCTGGGTTGGAGGATTTGGGGAGAAAATGGCAGTTGGGATAGAGATTCGAATCCAAATACCTCAACCGCTCCACTTGTTCTCTTTGGTCCCTCCCCTATGGTCCATCCCTGACACGCTCTACACCAACAAAGTCGTGCCAAAGTGAATGGACAGTCCCAACAGCCAATAAGAACTGAAAATCGGAGCCTCGCTCTGATTGGTCAAAGTGTCAGCTCATGTTAACTTTGACCAATCAGAAATCATATACCCCCACCTCTCAGTCATGTAATCGGCAAATAAACTTTTCTGGGATCCCACAACTGATATCCGATCAGAAGAGAGAACGCTACAAACCGGCACGTCTCACTGCCGGTGCACGTGCAGAGCAACAGATAGGTTAATGTGTATGTGCCTACAATGGCGGAGCAGGTAAAAATCCTTCCCAATGTCTGTTTTGATGGTTTTTATCATGTTGTATCGCAATTACGGATCTGAGATGATGCTAGATAACTTGCTGCTTGAAGACCGCAGTGCATTAATGTGGTGACGTAGGGACGAGCGAGGGGACTGCTAACTGCAGTCACTGACTAGCCTAGCACCGCCCACCTACCTACTTCCGCTCAATTTTAATTTCTTGTATTGTCCATGTGGATCTGGGAAGCGGTTTCTTATTTTCAACACACAGCAACTAGGTATGACCACTCTGTTCCATGCTCCCAGTGCCCCATATTGCCACGCAACAAATTGGTGGTATGCTGCATAGCGGAATTGTTTGTTGCTCTCCCCTGGGTCTGGAAGGTCATCCAAAGCCCGCACATCTTATTTAGGTGCCCCTCTTGCAAAATTTATGGTTGGATCAATTCGCAAACTTGATACTGGGAGACTAAACGGACATTGTTACATCAAATAAATGTTTTCTTAATATATTTTACGTTACGTAGCTGGCAGAGTTGTTGTAAAAGAACTTGACATTGTGTCTGTCGGTGAAATTGTAACTTATCTACAGTACCTCTGATTGTTCTGTTGTTTTGTTTTGGACTGCAATTTTGCATTATAGTGAACGTGCCGTTGTCAGAATGCAGAATGCCAATATGATGTATTGCCAACAGTTGTGCACAGCTATCAGTTGGCTGTCAACCTAATGGGTTTAGGATAAACCAAAGCAAGAAAATCAGTGCCAAGAGGAATAACGCAGTTTTCTACTTATGAAATTGTTCTATAACCTACTAATGTTTTGTTTATGGTCACCAAATTAATTTTGTTTTTATATGTATTTATTGGAGTACTGATTTAGGTGTAAAAAATGTTTGTGCAATCTCATATCAGTGTTCTTTATTCAAACTTGTAATCCACCCATAACACTTATATTTTTCAAACATTCTTTTGTACACATGCTCTTGCAAGTTAATAGTAGGTCAACCACTTCAGAAACTTTATGAATCATCCTACCACGAAAACATACTGAGGTTGGCTAACAACATTTCCTCTGACCCCAATGACGTTCTGAACCCTGAGTATAATATATTGCCATCAAATCGGAGCTACAGTATAGGCTTCATTAAAAAAGGTTACACTGAAGTATTCTTTTGTTCACCAGTCAATCCTCAAACTGAATATGGTGCTTAATCCCAGATCAAATGCACGCTGATGGCTCTTAAAGTAATGTTATGTTGAATGGATGTATTTTGAATTTATTTTTGGTTCCTGTTTTTGTTGTCTTGATTCTTGTCTCGTCTGTGATGTTGTAAATGGAGCTGCTGGAATGCAAGACACATTTCAGACTTGTTCTGACAATAAAGTATTATCATATCGTATATCAACCACTGCACATGAACTTCAGCATGTTAACTTCCAGGACAAAGTGTGAATCACAGAGCAACAGAGAAAAGCTTATCCATGGCAATTCGTTTAGGTATGCAAGCAGAACCTGGGACAATGGCTAATGTAAAGTATACGTTAAGTATAGTATCGATTATAGGATGAAATATTGCTGTACTTAAATATAACGAAGTTCAAGAGACATTTTTAAATCTGACTTTATGAAACTGAATCTAGCAGAGGATTATCACCTTCAGGTCTGGCCTTCTTTCGGCTTCTGTAGTTGTGATATGGTCTTGTGATTACATTACCACATCATAAACTCATCATATGACAACCATCACTAAACTAATACTGAGCCATAAACTATCCTGCTGTAGGCATATGGCCCTGAAATCACATCCAAGATCGAAAATAAGAACAAGGAATTAAGATTGTTTAGCATTCTTGGACAACTATGACTGACTGAAGACTTACATAAATATTAAATGTATTAATATGTTTTTTTAAGGTTGTGTAGTTTCATTTCTAGGTAATGGAACACAGATTATAACGTCATATCAAAACAATTCTAAACCTTAATTGTAACAGATAATTAAAAGACAGACAACGAATACAGATTATTTTTCTACAATTCCCATTATATATTTAGAGCAATAGAAGATATTACTGAAGCTGCTGTTTTACTTTAATTTAAATGTTCTAATTTATATATATATATATAAAAATAATAATATATATATATATGTATATATATATATATATATATATATATATATATATTTATATATATATATATATTTACCATTTCATTACTCTGTTATCCCACTAATTTCTCACATTGTAAATAACACTACTATTGAAATGTTATGAAAATTTAATTTAGAGCAACGTCAAAGCTGGAGGCTTGGGAATAAATTAAAATAATTATTGAAATTATATTTAAAATAGATTTTGGGTACCCAGGGGTCTCCCTTTTAAGCACTAATAGGAAACGTTTACAATAAAATGATTACTATAACTTGTTAATAACAAAGCCAAAACCATGTGCATCAAGTTAAACATCACATACTTTAGAGGTTTTTGCATGGTTTAGATTGTATATATTTCCTATTAATTGCACCTATTAATACATAATAGCAAAAATATGAAAAATACCTATTCTCTTTACAAGTTGCATCACAGTCTAAGAAGTAACACATAGAGACAGTGCATGAAATAGGCCACGCCCATCGTGGGGGAAACTGTTGAACACCGTTCCATTCACTTTGTATTGAAGGAGACCTGTCTTCTGCAAACAAACTTAATTAAAACTTAATCAAACATCCATTTAACAAAAAACTTTACTTCCTTTAAAGCCACGACTCTTGTCTGTCTATACGAGCTGTTTTTGTGAAAAATTATTGAGTAATTTTCAATAATGAGGTGTTTTTTCTCGTCCAACCTGGCGAGAATGGAGTATACGTGAGGCTAGCCTACAGCAGAAGGCTAACATTAGCGTAGCATACAGCATACATTAGTTAAGAGTTTTGTCTCGATATTGAAAATTACTCAATAATTTTTCTCAAAAACAGCTCGTATAGACAGACAAGAGTCGTGGCTTTAAAGAAAGTAACGTGTAATTGTGAAAGGCATGTCTTATTACGTTTGTATTAAGTTTGTTTGCAGAATACTGTGTCATTCAATACAAAGTGAATGGAGCCGATTATGACACGTTCCGCACTGTCTCTATGTAAATAAGACAACTAATTAATTTTGAACAATTGACAGTAACTAGTTTCACAGCCGATTACACACTCTTAAGTGAGCAAGCATGCTGATAGAGAGATACACTTACACCATTCCAGCTTATGACTCAACGCTATAAATACTGGAGTTGCCCTGTGCCATTCCAACACACAGTGTCCTTAATAGACTAATATGGACTCTTGGGCAGCTGACAGAGCGTGCTAGACACTTCAAACCAATCTTGTGATGAAGATCAGGAACATACAGTAGGTGTCAAATAAACTGCAACCAGGTGTGGAAGGGAAGAGTTTAAAAGATTAACACGGTAGATTCTGTAGATGAAGTGACAAGAGAAAAGCCTTTATTCTTTTATTCTCTCCAACAGATTTAATAATCTAATTTGGAAAAAGTCAACACAGCCACACCACCAGGACACGTCCTTCCTACAGCTATGGCAAAATTGATCACTTTGAAAGAAACCTTTACCTTTCATTCTTTATATAGCATTTATAATAAATAATATATAAATATGTATCAGATAGGGGTGGGCACGTGTACGTGTGTAACCGGTTAGTAAATCATAACAGTTTAGGAGAAATCGATAAAAGATTACTTTTTATTATTTTTTTTTAATAAAGTTTTGAAAATTATTTTAATATGTTTTGGATATGTTTTATTCACTAATTTTTACATCACAAATAACACAAAGTATTTGGGGATAAAGAAGTGAGTCTGCCGAATCTGTCTGTCCCGTGTGTATGTGCAGCACTGTGAACACGCCACAGACACACATGTGCGTGCGCACACATACACACACGGGCAGTCGCTGTCGGGCTCCAGTCACAACCACAGAAGAGTGATGAAAGATAACCCAAATATTGTTAGTTGACGTGAACTACGTTCGTAAGTAGACGACAATGATGTCACAGTTAACCGTGTACAAGAAACAATTTCCGTCGTGTTACCGTTTAGACATTTTTGTAAACTTTCACACCCCTAGTGTCAGATGGTACCATTGAGGGTAGTTACTTAGTATGTAAAGTATCTATCTATCAATAAAGCAAGAAACGTTTGTCTGTCTGTTTGTGTGTCTGTGGCTCACATATCTCTATGACTTTTAGTCAGATCGGCCTGAGCTTCCAGATATGGCTTCCGCACGGCACAAAGGTGTGCATTCTTGATTTAGAATTTTTTTGGACAAAATACGTAGAGGTTATCATATTTATATCATGCTAGTGGCAAATAGTACGTGCGCACACTGAAGGCCACAGTGAGCACGGAGCATGTAGTAATCTCCGACTAAGCCCCGCCTCCCTCTGATTTGATTGGCTGCTGCGACCAAACCTTGCATTGACGAGCGGCACACACACAGCAGTAGACAGCCTGTTTTTACTTCCTCATTCAATGCACCCAACTTTCCAAACAAAACGTTCTTAAACCTGTCCAAAGACATCACCAACTCCTCAAACATGTCCGCTTTAGTGTGAAAGATCACACATTATGCTATTCTCACTGTTATACAGTTGATGTATAGTTAAACACTTCCGCGACAGATGCTAGTTAGCATTTTCCACGGTCTTGGATAGCTCTGCTACCGGAGAATGTAAACACGATCGCTTCCGCAAAATGTTTTAAATCCGTTAGCAACTAACACCTAAACGAGCTAAACACTATGTAAGATGCAAAAATGCCCTTAGTTTTGGTTGCAAAAACAAATGCCGCTGCCTTCAAGCTGTAACCAATAAAATAAATGTTCACCTGATATGCCTATAAAGAATAGAGGATTATATGGCGCAAAACATATTAAAGAAAGACCAAAAGTGACATTGACGAGCGAAGCGACAGCCATTTCAATGACTGTGACACTGCCTATGTGTAGGCTACATCTGTTTGTGTCCCACTTTCATATAGGCCTACGGGTTACATTTAAGCATGCATAAGCTAATACCTGCTTCCTACGGGCACTGCACTAGTGTAGTAAATAACACAAACATGTAGGGGAGAACGGGGTAATTTGTCACATGGGTTGGATGTCACATTCGTTATATCTCGGAACCAGAGCGCGCTAGCTCTAAAATGTTGATATAAAAAAGGTCCAGAATTGGGATCAGAGGTCACATACATAGACTTCCTTGGAGGAAGACAGCTGCATTTCAGGTGAGAGGATGTTTTGTGTTTTTCATGTCAAATTCAAAATATTTTGCTTCTCAGTATTTTTCTTCTAGGCTTTTACACAATGGGTTTATAACAAAACACTTGTTACCCTCAGAAAGTGTGAAGGGTAAACTATAGTTTAGATTGTGGTTAGCAAGCTAATTAGTTGTCAGATGGTTGTTGGCCTTGATGCTAGCAAGAAATTCAAGTTGGGGTTGGTCGTCAAATTTTTTGGGGGGTTGGTTGTCACATGTTATCTCAAGGCTGCAGCCAGAAAAGGAACCCAATAACGAAAGAAATTGTCAAGCTGTATCCTCACTGACACCCCAGAGAAGGAAAGAATAGAGCAGGAAAAGGCAGCTAGCAAGCAAAAGAAAAAAGGGCAACAAAATCAAAACAACCCAGTGCATCCCAAACTAGACCAGCTGCCAAGGCTACAGAACGTTATGTAGGCCTATTTGTCAACTTGACAATGCAATTAAACATTCAAATTTGGTTCTGCCTCCTTGCCTTCTTTTTAAGATTTTTCCCATTAAGATAACATTGTGACAAACAACCCCATAGTGTGTGACAACCGACCCCTTGATGGGGTTGGTTGTCACAATGTGTCAGAGTGTCTTTGATGGTAAATTACTTCTTCATTACAATAAGTTGGAAAAAAAGAGAGACACACATTTCTAGCCAACACCTTAAGCTTCAATTTAATGTAGGAATGGCTATTGACAGATGGTTTGGTGATGAGCAATTCTCACTAGAGTAAAAAGTGTGCCTACTTACCCCGTTCTCCCCTACTTGATAATATTCGCAATATATTAAAGCAGAACTAAGTGATATTTTTTTGTTAATATACGTACGTGTTAGATCATTGATACAGCAATCACTTAAACAGTTAGCACAGTTTATAACACAGGTCTCCCAGAAATTCAGCTTTGCAGTAATTGCCAGATAACATTTTGAGTATCCTGCTCATTTTCATCTAATCAGGAGACAGATCGCTATAAATAGGTGGGTCTCTGTGCCCGTGAACGATGACTCGCTGCTCTCCATCGCGGCACTATCTAAAGAAGATGGATGCGCTTTCAAGTTGTGGT
This sequence comes from Ammodytes marinus, assembly GCF_949987685.1. Classification (NCBI taxonomy): domain Eukaryota; kingdom Metazoa; phylum Chordata; class Actinopteri; order Uranoscopiformes; family Ammodytidae; genus Ammodytes; species Ammodytes marinus. The sequence continues at coordinate 32,667,143 of NC_137235.1, forward strand.
GACGTTTGTGATATTCATGGACAGGATATTGAGGAGTAGTGTGGTGGGCTGAGGATCTAATCGCCGCTTTGCAAATTATTTGGAATTCATGGCATTATCGGTTTGTGACCTTCATCACTCACTGGAACGGTTCACTGTTGAGTGTCAAGCAGCTGGGATAAGAATCAGCACCTCTAAATCTGAAGTCATGGTTCTCAGCATGAAACTGATGGAGTGCCTACTCCGGGTACGGAATGACGTCTTACTTTTAGTTAAGGAGCATAGGTACCTGTGGGTCTTGTTAGCAAGTCAAGGGGCAATGGAGTGGGAGATTGGTAGGAGAATCGGAATAGGGGGGCCGGTGTAAGTTAAGTTATCTTTATGAGTCAATTTACACAAGGCAAATTAAAAATGTGTCTTTTTCTCAAGTTACCCCACTTCGGAGGCGGTCAGAACTCAGGGTTAGGTTCAGCCATAGTACAGCGCCCCTGGAGGAGTTTGGCGTTGCTCAAAGACACAAGAGGTAGAGATGGTGGGCACCATAGATGCAATACTACTAGTAGTGGTACTATCCACTACTAGTATTACAAAGGCGACCCTACTGTATGGTGTTGGGGATCGAACAAGCGACCCTATGGTTACTGTCCATCCCCTCTTCCTCTAGGCCATTCTACCACCCCACTCACTTTCCCACACCCTTGTGACAAAAACAGAGCTGAGCAGGAGGGTAAAGCTCTCGATCAACCAGTCAATCTTCTTTCCTTCTTTCACCGATGCTCATGAAAGTTGGGTCATAACCAAACAAATTAGATCGCAGGTAGAGGTGGCCGTCAATTCTGCTACAACATTGTTGCATCCAAATAATAGGTAACTGTTGCATGTATGAGATAAGAATATATCCTACAGAGCTTAATTTTCACTGGGAAATTCTAAACTTTGTTTGTTTATTTATTTATTATTTTTAATTTCAAGTGTCACTGCTCTTCTGGGCTGCATATTTCACAGCTAATAAAAGGCTCTCCGACTCAAAGTGATGACATAGGAAAGCCTCTTTGCCTAAAGCTTGGCTAAGTTTAGTTTGGTTTATTTCTGTCATTTTCCAGTTTATAGACAATACTTAAACAAGACTTAGATAATCAATAAATAAATATTTAAGTAATGTAATGCGTTTTTAGCATTGAAAACAAAACATAAAAAAGAAACAAAAACAGATTCGAAAAGTTGAAGGCAAACATTTTGGTGTTAAAGGGACAGTTCCATATTTTTCAACTAAGGTTGTATGTGGTACTTATGCATAGTTAGTCTGTTAATGGAGATGGCAGACTCAGCACAGTCATTTTAAGGAGTTTGGGAGAGATATTGCTGTAGCAGCGGTCAGCCTTGTACCGTTTCAGAGGGGGCATGCAGTGCAGCGTATCACTCTGATATTCAGCAGTGAATAACTTTTTTCGGCTGACCCCCTCTGCAACAGTGCAATGCTGACTTCTGCTGCAGTGATGTCCCCCTAATGTCCTTAAAATGACTGTGCTGACTCTAATCTCCATAAGTTAACACACTAACAATGCATAAGTTCCATATGCATCCCGCTTTTAAAAAAAAACACCATTCTTTTAACACACACACACACACACACACACACATACACACACACAGGCCTATCCACAGACTGCAATCGAGTTGTATTCAGGAATGCAAAACCTATGGATTCACCAAATGAATGCCATTCTATAGCCTGTATCCTATATTTGCTCAAAGACATAGTAAAGAGACAGCCAAATTGAAGTATAGTGTGGTAGTATATGTTTTAGTTGATTAGACTATATTTTTTTTCATTATTTACACCATCATTTGGATTTTCAATTAATAAAAAACTACATTTAAATGAATACATCCACCTTCAGTCATTTATCTTTCTGTTCCTACAACAATATACAGAGAAAATGGGAATTGTTTGGGCCTATTTGAATGGTGGAATCAGTCGTGATTAATCGTGAATAAACCACAGCTACCCTGTGATTAATCCAATTAAAATGTTAATCAGCCCTAATTTTAATACAATAAAACAGTAAAGTGTTAACTTTTAAACTGCTTGTAAGTGATAATGTGGAGGATTCTGCATTTGAACACCAAAAGGATATACTGATCAATTTGTAAAAGTAAATGTTTTAATTCTTGAAATTTATTTAGCAAATAATCATATAACGTGGAGAGAAGGCAATGACTTTTGAAATTATTTTGAACTTGTATCTGCCCCTTAGATTTGGCTTTTTCATACAGCACAAAGAGCTTGCCACAAATCCTAAAAAGAAGATGATCAATAAAGGATCTGACAAGCGTATCATCACAATATGATGCCCACCTATGTTGGGATATAATTATATTATTAATTGATGATAAATGAAAGAAAACTCTCTAATTAAGATAACACAATATTTGTAAAACACAACTTATTGATACAACTACACATTGGTATGCATTAAGAAAAAACATCTGTGGGTATTAACATTTGTTATAAAATTCCACAATGAATGAAAGGCTAAAAAACACATTAATTGACAACTGGAAGTTTCTATAGAGAATCAGAGAACTTTATGCTGCAACACTCAGTTTCAACAAATGTATATACGACCAGTGGAAAAATTACACAATGAAAGTTTTGATGATTTTAGCAAAATGAATCAAAATATGTTATTTGCCAAGACATTACCTTTGGAGAAGATACACAATTTGCTTTGAAAGTCTAGTTCTTAGCCACATTGTCCTTGCAAAAAAGCGAGAAAGAAAAAAAGTTACACACATGATCAAAGACCCCTCTCTAGTCATAACAAAATGCCACATGGGCCCAATCAGTCCACAGAGCCTCATCGGAGGAAGTAACAAATTAGAGGAAGGATTCAAGTCTAGTCCAGCTACAGAAAGGCACTCCACCGAGTCCAATGAAATATCCAAGAAAATGTTCCACAACTTCCAAACACACTGCAGCTGCACAATAGACAGCTATAAATCCTACTTTTATGTCGTTCCTCAACACGGTCCAGCTGATATGGCTTAACACCACATACACAACCATTCAACAGTCTTATAATGAAAAGCTGGAGGTACTAGAAAAAAAATACAAACCTTGAGAAAACGGGCAGCGGTGGTCCAAGTTACACCTCTGACACTTAACACTGCACTGCTTCTCTATAGCCTGACCTCTGCCCAGCAGCTGAAACTGGCGTATGTCTCTACCCTCTAACTTGACGACTAATGCTAGCTCATGTACATTAGCATAACATCACGCTGCTTCCCTGTGTTACAGACCACTGGACAGGCAGAGGAGACGCATGTGATGAAAAGTCACAAGTGGCCGACATGTGTGTGTGAGGACGGGGATAGACCAACACATAGGGAGTGAGGAAGTATTTACAAATGCAGCCCAGAGTAATACTGTGCAAAGCTGAAGCAGCAGTTTGCCCTTCTAAAGACTAATGGAGTCAGCAGTGAAATTCAAAGAAAAAGTATACAGGAAAATGTTTTTACTACTGAATTACAACATGTATCTTTGTTTTAACATTGTAAGAAACATAGTAATTTATTAAATCAAATACTCTGTCCCCTGCATATAAATACATTAAAAAAAACTCCAGTCGATATGCCATTCACAGATAAAGCCCTTTTAGTTTGTGAAGAAAGATGGCTTTGATGGACTTTTTCTATTCAGAGGCATCACCTTCATTTAACTGTATAGTTTATTTTAAACATTTAAGAAATGAAATTGTTACCTGTTCAAACCCTAAAAAAACATTGTTTTAACAGACCAGAAAAGATGCAAATACCCTTGAACAAAAAGAATATTTCTGAAGCATAATTGTGTGATCAATTATTTACAGTATAGGCAATCAGAAAGCCATCTGTTGACTTTTTTATGAATGTCCAAACAAGGCACGTTTTATTCCAACATTTATATGAATATTGAGCAAATGTTTGGGAAGAAACTCCTTTCACAAGATTATCAGCTACACATTGTTGGGTCATTTTTGTACAACCAAATTTCTAACAACCGTGCAATGATAGGAACATATGCAAAGTAATTTTGACTTAAATAAGATTACTGACTGGACTATGTAATTTTTGTAACGTTTCTCTTCTCCTAAGGATCCTGCCGAGGGAGTTAAACCACATTGCAACCAGAGTAGTTGCTGTTCTATACATTATTATTTTGTTTTTTTGTCGCATATGCCTACCATGTGTGAAAAATTACACTGAAAGTATTAACTTTTTTATGTATAGAAGAAATTATGAGGTTGTGCTTTTAATGTGAATACCAATTATTTTCCATTTAATATAATAAAATTACATAAACGTAATAATTTATTGTGTTTGGATTTATTTGTAAACAAAACACGTGCTCAATGTAAAACACAACCAAGAATCAATCTTACAGCTTAATGCTCCTGTACCATTTTTTTCTTTCCTGCCCAAGGAATCAGCTCCATCTGTAGATTTTTTAGCAGCTGTAAATGAGCGCTTTACCTAACCACATAAGCGTTCAGCTACCAAGGAGGTATCACCATGACAGATTTACAGCCTCTCCATCTGTTAGTATCACAACCAGATGTCAAATAGAAAACAAGCCACTTTTCATCCTGTGCCAATACCATAAATGTTATACGAAAATCAAAAACAATATCACCTCAGCATATTAATTTATTAGAATTATCATGCTCACAAATGCCGCAAACTAATTTAAACATGAAGTTTGGGGTAGAGTTACATCAATGACAACAACAATCAAGCCCAGACAGATTTTATGCTACCACTTCTAAAACTGATGGTAAAATAACCCAAATGTATGACCTATGCATGATTATAATAAATACATAATTATGTATGCCATTGCCAGAATTTGTTTACAGAATTTCTGAAATCGAGACCAGTAAAACATTGTATTTAGAGCTGAGATCAGAAAGACAAATGCAATAAATAATACTACATGTCAATAAAGTGATATTAACACCACTTTGTAATGTATTTTATTTGTGTTATTTAAGTTTCACTTGCAAACAGTTCGTCAAGCATTTCCGGCTAAACTGTCTTGTGATGTTGGATGCTCCATTGAATAACCTTCTTCCTTTAGTTAGCAGCTGTAAACGTAAGTGGGTGTTGGTGTGTGAGTGCGGGACTTTTGTTATCAAAACTACAACTGAAAATAGAGCTCAGACTGCCAGATATTTCAGAATCAGTGAATTCTATGGTAACTTCGTAAAATGTTTCAACTCCTTGCTGATTTCAATTTGTGTGGCCATATTACTTTTGAACTTTTTATTTCAGAATATTTTATTTTTGTTTATTTTTTATTGCTATTGTAGTTGACTGCCAGTGTGTGGCTGTATAGGAGACAGTTTATGATTATAGGTAGGGGGAAGTGTATAAGCTCACCCAAACAAAGCAAAGTTGTTTTAAAGAAAACTTTTCATGGCCCACTAGATGGTGCCACAAATATTGCCATAACTGGTCCCAGGACAGGTGTGACAGAGATGTAGCAGCCTGCCATACGAGGGCACTGTACTCATTTTAATCAGCAGTTGCGTTCCAGCCTGTTCGAATGGGAGTCACGATGTTTACATTTGCAGGTAGTGATTTAAATACTGTGACTCATAACATAATATCACTTTGGTTAGTCACTATTGGAAAAGGATGAACGTGTTTAAAAGAAAAAACTTTTTCCAGTCCCAGTTTGTTAAAACTTTGCTTTACAGCTATAGACAGAAAGCTCATTCCAGACAACAAATGCACAGACATTAATCAAAAGGAGACCATAAAACCTCTTACTCTTCCCAATATGGCATAAACAGTTACTGACATTCCAGAGCCTTAATTTAACTTTTCAACAAATCAGACACATATCCCCAGCCTGCATAGTCAACACATGATCGACGGTTTCATGGGGCGAGGTATGGGTGAGAAAGCAGGGTCAGCTTGCCTAGCTCCACATTTGGCACGGTTGCAAACGGGGTAGTTGCTGATTTATGGTGACCTAGCAATGGGTGAGATATCTTGGCCACAGAGACAGGGTCTGGCCCCTCACAACCACCATAAGGCCGGCACGTCCACAGTAAGGCATTACTTTGAATCATACTATGTTTCTCTGAGGATGCTTGTAAAATCGTCAGATTTATTCTAGGGGATCAGTCACAGGGTTGTATGAAGTGATGTCAAAAGGCAAGTTAAATTTTGCGAGGTAACTAGAATCACATGTATCCGCCCTTGGCCTATCCATAAGTAAGCCTATCCATAAGTAAACTTGAAAGTTTAAATTCCTGACATTCACATTCACACACAAACACACTTTACACATGCAACTTAACCCTGAGGGGCTTAGGCTAGAGAAACATATTTCTCCACTTCTCTCTCACAAACACATCGTAGCAGTAAGCGATCTCGTTTCAACCATTAGGACGGTGTAACACGGATATTGGGGCCAAAGAGAAACACATAGGTCAAAAGGAACCTTCTGACTTGACAGCTGCTACCCAACTGTGTAAGAGCAATCCAACAAAAATTTCTGCTAGCAGGAAAACTGCAATTAGACTTTAAAGCGCTGCTGACATAGTGCCTACTTATGGACCTCTGTTTGGAGCATTTGCTAAGAACTGAAATATCACTGGAAGTTTGATGAGAGCCTTTAAAAATCAAAATAAAACATGACTCAAGAAGTATATTTTGCAACAGTGTTAAACAGACAATTTATAGGTTGCTTGCCTGGACTAGAAATGTGGTCACCATGTACTTTTCCATTCAAGTTATCCATCAAAGCTTTAAAATGTAAACCATGAATTCTAACCCCACAGCTTTTCTGACAGATTATCAACACTTGCCCCTCTTTTCTGGCCTATCAAGTGTTCTGTGGTCAGTTTTGACGTGCGAGTGCTGACAAGAGTTAGGAAAAGTCCTCCAGTTACCTGGGATCCGCTGACATTGAGTGTCAAACTGGGTGCTGAGAGCTGAGGGCCAGGTGACTGCGTCTCTGAACAGCGTGTTGGACTTTGGGCAGAGTGACATTAGAGATCCTACAGAGTCTTAACTTACAGAAGCTATAGGTCCCGTCACAGTGGCCACAAGCTGACAACAAAACAGTTCTTGTCCACTAATCCTTGAGTCAGTAAAAAAAATAAAGGAGAGGTAACTACATAAGAGGAAGAAAAACAGGACAATTGTGACCCCAAAATCAGAATAAGTATTTAGGTTAATTTTGCTTGTTTAATAAGAAAAAAAATGTCTCAGGATGGGATTCAAGCACAGGAAGTGTCACAAAATGTAGAGGTTAAGTAATATGAGGAGTGGGGGACGATTGTGTTAGCTTTGACAACTGAGCCTGACCAGCCATTTTTCCTGCTGCTCTGAAATAGTTATTTATAGCTGCTGCCCGGGTGTAGACAGTACATTTTCTTTTTACTGGCTGCTGCTGTGCTGTCCAGTGACATTTAAACTATTACAAGTTACTGTAAATATTTTTTTCAATTAAATTCTCCAGTTCCAGCTGCAAACATGAACCATTACATTTTCCAGCGGCTAACTAATTAGCTCGTCCAATAGTAAGTAACACCTAACTGGGGACTTCCCAGAATGTGGTCAGCAACATCATAGCTATATTGGTGTACAATGTGATTAGCATTGATTCCCACAACCTATCCTCAGTCCTTCTCTCCTTTCTATCATATCACCCTCCCATTCTTATTAGGGGCTGGGTATCGTCAAGGACTTCGCGATACGATACATAGCACGATACACTGGTCACGATACGATATATCACGATATATAACATAACAGCACAATATATTGATAATTGCACAAAATAAAATTGTGACAAATTAATAATTAATAAAAATATTCAATTCACAATTTCCTTTACTATTTTTTTTTTGGTTTTGGCAAATGATGAAACACTGCTGCAGCTGCCATAACGTCAAAAAATTAGGGCTGTCAAACGATTACAATTTTTAATCAGATTAATCACAGGATTCTGTGGATTAATCACGATTAATTTTACCATTCGAAATATGCCCGAAAAATTCGAATCTTCTCTGATTCTTATATTGTTGTACGAACGGAAAGATAAAGGACAGAAGGAGGATATGTACATTTAAAATTTGTATTTTTATTAATTGAAAATCCAAATGATGGTTTTAATACTGAAAATAAATTTAAATCAAACTAAAATATAGACCTACCACACCATAATTCAATTGGTCTGTCTCTTTACTATGTCTTTGGGCAAATATAGGCTATATAATGGCATTTATTTGGTGAATCTATAGGTTGTGCATTCTTGAATACAACTTGATTACAGTCCGCGGTGTGTGTGTGTGTGTGTGTGTTTGTACGCGCGAACACGTCCTAGGGGACGGTTCATTTGTGCCAGGAAGCCGACGTTATGTTGATGTCTAATCACACACACCTCTGAAAACTGCAGACAATTGTGTACTCGCGGGCTCTGAACAGAGCGGACAATGTTTCTCCTCCTGTTGCTCCCGACATCAACTGTCACCCGCGGCAGTTGATTTGATATACTATCTATGCCCCCGACACAGACGTGGCCGTTAGCAGTTTAAAAAACGGCATGGGCTAGCGTGCTGCTATGTTTGGCTGCGCGCAGCTACTGATCCTGGGTCAGCCACAACGTTAGAGTGACTGTAGTGCAGAGCCGTGGGATGCACAGGGCGGATCATTCTGCGCATGCGCTAAAAAAAATAACTCGTTAATTCCAGAAATTAATCACCCTGCGTTAACGCGTTAATTTTGACAGCCCTACAAAAAACTAATGCAATTCACTCTTGCACTAACTGGACAGGAAACACTGAACATGAAAACACATCAGTGTGCTTTCGTGTCTCTGAACATATGTAAATAAGGTTCATATGCACAACAAGTACTATTCCTTATTGTCAGTGAATACAAGGAACAGAAATGTATGAGGACACAGTGAATCTTAAGTATTCTTATAAACAAAATTAATCTAACTTCAATAGCCAGTATCCTAGAGGCTCAGGCCTCACATCAGACCTGGTTTTGAATCTGACCCGTGGTTGTTCTCTGCATTTCATTCCCTCTCTGCCCATTTCATATGTCTCTCTGCACTGTCAATAAAGCCTTGAAAAAAAGTTATAATTAGTTATAAAAATCGACACTGATATTGCAGAACTAAATATCGCGATATTTAGTTAGTTAGTTAGTTTATTCGTCAAATGCACAACATAACAGGCAAGCAGTCATAGCTGGCAATGACATTTTTGTGTTCCAAGCTCTCCTCAATAATGCAACAATAAAACATTTAAAAATAGTATAGAGTATATAGAGTAAAAGAGTATAGATAGTAGAGATATATCGCCATAACGATTTTTTGACACAGCCCTACTTATTACCTCACTCTTTCATCTATGTCCAAAGCAAGCATTGCATTTTACCATCTGTAACTGCTGTTGTCCTTACAAATACCAATCCAACCAGATTGTGTCATCCCAATCACTGACTTTCCTAGCCAATGGCAGAACAGCTCCTCTCTAACCTCCCATGATGTAAAATTACTTAAATTAATTGTAATTTGATTACAATTATAATTTGGGTTTCTACTGGAAACTGTTTTCATGGAGTAGTATCCAAAAAACTTTTTATATTTCTTGCATTGCCATAGCTGAATCTCCCTTTTTCAGCCTCTGTCTGTATTGCTCCTTGTTAGGAGCCCAGTTTGCTCTGATATCACCAATATTAATCATTTTGCATAATAAGTGACCTGTTTTTGCCCTTGAGCGGTTCTTATGTGAGCCTCAAGGTTTACTGCCCTATTTAAGAATATTGTGAATTTATGGAAAAACAGTACATTTTACACTGTACATTTTCAAAGTAAATAAAAACAAAGCATTGATGCATCATACAATCTATTGAAATGAAACAAAATGCCCAAGCCCAGTACCACTGTGACTGGTTATTAATTTACCGAGAGAAATCCTGTGGTTCAAGAGACAGTTTAGGAAACAAACTATCACAGATAAAGAGGGGAGATTTCCGCACTCTAGCATTATATCCAGAATGTATATACAATATATATATACTAGGGCTGTCAAGCGATTACATTTTTTTAATCTATTTAATTACAGGCTCTGTGATTAATTAATCTAAATTAATCGCATACTTATATGACACTTTTATGCCTGTTAATAAACAACTGTAGGCTACCGTTCGTCTCTCTCTCTCTCCCCCCGTCTCTTGTAACTTCTGTCTCCTCCTCTCAGCAAGGTTTCTACATGAAATAAATGTAGGAACTACTAGCGCCGAAAAAAAACCCACAAAAAAACAACCAGGCTAAATGACGACTGTCTCCCACAACAGACAACCCTGCACTGCCACAGGTGCGGTGCGCATAGCCTATGCCGATTCATTCACCGTCCTACACATAGCCAAAAATATTGACACACACAGACACACACACACACAAAGGAGGAAAAAAGAAAGGCATATGCTAGGAAGAGTGAGAGGGGGCGGGTGTCGATCGCAGCAAGCAAACAAAAGTGAGACACGGAGGAAGATTGAGAGATAATGAAGTGTATGAACTTCTCAAGACACATTTCTGTAGACTAGTTGAAGGTATTTGCCAAATCCCCCTGTCCTGTAGGAATGCGTAAGTTGGCTAGACAGGGACTGAGCTTCTGTAAATCACCTTATTTCTGTTTAAGTTAAACCAGACACTTGCGTGACTGTTTTATAGGTTTGAGTTAACATTGGCCGGATTCGGGCCTTTCCCAGCCATTAGGAAAGAGGTGATAATATACGGCCTCTGTCCAAAACTGTTGGTGTTACTGGTCAAGCCCAGACTTCAGGCCGCCAGGCCGGACAGTGTCTCTGTCAATCTATTCCACAGATGTTTCGGAGGGATGATTGCACAATAGTTAAAACCCACCAATTAGACAAAGAGTGTCGTCTTTGACGACCAATCAGTTTACGTGAACCCTGGGATAAGAGAGCCTGCAGAGCAGCATTCAGGGGGCTTTAACGTTTGACCAGGATCAGTCTTGTATCTTCCTCTGTTTCAATTTGGCTAAAATACTCTGACTTTTATTTGGCTTTGTTTACTGCAGTATGAGGTTTGTTGTGTTAAATAAATTAAGCTGTTCCTGAAAGCCTCCTCAAACCTGCGTCAGCTGTCAACTTCTTTCATCCAGCCTTGCCATCAGAGGTCAGACAAGAAACTACAATAGCCTACTGTTTTGAACCTACATTGTTAATTAGGCACCCACTAAATCAATAATGCACAGACACTGCGGAGAATAACATAAGACGTATTCCTACTACCTTCATGCTTATGTGCCCGGAGCAGCCCATAACACATCCATAGAGCCCTCGGCCCTTTTCCCCTGCATCTTTCTTTACTCTTTAATCCAGTATGGGCCGTGTACGCAAACTACAGGTGCAGCTCCGCTATCGCCTCACCTCTTTTGCACCGGGTCAAAGAAAAGGCACTATAGAAGTGCGATTAATCTGCGTTAATTTTTTTAATCGCGTTAATTTTTCTGTGATTAATTAATCGAAATTAACGCGTTAATTTGACAGCCCTAATATATACATATCAGTGATTATTGAGAACCGGGACAAAAGGCCGTCTTCCATATGTAACTGCTCTTATATTTAAAAATTTAAATATTTAAAATTGTAGATGTTATTAGGGATTAAGAATAGAATGTCTGGAGCACAATTATCCCCTTAAATTAAATTTTATCATTATTATGTCAAATATATGACACTTGTTATCTTCTCACGGCGTCCAAAACAGTGTGTCCACAGAGAAGGTTTCAAAATGTACTTTAATGATTAAAAAGTGCTTTTTTCATCATAAGCAACACTAAATAATCTCTCATATCAATAACAACTGTTTTTCTTCAACAAATTCATGTTTTATATGGTTTCAAAGTGGTGGGACACTTTTTGTCACCACCGTCAGACAATCCATTAAAATTTAAGAAAATCTGCCAAAATAAGGGGCAGCTGTCACTATGAAGGACCTCTTGTCACATTCTACCTCTGCAGAGTAAATTAGAGTCAGACAGGCTCTGATAAGTGTTGTAGTTTTAGAATATTTTACATTCCAAATCTTGAAAGTCATGCGTCACAACCATGATACGTCAACACCGACTTACAATTTCTGAAGAAGTTATTTGAAATGTTTTGATAATTTTATGTTCCTTCCTGAAGTAGTTCATACTAGCACCAATCATCAACAGAAAAAACAAATGGCTAACTAGATTAATTCCATTTGTTTTGTTTAAGAAACGTTAAATATGTCAACACCGTCATATGTCAACTCCGTCAGATTTCCTGTCTGACGTTGGTGACAGGCCAATGACGGAGTTGACATTCAATGTGAAGGCATCATATTTGGGTGGTTTTCAAGTTATTATAATTATATTAAATACAGAAATAGTGTTTAATTGTTCTAATACTGTATTAATGGAAACTCTCCCAATCTTCTTTTGTCATGGATGATTCTTAAAAAAGTACAGGATGATATACAAAATGAGGCGATTTGGCCTGAGTCTTTTAGAGCAAGTCTGATTGAAAGACTGTAATGTGAATCTTGAATTAACGCTCAACCAATAATATGCTGTTATAAAATCACTGTTATTGATTATTCTACATATTTGATGGTTATCTGGGTTTTTGGCACCACTGTCCGATATGTCAAATTCATAAGATATACTTGTCAACTCCGTCAGATTTATATTATTATGATAACAATACATAATGATATTTCATAGTTGTTGAGGAATGGTTGGTCATATGTGAAAATCTAACCAGTCACCTAACATGAGAATGTGTTTTGAAATTTGAAACACTTCTTGATTGCTGTTAATTTTTAATTAAACATTCTATTACACTGTTCAACTGAAGAACATAGGCAAGGCAAGGCAAGTTTATTTATATAGCACAATTCAGACACAATGCCATTCAAAGTGCTTTACAGGGGCAAGATTAAAATACACAATACACATTAGAAAAGCAAATGAATAAAACATTTAAAAGCGAATGAATAACATTTAAAAATTACAGGTTAAAATGGAAACAGAAAAGTCTTCAGACTTGATTTAAAAGAGCTGAGAGTTGCAGCAGACCTCAAGTTCTCTGGGAGTCTGTTCCAGAGATTTGGTGCATAAAAACTAAAAGCTGCTTCTCCTTGTTTAGTCCTAACTCTAGGGACTGTAAGTAGACCTGTCCCAGACGACCTAAGGGCTCTGGACGGCTCATAACGTATCAGCAGATCGGTAATATATGTTGGCCCTAGACCATTTAGGGCTTTATAAACCAACATCAGTATTTTGAAATCAATTCTTTGAGTGACAGGAAGCCAGTGTAAAGACCTCAGAACTGACTGGGGTAATGTGATCCACTTTTTTGGTCCTAGTGAGGACTCGAGCAGCAGCGTTGAATTAGCTGAAGCTGTCTGATAGATTTTTTTGGAAGGCCAGCAAGGACACTGTTACAGTAGTCAAGTCTACTAAAGATAAATGCATGGACAAGTTTTTCTAAATCTTGCTGAGACATAAGCCCTTTAATTCTTTATGTGTTTTTAAGGTGGTAATAGGCTGATTTATTAATTGATTTAATGTGTTTTTTGAAATTCAAGCCTGAGTCTATGACAACACCAAGATTTCTGTCTTGGTGTGTGGTTTCTAGCATAACAGATTTAAGCTCTGCACTGACTTTTAATTGTTCATCTTTGGCACCAAAGACAATTACTTCAGTTTTGTCGTTGTTTAATTGAAGAAAATGTTGGCACATCCAATCATTGATTTGTTCAATGCACTTACTTAGTGTTTGGATTGGACTATAGTCACCTGGTGATATGGTTATGTAAATTTGTGTGTCGTCTGCATAATTGTGGTAGCATAATTTGTTCTTATTCATAATCTGAGCTAGTGGGAGCATGTAGATGTTAAACAGAAGAGGCCCAAGAATGGAACCTCGGGGAACCCCACATTCAATATTTGTTCGCTCCGATGTGAAATTGCCTATTGACACATAGTATTCTCTGTCCTTTAAGTAGGATTCAAACCAGCTTAGCACAGTTCCAGAAAGTCCAACCCAGTTTGCAAGGCGATCTAGTAATATGTTGTGGTCAACTGTGTCGAAAGCAGAACTGAGATCCAGTAAAACTAAGACAGAACTTTTGCCACTGTCTGTGTTTAAGTGGTTGTCATTGAGGACCTTAACCAGAGCGGTCTCAGTGCTGTGGTGTTGTCGAAAACCTGACTGGAAGACATCAAAGCAGTTATTCATTGCTAAGTAGTTATTTAGCTGTTGATAAACAACTTTTTCAATGATTTTGCTTAGAAATGGTAGGTTAGATATGGGCCTATAATTGTTCATGAGCGATGTATCTAGATTGTTCTTTTTTAGGAGTGGCTTGATGACTGCTGTTTTCAGGGCCTGTGGGAATACACAGGTGCGAAGGGACATGTTTACAATTTGTAAAACATCTGAGGCCATACAGCTAAAAACAGTTTTAAAGAAGCCTGTGGGCAGAATGTCAAGGCAACAGGAAGAGGAGTTCAGGTGTTGTATAATGTCATCCAGGTTTTTGTGGTTGATCAGATACAATTCTGTCATTTTATTTGCATTGATTTTAAGAGGGCACAGGGAAAACACATATGTTGAAGTTGGTATTGATGCGGTGACCGCTTGTCTAATTTTGTGAATTTTGTCTGTGAAAAAGGAGGCAAATTCATTGCAGGCTCTTGTGGAAAGATGTTCAGATGCTACTGGCACAGGAGGGTTTGTTAATCTGTCGACAGTAGCAAACAGGGCACGTGCATTGTTATTGTTTTTGGTAATGATGTCAGAAAAGAAAGACTGCCTTGCACTTTTCAGCTCTGAGTTATAAGTGCAAAGTTTCTCTTTGAAGATGTCATAATGAACCTGGAGATTAGTTTTTCGCCACCTGTGTTCTGCTTTACGGGACTCTCTTTTTTCTAGTCTGACCTGCGGGGCATTTCTCCAGGGAGATCTTTTCTTACTAGAGACAACCTTCATCTTAGTGGGTGCAATAGCATCTATAACGCTTGTAATTTTGTCTTTAAAGTTGTCTAAAAGCTCATTAACTGAGTTACAGGGGGGAGGGGTATTGAAGAAAAGGCTTGAATAAATGTTTCACTGGTATTTTCTGTAATATACCGTTTGCTGATTACTTTTGATTGATCAGTTGTGTGTACAGAAGTTGTACTCTCAAAAAATACACAGTAGTGGTCTGAGAGACCCATATCAGTCCCCCACTTTTGAGATATCCATGCCCCTGGAAATGATAAGATCCAAAGTGTGTCCTTTGTTATGTGTGGGCTGGTCCACATGCTGTTGTAATCCAAAGTTTTCAAGGACACAGCACAGTTCTTTCGCACATCTGTCCTCGGGTTTGTCAATATGAATATTTAAGTCTCCCACAATTAATAAACAGTCAAATTCAATACAGATTACAGATAGCAGCTCAGCAAAATCATCAAAAAAGCTTGTGCAGTATTTCGGAGCTCTATAGATATTGATGTAAATAGCTCTAGAGGCTGAATTTAACTAGAGAGCCACATACTCAAATGAATCAAAATTTCCATAAAACATCTTTTTGCATTGTAGAGATTCATTAAACAAAATAGCAACCCCCCCTCCTTTTTTATGCACTCTGGATTCACTCACAAAATTGTAATTTGGGGGGGCGGACTCTATGAGAACAGCTGAGCTGTTATCTTGGTCTGACCAAGTTTCAGTTAAAAACATAAAATTAAGATTGTGCCTAGTAATAAGATCATTAATTAAAAATGTTTTACCTGCCAAGGATCTGATGTTTAATAAAGCCACAGTTAGTGTGTTCGAAGCATTGTCAGCCCGATTTATTTCAGCACACTGTGGCTGAAGAGGAATGCTTATCAGATTTGATACATTTACAGGATTTAAGAGTTTCCTGTTTCTTGAGATAAACTTTGAGAAACAGGAGGAAAATTGATATAAAATATCTATAGTCATGTACATTTAGATTTTTTTTTGTGGCCTCTGTCAGTCTTGGTGAATACTTGTGATCACAATTCTTCTCATGGGTCTAGCATACATTGAGGGAAAATTTATTTGTGTTTTGGTGTCTGACGCTGTTGACACAAAATAAGGAATGGCAAGGTAAAAAGCCAATTTTGGAAAAGCGTAGAAATGCAATAAAGGCTTCCAGTTCAGCATGTGAAGAAGAAGGACGTGTTGCGCCGGGGCTTCCAAGCATTCACTGCTTTTTTATATATCATAGCACCACACACTACTCGAAAAACGTTTTTTTGCTTGGTTATTGCGACCACTGACTGACTGTTTGGTGATGATGGGCCGCAGCAGGCAGAAGGAGAAAGGGCAAAATTCTGGACTCTGCTTCTCTCTAACCAGGGTTTCTGTGATTATGTTTCCTCCTCTATTGACGAGTTTGTTTCTATTAACAAAAATGATTCTACCTCTAACTCTCTACTATGGGAGTCTCTAAAGGCATACCTTAAAGGTCAAATTATAGCTTACTCTGCCAATTTAACTAAATTGTATAACGCTGATCAGACTCGACTCACGGACCTAATCCTCAATTTAGATCACCAATATGCCAGTAATCCATTCCAATATTCTTACCAAAATCCTTCTTTCAATTGTTGAACAAGCTTATTACATCATTTGTATGGGCAGGAAAACACCCAAGAATTAGTAGGAACGTACTAGAAATTAGTAAATTTGGAGGGGGCCTTGCCCTGCCAAACTTTATGTACTACTTCTGGTCAGCTAATATTCAAAAAACTCTTGTTTTGGTTCCATACAGTTAACACCTCTTGGGGGTCCATTGAATCAAAGTCTTGTCTGGGTACATCTCTCTCTGCGTTGTTGTGTTCCCCTCTTCCAACTGTCCCGTCTAAGCACACCAAAAACCCAATTGTGTTGGCTTCCCTTAAGATCTGGTATCAGTTCCGGCGCCATTTCAAATTCTTATCCACGTCTATACTTGCTCCCTTAGTTGGTAACCACCTATTTCCCCCTGCTTTAGATGCCTCATTTTCTCTGTGGAAAGCAAAAGGCATTAATTGCATCTTGGATTTATATGAAAACAGATTTTTTTCCATTTTTACAGACCTAATTAAGAAATTTGGTTTGCCACGTTCACATTTATTTTGTTACTTACAAATAAGGCATTTCATTTGCACGCAGTATCCTTCATTTCCCTCACCACCCACCACTTTGCCCTGGGAAGAATTACTTAAATTAGTTTTTTTTCATTGTTTTTATTTTTAATTTAAATTATTTTTTGTTAAATTCCAAGGATTGTGTGGGGTGTGGGGTGGATGGGGGTTTTGATTGTTTGTTTAAAAAAAAACATTAGGATGACTTATTTTTTACATATGTGAATATTGTGTTATGAAGCGAGTAAAAGAGAGAACGCAGGAAGCACCACGATCAGGTAAATGTGACTATTTAAGATTTATAATTGTAATATGACGTTCCGGTCTGCCCCCCTTTAATCGTTTTGTCTAAGTTACAGGGAAATCGTTTATGTCTTGATGTTGAAATACAGTATCATCATGCTATCAGGTTAAGGGAACAAGACAATTACACAAGCAGGTGGACACAATACATATCTGATGGTGACAGGGATGACACTATGTCCTTTTCCCTATTCAAAGATTGTCCACTTTCTCACTGCGTGAAGACAGAGAAGGAGGGCTTTAGTTTTTGGTTTTGCTTTTGGAGAAATCATTACTGACTTTATTGAATATAGCTGACCTGCTGATCCTTTTTTATTTTTTTACTTCAATTAAATTCAATGTATTGTAATGGAAAGAGATATGCTGATGTACGCCCAAGCGCACTTATCACAGAGCATCCAATTGATTTGAAATTGGTGGTGCCTCAGGTGCTTCTTAATAGAAACAGACTCTTTAGTTTTGAGGACTATATGTAATTATAAGGAAACAATAAATGACAGAGGAGGTCAGAGATAGTATAGGTCAGTATTGATACGTTTTTTTGTCTTTTGACTTTTAGTTTAACTGGGACTACAGAGGGGGGAAATAATATTGTCCTAATAATAATATGTTGTAATATTTAAATACAGCGTGCTAAGTGTGCATCCTGCACCTCATCGGTTGCTGTGTGTGTCTTCAATTAGTGATTTTTTGTTTATTTGTCTTCTATTTGTCTTCAGACCAAGTATTATTTCTTTCATTTTACTATTTCATTTCCAATAACCCCTTGTGCATCTAATAACATAGTTATTATTAATGAAATGGCAATGCGACCTGAAGCAAAAGTGAAACCCTAAACGTGGTCAACGTGGGTTTTTTTCAGTGGGAAAGAGGTATATGAATCAATACTTCTTATCCCAGCAACCTGCTGGCATCACAGGCTGCTCAAATAGCCAATAGTGCATATTACCAAAACTATGGTTAGTAAACTCAGCACCATTTCAAACAGCTGCTCTAAACCACTAAAATGACAAATGATCAAAAAAGGGGGTTGCCCATCCAGCAAACCCCAGTATAAGTAAGAAATCCTCCTTAAAGCCAGTGGACAGAATGGGTTGGTTATGCCCTGGAGTAATGACCATCAAGGGATTTATCTGTGGAGCCTGGTTATTGAAATAATACCCATTCATAAATAAACTATTAATTTTGTATTTGATCATAAAATGATATAGTATCAAAATCCAGCTTTCACTTTATGCACGTATAATTCTAAGCAAATGATGACATAATTTTTCCACGCAGCATCTGTGACTGGGGAAACCAGAGCTGCTAAGTCAAGGGGCAGACTACTAAACAGTTTTTACCCGACAGCCATAACCTCACTAAATGTTGCTAAGACTAGGGCATAGTGGGGACACATCTGTGTAAAGCACATTTATGAATGTGGATGTTGTGTGGATGTGTCTTATGTCTTAAGTCTTGTGTCCTATGTGTCTTATGTGTTTCTTTTTAAATGCCTATATCTGACTATTTTTATAGTTTTAATTTAGTTTTAATTTATTTATGGATACATGGTAATGAGAGAAATCTTTTTCTCATAACAGATGTTCTAATTGCACTTTACAAGGACTGCACTTAATTTCGTTGTACCTGTTACAATGACAATAAAGATATTCTATTCTATTCAAGCGTGTCAGATCTGAAGAAAAATTGACATGGAAGAATTTGACTTATTTGCTCTAAAAGTGCATAATATGAGCACAGATTTCTAATGCCTATTTAAAGCCAATCTACGATAGAGAAGTATTATGTTCAGTTTACTGTGTCTGTAAGGGGAAACCAACCCAAATCCCCGCACTGCAGGGAACCAGGAAGGTTAGTGCCCTGGAAGCTTCACATTGATGAGTGTATAACAGCTGTATCTAAGCTGTTACAAACCCACACATAAAAATACAAGTAATTTTATTTATTTAATTTGGACTGTAAATTCTTACTCCATAGGTTTTAGCAAAACAAGTTTGTTACTCAGAGAAACATTGATGAAGAGAACCCATTCACATCAGCGGTGCAATTATAGCCAATTACCTAATAGCAGCTATCTCGAAGGGGAAGTCAGTTGTGTGCCCTCCCACCTCAGATTATTAAGCAGGAAGTACTTTGGTATGGGTTTTGACCTTGTGCTGACACACGGAAACCCTTTAGGCCCCCTCCCTCATCACGCTGGGTTTAGGTGGTCCATTAGCATGCCTGATTTATAATATGTTCCTCAAACTACCAGGCACTACAATGTACAAAAATCAGGAATCTTTATTTTTTATATGTAAAAGCAATTGATTGAACATTTGACCTTCAAAAATGAAATTACAGTAGTTTTTGAGATTGGAATACATATTCATAAATGGCTTTAAACTAAATTACAATTAGGGTGCAAAAGTTTGGCAAGTGCCATGGTTTTTGATTACAAGAAAGATAATACAAAGTGGTCTTGGTGACAGATTGAGTGGTTCTCACTGGTGGCAATGTGGTCTCATGAGAGTCACTCTTTCTATTGCCATCCTGCTCAGCCCATTTAAAACTAATCCCTGAATGTAAATCCGTTCCAAAGTTCTGTGGTATCCCACTGGTGTAAAATCTGTGGCTAAAGTGTGAAATACCTTAAAGGAAGAGTGGTTAATATGTAACTGTAGCTGCATGTTTCTGCAAAATAGAGTTGCAAAAGTTGCACTCTTTAAGTACACAGGAGACACAAATTGAAACATAAAACTCTTGTCTTAACATATCTAATGACTGACACTGTAAACAATATCAGTAACTTTATACTTACAGAAACAATTAAAACTCAGTTACATGTTTTTTACTCATTTAGACGGAAAGCTGAAAAAGGCAAGTAGCCGCTATTATCACAGAATATCATAAGGCAAACTCAAATTATCATACATAGACAAATTGGGGGGAATTGCCAAACAGTAACAGGTTTGAACGTTGAATCAACTTAAAGGATGTGAGCCTAAAATAAATGATTGGCAGCATCTTCATGACATCTGACTGGTAAAACCCTAGCAACTAAATTAAGTTGTTTGTTCATCTGAACAGTCTATGTAGTCATGAAAAAAAACATTTAATTGCAATCAACCAAAAAACAAAGACAAGTAGCTAATTTGATAGTGGGATTAAATCCGATTCAAAGAAAAGTGCAATATGAAGAAGCAGACAGTGAACTTGAAACATTCTTAGGATTTTATGTTGACTTTGTACTCCAGCACAGTGAAACCGAAATGAAACAGTTACTATGTTCACTCTCAGCTTCAATTCAAGTGTTTACAGGGCCAATAGACAAACCGTGCAAAAACTGGGTAAAAGTTATTTGGTAAGTTAAAATAAGTAAAATCCTTCACAGTCAATGATTGCATGAAGCTTTGTCCATCTCGCTTGTTTCTGGGATATTTTCTCCAAAATTACTCCAAAGGTTAATAGTCAATACTAGTATGTTTTTGGTCATTGTTTTTCTGGACTGTCCTTAAATTGGGGGCAAAGATAGCCCTGCACTTCTCGCCTTATAAGTATGTGAACTAGGGTTGGGAAATCGGTTCTACTTTAAAATCGTCCAATCATGTTCAATAGGGAGTGCGGCTATATTATCTAATCGCATGAGGGGGCGAGAGGAGATATATCACTGCACGTAGATCTGTCTGAGGGAGCTATTATTAGATAGTCGAACCTTTCAGGTTTTAGCAAGCAAAGGAAAGTATTCATTAATACGTGAATAAACATTCATAATTAATTAAAAAAATGGGGGTGCAAGGTTGTTTTGGATATTTGCAAAAGCCCCCTGTTGGGAAAATTCAAATTCTGTCTATCTGCCAATGGCTCTTTGGGCCTAAGTAGGCCTACAAATAAGACAGGTCCTCATATCTTCATTTGTGTTTGATGTGTGTTAATTTGTATAAATATGAAAAGGCATCCATAGCGAATGCAACCTGGAGATAAAAAGGAGGACTCTACCGCTGCGCCGCACAGCTCCTCTTCTCCCCCAAAACTAATAGATAAATCATTTAGCCTTCCAACCGCAAAATACAGGGGCGGCAGTGGCAAAGTGGGTAGGGAGTTCGCCTCTGGTGTGCAGGGTCGGAGGTTCGATCCCCCGTCTCCCCGCCACATGTCGAAGTGTCCCTGGGCAAGACACTGAACCCCGAATTGCTCCCGATAGTTAGCTTAGTTAGCTTAGCACCCTAGTGCACCCTAGTGCTAAGCCTACCCTGCGTGGTAGCTGCTGCTATCGGTGTATGAATGTGTGTGTGACTGGGTGAATGTGTACAAAAACAATGTAAAGCGCTTTGGGTCTGTGATAAACAGAGATATAGCGCTATACAAGTCCATTTACCATTTTACAGCAGCGGGGGAAACACTGCTCTATTCAAACAAATCCTTTATTAAAAGTTTTGAGTGTTGTTGCCTTGTATGAGTCGATGTCGAACACAGCGACATCACAGCATCCTAAATTAAGGGTTTAATTCATTTGTCAAACTACTCGTTAACACTACAAACAACGTCTCTAAATGCATGCAATAATACATCTTAACATTAAATTTATTTAGCTGATGCTAAACCAAAGTGACTTAAAAAAAGTACATTTAAAGTGCATTCAACCCAAAAATTGTATGAATCATCCAAGTCAACTCATCAAATGTCCGGTTTTAAGTGCTACATGTTGTCAATCTGACATATTTTATTTATCTTCCCTGCCACACAGTACCAACAACCTTTATTTATTTTGACACAGGACACAAGGCAGCCTGTTGTCAACTGTCAACAACTCAACATAATGTCAGCGGCCGTGCCCATCTGCTTCCTCTTGGCTAAGACTGGTCACACGATCGAGACCCAAAACTCCACAGTGGATATCAGACATTTCTATCCACTGCCATTGGTGTAGATCATATTAACAATTACAACTGCTGAGTTTTACAGTTATAAATGAACCCTCAGCTCTGACTACAAGCCAGTATACCTGTTGGTGAATGGGTGGTGAGAGCTAGAGGGTGGGTTAGGGATGTGGCATGTCTGATGATTTATATACTGCCCACCTGGTGCCCTCCAGACAGATCTGAATGTGCCAGACTGAAATCAGCCTCTATCATCTACTGCCTCAACCCTCTTAAGGGGGAAAACAAATAGGAACGGTACAAGAAGCAACATGAGCCAGCCGTACATGTCTTACTGTATCTTAATACCACCACTAAATCATCAAGCTTCTTCAACTGCCACTCATTGCCACATATGGTCAAAAGTGTATATAAGTGTGAAGAGTGCCGATGTAGTCTCTGCTACATATGTATGTTTCATACATAGTGTAATATTTGGTTACACCAAGGCAGCTAATTGTATTGACCAAGACTATTGCTTTTCCTTGTGTGACACTACTGACCGCACACCCATAAATCTTGATCTGTAAGACAAGCAAGACAAAATGTGTGAAGGCTTATTTCAGAACCTACACATGTTGCCTTACACAAACAACAAATGTCCGTTTGGTAATTAATTAGTGAAACAGACGTGTTAATAAATTAACAGAGAATCCCAATGCACAATATTAAAAATAATATCAAATAAGTACTTCTGAATCACTGGTATCATAAATTGTAAAGAAAAGTGAGGAAATCCTTTTTAAATGATAACATTCCATGGGAAACTAATTCAAAAGTCAAAGATTGACTATATTGATAAATAACCAAAGATCCAAACAAAATTGTCTGTGACATTCATATCAATATGGCTGTCAAAAACAGTTACTCATAGCCAGAGCTTGTCCGTGACAGTGATAATCACATATAGGCCATTTATTTTGATTTAATCAATATCAAATCCAAAACACAGATCAAAGTTCAAGTCAAATTTACAACCGACTGAGTATTATCTCCTGGGGGATAAATAAAGTACTTATTTCTATCTTCTCCTGCCATCGTTTGACATCATGCCTCTGCTCCTGTCATACATTTTTACAGGCCCAGCCTTTTCCAAGATAAGGTAATGATATGTACAAATATCAACACGAAGTAATACAAATGAATTGGCATAGTTTGTGCAAGATTAGTTTACTTACAGTAGTACAAACATAAACACACAAACACAGAAAACTGTAGGGCCTACTTACTGCCTGCCATTGTGTGTCTCTTGCTTTTTGTACAATGATGCAGATAAATAATAAAAGTGCAGTGATTCAACTGACAAAATAAATGTCTACTGAGAGTCATCTCATCTGATGAATCAAATTAGTTAAAAAATATGTGAATGTGGCTAGTCTTTCATCTAAGCAAACACAGATGATTTATTGAAGGCTTTAAAATGCAGTATCATATAGCATGAAGTATGTGACATGTTGGCAAATCCGAAATTACATGCGATAATAAACTTAAAATGGAGGACAGTTATAATGAGGATTGTGCAAAAAAGGGCACATTTCGGTTTTGTAAGGTCTGCCGTCAGCTCTTGTAGTAGGAAGGTGTGCTAAAGTGACAAAACAATAAGGGCAATGAATAACTTACTATGGCAGACTTAGCGGAAATTGATGGAAACAGATCTCTCCTCGAAAATCCATTTCTATGACAGTATGGGACCTTATTTGTTAATATACAATTTCTGACCCTTGTGTGTGTGCGGAGGTACAGTAAATTAAATTTCCTGTATTCTGGCCCTCTCACCGTGTGGACGAAAGAAAAATGCCTTTGGGGTGAGCACATGTGTTGCAATCTCCCCATGCCTCAGCTGTTGTTGCTGGCCTAACAGAGCAGAACGGAGTGGCTGCGTGGGTCTTAAAACAATGGGTGGGTTTATGTGTCAGTTAAACACCCCTACAGTTAAACCTGGAGGGCAACATGCTTTCAGTGCATTCTCCAAATTTGTAGCTAAGGCGGTTGAGCAGTCTCTTTCTGTAATGTGTGGCCCTGTTTTGATGGTGACATAGCTGTATTGCAGGGTGATACTACAAGAAAGACATTTACTTATATTATTTAGGAAAACTGGAAGCTATGATATACTTAACTTAACTATTGACCTATCATTTTAGTTTTTCTTAAAGTTCAAACATAGCCATCGGCCATGTTTTTTAGAAACAATAACATATAAAGATCTAGTTTATTTGGTCACTTTGCACAGTTAAGGTGTGTGTGTACCACCCCCCGCCACCCACAGCAAATTATGTATGTTGCTTCATTGACATGAATGAAGCAACATATATTTTGTAATTTGCATATTCAGTCCCCTGTGCCAATTTCTGTGCACCACCCATACATTTGTCATCATGTTTAGGGTACATGCCTTCAAGCTCCCCAATTGTGTAAAACTCCTGCAGAAAACTGCTGAGTAAAATAACTGGCTATGCACGGCCTGGCAGTCTGCAGGCTGAAGCTGTGGGTTGCTCTTGTGCTCTTCATACCATACCTATAATACTGTTTTTTTTATGTATATGGAAAATGTAAAACCGTCAATATTGTGCACTCGACTGAGACAGCAATGAAGCAACCAAAGACTATTTGAACATCTGCTAAAGAGGTGGCCATTTTTTTCCCCTTCAGCTCCAGGAGCCATGTACAGGTATGACGTTTGTTTTGAACAAAAATATTAGGATTCATCCTCTTCCCTCAATTTACTATCGCTTGGACCAATATGGACAAGCATCTGACTGACAACAACAAGCAGAGTCCACCTACTCATGTGAGCCTTGTCAGAAGAAAATAGCACAGCAGTGGCAGTTTTGACGATATCTTATAACAGTATCTGACTCATATCTAATGACTCATGGAAGCAAATGTGGGAATTAATATTGCTGAAATCAGACAAGTGCCCACGCCTGATCAACAAAATGGTCCCAAAAAAACCTTCAATTTGCTTCAATGTGTACCACGTCTCCCTAAAAGATCTGCCCTTTCAACTTTGAGGGTAAGGATACATGATTTGCATATTTGAAATATTAGCAGTTTTACAAATTAACATAAAATAAAAGAAGTGAGAAAAATAGGTTATTGGTGAAGAATGGGATATATGCTCTACAGACTAAATGAACAAAATAACATCCTGTACAAACTTTACTCCCAATTTGACTTCAAGTGCATAACTACATTCATTCAAGAAATATACAATGCTAAGAAAATATAGAGCTACATTCTAACCATGTGATAACTGTCATTGGCACCGTATGAAAAGATCCAGTGTACACAGATAAGACGGCCACAAGGGGCACTAGTCTGTTAATGTTTGTCATTCACCATCTAATAAAACTAATGACCTCCTGTTTCTGTTCATCCAACAATGCGTAAGAAAAAGTACAAAGTAAGAAATAATTGTTAAGATCTTGCCTTAAAGGCCCTGGCAACCCA
Organism: Ammodytes marinus; assembly: GCF_949987685.1. NCBI lineage: Eukaryota > Metazoa > Chordata > Actinopteri > Uranoscopiformes > Ammodytidae > Ammodytes > Ammodytes marinus. The sequence continues at coordinate 32,692,983 of NC_137235.1, forward strand.
CAGACATAAATATATGACATTAATGTTGGGTTTCTCTATAAGCTGTTTAGAATTATCCAATTAAAAATTAATTTTCATAAATATTATAAAATGTAGTCTAAAAAACTGCTTTTTTGCTGTCTAGAACAGTGGTTTGCAAACTGTGGGGTGCGCCCCCCTGGGGGGGGGGGGCGCGGATGAATATGTGAAAAAACTTAATTTTTTTTTTTTAAGTTTGTGTTTTTGATATAAACATCATATTAAGCAAATGTAAGTTATCTTACAAAAAAGGAATACAATGTTTTGGTCTAGATAGTTAATAGCCTAATAATTAAATCAGATCATCTGGGAGATAATACGAGGTTAACTGATCACGTCACATTCACGTCCATGCACAGTGTGTATTGAGTTTATTTTAAAACATTTGGAAATGGGGCTGCCCTCAGTTTCCCATGCACTGTGTATAGTCTATAGCCTATTTCAGCCTTGTCTGTGGAAATAAAGATAGGCAAGGCAAGTTTATTTCTAAAGCACATTTCGGACACAAGGCCGTTCAGATCATTTATTGTAGCAAGCCTCTATACCCTGATTGTCCTCTGGTCTCAGGATGACCTATATTTGTGCGATCTGGCTGGCCCCTCCCACCTCTCTGCCGGGCTTTCTTTATATGGTCATGGGGCTCTCCCACCGTCTCTGCCGTGCTCTCGCGATACTAGAGAGACACTACGTGAGTCGTGACTGCGAGTGTTTACTAGGAGGCTCCGGGCCGGAGCTAAGCTAAGAGAACAGTTTGACATGACCTGACATGATGACATGATTAAAACCAGTGAAAACAGTAGCTTCAAAGTTTGATTTCTAAAAACGAGTCATTTTCAGACTGCTGTGGGGAGTATAAACAGCGTGTTATGAGCAAAACTTGGTGCTACAACAGAAGCTACATGGGCGCTAACGCTAAAAATAAGACTCAGACGATAAAATAAACTAAAAGTACCACACAAATCAGTGAAAAAAATATTTTCAAAATTGACTTCCACACTATTAAGTTACAATCCTTTGTCTTGATAAAAACGAGGCATTTCCAGACTAGTGTGGGTAAAAGAATTATGTTTTTATGAGCAAAATATCATTGCTTGTCTCGAAGCTAGCACGTGAGCTACCGACTAAAATACCACACAAATCGGTGAAAAAAATATTTTCAAAATTGACTTCCACACTATTTAGTTACAATCCTTTGTCTTGATAAAAACGAGGCATTTCCAGACTAGTGTGGGTAAAAGAATAATGTTTTTATGAGCAAAAGCTGAATGCTTGTCCCAGAGCTAAATAGCTATACACCAGTCAGGCAAAAATACCAATAAAAACATTTCTTTCAGTTTCACTGTTTGCAAAAACCCACAAGTAGCTTCCTATCCGTTGTGTTATTAAAAACGAGGCATAGACTGCTGTGGTTAAGATAAATTAGTGGAGTATGAGCAAAAGCATTCTGTGTTGGTGTATTTAACATTCAGGCTGTAGGCTATGGGCATCTTGTCGCTTAGCGGGGAAAGCAACATGGCTGTCGGTCGGAAAATTTTCCACAAGATCTCATGGGATCTCGGGCACGGGATCTCGGGGCCGTGGACCAATAAGAAATGGGGGGGGGGGGGGGGGGTGTGGGGTCATCATAGACTACTGCACGGTGGAAATTTCTGGTTACTAATGTGGGGGGGAAGCATCGGAAGCATGGACATATTTAGAAAATATGGGGATGTGGCTGTGCAGTTTATGACGTCATAAACCGCGAGAATTATGAACGGAGTATATTGGGGGGGAGGGGTGGGGGTTTCAGAGAGGGGGAGAGTGAGAAAAGGAGAGATTGTTTTTTTTTTTATATTTTGGCAGTCTCTAGGCACACCGTGGCCCCATGGATATGTTAAAACACATTTAAAAAGTGCATTTAGCATAATATGTGACCTTTAATTTAACAGTTTAACAGCTGTTCGCTAAACGAAAGGGGCTTACGTCGCCTTGTGCATCGCTCTGATTGGTTGTAGTGCTATCCAACTGTGTGCAGTGGCATTTGCACGAGTAGGAGCCGCCCCTTGAGTTGGAAATTACTATTGATCGTCGCCAGACCCTCTATCGTTCAAGATATCAGATTCATGCATTTCACTTCAAAAAGGTAAAAGGATCTCTGCTGGCTATTAATTTCACCCAGCAGGACATTGGAGGCACTAGCGAAAAAACACTGGGTGGGTGAATGACATTTAACAATAGTCAATAATTTGGGCAAGTCTTTCTGCCTATCTCTCTCACTCCATTGCACACTCAGTCACTACTATCGCTTAAAGGAAGCAGGATTAAACCACTGGATAAAGATGTTCAAATGTACTTTAAAAAAGCTAAACAAAAACATACTTCGATAAAGATGTTAAAATGTTTAAAGAAATGTGTTTAAAAATGCACAAAGATCTTAAAGAGGACCTATTATACTACTTTTCTGGTCTTCATTTCTTGTTTTACACTGCTATAGAGCAACCTGACACGAATCACATCACAAAAAACTATGTAGATTTTCGGGAAGCTCTTTCTCTTATTTTGGCGATCCAGCACGTCCTGTCAACACTTGAGTGTGTGTGCTTTGGCAATCTCCGCTCCCTCCGCCTGTGCATCGGCCATCTCCGCTACCCTCCCCCCCTCCTGCAAACCCCACTCCGTTGTGATTGGTTACCTTCCTTCCGGAACACTTTCAGTGGCGGGAAGCGCGAGCATGGACCTATAAGGGCGCGAGGCAGACGCGAGGCAGACGCGAACAGGGAAGTGACAGCATTACCATACATGGAAACATCCGCGTGGTGACGTCCCAGGGTTACATGCGACGTCACAGGGTTACAAAGGGTTAGACCGCTCTGAAGACGTGACTTCTCGACTGGCTAGAATAGTGTTTAGTGCTAGGCACAGACACCCCAGACGGTCAGCAGGGAATACGTCGAAATGCATGTAAGTCATTATTTGATAATTTAGTATGGTTAAGCATGACTATGAATCATCATAACAACGTTTATAGGTCATAAAAGTCAAAAAGCATCATAGGTCCTCTTTAAGAATGTTTCAAAAATATGTTTAAAATGTGTAAAATAATTATAAGATCTTTCAAAACACACAGGGATTTTGAAAAATGTTTTTTTTGGGGGGGGGCTCCGCTGAAATTTGTTCTCTGAGGGGGGGCTCACTCTCTCACACTTTGAAAACCGCTGGTCTAGAACATTTTGTAGGGCGGTGTAGGCGTGGCCAATAATGTTCTGTAATGGAACGTTCTCTCAGTCATGGCGCTGAGCAGGTTAAGCCCAGTTCAGATCAAAGATTCACCACGCAACGAGACGCAAACTTGAAAATGCTGCAAATGCTCACAATGAGCCTGACTGCCGGGCTACAACGGTAGCTGGTTTCCCTAGCAATGGTGAATGCTTTGGCACAGCTGAGAGCCGCAGCTCAGAATCACTTGCATCCTGCTAGAAAGTAACTTACAGTATAGGTTTGCAATTTGTTGTGGGCTATTTTTTCCCACCACAACTGCAACATACTTAATTGAATCAGGTGTCAGTGTCTCAATGAAAATATATAAAAAGATCTCTGTCTTATATTTATTGTTATCTCTTATTAGTTTATTTCCCCTTTAACTTGCAAAAAATCCCTTATCCATTTAAGCCAATCAAATGAGTTCAAACCAGCCGGCCAGTTGGATCCTAAACATGCAGGCTAAAGTTGTCTGGGCGGATCAACAGTGTGGAGACCCGCTGTTGAAGTGCGCTGCAGGCATAGCCGCGGCAACATATTCTCAGAAGGGAGTGTCGACAAAAAAAAAGAAGCTCAGCCTGCACTTGACTCGTAACTCGCTACTTGATAAAAAAAATGCACCACCAATGCAATATTGTTACATGCAGCGGTGACACATACCGTATTGGTCCGTGTTTCCCCCTAGAAATAGGTCGTAAAAAGTCGGGTCGTTTTATATTCGGGGTCTAATATCCGGCGTCCAGTAGGCCTAATGGACTAACCGTCCGTTACCAGAGCGATCATTCAACCTCAGGGCTTGTGTCCAACTTTTCGGGTGGAACACTGGCTGTGCTTTCGGAAGCGGTCGGGACAAGCGTGTGTGCGCTGGGAGAGAGAACGATACGACGAGAGGAAAAAGAGGCACGGGAAATGGCCAAAGAGCTCCACATCCCCACACTGAATTCAAAGCCTTGACTCATTATGTTGTGAGTCAACGTATCAGAGGCACGAATCGGCACAGCGATCGACTTGGCTTTTTTGCTGTGGCAGGCGTAGTGAGGAGAGCTTGCCAACTGCGCTGTCCTTTTACGCACCAGTGCCATCACTGCCTCCGTAATGTTCAGATTTAATCATTTGCATCAAAGCCCTTAAGAAATAAGTGATCATTTAGTCTTAAACCACATAGTTTTTCTGCATGGCGGCTCTTGAGGTCTCACTGTGAACATTACCGTCACACTTTAACCGGGAACGCAATGCTTCGCTCAGACGGGGCTTAGAGTGTGGCCGCAAAGAGACAGTCTGTATCTCTTGCGCGGCACCAGAGAGATGGTATAGAATTGTTTTTATAGTCTTTTAGAATCGCGTGACGTGTGAAAACAAAACTCCAAAACAAAATTCGAATTTGAAATTTTCTAATGGTCCCCCCAATGTATTTTAGAATGGAGATACGTGTGAAAACGGCTTGTCATGCAACATTCGAATCAGGATTTTTCAAGTGGTCGACCAACTGACATGACAGTACTTTAGCGGGGGGTTGGCAGCTATTCCTAAAACCTTTCATATACATATTAGAATTCATTTTACCCCCCAAATAACATAGTTACAAGGATTTAGTGGATTTGGGTTGCCAGGGCCTTTAACCTTTTGACCTTAATAGTCCTAAGAGTCCAAGAGGGATGATCATGCGATGTCAAATGCAAAACAAGATTAGGGACTACTGTACAGCCATTGGTTTCAGCTTCTACTGTATCTCCCAGAAAAGTTGGCAAATAGCAAATTATATACAAGATGCGAGGGTTCTTCACTCTTATGATCTGTAAGGAAAAGACTAATGATCAGGGCTGACTTCACTTAAATAAATAGCGTTATATACAGTATATATATATCACCCTGCGTTAACGCAGGGTGATTCATATCTGTAATTGATGCGTTATTTACAGTCACTCTAGCATTGTGGCTGTTCCAGGATCAGTAGCCGCGCGCGGCAAAACATAGCCGCACGCTAGCCTATGTTTTGAACTGCTAACGGCCACGTATGTGTCGCGGGCGGTAGTTGATGTCAGGAGAAACAGGAGGAGAAACATTGTCTGCTCTGTTCAGAGCCCGCGAGGACACAAACGTTTGCAGCTTTCAGAGGTGTGTGTGATTAATAAGTGACATCAACATAACGTCGGCTTTCTGGCACAAATGAACAGTCCCCTAGAACGTGGGCGCGCTTGCACACACAGCACACAAACACACACAGCCACACACACACAGACACGTAGGCCTACCCACGGACCGCAATCAAGTTGTATTCAGGAATGCAAAACCTATGGATTCACCAAATAAATGTCATCCTATAGCCTGTATCCTATATTTGATCAAAGACATAGCAAAGAGACAGCCAAATTAAAGTATGGTGTGGTAGTAGGGGAGAGTGGCCTAAGTTGTGCCACTTTTTACTCAAAGTGATTTTAAAGTGAGGCCTTGACAGTAAAGTCTCCAATTCAAATATGTACATATATTTCAGGATGTTGTGCATCCCTGGCAATAAAAACTTTGGATCTGGAATAAACTGTTTAAGAAATATAGCTTTCGGGAAAAAAAGTTGTCTTGTGGCACAACTTTCCCCCGGTGTGGTGTAAGTTGTGCCACAAGAGAGAATACCATGGGGTAAATTGTGCCATTGATATATATCTCATAAACTGTAATGCAAGACAAATCCATAAGACAATTACTTATTTAAGGTTTATTTAAAGTAAATAAAGTAAATATTTTACAAAGATTGAAGGTCAATTTTCTTAAACAAGGCCTAGCAGATCTAGGTGGTTTTGCCTGCAAAGCTCACAATGACAAAGTCACCATCATCATCTTTCTGGCCATCTGAACTCTCATCAGTGGTGTCGTTAAGTCGAATGGAGATGTCACTCTCTTCTGAGCTACTGTAGACAATCACTTTCTTTTTGCTGACCAGAGTATACAGCCATGCCACTGGAACAACTCTCAGAAATGTACTTTGCACTGTTGCTCCGTGCTTGTGGAACCAACTGACACCTGACAAATGTGATTCCCGCTCCATTTCTGCCTTTAAATCAAGGCTCAAAACCCATCTGTACACCCTGGCTTTTCCTCCCCATTAACTATCTTACCTCTGCACTACTATCTTTGTTTATATGTGGATGTATGGGCTTTATGTCTTTTATTTTTGTTATTGTTCTTTTACCTTCATTGTTTACCTCCTGAATGCACTATGTACAGCACTTTGGACAGTGCAAACTGTCATAAATGTGCTTTTATAAATACATTTTACTTACTTACTTACTTATAGGCCTGTTGGCAAAAATCACCCCAACCCCAGAATTTTGGATAATAAGCATGATGCAGCAGTTTAGGGCTGACATCGTGCTAACTGTATAGACTCAAAGTGTAGCATACTAAAGCACTAAAACATGTGTCAAATGTTTTCAAACTTGTCAATAATTGTTCAGACACAATAATCAAAAAACCTTGATCATGGCAATTTTACTTTGAAAGGCAAAACACAGTTTTTTTAGCTTAAATGTGCTTATATCTTATTCCTTGTGTCTCCCTTCTTTACAGGATGAGTCAAATGGATGGCTCTCCTTAAATATGTGGTCACATTTCCAATTTCTTCCACGGTTTTCTAGAAACAAGGGGTGGCACAACTTCCCCACCGGCACAACTTAGGCCACTCTCCCCTATATGTTTTAGTTGATTAGCCTAGAATTTGTTTTCATTATTTACACCAGGGGTTCTCAACCTTCTGCAAGCTGGGCCCCCCCAAAGCTGGGTCATTGCAGTTGGGCCCCCCCACCGACCCTGACACCCCCCCCCCCCCCCCCACACACACACACACACACACACACACACACACCACCCTACACAGATAGATAGATAGATAGATAGATAGATAGATAGATAGATAGATAGATAGATAGATAGATAGATAGATAGATAGATAGATAGATAGATAGATAGATAGATAGATAGATAATCTATTATTGTTATTATCACAAGGGCTAGGCCAGTGGCGCACCTTTGAGTTGAACATTGGGTTTAGGGTTGGGGTCCGTAAATTTCTTATATTTTAACGTTAAATTCTGGTGCACTTTAAAAGCTAATTATGAGATTGTATCAATGAGACACTGAGGAAATGTTTTTTTTTTTTTTTTAAATCTCCTTAGAAGAGAAGAAAATAGTAGCCTAAATAGAACATACACAGAATAAATTCTACAATAGCTATACCTGTTATGAAAAAGCTTCACAAAACAAAGTCTATGATCAATGGGAAACACTGCTGTCTGACAACCCAGTTCAGAGAATGTTTCAACTATTGAGTCTTGGATTTGGAAAGTGGCCAGATTTAGCTCAAAATGCTACCTGCGATTAACGTGCTGTGCAGCCTGAACGCGGAGTTGTGTGTGTCTCAATGGCGGAATGGAAATTTTGACTGGGGGTGGCCAAGGTGGGCCACAGAGCTAGAGTGGGGTGGCCATCGCACCCCTGAATGAATAGCATGTGATATGCTGTACAACCAATTCAAAGATGATTTATAATCCCAAATGCCCAAATCATGTTAGTATCCATTGTAATGTTTGTCAGAAAACTAAACCCCTGAAGGGGGGTCTGGGGGCATCCCCCCCAGAAGATTTTTTTGTGTTTTTAACATGTAATCTAAGCATTCTGGTGCATTCAGGCGAAGATAATAAAGGAAAAAGTCAATATTTATTTCAGTTCAGATGAATAGTAAAATTAGCAAGACAACATAACTTGCTAGCAGCCAGATGCCTAACAACTGGACAGAGGGACGGATGACAACTAGCTTTTGACCAAATATCTTGCTAAAAAAATAAACCTTTATTTATGAAATTCTGCCCTAAGAACATGTTACACTTGCTAACTACAAACTTACATTTTTTTATTCAGATTTCAAAAATCTGCTGGGACACGTGCCCATACACATGCATGGGTGGCACGCATGTCACAAGCACACTTATGCTGTTTTCAAGACCTTTGCTGACCAGAGACCAGTTCTAGTGGCGACAGTTCTACCATTAATTCAGTACTTGAAAATTGCAAACTGATCTCATATCAGTGGATTGGAGTGTTTGTGTGATGAACTTGGCAACTACCTATCAAAAAAAGTTAAGAAAAAAAATACATATCATCTCTGAACTAGGCTACATATCAGGAAAAAAATTTAAATTACAAAAAAAAAAAAAAAAAAAAAATTAAGATTTTTTTTTTTTTTTTCCCATCCCCCTCGCGCCCCCCCGGTAGAGTGTCCGCGCCCCCCCGGGGGGGCGCGCCCCACCGGTTGAGAACCACTGATTTACACCATCATTTGGATTTTCAATTAATAAAAAAACTACATTTAAATGAATACATCCACCTTCTGTCATTTATCTTTCTGTTCCTACAACAATATACAGAGAAAATGGGAATTGTTTGGGCCTATTTCGAATGGTAGAATTAATCGTGATTAATCCACAGCTACCCTGTGATTAATCTGATTAAAATGTTTAATTGTTTGTCAGCCCTAATATATATATAGTATATAAAATATTTATGCACATAAAAACATACAATTGAATTCTTAAATCTCATCAATTCATTAGTTTCATATGAGCAACCCTTTAAATTTAGATTGTGTTTAAACCGAGACCTTTAAACTCTGCCAGCTCATATATTTAAGAATTAAGGACTGAGGAGTGAAGAACTGATAGGCTGTGCTAAGAACAACTGCTGCTTAATGTTCCAGAGTCAAAATGCCAAGCTAACACTTTTTCAAATAGCTTTAACTACACATTTTCAGTCTAAATGTCAACACTAGACCAAAAGAAAATATACAGCCATTTTATTCAACACCTGAAAATGTCATGCCTGAACTGCCAAACGATTTTATACTCTTTAAAACCTTCTGAACATTGTAAGTTGAAGTTACAACGTTTGTGGCTGTTACTGATGGACTGATGACTAATGACTGTAATAATCAATAAAAATACATCACAGTTTCTAATTTTATTATAATTACTGAATATTTCACAAGACTTGTCACATGACAACTTCATATATATTGCCTCAAAACAAAACCTTAAACTGTGACGATTTTCAGGATAAAATGGTGTATCCCACTCAAGCCTGTCCAGGTTATATGCATATCTCCTTGGTAGATATGGACTGCTGGAAATATTTGATTGACAGCACTCTTTTCTCATTGCTATCCTGTAATGTTCATACAGAGTATAAAGACATTGTAGCTGCTTTAAGTGTATTCATTCCCAATGTTCCAAATAGCCCTGCTTAGTCTACCAACTCAACGACTGTAAACCTTTTTCCACAAGGACATAATACCGTAGGATGAAAACCACTGAAAAAAAACTAGACTACTGCACTGATGGATATTTGATAAGTTAACTGATGCAATATGATAGTCTCTGGTATAAGAGATTATAGGAAAAATGTATGAATACATTTTTTTTTTATCAAACTGTTCTTTAGGAATAATAGAGCAAAGTCACTGAAAACAATCAAACAATCCAAGATGAATATTTATAGGCACCTTTAAAGCTGAACTTCTCTTGTACTTTCTCTCACAATTAGAGGGGTGTCTACAAATCCTGGGCAAAGTGGCATATTTTTATGGAATCATGGTGTGGGACCATGTATGTTGTACTTGTGAAATGTTGGAGCCTAAGAAAAGCACTGTAACTTGTAATCATGAATTACAAAATGGTGCTCCAAGTAGAAAATATTGTTTCATAAGCCATAACATTATAAAAAAATACCTTTAAATTTAGGGAGGAATGAATCAAAATGGGTAGCAAACATTAAAATCAGCTAGATGGAGTTCTCCCTCAAATGACATTTATTCAAAACAAATTCATGTGTCATCCATAACTGCATTTAAAATCAAAAGTATCAAGAAATGAATGTAATGAAAACAAGAAATGCAACCCTTCGAAATGAATGGCTAAAACCATGTTAGAGAGCGAAGAATTTGCCCAGATAAATTTATGTACCAGACATTTAATAAAGGGCAGAATTAAGGCATGTTTATCATCTAAGTTGAAGGGAATGGTGCATCCTTCTTCTCACAGCACCATGTTGTGATTAAGGCTGACATGGATGTATTTTATATCACAACCTTTTGCTGATTTATTGACGAACGTAGACGGCGACGTGACCAATGACAATGGTAACTAAGATGCCTCAGAGGCCTTGTCCTGTGCAATGCAAATGTCAGCCATTTAACATCAAGATTAGCGACAGTTGCTGCCACATGTCAACACAGCAATGAACACATGCTTAAGGTGGTGGTGGGGGAAGGAGATGGTAGTAAGACTACAGGAGGTGACACAATATACAATTCCTGTAGGCAAAGGAGATAAATGTTCTCACCTACAAGTAAGGCCTGGACAAAACTTATTTACTGCCTCCATAGTTAGCTATACTGAGAAGACATAATATCCACTCCCTACCTGTTTAAACACTGTCCTTCCTTTATGACTATAGCCTGTATGACTATGAACCATTGTTAAATTGTAGGATTAAAAGAAACAACACCGTTGACAATGGATAAAAAAATATATAAAATTCCCCGCATTTATTAAGTTCAGCAGTGTTGAAACAAATGCTTCGAATTTCAACAGGAGCTGCCCAATGTCACAGAGATTTAAAGCCAGCTCGCTAATCAATCGTCACATCTAAGTCCAGACAAGCATTTGGGCAGAGCCACGAGGTGCGGGAAAGCCTGCCAGATTAGCTCTTATTAATGACCTTCGGTAGGAGAAACTTCTACTTCACCAGTCACGTTCAGTTACCTTTGGAGATTTGCTCTAATAATGTTGTGATTTAACCACATTTACAGTCTATTAAACAGATGTATGGGCATATGTTTAAGTCACAGATAAAAAACAAAAACAAAAAAACTACATACAATCAAATTTGTTGCTGAAAATTGGTCATGATAACAAACCTAAAGGTCTGTCTTGTCATACGTTGGAATAGAATAACATGGTTAATGCATGTTTTGATTAAATCAACTGACAATTTCACTTAAGTATCTGTTTTTAGCCAGCCATGATTAAATACAGTATACTAAATTAGGTAAATGAATAAATAAATATGGGGATGGTAATTTCTAATCTTTTGTAATATGGACATTACTTAATCATTATTCATCTGTTCTAATTTGGTTGTAATGTGCAAAACACAGTGTTGTGAAACAACAAGAAACTTTTACAACTTGCCACACAAAAAAAAGCCAACATAACATCTAAAAGATTTCTTTTACATAGCTTTACAGAAAAAAGCACACTTTATGATATTCAGAAAAGCAAAACCGCATTTGGTGCCTTAAGTTTAGGCTTTGCTTATAAAACAGTTCAAAAACCACTCACACCTGTAAAAACACCAAGCGTGACCCATAAAAAAGCAGCATAAATTACAGAAAAGTCCAATTTAATGTGATTTACCTTTCCTGAGGCATTTTCACACACCAGTGTACTGTGTTAGAGCTGCAGCGAGAGTGGTAGTGTAAGAAGGTAAAACTAGCGTAGACAGCTTTCCCTTATGTGACATGCTGCCAGAGTGATATAGAGCCAGCAGGTGGGAAGGAGCAGTAAGATGAGGAAAGTGAAATAGGAAAAAGAGGGAAGGGATGAATGCTTATTTGAAAATGAGACAAAACATTAAGTAACCATGTTTGACTAATCTCTCTGATCACAAATACTTTTTGTAGAATCCATCACAAAGTTCTCATCCACAAACTAAAACAAAACAAGACTAGTATACCTGGAACTCTAGCAACCTTCTACCTTCTTTAGTCCCATCATTATTCGTTATGCCTTTAGTCTCTGACTAGTTTTCCCATTGCTTGCCTGGTCCACAAAAAGTAGCTATAAATCAAGGCCAATAGATTGAGCTATAACACATACAATTTTCACAGCTTATTTTTGCGAGTTTCCAAAATGGTTCGTGTTATTAACGTTCACAGAAAGTCAGCATAGCATACTTTATTAAACATATTAATTCTAGTTAACCTTTTATAACTGATTATATAAATAGCTGTGCCTAAAGGTGACTGACTACCTTGTATTTTTCCCTAATTTAATATTCTCTGCATTATAACCTGCATGGGTAAAAATATATTTTAAACAGTATTGAAATGTTGATTTATTAATTATTTTACTGTATTTGATAATGTTGTATTGGTCCTGGTGCAACAAATTTATTTTATTTAAGCAACAGGTTTATACTTCTCCTATTCCGCTTTGTACAATTCTACTTAACTGCAAATCAGTTCCTTTCTGGAATTAAATACGTACAGAAGTGAATGCACCTGAAACCCTGGTTACACATTTGTGATTGCCTGTTCATAAAATGTCCAATAAAGCACAGGTTTTAATATCACTCAAGTGCAGAACACAAGAACTTTAGACTTAAAACTTTATCCTTTAACATTATAACTGAAAGGACTGACAGGTGTTGGGACGGCAACTATGATTTCATCATCTGAGCCTCAAACAGAACAAACAACAAGGTCATTGTTATTCAATTATAAGGTATGAAATACAAAATAGACTGATTTAGTGTTAAAAAAGATAAAGATATACAAAACTGGTCCCTAAAAGCTGTCCCATCCACTACAATAATTTACCCAACCCCATCCCATATTTTAACCCTCAGGTCCCAATAGACCATATGAAAAGCTGCTATCGGACATGTTTATGTGCAATGTACTTACTTTAATTGGGCATATTGCATATCTGTTATATCTTAATTATATCTTCATTAGACTTTATATTATCCTACTGTTTCTTTGTATTTCTATTATTGTTAAAACTGTCTGCTGATTTTGTTTGTAGGTTTTTTGGTAATGGCCTTTATCATGTGTATATATATATATATATATATATATATATATATATATGTATATATATATATATATGTATATATATATATATATATATATATATATATATATATATATATATATATATATATATATATATATATATGTATATATACATATATATATATATATATATATATATATATATATATATATATATATATATATATATATATATATATATATATGTATATGTATATATATATGGCCTCAAGCAGTTGTATATCAATAGACATTTATACACAAACATGTCTCAAACCAAATCTGATTAGCTAACACAAAAACCCCACAGGATATCAGGTGGGGCAGCACATCCTTGATTGTTGACGATATCAGACTTAAAATCCATGTAACCCAGGCACTTTTACTAAGAAGCTTAGCATGTTATCAAATTAAATGTCGTCACAAACACATTCCCACAAAATACACACTTACAATTTTTTTCTCTTATTATTATTACTTGTTGTGCTTTTGGGGTCCAGGATACATCTTTGACTAATGAAGGAAGATTCCAGTACAATCTAAGAGTATCCAAAGTAAGCAGCTACGGACTACACTATCTTAAATAGTGACAAACTGATATTCAATCTTCAAGAAAAACAGTGTGTTAGTCCTCATAATTGTTTGCTACTGTGGAAAACAAGACTAATTAATTAATAAGTCCTCACTTAACACATAACACTTAATTGAGGTTAAACTGTGAGATGAGTGTTTTATAACCTCGAAATGCTGGGATATCGCTAAATAGCGAAGGCTGAAGGCCTGACTGGAATGACTCCACCAGATGCATTTTTGTTTTAGAGATAGCACATTGTAATTTCCCAATTCTGAATAAATAAAAATGGACAAAGGTATCCTGTGTTTATGTTTGTAATTTGAATATGTTGATTTGTTTGTACACTACATGTGAAAAACAACCTATTAAGTATACTCATTTAAATTTAACTGAGATAGATGTTATTTGATGACCGCATTCACTTAAAAGGTTGCCTGTGTTTAATTCATATACAAATTAAATAATGTTAATGATTGTATTTTTAGAAAAATACTATTTATCGCCTAGTTGGTAAAGACACAAATTTTAAGATAGATATAAAGTAGTTCAGTTAATTTTATTTTAACACACAACCATTTAAAACTTTTAAAATCTTACACGAAAGTAATTGAAATTCTATTTTGTTCTACATGATGTACACACTTTGTAACCTGTGCCAAACTTTTCTGTTTTAAAAACAACACCAAGGATTTAATTCAATGCTAGATTAAACTCGGAAAATTATTTGTTTTTAATAAGAATTTATAGCCATCTAACATTTTCTGTTTCCAATAAACCTAGTGCCAATGTGTAGGTGCTTAAAACAAGAAACAAATTGAATAACTAATAAAAGTCATAATAATTAATGTATATTAAGTAACTATACAAATAATTTATTTTGAGAAAGACTGCAGATAATAGTTTTAAAGACATCACATTAAGACCAGACACTGCGGAAGATTTCATGCAGGTGGACATTCTAGGCTAGCACAGATATAATTCATCTTCCGCAAATATTTCCCACCAGCACAGCTTCTTTTGGAAATGACAGTGTCTACATGAATGCCATAACCCAAATCCCAGTAGAACAAATTCATTATTCATACACCCAAGAGAGCATGAGGCATGTGCCTATACTGTATATACATTCTGATTTATTGATGTACATAATTTCCTCTTACCTCTGCAAGAGTTCACTCATATCGTGGGGGTATCCAACACTTTGTCCTTTTCCCAGCATTTTTGAAAGGCCTTTCTGGACACTGGTTTTGTTACTTGTCCGATCCCAAGATTGGTTCATGGCAAAGCAAACTCCCTAGCACCACCTACAGCCTTCTCAGCCGTAACCTTCTCGAACAACCCCCTCGAAAATAAGAACCACAGTTCACAGACAGTAAATCCTGATGAGCCAACTTACTCTAGCCTGCTCTGTTTATCACTCCCCTTACTGCATGGACAGATGAGACAACGGCCGGCCAAGGGGAAAAGACCCGCTGCTGAGCACTTCAGCAGTGTCTATTCCACTCGGCTACTAATCAGCAGCAGCAAAGGCAGCAAGCCTCCTTTAGCCTTTTTTTTAAAAAGCTCTTTCCCTATAAACTACGCTGTATACCCTTACAAGACTTTCCTTCACTTCCCCTCTTCCCACCAGACACAAACAATGGTGCTCAGAGCAGAGCCCTTTCAAAGGGAAAGCAGGAGGTTGACTGAGTAAAGTTTAGGAGGTGGGCACAGGGGACAGCAGAACGAGGGTAAGTTGAAAGGGAGCAACTGGAAGTCCCTGTCTGCAACTGCTCCACACGGCACAACAACAGGGACAAGAAAGTCCCTCCTGCCACTGCTGATTATCACCTCTACCGTCCCACAAACACACAACCACAGACACATGCATGCTCACATAGTCTGGCCAATGAAAGGATGCACTGGGCTTCTGGGAATGCCATCAGTCACTCAGTAGGTGTCGCGATCAATTTAGCTGCTGAATCATTGGAGGGCTCTAGTGTCCAACCCTGGGACACAGTGTCAGATTATTCACATTTGTAATGGTCTGGCAGTCTGAGGTTTCACATCTGTGTGCCAAAAGGTAGGGCGTGTTTGGTGATAAATCACCATTAGGGGAAGGATAGTACTGAGTGAGAGCACATCAGCAATCTTTGAAGAGTACACCAGACCTCAAAAGGAAGAGACAAGGTCTAGCATTAAGTTTTGCCCGGTTGGATTTTTAAATATTTATTAATTCCTTTATTTTTAGTTGGATATGATGTTGTCCAGTCTGAGAGATCAAG
The DNA here is from genome assembly GCF_949987685.1 of Ammodytes marinus. Taxonomy (NCBI): domain Eukaryota; kingdom Metazoa; phylum Chordata; class Actinopteri; order Uranoscopiformes; family Ammodytidae; genus Ammodytes; species Ammodytes marinus. The sequence continues at coordinate 32,708,956 of NC_137235.1, forward strand.
TTAAAATGTACTCTTCAGGTTATTAGAAAAATTAAAACATGTCTAATTCCAGAAACCTGTCTCTGCATAAGAACATAACAACTTACTAGACTAGATATTTGCTAGATTTACAAAAAAAGGATTTAAAAGTTACATAAACGATAGTGATCTTAAAAAAGTAATGTAAGTGTCTTTTAGATGTTCAAAGTTACTGTCTTCTTTAGAGGGATATTGTTGACTTGCTCAAATCTCAGCTGAATGCAGACAAAAGCATGCTGCCTCATTCCCAGCAGTGAACAAGGAACTATTTAAATCATGGTAAAAGTTCAATCAAGATCAATAAAATGAAGTCATTCCAACTTCTGCTTCAACTTATCTGCTTCACCTATGAAGTTCAAAAATAGAAAGAAAAAACGGGCAGATTCTTGCTTAAATCATCAGGAAACTCTTGCAACAAATTGTGTGTGCTAGCACGTGCATATATGCATGTGACAACTCTAAATAACAATCCCCCAACTTATTTTTGGCCTTGGGAGAAAGCAGATACCACTGTAGCATGAAGTGGTTTCTATAATGGTGCATGCCTGAATGACTCAGTGCTGCGCTTGGCAATACAGAGGTGAATTAAAACTAAACTGTTTGTCCAATGAATCTCATACAATCTTTCAAAACCAACAAACTCCACATACATAGAGTAACCCTCACAAATGTTCTAAAAGGGTGTTAAACAGTTCCCTTTTTAATTCAATATTTGCTTAATCAAACAGATTGTTTCTCAAAGGTTTTCCAGAGAGCAGTGTGCCAATAGCCAAATATAATCAGAGTTATACTGTACAAGAAAGGGCAATGGAAAATTGGAATTTCCTTCGTTTAAATGACATGCCTCCACATTATATAGGATGTTGTGGCAGAACTTAACAAAGGAAGGGAATAGTGATTGTTTTTTCTACTCAACTTGTACAGTACTGAACATATACATCAATTAACTGTATTTGTTTGTAAAAGTGTTAGAATTTTTACAGTATTTTACTTATCTGTGCATATTGTTTTTTTACAGTTAAAATGACTAACTTTAAATGCTAAGGAAATTCATATTTTAAAAATTAATAATAGTTATACGATTGTATATCATGATATGGCTACAAAATATTTGTGCCACAAAATGTCCCACTTCTCTGAAATACTAAAAAAAGAAGAATGTACAGCCTGTAGGTTTTGACATGAAGAATGTTTGTGATTTGTGTTTGTGAGCTTAAAAAAAGTGTGTCCAAAGTGATATGAGGCCATTTGAAAGCAGTACAGTATATCTTACAGTGCATGCACTAATTATTAGGAAATTAAGTGTCTCTAGTTTTACAGAGATCAAGGGAACAGGTAGGGAGATGGTTTATCCTTTGTGCTAACCTTGAAGGATAAAAACAAATATGGCACCACATCTTCCCTGTATCTGTCAGTATCACCATTATTTTTAATAAAATAATAACTCAGTGCAACAAAGACAACCATAACAATCCATACCATTTGCCAAATGCCAAAGTAAGACCGCTAAGTAAGAAGTTACTCCCTTTCCAGGCAATCAGTTTTCCAGAAAATTGTCCCAGTGCAGCTGAGTATGCTACACCGGCAGTGGGCATTCCCATAAAGAGTGGAATGTTTATTTTGCAGAGAATTTAAGCTGACATGTGTGAATCCATTAAGGAGGCTTAGTCTGTTAATTAAAGCAAGTCTAATATTCTACCTTTAGCCTCATTAGTTTGAGACCTCTGTGTTGAGAACTGCACAGGCTACAGTATGTGAAAAGCCAAAGCTTAAATATTCATTCACACACACACACACACACACACACACACACACACACACACACACACACACACACACACACACACACACACACACACACATTCATGTGAGTTGAAGGCCAAATCTGGTTATGGCCATCGCATGAGAAAAAGGTATCTATTTCAGCAGGCTTCTATTGTGTGCACACTTGGAAAGCTAGCTGCACCAATTATATATGACATACTCTAACAAGCAACAGTAATTCTCTTTTTTGGGTGGAAGCCGTTTAAAATAATTTTATATTTTTTATATTATTCATTTTTATGTCAAAAGTACAAAGTTTCACTTGATTACAATTTTCTCCCTGGAACAGCCTCTGACAGACCATTACCACAATCACAAAAAAAATTGTCATTTATCCCATGCCAAGAGTCCAACCATCTCATTATTGTAAGGGTGTACAGACTTCATTGCTGGTCTCTAAGTCCATAAATTGCTTGACTTAAAACATTGTTTCGATTCTTTCATTTCTTAAGTGGGCCAACTGATGAACTTACAGATCTGTCCAACCGAGGCACATGCATTCACACATGCAGAAGGGCATAGGCGCAAACTCACATTCAAAATGTTTAATCTACATTGCTACAAAGATACTTGGCAAATGTCATTTGCAGAATAAACAGTGGTGCCCTTGTGGTTAACCCAGACTTCAGAGAAGCCACCAGCATTTGGCCACAGATCCGGAGAACATATGACCTCATAAAACAAGCTTAAAAAAGGAATGAGGCACCAGCAATCACTGACAACAACAGCTTGTAAATTCCGATGTTCATGACAGCAGTTGCATTTTTTTTATTGACTAACTAAAATAACACAGTGACCAACCATGCCATAGCATAGAGAATTGCTATCATTTAATCATGTTACTGGCTTAATGTAGGACAAACAGAAAACAACTGTTTAATTTAGGGTTTCTAAACAGTTCACAGTTTATAGACCTTAACAACACTAACAACAACAGTGTAAACTGCATCAGATCCTGTGTTAAAACAGAAACCAGAGAAGCTTTTAACAGCTAAGATAAGTAGAAAGTTTGTTAACACGTTCGCATTTTATAGACTTAAACAGACGCTACACTACCTTGTAAATAACTAAGTGGAAATACTTGTAAAACACGTTTATAGATTATTGTCTTTTAAGTGGTAGTCTAGCTTCTACTGGAAAATATAAATTCAACTAAATTTACAACTTCACACTTACCTGAAAATTCCCATCATATTCCTTTAGTGGGCAAAGTAAGTAAAGGCTGCTTTCTCACTCAAGGTTCCTGTCAAAGATAAAACGAGTATCACAACATGTATCTGAATTAGCAGTACTGTTACTTAACTTGACTAACATATTAAATAGAATCAAAATAACTGCTGCAAAAAGCTTATATACACAGTATAACGTAGCTCTGTAGCTTAGGTACATTTTATTTCTATAATATTATCAAAGAAGAATCCTGACTGTAAGCATTTGAATGTATGTGCCCTGTCAACCATCCCTCAGTAATTCAGAATTGCTCTCTAATGTGGTCTCTAATGCATCTGTTAAAATAATAAAATAATAACCTAACAGGGTTATTAAATATAAATACTTAAAATACAGTAAAAATCTGATTATGGAATGCAATTAAATAGTAGTGAAAATGTATTTAAGGTACACTATTTCTTAATGTTTACTCCTTTCAACCACACAAGCATTATTAGCAAAGTTAAAAATTAAGTTAATTAAGGTGTATCAAGAGTTTTAACGTTGCTTTATTGATATTAATATTTGGTATACACGGGTGATTCACATAAACTCAAAATAAAGTTTCCCATGGAGAATGATCGCTTACTGCGGCAACATGCACGCTCACACACCTGACCAAGAGAGACGAGAAAGGAAACTTACTAAACAGACCAGAGCCGGCCCGAGGCATAAGCGAACTAAGCGGTCGCTTAGGGCCCCCGACCGCCAGGAGGTCCCCCTCCAAACAAAATGTAAAAAAGTTTTAGTTTGTGTGTTTGATATCTATGGTGTACTATAGCTGTCAAAAAGGTGTATACGTGATTAAATGATTCGTATTCATAATGTATGATTCGTATTCATAATTTATGATTCGTATTCATAATGTATGGTTTCGTATTCATAAGTATGAATCAAAAAGCTACGAGTACAAAGTCTTGTGAATACAACTCAAATTTCTACGAGTACAATTTTTTCTCTGTGAATACGCCTTTGAGGTTACGAATACGCTTCTGAGGTTACGAATACGCTTCTGAGGATACGAATACGCTTCTGAGGATACGAATACGCTTCAAAAACTGCTGAAATGACGTCACTGAGGTCACAGTCAGGTGGCAGGGGAGACGAATAGATACTCGATTCTTCCAACCGCGCATGCGCACATAGCCCCAGAGACAAGCATGGAGGGAAACAGCCAACCGGGTGGTGCTGCCAGCTCCGGAGAAACATCACAGGTAGTCTATATCAATTATTTATTCCATAAAATCGTACTATTTTAATCAATATGTGTTTACTTATTATAAGGAAAATACACAGCGTAGTTCCTCTTGGACTTCTTTGTGCTACTCTGATCAGAGTATCCCTAGCAAGTAGCTAGCTTATAGCCTACTTAAAAACAGTCACGGTTGACCAGTCTGAATGCGGACCCAGCTCGACAATTATGAAACCCTTAGATGTTAACAAGACCAAGACCAGACACGTAGGGGGCGAGATAATAACAACAGGAGAGAGTTTGTGTTGTGATGTGAGGACAACCAGTGGAGCGCTTGGCAGTTCACTGTGGCTGGCCGCGGTTACCGAGAGGCTAGTTAGTTAGCTTCTGGCAGCTAATGCCGATCACATTTAGACATTTGTAGTAGGCCTACAGTATTAACGAGATGATCGTGCTCATATCATCTTCCATCACCCATATGCCGAGCTGCATACTATAACCATGGATGTACGCTATCATAAGACTACTGTAGTCTTGTTTACCGTCTGCCTACCAGATGGAGAGAGAGAGAGAGAGAGCAACGGGGCAGTAATGACACATGAATGACAGCGCCAATACGTTCCTAATAACTGTCGATCAAGCTGAATCACACATACTACAACAGACTAGCATTTCACTGGTTTAATAAAGGGAAATATACAGATAAATGTTCATGAAAGTATGCTTGTTGGACCCAGTAACATGTAGCAAGCTAGTAATGGGTAATGGCTTAATCCGACCCGATCCTATCGAGCTGTGCATGTAAACGTACTGAGAGAGAGACGTTTTCAGGACAAACCTCTCGTTTGATAGGCTGTGTGTGAAATGCCAGCCAATGGCATTGGCCGAGGTGAGCATGTTGAACGTGAAGCCTCCGTGAGGATACATAGTGCTGTGCTGTGTAGTGAAGGCTCGCTCCATGGATGTAAAGCTCCACAGCAGCTTTAGCTTCACACTGGCTTTGAGATCCCGTCCTAAACTTCACCATGTCAGCCGCTAGATAAACCACCGTGTGTTTCGGCCGAGAAGTCCCGTGTGTTGATATAGCACTAAGCTAGCTGCGCTCCCTCAGCTGTTCGCTAACCGTGGACTTTATGCTGTGTCAAGCTGTAGTTTGATCAATTTATAGGCCGCTTAATGTGCCCAGAGGACATGAAAATACAATACATTTTAACATACACAATATACACAGACACCCAGGTCATGTGTTAAAAAGACGTACACAAAAACATGAGATTATAGTCAATCATCTGCACAAAGTATAAAGAACGTGTACATCTTTTTAACACTTGACCTGGGTGTCTGTGTATATTCTGTATTGTGTTTGTTAAGATTTATTGTACTTTCATGTCTTCTGGGCACACTAAGCGGCCTATAATTGGCTCACCTGAAGCCCATCCAACTAATGACAGAGGTATGGTGTCATCAGGCCCTTAGCCTATATATGTATATGCCTGCCACTTGTTACGCCATTTGCCTGAGGAAGACCTGAGGTTTGTGAAACCAGGGGCCTATCCGAAAACTCTTTTTTGCATAGGAAATTTCCTTTCCTATCGAGATGACCCGGAAGTGCTCGGCAGATAGGTGAATCCGAATAACCAAAATGCATAGGAAAGGAGCCTCGATTCATCCTTTAACCCTCCTTTAGCATAGGTTACTCCTGACCAACCTTTGCTAAAGGAACGTAGATAGTGGTATCCCATAATCCTTTACGGCGTCAAGATTTAAAGCAACAGGCCACCGCCGGAGTTTACCGACTCTACACGAATACAAACGAGAGGTAAAACAGAAGAGAGGAGAGGAGAAGAGAAGAGAGGAAGATTTAACTCGGCTAAAACAAAATACCCCCCTCCCCTCTCCCCCATTAAGATAATAAAGAACTCATAAAAGACCAACATCATAATAGTTATTTTCGTAGCACATAATTTACACCATAAGAAAAGAAAATACCAACTTCACATTTAATGAAGTTACTGGGGGCAGTTCATTTCAACATCAACATAAGTGTAGCCTCTTTTTATTCCACATGTGAATTGGGATATGGGAGTGATTCTCACTCTGTTGGCGACAACCTGATTAAAATCAATATGAAAAGAATGCATGGATCAAACGAGCGCTTGTTGTAGTCCATTTTCGGAGAATAGTGTAGTTTCATGCTAGACTCACGTCAGCAATACTCGCCGTCGCGCAATGACGTCGGTTAGGAAAAGTGGAGTCGAATTCATTTGAAACAGCGCTGTCCTTTCCTATGTTCGATAGGAAGCACCTTTCATCTCTCCTTAACCCCGATGACGTTTAGGGGTTAAGGCATAGGAAAGGAGGCTTATAGGTTAGGAGATTGGACTTTTCGGATAGGCCCCGGGTGTTTTTCCCATTAACTATCTGGACTGTGTTCTATGAAGCCTTTTCTACAATAGGTATTGTGAAAATGATTGTGTACTTTCTCTTTACCATTTTTCAAAAGAAAAATATAGAAGAGTTCACACATTGTCTCATGGATGAAATTGCAGTTATTTTTATACAATTTTGTCTTGTTTCTCACTCAGGTCCAATTAAGAGAGATCATCAGCACTGCACAAAATTTGGTCTTAATGTTGAACAACAGTGTGCCAGGGAATGTCAGGGCGTTAGCTCAGGGAAACGCAGGAGAAGCTGCACAATCAGTTCTGAGGCCTCAGGAGGCAATGCAACGCCCCGGACTGAAACAAGAAATGGCGCGGTAGGATACATTTGTCTGGACAAACATTTAGACTGACGACGTCCTTGATTCTGATCGAAGCAGAACACAAGGAAACAACTACGAATGTTTCAAATTGTATTATTTACCTTTTCCATCACCATGTAGGCTATACTATTGCATTAGAAAAACATGAATTTAATCTAAGATAATTACATGATCAGAAGGAGTTTTCTCAGTAAGGATGTTTTGTGTTGTTGGAATAAAGACTAAAGGATAAAAATAACAGTATTTTCTCTTTTTAGATCTTTTCCAGGATTTTTTAAAAAGGAGATACGAGGAAAAAAGCGATTTGCACCTTACAACTCAAAGGAGTATGGGAAAAGTTTTTTGATGAGCATGTTTCTACTTGACAAGCAATATGAAAGGACACCAAAAGAAGAACTGCCGCTCATGCTGGCTGGCCTTGGAAAACGTACTGTAACAATTTCAGAACATATGACACATTCAGAGGTATGGCACCATTCATGTACTGCTTTGTGGCAAGTCTTAAACCCTAACACACCTCTTCGAATTTATCTTTAGGCATATTTAAATTAACATTTGCATGATGAAATAAACTGTGGTTTTAAATGTAAGTCTTGCAATGAAGCTTAAAACATGGTTTTATCTCTTAAGCTTTCAGATGTACTTGTGAGTGCTTATCCAAGACTGGCAAATATCTGTGGTGGCTGGATGCTATACAAGTCCACAGGTATGTAGGCATATACAGGTGAAACTCGGAAAATTAGAATATCATGGAAACGTTTTTTTCCCCTTAATTTTTACGGTGAAAGTGTTGTATGTTCTACATTCAATGGACATTTTGAAATAAATCTAGAATAAAAAACATTTTTAGAATTTCCAATTTTTTTTTTTTTTAAATCTTTTCCCACATGATGTAGTAATGTCATGTTGTAATATTTGCGAGCTACTATATTGTTTCATTCCATGAGCTGTGAGCTGTAATCATCAAAAGTAAAGCAAAACAGTTTTCACTTATTTCACTTTACGTGGAATAATGAATCTAGAATATATGAAAGTTTACCTTTTTTAATGGACTTTTCCAAGATATTCTAATTTTCAGAGTTTCACCTGTATAGTGGATTATTGTTGTTTCAAAATACTCTGAGTAATTACTCTTTATTCAGGTTTTTTTTAGTATAACTTAGTATACTGTTGTGATGGGGTGGAACTCCGTACAAGCCCTTTTGGCTTCGTTCCCTCCATGCACCATTTATGTTATGTGTGCTAAATAAACAAATAAAAAATAAAAATAATAAGTTTTCAATTTTAGGTGGTGGTGGGCAGAGAAGATTGGTGGTTATACCCCCAGATCTACATGGATACACTGGTCAGCAGCTGAAAGCAGTGAGCAGCAATGGAAAGAACACATTGTACATTTCTCCGTTACAAGAACAACTCGATATCATTCCGTTACTCCCAGAAGCTAAGGAATTCGAGAACATGCCGAAAGCACTGTGTGCAACGTGCAAAATAATGATTCCACTTCAGGTTCTTCCTGTACATATTAAGGATTGCAAGAACAAAGATGTCGATTTGTGCTTTTCTGCTGAAGTGGTATGTCAAAGCTTTGTATTTCAGTGTATATTGCATCATATTAAATACTATTCTATATTTTGACACATTGAATTAAGTATTGTTCTTATGTTTCTCCCCCAGGAAAACTGCAACGAAGAACATGAAGATATAGTCACAGATTCTGTTTGGAACCAAGCAGACAAGGTAACATTGTTTGTGTCTTGTGGAAAATTAAAGCAAAACTTACATTTCTGGCATTTCACGTGCAATTCGTAAAAACTCGATCATCAAATAGTGCCTAATTTACACATACCATTAGCAATCAGTCTGTTTTTTGCTTTCTTATTGGTCTTTGCACCAATTTTAGGTCATGGTATTAAGTTTTGCATGTCACTTTGCTGGTGCTAATAATCAGGTCCTACAAGGCTCTTCATTTTAGATGTGTTTTACAATATAATAATGCAAGGCTTTATTCATATGCCTTGTGAATTCTACTTTTAGACAGCAGAGTGTCCTGTGTGCAGGAATGAATTTCCTGTTGACACCATTGAGATCCATGCAGCCACATGTGGATTACGGTAATATTCATGGCTTTTAGTGTAACTGTTTCGATGTACACTGATGTTCATTTCACAAATTACATTTAAGGAGATTTTAAGTTGTACGCAATTGTTTATTTCAAAATAATTTAGGACAAGATGTTTTAATAATGTGTGCAGGCCTTCAGACATTGACAGCCATGAGTCAAGTGGATCACGACCTGTTAGTCCAATCAGTACCTTTCAAAGGTAATATTGTACTTTTGGTAATTATGTTGACAAATAATTGTACTGTTGTAAATATTTGTTATGTTTGATTGTGATCACAGAGAAATGTGGTTATCCAAAAACATGGCATGTTTGTGACAAATGTCACCCTTAACATGATTTGCATTAAGCCTTCCTCTCACCAGTATAGGAGGTGTGGCAATTGCTGCACCCTTACAACCACCCTGAATAATAGTAGCAAACAGCTATGAAATCAATTCATAAAGACAGCATAAACATTATCTAAATTTATTTCTTTTTTCTTTCAAATGTTCAATATTGAACAAGACATAAGTAAAGAAAGCACTCAAATACATGTCTATTTTAAAGTTCAAAATGTATTTATTTTTTAAATTCCAGTTCTGAGGAAATCTTGAATTGGATCACTTGTCAAGTTGAAGAAACAAAAACATTTTCCATCTGTGTCACGGACTGACATCTTCAGCAGAGGCATGCAACAGTGGCAACGGCAGAAGAAGACTTCGCCCAAAAGTAGACTGAAAGTCACATTCTTTGGCGAGGCAGGCATTGATACTGGTGCCCTTAGCCGAGAATTCCTCACAGGTAAAACTGTTTGTCCATATTTAATTTCACAATAACAACAAATGTGTACATCCAAAACAAAAGGAAAGGAATTCAACCACTCACTGTTTGTCCCTATTAGTCAAATCAGACCCACTTGAAACGGTGTCAATGGGTGGCCTCTGGTGTTATGTTTGTCTCAGATGCTAATTAAATGGAGAAAAAAAGTGAGAAGCAGAAGATATCTTTTTCTTGTGTTTGCAGAAATGATGGCAGAAATCGAAAACAGACTCTTTGTTGGAGGTTCAGATAAGAAGGGGAAGAATCCTGCTTATTGTCTGAACAGTTTGGACTTGAACTACGTCAGGTGTGTAGTGAGATTCCTGCAGTGGTCAGAGTCAAACTACTCATAAATTCATTAGAGTGATAATTTCCATCATACCTACATTTAAATCTATTGTATATACAATGGTCAAATTAACTATATCTTCTTGATTTAACATCTGATTGACATTAACAAAAACATTAACACATATCTTATACAACTGTAAATATATTCATGCCGTTTATTTGCCGTGTTAATTTGTTTTTGGGTAGGAGTGCAGGGGAAGTCATGGCTACCAGTCTGGCACAAGGCGGACCTTGTCCGAACTTAATGCGCGAGTGGTGCTTCAGATATCTCTGCTCTGGTGACTGTGATACCATACAAGTGTCTGCCAGTGATGTTACAGATATTGAACTATCACAGCTTATTGAGAGGGTAAATACAATTTTATCAAAGTTGATAATTGCATTAACCTAATTATGATATAGTTTGCACTACTACTTTGGTTTGTTGCTTGCAGAGAACAAGGATACAATGCAACTTAATTAAACTTGATGGTTTTTCTGTTTTCAGATAACCAGCGCTGATAATGAAAACATCAGTGACCTGATTGATGAAGTAGTTACCTGTGGTTACACTGGAATCGTGTCGGTGGAAAAAAGAGAGAGCATGATAAGGTATTTTGGTAACATTTTTGATTTTGGATGTATTGTATAAGAATTTATGTAGCTCATGGAATGAAACAATACAGTATCTGGGAAATATTACAACATGACATTACACCATGTGAGAAAAGATTTTAAATAAAAAAATGGGAAATTCTAAAAATGTTTTTGTCTAGATTCATGATAAAATGTGGGGGGAAAAATGTTTCCATGACATTCTAATTTTTCGACGAGCATTTGTGTGTGTGTATATACATTCATATACTGCATATACATACACATTTGTATATAAGTAGTTTTGTCTTTCTCTATATGTGCAACAATTTTACCACTCAAGTAGATTACCCTGATGAAACATTTTGTTCATTAGGACTGTTGTACTTCACTCCACCATGCGACTCATCCCAATGCTTGACCAGCTCAGAAAGGGCTTACAGCTCTATGACTTATCAAAGCCACTGGAGCACCCCCAAAACTTTTCAGGATTTTAAGGAAACATTTAATTAAAAAAATGAATTTACAGCTCAGGATAGTAGGTATGAAATTTAAATTAATTCTCCACTTCTCCTAAATCACAAAGTCTGTATTCCTTGGGTATGTTTTTAAATCTGACGACTTAGAGGGCCAAAAGAAGTATTCCGGTTCTTAAATGAGCAACCAACGATATCTGATTCCTTCCTCAAATTTGTAAAAGAACAAACAAATAAAACATGTAGACTCTGCAGACAAACATGAGGTATCATCTGAAATGTGTGACTAGACGAGCTTACATGCCCATTAGTATGGTTGCTCTCACTTTAGAAAATCTAGATAATTAATACATTTTCAAATTCGCTATTTGGCTTATACAAGTGTTAGTGGGTAACTTGAACCCAGAAGCTATATTACTTGGTCTTTAATGTAATGTGTATTTCTTTATAGGTGTTTCCACTATATTGCAAAGATGACTTTGCATTGTCAGCGGCCTCAACTTCAGCCTTGCGGCCGACTTTGACGGAGCAGAAACAGGGCGTCAGTGCCCCTCCCCCCCCCTTCCCGTCGAGAGGAGTGGACACTTGGCGTCAGTGCCCCTCTCTCCCCCCTTCCCGTCGAGAGGAGTGGACACTGGGCATCAGTGCCCCTCTCAGCATTAATATTTGTATATTTTATGTAATTCAAATCAGTTCTATTTTTGTAATATAAATATTTTCAAACTAATATTTTGCATAGGTGCTCTGCACGGTTTGGAAACCTTTTGATTTGCCAGACGTGTACTTGTTTTAATGTGGTTTTAGAAATTCCGAGTCCGAGTCTATGAATACACCAAGATTTCTGTCTTGGTGTGTGCGTTCTAACATAACAGCTGTGCACTGACTTTTAATTGTTCATCCCTTGCACCAAAGACCATTACTTCAGTTTTTTCATTGTTCAATTGAAGACAATTTTGGCACATCCGGTGATTGAAGTAGTTATTTAGCTGTTGATAAACAGCTTTTTCAATGATTTTGCTTAAAAATGGTAAGTTAGATATGGTTTGATGACTGTTGTTTTCAGAGCCTGTGGGAATACACCTGTGCGATATCGCCACTGCAGGCCACATGAATAAAAAAATATATAATCATATACAAATATGTCAGTGTGTGTGTCCGTGAACTATTCCCATTGAGAAATGTTCTGCAGAGACTCAGTGAAAATAGTAGGCTAGTTTGCTGTTTGGACAGTCGATGGCAGTGCTGCAAGACACTACAGAAGGTGGTATATGTGGTTGGATAAGAAAAATACAAATCAGATTAAACAAAATCTGCTGTATTTTTTTATTTTATTTAATGAAGGTTGAATGAATGAATCTATTTATCAGTGATGCAAGACACTACAAATGCTCCAGGGGCTGGAAATTATACATCTGAGCCACACCTTTACATTTTTTAACTGATAAATATCATTATGAAACTCATTATACACATTGTTTTTCAGTGTGATGTAAAATAACAGTGAACCCAGGGGATGGTTGTTCTTTTAATAAAATATTATTTCTTAAAATACATGCTAGAGTACATTAAACTAAAATACTAATTTAATGTTTAAAGTATTATTAAATGTTTAATTTAGCACTCAAACAGGGTTAAACCTTGCTAAACTATAAATTCGTATAAAATAAAATGTAATTTAACCTTACATAATGAGAGATGACTACTATAAGCCAAACGTAACAACTAATTTTAAACCTTGCAGAACAATAAATACATCGATCTATCTATGGAGCCTACTGCCTAAGCTATCAGCTAGCGCGATCTTTTACATGTTGTTTGAGTTTCACACAGATATAAACTATCTATAGTTAGCTTACTCGCTAAGCTATCGCACCTTCAGCTATCGCGATCTTTTCCTTGTGTTGTGTATGTCCACATTGCTTTGCCGTAGCGTAGCGGTATCTATGGTGACAACGTCAAGTGTCGATACGTCATCAGTAGGCGCAGGACCCCGAGCGGATCTTGCAGCCGAACACATCTGGTACTCACACTGGCGTATATATGTCTATGGGCAGCACCATAGACATTATAAAGGCAGTCCTTTATAATGTCTATGGGCAGCACCACCCGGTTGGCTGTTTCCCTCCATGCTTGTCTCTGGGGCTATGTGCGCATGCGCGGTTGGAAGAATCGAGGATCTATTCGTCTCCCCTGCCACCTGACTGTGACCTCAGTGACGTCATTTCAGCAGTTTTTGAAGCGTATTCGTATCCTCAGAAGCGTATTCGTATCCTCAGAAGCGTATTCGTAACCTCAGAAGCGTATTCGTAACCTCAAAGGCGTATTCACAGAGAAAAAATTGTACTCGTAGAAATTTGAGTTGTATTCACAAGACTTTGTACTCGTAGCTTTTTGATTCATACTTATGAATACGAAACCATACATTATGAATACGAATCATAAATTATGAATACGAATCATACATTATGAATACGAATCATTTAATCACGTATACACCTTTTTGACAGCTATAGTACACCATAGATATCAACATCATATTATGCAAATGTAAGTTATCATACAAAAAAAGGAATAAAATGTTTTGGTCTAGATAATTAATAGCCTAAAAATTTAATCAGTTCATCTGGGAGGTAATCCGAAATTATCTGATCATGTCACGTTCACGTCCATGCACAGTGTGTATTGAGTTTATTTAAAAACAATTGGAAATGGGGCTACCCTCATTTGCCCATGCACTGTGTATAGTCTATAGCCTATTTCAGCCTGGAAAAAAAGATACAGTAGCTGGACAACAGAGTTCTTCTGCTTCGTTCCTCTCACTGCATTTAAATGCATTCATTATATTACAGAGAAATATGTCCCGTAAAAGAAAAAGAGCTCCAAGCCCAACCCAGAGGACCCTCCATAATATTTTATTTTATATTAATATTTTTATGGAAAATCCATGTGTCCTTCTTCAATAGCTTCTAATTCATCTGACCCAGTGTCTCCAAATTATTTGTTCACACAAAATTTTCAGATTTAGCCTCTTAATTTTCCTCTCAAAGTGCACCAGATTCATAGCCTGGAAATACAGACCCTGATATCTTGAACGATAGAGGGTCTGGCGACGATCAATTGTAATTTCCAACTCAAGGGGCGGCTCCTACTCGTGCATTTCAAATGCCACTGCACGCAGTTGGATAGCACTACAACCAATCAGAGCGATGCACAAGGCGACGTAAGCCCCTTTCGTTTAGCGAACAGCTGTTAAACTGTTAAATTAAACGTTTGCCGTTGTCGGTCGGCAAAATAGAACATTCCACTTCCAATGAAAGATTTGAGTGCCGTCTTCCAAATCGTTAAGGGTCGAGGCCAAAGCAGTCTCAAACTCACACAACATATCCGCAGCCATCTCTGATGTTTACTATCACGGCTTCGACGTCGCATGCACGTCACTGTCGTCATCCGGTTACGTCCTCCCCAGAGTACCATATAAAGGGCTCTGGCGCGCCCATATATAATAGAACCAATTGAAACATGAGCCCAGATTTCTGGTCTTCTTGATAAAGCTTCAACGGAGCGTGTCCAGACCAACACGCGCAGCAAATTTAATTTTCCAGCGCCTAGTGGCAGGTCTGGGAATGCCAGGCTACCAGATTCATGCATTTCACTTTAAAAAGGTTAAAAAAATCTCTAGGAGGGTCTGAATCTCGGCTGTCTAATATTTTCGCACAGCTGCACAGTGGAGGCACTAGCGGAAAACACTGGGTGTGTGAATGATATTTAACAAAGATCTATTGTTTCAGCAGCGCTAACATTGGAGAGGGGCCCCCTAATCATATTTCGCTTAGGGCCCCATGAAGGCTTGGGCCGGCTCTGAAACAGACTCTCCGGCCGACTGACGTCACGGCCCTAACTGACAGTTATCCACACTGAATAAAACACATCTTAACACACTGTAATAAATAACAACACTGTAACCTATGAACTTTGGGGCCTTTTCTACAACAACGAGATACCCAATACCGGAAAGAAGAGGAACTTGTCTGAAGTAGAAATTGTCATCATATCACCATATTTTTCAAGTAGAAAAAATAAAATAAAAAATTATGTGGGAGCATTAAAAACAGCAGAAAAGGGAATTAAATCACTGCTGCGCTCGCCAGCGTTGGATTTGACAAAAGATCTACGAAGGTTTTTATATTTTATTTATTTATTAGTATTTTCGATCAAATAATATAAATTAGCATAATAAAAAAGTCTGTGCCGCAATTTCTTTACATAGCCTAGGTCAGTGGTTCTCAATTATTTTCTGTCATGCCCTAGGGGACAGACATTTTTTCGCGCCCCCCCCCCTAAATTGAAATACTGTTGAGAACCTGCTAATATTTATTTATTTATCTGTACAAAACCACTGTATGAGTTTCTGGCAAGAGCATTCTGCATACAATCACCTTATTATCAAATTAGATGTTAGATTATAAAATTAGCTGAGATAACTTCTGCAGCAACTTAAAAAAAATCGAAGTTCAGTTTATTAGCTCAATTTGTAACATTTAAACGAGACTGCTCCTGAACCTCGCTGCACAGCGTCTTCACATCAGGGCTGTAAGATGTCGCCTTCATCTTCAAACAGGAACGTGAGCTGATGTCTGTGAGGCTTGTTTTTAATAAAGTTCATGTTGGAGAAGACCTGCTCACAGATGTATGTGGATCCGAAGATTGCCAGGACCCCAAATGCATACCTCTTCATGTTTATGTAGCTGTCGGGATGGCATTCCATGTCTCAAACACAACTTTGTCCTGTTTGGGAAGGTTTGCAATGTCGCTCCATTTGTGATTCTGAGCGAGAACGGCCTTCTGACGGGACAGATTTTCAAGATCAGCTGTCAAGCTTTTGAACTTCAACACCCAGATGTCCTTGTCGGCGATGTCGGCCAGTTCCATCTCCAGATCAGGTTGACTTACACATGCAAATGCAGTCATATTCAACAGGGATGGATCGATGCTCAGGGGAGTGACAGGGAAGGATAAGGTGTTTTTTCCTCTCTGAACTCACAGAATCGTTTCCCAAATGATGTTTGCATTGCAGTGATTACAGATTGCAAATACTGTGAATGTATCACATTGCCAGCTTGTTGGAACTCTCTCAAAGAGGGGAAGTGACACAGTGTAACTCGCTTTAAATCCTTGGCCAACGCTGTCAACTTGCGCTCGAATCCCAACACTTCTTCCAGCATGTGCAGAGCTGTGCCTCCTTTCCCCTGAAGAGATGTGTTCAACGTGTTCAGGTGCGCTGTCATATCAACCATGAAGTGTAGTTTTTCCAGCCACTCTGGCTGTTCCAGCTCAGGAAAAGTGAGCCCTTTGTTGCTGAGGAAAGTTTTCACCTCTTCCAGACACGCTGCAAAGCGTTTCAGCACTTCCCCTCTGGACAGCCACCGGACTTTGTTATGCAGCAGGAGATCAGAATACGCGCTGTCCACCTCATTTAGTAATGCGCGGAACTGACGGTGATTTAAACCTTTTGCCATTATTTTGTTGACAATCTGAATGACAACATCCATTACTTCTGTGCATTCCGGAGGAAATGTTTGCGCAAACAGTGCTTCTTGATGCAAGATGCAATGGAATGTCAGCAACTTTCTATCCAGTGACTTCTGCAGTAAAGTCACAAAGCCCTTATGAGCTCCTGTACACGGTGCCCCATCAGTAGCCACTGACACCAGGTGGGTGGTCTTTATTTCTTTGGTTCTTAAACAATCCAAGACAGCCTCACAGATGTCCCCCCCCCCCCCCGTGTTTGGCCTTTTAGCGGTATTAAGTCAATAATTTCTTCCTGTGGCCCGGCAGCGCTCACGTATCGGCAGAACAGCGCTATTTGTTCAATGTCATTTTTGTCTTTGGACGCATCACAGGCGATTGCGTACGCCAAAGCTGAATTGATATCTTCAATCTGCTGTCTGGTGACATTTTCTGCCATCTCCACATTTCTGTCTTGGACAGTTTTCGCAGAGAGAGGCATGTCTTTTATTTGCTGCAAAATTTCATCTTTGTTTTTGAAGTCCGAGAATAGATGTTCTGAAATCTTAATAAATGTTTCTTTGAGGTATTCTCCATCTGTAAATGGCTTCCCATGCTTGACTATTTCCTGAGCAGCCACGAAACTTGCACATGTAGTTGAATTTGCAGTCTTAATCCACTTCTTGAAGTGACTTCTGCTCACATCAGCCTTCCGCATCAGCTCCGAAACAGCCTTTTTTCGCTCCTCTCCCTCGGGATATTTTTTAGCAAAGGTAGAGTGTTTGTTATCGAAATGTCTTGCAACATTTGACTTTTTGTTGTTTGCCAATTTTTCACCACATATTAAGCAGACTGGTAAACCAGTTTCATCAGCGGTGAAAGCAAAAGAATCTGCCCACGTAGCATTAAACATTCTGTAATCTTCAGAAATTTTCCGTTTCTTGGATTTATCCATCATTTACCTTCCAGGCAGGGGTCAAAAAGTCAATAAATCACGCTGGTTGTGTGCTGGATAAATGCGGGCTGCCAGACATGTGAGGTATGCCAGGCATTCGAGTGTCGCACATCGGCGGATGTGACGCATATTTTGGCCACTAAAAATATTAAAAACGTTTTATTTTAATGTTACAAGTTTACCATAATCTTCAAATTCAGAATTATATTTTAAAATGAACAAACTAAAATAAAATAAAATTTTAATAAAATACTCATTTATTTTCCAAAGTCACAGGGAGCCACAACAGAAGGATGAAAGAGCCACACGTGACTCCGGAGCCACGGGTTGCCGACCCCTGGCCTAGGTGAAGAAAAAGTGGTCCGATTTAAAAATGGCCACAATCGCGTGTTGCTGCTCTGAAATGCAGCACCATGCAGACTGGAGGGAGCCAGCCGGTGTGGCTGGACTCATCGGATCTGATTCATTTTGGGCATAATTGATGGAGGAGAAACAGATGCACCAACTGTCCAATTATGGTCAATTACATTTGACGTGTGCCTTGTTTTTTCCATGAAATAAATAAACGTCTGCAGAGATGTGAATGTTTAGAATGTATTAGCCCTTTCAGATGGGATTACTCAAAGGGGGTTTTGAAAACAAAAAATAACACATCTGCCTTTACTTTTCTGTTATCTGTTTTAGAGCAGCGGATCAGCGTTGGGTCAGTCAACTCGGAGTCTGCTCACTCTGGGTTGAGCGCGTGCGTAAAAGCCATCATTAATGGATCGCTGATAACATGATTCACCATGGAAACAGGAGAAACAAATGCTTGATCCTCCCACTTCTCCACTTCTCCCAAAAAACATGAAAAAACAAACTTCTCCACTCCTCCCACTAAAGTGAGAAATATTAATGATTTAACAATAGGCTTATAGTACTGAGAGAAATTAACAGGGATATTATCTCATAACTCTGATCTAATCACCTAGGCATTTCAGAAAAATAATGGGGCATTTTTTGTCAAGAGAATCATTACGCTTCCGTATGAGCAGTGGCGATTTTGGTTTGGAAACTCTGGTGGGGCCATGCAGGAAAATCATCGTAGCAAGTGACAGAGGGGACCAAAATTGCAGCTGAATAATGCCATCACTCAAACGCGAATCTGACGACATATATTTGGCTATTATATCAATAGCACCACCAAATGGCAGTGTTCAAGATCTCACAATATCAAAAACTCAAGATCGAAACAACAACGTGGCAACAATAAAAACACAAAGTCGCACACCCTATACACAGCAATCAATATACAAAGCCACCACTCACAATATACCACAGCCAAAGAGCCATTTCACCACCACAGACAGGTGAACAGCTCCCTCGGGGAGCCCAAGTGAGGTTGTGCCCCCCCCCCCCCACACACACACACACACGTATCGCCATTTACGCATGCAGAAATTCTAATTCAAACAATAATATGTAAACTACATTATAAATTCCACTTAGAATAAAAATTATTACAAATTAGACTCACCAATGAGGATCACTTCTTGAACAGAAATGACGTTGACGAGCTCCCGGTAAGCCAAGTTTTCCGCTTAAACCACTCCTGGTTGAACATCTAGTCTTGTCCTTTCCCTCTTGAATAATGTTTAAATCCGTCGGGCGATGTGGTCCCAAACGTTTTATCTCCAACTTCTGTTCAAGTGGTAAAGTGCTAAATCGCACAGTAGACAGATACTCAACACGATTCATCATCATTTAATGAATGAATGAAACGTCAATTTGTTATTACTGTATTACTACGTTAGCTGAGCTAGCAAGATCTGAGCAGCTCCAGCCGTAAACCCCGCCCTTTCTACAAATCAGCCAATGAGAAGCGCTCTGGGGCCCTAAACTTCTGGCCCCACTGCCGAAACTAAAGTGGGCGCTGCGCACGCGCATGCTCTCGCAGCAGCTCCCCCAGTCCTCTACTACACAGCAGCAGGGCCATCTCGGCTGGGCCCCACCGAGCGGAACAGACGAGACGGAGCAACAAACTATTTCACACACAACTACTACACTACAAAAAGTAAGACAATTGCGTTCATCAAATTAAAACTGTGGACATTTAATTAATTATTTACAATTAATATATTATTAATTTATGCTCAATGACATTTTTGACACTGAAAAACTTAAGTTTATAATCCTGCCGTGCACGGCAGCGCCCTCTAGTGGGACCGTGCCCCACCGGCCCCTAATGCAAAGACGCCACTGCGTATGAGAAGCAATAGTCTATTTTAAAAAGTTCCGCATATCAGCAGCAGTACAAGTATTGAGCTGGTGCGGCACAAAATTGCTGACTGTGTTTTATATTCGCTGTATAATATGCAGGCAAGCTATAATCATGTGCGGTGAACAGACTGTCGCTCCTTTTAAATAGGGGTGAAAGACTTTAACATCAGACAAATTAGGCGTCAGTTTTCATTGATTGATTTATAACCAAATCCATGTTCCTCAAGTTTAAATTATTAAATAATTGTGTTATCGTCCTATTTATATAGGCCTAAGGCTATTGAACAAGGCTCGTCTGTGGCTTTGGGATCACACAACAGTAAAGATCGCGTGCAACCACAAAGTTACATTTTAACCTGACAGAAATCTGCTAAGTGGCACAGATGTTAGAAAAAAAATAGTGAGATAGAACATAAATAGGTTAATTAATCTGAATGTAGAGCATTTTCACAGTGTTAGATGGCCGCCTATATGAACGACACAAGGGTTGAGAATATTGAACAGATAAAAATTATCGATCAAACGTAAAATCTTCAGGGAAATTATAAAAACATCCCGATTTCTATTGAATGATTTTGCTTCAACTGTACAGGGACGCTTTGTTACAGTGAGACTCTTTCTTTTTTGATTGTCTTTATTTCGAACATGCAAGCAATAAAAAAACAAGTTAGAATATAAAAGGTGAAGTAAGCGGTTTATTTGTGATAATATATGTGTTATATCTAGAGGTGGGCATAGATTAATTTTTTTAATCTAGATTAATCTAGATTAATTTTGGAATTAATCTAGATTAAAATGGCTCATTTGAATTCATTCATAATATGTGTGTGCTCCTAAATAATGACTCAAAGTAAGTCTTTGAGAACGTGTTTCTCAAGCCAGGTGGCTTTCATTTCGTCATCAGAACGAGTGTCTAATTATTGCGAACAAATAATATTCTAACAATTTAATCAGATATAAGGCTAAAAATCACAACATTGCACTGTTTTTTGTGCTTAAAAAAAACGAAAAAACTAATTTGTTGGGTAGGCTATAGGCTATAACAGAAAATAAAGCCATTACTTTTGTGCTTCAAGTGAAACATTAAATATAATTTTTACATAAATAATAAAGTCCTTATAAACTTTTCAAGAAGCTGGACTAGAGTGAATATTGGACAGGCTTTATAGGTCCATGGCTTTTACCTGTGGGACAGCGCTTCACCTAACAGCTGGCTGCAACACCAACCTACAGTCTATTGTGCGACGGAGAGCTAGTTATCATTAGCATCAGCGTTAGCCGACATCACGGCAACAGCTGAATAATGTAACACATTACACAAGTTACACTACATGAAAACAACGGGCTGTAGACGCTAGAGTTATAATTTCGTGTAGGAAACATTGTTGAGACTGGAATTTCGTACCACAGCGGCCGTTCCATAATAAAGCACTCCCTTTAGCAATGGCTGAATATAAGACCTCCCTCTGCTGTGTATCTGCGGGAGCGAGTGGCATTAATAACTTAAAAACAGTAAACGTTTAACATGATTACGGGCGTTTAGATGCTTTAATCATATGCCGAATTTATAAACAGACCATATTATTAACAATAAATTAAGTTATGTACATGTCAGAGTTACGTACATGGATACATTCATAAGTAAACATTGAATAGACAGATTTGTGAAGGGGGTTTGGCGCTGAGTGTTACATTAGCGATCCTGCAGCCAGGTGGTGTGTGTCGTGGGCAAGTGATGGAGAGAGAGAGCGGCGGGTGTGTGAGAGAAGCTTCGCTCCTGCAATAAAGGCTCCTCAAGTGTCAACAACGGCCCCCGGCTATTATTACCCGACCAGAGAACACACGGAAGGGGGTTCACCCTGACGGCGAACAGCCATCGGCCCTGGAGGGAACCATCTCCCCTGAGCCGAACAGGAGGTGGAATAAGAGATTAACGGCGATATTTTTTTTATCGCCGATAAGAGTTTTGCGTTAACGCAGCACGTTAACGCCGATAACGGCCCACCACTAGTTATATCACTCCATATTCCTACAGCAATCACTTCAACAGAGTGCGGACGTCCTATCACAGGTCTCCAAGTCATTCTGATTTGCAGTAATAGCCCAATTAAAATGTTGTAGTATCCCGATTTTTTATCCAATCAGGAGAGAGAACGCTACAAACCGTCACTCGTCTCACTGATACATACTATCCATGGTCTCACTGCCGGTGCAAGCCAGAGCAACAGATGGGTGAATGTGTATGCGCCTACAATGGCGGAGCAGGTAAAAATCCTTCCCAATGTTTGTTTTGATGGTTTTTATCATGTTTTATCACACTTATGGATATGAGATGATGCTAGATAACTTGCTGCTTGAAGACAGCAATGCATTAATGTGGTGATGTAGGGACGAGCGAGGGGACTGCTAACTGCAGTAACTGACAGGAAGTTAGCTAAAAGAACCATTCCGCTTACAGCACCTTTAATAGATGAATAAATAAAAAACAAACAAAAAACAAAAATCAAATAAAAAAAACAGACACACTTTCTACATGCTCGAAAGGGGGTAGGAGGAAGTAAAAAAACTTATCTAGACCAACCCTTTAACAGATAAATTTGGCTTGGATAGATTATGTTATTAACATGTCAGTATAATAAAAAGCTATAATAATATATATATGAATACCGAATAATTGTGTGTGTGTGTGTGTGTGTGTGTGTGTGTGTATATATATATATATATATATATATATATATATGTATATATATATATATATATATATATATATATATATTAGGGCTGTCAAGCGATTAAAAAAATTAATCTAATTAATTACAAGCTCTGTGATTAATTAATCTAAATTAATCGCATACTTATATGACACTTTTATGCCTGTTTATAAACAACTGTGGCCTATAGGCGACCGTTCGTCTCTCTCTCTCTCTCTCTCTCTCTCTCTCTCGTAACTTCTGTAGCGCCGAAAAAAATCACAAAAAAACAAGCAGGCTAAATGACACACACACACACACACAAAGGAGGAAAAAAGACAGGCATATCTAGGAAGAGTGAGAGGGGGCGGGTGTCAGTTTGCGTGAGACGATCACAGCTAGCAAACAAAAGTGAGACACGGAGGAAGATTGAGAGATAGTTCTACTGTTATGAACCTACATTGTTAATTAGGCACCCACTAAATCAATAATGCACACACTGCGGAGAATAACATAAGACGTATTCCTACATTCATGCTTATTTGCCCGCAGCAGCCCATAACACATCCATAGAGCCCTGGCCCCTTTCCCCTGCTTCTTTCTTTACTCTTTAATCCCGTGCGGGCCGTCTCCGCAAGTTACAGGTGTAGCTCCGCTATCGTGTCACCTCTTTTGCACCGGGTCAAAGGGCAATATAGAAGTGCGATTAATCTGCGTTAATTTTTTTAATCGCGTTAATTTTTCTGTGATTAATTAATCGAAATTAACGCGTTAATTTGACAGCCCTAATATATATATATATATATATCTACATCAGTGTTAATTTTGGCAGCAAATTCTGATTTAGTCTTAGTCTTTTGAATATCACACCATTTAGTCTTAGTCCTATTCTAGTCATCTAAAATATTTTAGTCTTAGTCTAGTCTAGTCTACTAAATATAAGCAGATTTTAGTTTGACTAAATCTACAGCGGACTTCGTCGACTAAGTGTTTTTCTTCATTGAATGGTATTAAGGTTTGAATATGCAATACAGACACAGATTTAATGGTTGTAATACAAAACATGTATTCTATTTCATTAGTAATAATCTCACATAAAATCAGTGTACCTGACTGGATAGGGGGGAGTGGGGGCTTTAAGAGCCTGTGCCCGGGGGTCCATTATCTCATGATCTGTCTATGAACCAACTGGATTCCACAATCTGTTTTCTTTTTGCGGGGAGCATGCACAAGCATTATTTATAAAAAAAATAAAATAAAGAAAATATTTTAAAAAATTGGGGGGCCCCACACTAGGTCTTGAAACGGGCCCCGAGATTGTTAATGTCGCCCCTGGGCAGCAGCAGCAGCACGCAGTTGAGGTGCTGATAAATTTGAGCAACTGCGCCTTCTTTTAAGCAACACTGCTGCCGCTGTGTGTGTTCGGACTTCTTTTGCATCAAAGCCTTTTAGATAATACAATTAGAGGTTTTAATTGAACGCTGTCCATGCGTCGGAGTTGATTGTAACTTAAAAACAGAAACTAACGCACGGAGGCGGCAGTTTCACATGGCTCTGTGTATTCAAACTCGAGACAGAGCCTACTACTACAAACAGATCGCGGAACTTAGCCGTTCCCCTAGACATCGTTAACGGGCAGGATATCCCTGACTATCATTTTTGTCCATCATACCGCAGTTTTTCAGCACAGCGGCTCACTCCACCCGCTCACACCTGTGCGGTCTCCCGTCGATTTTCACCGACACAGGGTTGCATTCGCTGCTTTGCACTGATTGGATTTCTTCCCAACTTGTCCCACAAAAAGAGTAGTTCTGATTGGATCTCTTCTCCATTCGTCCCGCCCTAACAGTTTCGTCTAGTTCCTATTCGTAGACTATAGTGTCAGTTAAATTAGTCTCAGTCTTCGTCATCACATCTGCCTTTTTATTTAGTTTTTATTTAGTTTACGTCCGTGAAAAAGGTTTGTAGACGAATATTTTTCGTCATAGTCTTAGTCTACGAAATTAACACTGATCTACATATATTTATAAATTATCAATATAATCACATACAAATATTATAAACAATTATATATATATATATATATATATATATATATATATATATATATATATATATATATATATATATATATACTATAAACAATTTACGTTTGATTTGATTTGATTTGATTCAATTTTATTTCAGACATATAAAACATACAAAACAAAATGTAAAGCATGGAAATACAATAAACAAAAATTATGTTTTCACATAAAAAAAAAAGAAAAATAAAAGAAAACAAATTATCTGTATTGCTGAGATATGCCTGAAAAGGAGCAGGAAGAAGTATACACTTATTTAATCCTACCCCTTTTCCATAGTAAAATAAAAATAAAGAATAACAATATTTACATTTACAGTTACATTATGAATACCTATACATGTATATTGTAAGTTACTATCTATAAATATTATAAATATAAATACAAATACAAATACCATGTATATTACAAAACTACAGTCTACATATGTCCATGTTACAGAGGCTTTTCTAAATTTCTGTACTTTGTGAAGATGATGTCTTTATATTTGTTTTTGAACTGTCTTATGTTTTAGCTTTTCTGTACTTCCACACTTAACTTATTCCACAATTTAACTCTGTAGATGCTGATACAAAAGTTCTTTTTCGTTGTGTGTGTGTGTGGTGGACCTTGAAGTTCAGCTGTCCCCTGAACTTATAACGTCCCTCCCTTTCAGAAAACATTGCCTGTATGTTTTTTGGTAGCATATCATTTCTGGCTTTGAAGATTGTTTAGGCAGTTTTGAATTCAACCAGATCAGGAAATTTGAGAGTTTTGGACTGTATGAATAGTTGATTAGTATGTTCATGATAAATTACATTATGGATTATTCTAATGTCTCGTTTCTGAAGAACACACCACGGTTGTAAAGAGCTTTTGTACGTGTTTCCCCAGATTTCTGAACAGTAATACAAATATGGTAATATTAATGAGTTATAAAGAATATGGAGTGATTTATTATTCAGGAAGTGCTTAGCTTTGGACAGGACTGAAATGCTTCTTGATAGTTTGGTTTGTATGTGTTTTATATGAGGTTTCCAGCGAATTCTGTCGTCAATGATTACCCCTAGAAATTTGTTTTCATATACCCTTTCTAAGTTTACACCCTCTATTTGTACCTCAATGTTTTCCGATTTTTTACAGTTTCCAAATATCATAATTTTAGTTTTATTTAGGTTTAGAGATAACTTATTTCTGTCAAACCATTTTTTTTGTCTACTAATCACTGTGGTCTATGTGGACAGAGGTTGCTGCAAATTTCCCCCAAAAACCAGTATATTTGTGTCATCTGCAAAAAGTATACATTTTAGAGATTTCGATACATTGCAAATATCATTGATATACAAGTTAAATAACACTGGTCCCAGCACTGACCCCTGCGGAACCCCACACACGATGTCCAAGCACTCTGACTTAAATCCATCCATCATCACAAAGTGTTGCCTTCCCTCTAAATAGCTCCTCACCCAATTCAAAACTACCCCCCGGAACCCATATTGTTCTAGTTTTGTAATTAATATATTGTGATTTATAGTATCAAATGCTTTTTTTAAGTCTATAAATGTCCCGATCGCAAATTTCTTATTGTCCGTGGAGTTAGTGATTTCTTCTGTGAGTTCTGTTAAGGCTAGTGCTGTTGACCGGTTTGCTCTGAATCCATATTGACTGTCGGAGAGTAATTTGTATTTATCTATGAATTTGCATAATCTGTCATTAAAGAGTTTTTCAAGAATTTTGGAGAATTGTGGGAGCAGAGAGATTGGCCTATAATTTGTGAAGTGGTGTTTATTGCCAGTTTTGTACATCGGTATGACTTTGGCTGTTTTCATTTTATTAGGAAATTGTCCAGTTTGGAATGACAGGTTACAGATGTGTGCTAATGGTCTAGAGATACCCTTAATTACCCTTTTAACAGTTTTTATGTCAATGTCATCACAATCAATGGAAGTTTTGTTTTTGCATTTGTTTACAACATCTATCATTTCTTTCTCAAGAACAGGATTGAGGTACATTGAGCTGGTGTTTCTCATGTATCATCATGAGCTAAAGTATCTGTCATAGGTATTTTTTCCGCAAAATTTGGTCCAATGTTTACAAAATAATTATTAAACTGATTAACCACCTCTTCCATTTTATATATTTTTTTTATCATTTTCGCTGAAATACTGGGGGTAAGTGATATGTCTCAGGGTATCTCTAATCACATTATTTAATATGGTCCATATGCTTTTAATATTATTTTTATTATTTTCTAATATTGAACTATAATATTCTTTTTTACATATTCTGATAATACTTGTTAACTTATTTTTGTATTTCTTATATTTATTTTCTGCTTCCTTAGTTCTGTGTTTGACAAATTCTCTATACGGAGTGTTCTTCTTTTTACAAGCATTTTGTAATCCTTTTGAGATCCATGGATCATTTTTATGTTTATTTTTTGTGCTGTCTTCCCTAACTGGACAATTTTTATCATATAACTGTTTGAAAGATTTCACAAACTTATCATATGCTATATTCACATCATTTTCTTTATATATTGAGTCCCAGTCATATGCAATCAAATTGTTTTCTAATGTAATCATTGATTCCTCTGTTCTGACTCGTCTGTATTGTGGTCTGTTGTCTTTGTAGGTTTTATTGTAGTTGCAGTTATAGACTATAAATACAGGTAAATGATCAGTGATGTCATTTATTAATAATCCGCTTATTATGTTGTTATCTAGGACGTTTGTGAAAATGTTGTCAATTAACGTGGCACTGTGTGAGGTGATTCGACTGGGTCTAGTTATTTTAGGGTACAGACTGAGACTGTATAAGGTGTTAATGAATTTGTCTGTCATTCTGTGCTTGTTTGGGTTCAGAAGGTCAATATTGTAGTCTCCGCAGATAAACATGGTTTTATGGTTTGTTTTTGTACATTTTTCTGCAACCCAGTTAATGAAATAATCTATATTGGAGCCTGGAGTTCTGTACAGGCAACTCACAATGATGTTTTTCTTTTTTTCCATTAATATTTCAATTGTAACACATTCTAAAACATAATTTATCACTGTTGACATGTTTTCTATTACCTTGTAGGTGAGATTTTTATCTACAAACAAAGCCACACCACCTCCATTCTTGTTTTCTCTGTTTTTACAAATCATTTCATACCCTTCGAGTTCAAAGTCCATGCCCCTTTAATTGTTAATCCAGGTTTCTGAAATGGCAATAATGTTGAATGGCTGCGAGAATTGTCCGAGGTAATACTTTATGTTGTGAAAATTGGCATGCAGGCTTCTGCTATTGAAATGAATGATTGAAAGCTCATGACTGGTCTTGATGGTATTATTGAATTGTTCTTCATTGTAGTAGTGTCAGTCATTGTTTATGCTGTGAAAGAAATTAGTCTCAGGATCTATATCATTTTCAATGTCATGTGTGTGATAGTTACTGTGTTAAAATGTCCGTAGTTCCACATCCTCAACAGCAATCCTTTGTGATAAATCATTCTGTCCGGGATATGTGTGAGTTGTGTTTGTCATCAGAGTGCATTTAACGTACCTGGTTTGTAGATTATGTGCAACCACTATTCTGGTGTACGCATGGTTGTTGAATGAGGCCCAAAGTCTTATATGCTTTTTTCTTTCTTTTTTTGTTTGTCTGAGGCTGTGAATGCTGTCAGTTGTTTGTTTTTTGTTGTTATTGTTTTTCAGGTTATATTTACATTTCTGTATTTCTTGGTAAAAATTAAAAGCACATCCCTTCCTTTGTTAAACATTGACAAATTAACAGAAAATCATGGAAAAAAATCACAGAACAGAGTATCAATACAAGTCTGATCCATCACAAGCCTATCACACTGTACCTCAGGCCATCAGCATTGGTCATGTAGTGACATTATGGGCCAGATTGACTGGTGACCTTCGGTTCCACGGAGTCTGATCCAGGGCCTCCAGTGGGGCTCCAGCAGCTCAAAAGCAGGCCAACAGGGGTTAATGTCCGTCTGCCTGTGATTCAGATTGGTGTCAGCTAAATAAACATTAATCTGACCCCCAGAGAACGAATAAATAAAACCGAGTCCATACTTTATGTCAATTACAGGTATTCATATTAAACTGCATTTAATATTCATGCAAATCCTAACAAAATTAGGAGAATTCAGGATAAACTTTTAGGATCAAAAGTCTAACTAAATACTTTACTTTTACAGTTAGAGGCAATACATCTTAGCAGTTTAGCCTGAGACACAGAGTTGCTATGGGCTAGAGTGCCTAGGCTTGTTAGCTAATTTACTAGACAGCATAATCTTTGAAGGTTAGCTACTAGCAGTTTTTTTTGTTATTTATGATTGTAATAGGCTAATGTGGTGAGTCTGGTAACTGCTAATGCACTACCTAAACCTGACTATACTGACATGGTTAGCTAATGAACCATGTAGACAAAAGGACATGTGAAATACAATGAATTACGCAGATATATCCTACCTTTAAACTCCACAGTGAGCACTTGTTTGCAGTATGACTTGTATTTAAATCTGTCGCACACGTCTGCAACCAAAGCCACAATGCATTTGGTCTATTCTCTCACCATCACAAAGATTTTGCTTTTTTCAGTAATGGGCCTTTCTTAAGGTCGACATTTTAACTTGTCTGAGTAAAATAGAACAGGTGTAAATAATGAAATGTATTTATGGCTCAATTACATTATTGAGCATTCTGGCTCCCACTGTCAAGGCTAACCGACACACTTTAATCGAAGGGAGACCTTGCTAATGTTAGTGGTAACACCTGTGCTTTTCCCATTTTGACAAAACAGTGAATAAGGCCCAAGGGAACGGTTGGTTACGTTGTAACCTAGGTTCTCTGAGTGGAGAGACTATCTCTCCACCCTACATATTCCATATGTACGGGGACTGACCCCCACGGGGGCAGTTGACGTGGATACTCTTTAAGACACACCACTTGTGGCGGCCACGCATGATTGGCCAGCCGTGGCTATATAAGCCACACGCATGCGTGGCCTCTTCGGTTAACCTTGATTGGAACGTGTTTCTGAGCGGCATCTTGGCTGGAGAGATAGTCTCTCCACTGAGAGAACCTAGGTTACAACGTAACCAACCGTTCTCTATCGTGTCAAGACTATCTCTCCACCCTACATATTCCATATGTACGGGGACTTCTGTAAGACACACCGCGAGGAAACCAAGCAGACGTAGCTGCTCCTGCGGGAGCCTAAATAAAAAAAGGCAGTTGAGTTCGAATGAAACGTCACCACCACCAGAGTGTTCACCCATGTGCCCAGTATAAAGGAACTATTTACAATTATACATTATGTACACTAGGGCTGGCCCGAATGCCATTTTTCAGGCTTTGAATATTCGTTGGTTTTTCCGAGCGAATATTCGAATATTCGTTCCAGAAAAATACAGCATCAAAAACAACATTAAAAAAAAAAAAAAAAAAAATATTAAAACATTTTTATTTTTTTATTTAAAAAAAAAAAACGTTAATAATCCCTATATACTCCCTGGAACCGATTTTGACAGTATCTGCATATTTTGTTGAAGATTTACACGCTCGGAGGTGAAGTAATGGATGCGCTATGACACTTAGTGATGTAATATCCTCCTAAATGAGCAATACTACTACTACTACTACAATATTACTAACTTTTATATCCAAATATAAAATTATTTGATGACATTATATTGCAGTACTAGCTTCTTGCAAAAAAAAATGTTGAAAAAAAAAAAAATTATAAAAAAAAAACAAAAAAAAAAACGAAGCTCCGAATACTAATTTAAGCTCCGAATACTAATTTTCCGAACGAGTATTCGAATATTCGAATTATTCGGGCCAGCCCTAATGTACACACTTATCGCCAGGCGCCAGACGCTACCAAGGCTAAGCTGGCCCTGCAAGATGCCAAGGCCAGCCCTGAATGGGTAGATGGCCTAGCCCAAACGCGCACCGTCCTGCTGCATTGAGCCCAGCACTCGCTCCGAGAATGGGGTGCTGGCTGCCACATTCATGCAGTAGAACCGGATAAAAATGGACGGGATCGACCAAGAGGCCGCCGTACAAATCTCCGATAGAGGGGCACCTCGCCATAGGGCCCATGACGTAGCCATGCCCGTGTGGAGTGCGCCCGCACCCCTACTAGGGTTGGCTTGCCTGCCCTCTCATATGCCTGCTGGATAGCATCCTTCCCAGTGGGAAAGCCTGGCCTTGGAGACTGGCTGTCCAAGACGGTTAGGCTTGTAACAGACAAAAAGCTGGTCCGTTGCCCTACGGCCACGTGTCCGATGCAGATACACTGTTAGGGCCCTGTCTGGGCACAGTAGTGACCGCCTACTCCACCCTGCTTCACCTCCCTGAGGAGGGTGGAAGGGGTGCAGCTCAATAGATCGACCGGTGTGGGACTCAGACCAGACTTTAGGGTGGAATGCAGGGTTCGGGCGCAACACCCCCCCACCCCCCCCCCCCAGTACCACCTGGCAAGAGCGGCTGCAGCTCTCATGCACTGAAAGAGCATGCCGCTCTCCCATTCTCAGACACAATTGCGAGCTCAAAAACGCTGTCTTGAGAGAAAACCATTGTAGCCTAGCTGTATCCAGGGGCTCGAATGGCTCATTCTGCAAGGCCAACAGCACCACCTCCAAAACCCATGGGGGACAGCTGGCCTTCTGCGATGTGGAGTAACCCAACGAGCACCTCTAAGAAACTGAGCAATAAGGTCGCAACAGCCTTCTGCCAGCTCCCGAGGTCCAACACGGGCTGCCTTATGGCTGCCCCTATTCCCCTCAATGTCGAGGGAGATTTACCCACCTCCAACATTTCCTGGAGGAACTGGAAAATGTTATGGGCCGTGCAGGCGAGGGGATCCACCTCTCTCGAATTGCACCATGATTGAAACACTCCCCAACGATAAGCGTATGCCGCCCTCGTTGATGGAGCCCGGGCTCCTTGTAGAGCGCTAACCACCGACTGGGGCACTCCCATGGGTGTCCCTGAAGGAGGGGTGCAATCGCTGAGAACCAGATCATCTGGGGCCAGCCTTCTTGGGGGCCACCAGGATGAGGCTCACCTCTTCCACCTGAACTCTCTGTAGAAGTGGATGAAGGAGGGTGAAGGGAGGGTAGGCATACAGGAGGCCCTGTGGCCACTGGTGTGCCATGGCATCCGTGCCTCTCTTCTTCTTTTTTCCCAATCGCTGAGAACCCGATCATCTGGGGCCAGCCTCTTTGGGGGCCACCAGGATGAGGCTCACCTCTTCCACCTGAACTCTCTGTAGAAGTGGATGAAGGAGGGTGAAGGGGGGGAAGGCATACAGGAGGCCCAGTGGCCACTGGTGTGCCATGGCATCCGTGCCCAAGGGAGGATCGTCCCTTTTCACTCTTGCGAGAAAAAGAGGGGACCGTGCTCTTGCTTTACTTACCTGACTTGGCACGTGCATCGCCCCGAGGGACTTGACCCGCGGATACGCCCACTCCCATATTATCTGAGCCAATCTGCAAAGGCGCGGGGAACCCAGGCCCCCCTGCCTGTTTATGTATGCCGCTGCCGCTGTACTGTCTGTCCTTACCAGTACATGGCGGTTTCCCAGCTCTGGCAGGAAGTGCAAAGAGCTAAATGGATAGCCTGCAATTCCGACTGATTGCTGTGCCGTGTCAACCAGGGTCCGTGCCATTGGCCACTGTGCCAAATAGGCTGGTTCCTCCCGCCTGTGGAGAGCTATGCGCAGTATGCGTGACACCTGGCATGCAGATCTCTCTGTGGACAAAGTCCCAGGCTCAGGAGGCAACGCTGCACCGGGTGCATGTTCAGAAGGGCCAGGGGCACGATGTGCACCGTGGCTGCCATTAACCCCAAGAGTCGGAGGCAGAATCTCCAGGTCACTCTGGCCCCTAAACGAAACTGGGACAAGCAAGCCCTGAGGGCGGCCTGTCTCGCCGACGTCAAAAAGAGTTCCTGATTTGGCATCCAAACACATGCCCAGGAACTCTGTCGATTGTGAAGGCTGCAGCCTGCTCTTCCTCTTGTTGAGGCGCAGGCCCAGGTGCTCCAGGTGCTGCAGAAGCCGGGTCACATTGATGCGACACTGTTCCTCTGAGCGAGCACAGCCCAGCCAATCGTCCAGGTAATTCAGGATGCGAAGACCTTCCTGCCACAAAGGACCCAGGAGGACTGCCTCCATGCACCTTGAACGTGCGAGGGGCCAGTGATATCCCGGATGGGGGGACGCAGAACTCGAAGATTTGGCCGTTGAAGGCAAACCCGAGAAAACGTCTCCCTCTCATATCGGGATCTGGAAATAAGCATCATCCAGGTCGACTGTGGCGAACCCGTCGCCTTGGAGGATAGCCTGTCGAACCCTCGGCACAGTCAGCATCCTGCATTATAGGGGCCTCAAACACTTGTTGAGCCCCCTTAAGTCCAAAATTGGTCTGAGTCTCCCATCTTTCTTTGGGATGAGGAAGTACCGTGAGTAGAACCCAGCCTGCCGAATGTTTTTCTCCACCTCTCTGATGGCCTTCTTGGCGAGGAGAGTGCGGATCTCAGCGGTTAAAATCTCCCTGCGCTGTGGGTCTTCCACCACTGTAAAAGTGGCTGACCTCATCAGCGGGGGTGGGTGCCGAAACTGCCACCGATAACCCTGAGTCATGGTGGAGACCACCCAGGGATCCCCCCCAAGGGTCTCCCAGGACCGCAGCCGTCCCGAAAGGCCTGCATTCAGCCAAACAAGGCAGGTGGCACCACAGGCAGCCTGAGCAGACCGGCCTGGTCCTCCCCTTGTAGGCGTGACTGACTCAGCCAGAGGTGGCGCCTCACCATCCCGAGAGAGGCCATAGCCCTGCCTGTTGCCACTGCTTGCTCCTTCATTAGCTTAGCTAGGAGCGAGGACACCTGCTGTATCTCAGCAGCTAGAGCGGAGCCTTCCTGCTCCAAACGTTTGGACAACTGGCGCTGACACAAGGCTAACATAGCCCCTGTATTGACCAGCTGTCCCTGGGTTTCCATGCACTCTGGTGAGTATGGCATCCATCGTTTTAGTGTTTCTGCTTGGGCAGCCTGGCTTCCCCAGAACCGACCTGGTGGGGGACACTAAGGCCCCCAAGGTTTGATCCATGGGAGGTGGTGGTCCACAGCCTATCCTCTCCCGCTAGCCGTCTGCATAGACCCGACCAGCGATGGGCTTCAGCTGGTTTCTCAAATTGCTTCAGCACCAGTTCCTCTAGATCGGGAAGCAGCGGTACGGAAAAAGAGCGCGTCTGCCCCGTCTCTTCATCATCAAAATGGGAGGCCGTCCGGCTCTGCTCCGCTGGCAATTCGACATCCAATGCCTGAGCAGCCGGTGATAGCTTGCTGATAGAAAGGAGTCGAGCGCTCCTGCTCCTCCTCTACCTCTTGCTGTGCCTCCACACCCATCTGGCCGAGGGGGAGGTCTTCCCCCTCCGACTCCATCCCCAGGATGTCAATTTCCTCTTCATCCGACGCAGGGTACCCCTGCCCCAACCCCCCCTGCTCTGCCAGTGCAGAGGTGGGGGGCTGGGTTGTGGATGGGAACATCATTGCTGCTGTAGAGGAGGGGCTTGAACCCTCCAGCAGCCACACCTGGGGTATGAATTAATGAGTGAGGCTCCTCCCCCATGTGATCATTCCAAACCACTACCCTTGGCTGCTTCGCCCACTGCGGCTGCCCAATGAGTGTGGCCGGATTTTTGAGAGAAAATGCTAACGCCGTAGCCTTCCTCACCCTAGCTGGCAGGAAAACCAATTCATGCCGGAGGCGGGGTCTTGGCTGGCCATGCGCGCATGGCCCCGCCCTAGACAATGCACACATTGATCGTGACCGTCCTCCATTGGCATTTTTACCCCGCAGCCCGAGCAGGCGTGGCCTCTTGGGCTGGACATTTCCTCTGGACCCAACATTTTGAATGCTTTGTGAACTTTGGAAGATGTAGCTTATGCACGTGGCACTAATCACCCCGCTGACACCGAAACTCCCGCTGTCTGCGGGGACGTGCCCTCTGAAACAATTTACTTTTTGCGGCTTAAAGTACGCCCGTTCGCTTCCTCCGACAAGGTCGGGCTTCACGAGGGACTATGGCTGTGGCGTTAAACGGCACCCGTTAATACACACAGCCACACTCTGGCCACTCTTTCCTCTCGCCGGTTCAGCGATCAGCTGTGAAGCACTCCGCCGCTTCCTCCGCCTGGGTCGGATTTCACGGGAGACAATGGCCACAGATCGGCAAGCCGATCAAGCCACGCTTCCAACAGCCTGCTCTTCTTAATTTACCTGCGGCTCAAAGTACGCCCGTTCGCTTCCTCCGATAGGTCGGGTTTCACGAGGGACTATGGCTGTGGCGTTAAACGGCGTCCGTTAATACACACAGCCACACTCTGGCCACTCTTTTCTCTCGGTGGTTCAGCGATCAGCTGTGAAGCACTCCGCCGCTTCCTCCGCCTGGGTCGGATTTCACGGGAGACAATGGCTACAGATCGGCAAGCCGATCAAGCCACGCTTCCAACAGCCTGTGCAGTAAAGACAATACAGCGATCCAGAGAGGGGCCCGTAGACCTGCTCTCCTACTCACTAGGTAAGCGGACAACGCTAATGTCACCACACTTGCTAAACCCACAGAACTCAATCTTTTCCTTCTTTGCTTTGCTTTGCTTTGCTTTGCTTTTTTTCTCACACACGTCTACTGCTTGTCCGTGGAAATCAAGGAATCGAAGAGGCCACGCATGCGTGTGGCTTATATAGCCACGGCTGGCCAATCATGCGTGGCCGCCACAAGTGGTGTGTCTTAAAGAGTATCCACGTCAACTGCCCCCGTGGGGGTCAGTCCCCGTACATATGGAATATGCAGGGTGGAGAGATAGTCTTGACACGATAGAGAACACAACATATTGGAGAGCAAAATTAGTGACAATTGTTTGATTTGATTTTACCTCACGGAATTAGGATATTCAGTTCGAAATCAGTATCCTGGTGTTGTGTGCTTTATGGTAAGAGATGGGGAAAGATGCAGAACACAAAAATTGGTGCACAAATAAGCTATAAATTAGTTTACTTATAAAAAAATCTAAAGTCAGATGAAAAAATTAACTAAAATGTATCGCTCCTCATTCAACTTGCAGAAAAGGCTTTAATTATCAACGGCATAGCGTTTAAATATGCGAAAACATATGCAGCGATGTAAGGCTAATTTAAATTTGTACCTGTTAGAAGTGAATTCTCATCCCTAAGTCAGTTTCCAAGGACTCTATCATGGGCATTTTTACTGACACATTAAACTGCTTCTCAGCTCACCAACTAATTTTTCCCAAACCCTGCTGCTGCTGGCTGATTACTGTCTTTTCCATGCATGTTGCCCTCTTCTTGCTGACATTTTGCTGTTAGTGTGTTCTGTTTATTGCATGTGAATGCTATTGTTAATCTGTTCTATGTATTTGTTGTGTCTACTGGATTGAGTTTATGTAAGTAGACGCTGTACAGGAAATGTGATGACCGTGTGCTGCCGTCCCTGTGATAGGTATGTTTGGATATGTGCCGGCCGCTGCCCTTTTAACTTTTTATTGATGCTGTGACTGTTTGCAAGTAGATGGAATGGAATCAGTTGGATGATCTAGGTGTTTGGTGTTTCTGTCCTTTTAACATTTAATTTTATCTTCTCATAAAAAGCCAAAAAAAAATCTAAAAGCGTTACAGTAAATGTATTAATGTGACCATATGTATTTAATGGGAGAGGCATTTAGTAAATAATATAAAAAATAAATGCAACCAGTGATTTTTAGTTTTTAAGTCACAATGTCAGAAAAAAAAGGATTGAAAAAATCTAGGCCTACGCCACTTTGCATTCATTTGACATTGGATAGATTTATTTAAAACATTTAGATACTCATAAGGCCTTATTTTTAGATGTAGCTACCCTGTTTTAGGAAGGTGTAGCTTAAGTGAAAACTTACCCAGGACTTGGTGTGGGGTAACTCTACGAAACAGCATCTGCAAGTGAGAGATGTCTGTTAAGACAGTTGTAATGTCATGTTAATGTTGAGGCTTAATTTTAGCCTCAACATTTGTTAGCTAACTGGCTAGTCTTACCAACAGCATGACCTATTTGTTTTAGCTTTGGTTTTAGTTGACATTAGCGTTAGCAAGGCAGTTTTACAGAAAGCTAGCTTTATCAGTAGAAATAAAGATTTAAAAAATGTAGCCTATCTAAAATATTCATGGGGTATAGGCTACCTATATGAACAACGTGGGGTTATTTTTTATTACCATTAAAGTTATTTAAATATGAAAACTGAAGGGTTGAATGTGTTACCTTGAGAAGAATCGGACATGCTGACGGCAGATTACAGTAGGCTGGACCCGTGCGGCGGTGCTTTCTTTATAGGTCCATGACCGCACAGGGCACGTGTGTTGCGTTCACAGAAGCATGGTAGGCGCTTTCCACAGAAACATGGGTTATTGTATGTTAAGAGCATGTGAGGTGTTCATGTTAACTACACATTTTATCACATTAGCCAACACAGTAGGCCTACTTGGTCACTTATAATATCTGGAAATTCATTTTTTCATTTTCATTTAACTTTTATTTATCCTTGAGAGACCAATTGAGGGGTGACCCTCATTTTCAATGACGTCGAGTCATTAGACTATTGATTATTGACTATTGATTACTACTAGCCTATTAGAATAGGCGGCCTATTCCTCAATTTATGAATTTCCAGATATTATAGGCCTAGTTGTTGGCCTACTTTGGATTAAGATAGGTAGGGTATGTAGGCTAGGCCTAATGCTTTTTTCTTTAGGCTATCTTGGGAGTGGAACATCTCACCACATCTCATGGTCACATGGCAATTTTGCCATTTGTGATGCGAGTGTGGTGTAGGCCTAGGTTAGCCTACTCACATCTTCATCATCACTTCAAAATGTCTCTCAAGTCCTGAAAAAGTTCCAACTAATAGCCTACAATTGTAATAGGCCTAACCGAATTCACATCCAGGATACAATAGCCTAATATAGGCTTTAGGTCTATTTAATAGGCTAATAGCCTACATGGAAACAATCCTTATTTATTTCATCCTCTCAGCACCCCATGGTTGCAAGAATATATAATTTTTTTCTGTAGCCTATCAGAAAAACCTTGGGTCCTAACTTAATTAATATCTTGGCCCATAAAACCATAATTCCCATGAGTGATGCTTTGCTTGGCAGCCTGTGACTTAACACTTTCAGGCTCCTGCATAGGCTTTGCGACACAATGTTTCTGCAGGAACTTTTACATTGACAACCAGAATCACATGTCCCTGATAGACAGAGCGGCAAGCCGACAGATGACAGACAGACTGATCATCTGACAACTAGATAAAATAGACTCATATGGATATGACTTTGAAGAAGCAGACATAGATAGTCAGCCAGTGAGACTGCATAGCAGATGGACCACCATGAAGCGCAAGGACAGGGCCAATCTGTTCACAGGGCCTCCTCCTCCTCCCACTCTTCTCGCAGTTAATACGCACCTGTTAGACAACAAATTAACTTGTTGACTGTAAAAACTAGGACAGCTTTATGCCTGTTTTTATGATAAGGAGCTTGATTATGGGAGTTGGTATTATCTGTTCAGTGTTCATTACTGGACCAGAGGGCAGGGAGGCAGGCCTGTTGAGAAGATATGGTGTTTAGTGTCTGAGAACGGAGGGAAGAGGAGATGTCTAGGATTCGGGGTGGATCCTGTTACTTGTGGAAGAAACTCCGTATTGAAGAGCAGAGAAGATGTCTTCTACACGAAAATATAATACGTTAACTGATTTTTAAATGTTTATTATTTGTTTAAAAAAGTAGGCCTACAATCAAATTACAATGAATAATAAAAGTTAAGGGGAAAATTAGTACTGGATAGACCCCTAAATACACCTTTTATATAATTTCCCCTAAACTTTTTTTGTTCAGGCCTATGTTGATTTGTTGTATAGTATACCTCTGTTCAGTATATGGTTGACTCAGCCCACCCTGCTTCCTTGAGGTTCATCACCAAATGTAAAGCGCTCCTCTGCAAGTTATACTCTCGGGTAAGATGGCCTTCTCTTGCCACCTGTAGGCTCTGTCACTTGTATATCTTTAATTATAAGGCATTGCCTGCTGTGCTACCTTATACATATGTTCCCTTATCACCCAAAAAAGTGCTAGGCAACACTCCTTGCATTTCCATGACATAATTTTTCTCACAAATGTGTGCACAGAACAGGAAAAAAAGGCTTTTGTGTACTCTGCTCCCTCTACATTGAATACGCTTTAGAGTGACTTAAGACTTAGGTTAGCATTATTGTATGAATCTCATTAAATGCTTTTAAGACCAAAATTAAAGGAATGAAGGCAGAGTCTTTAAGATGTTAATGTTTTCATTAATTTTCCTGGTTACAACATTGCCTCTTTTAAATGTATGTAATGTGAATTGCTTTGTTTTATTTTAGTTTGATTAACTTTGTCCTCTGGTGTTTCTTGTCTGTTACTGTGTTTTTTTATTATACTGCTGCCTTGGCCGGGTCACACCCTTGAAGAAGAGCTTTTTTAATATCAATGGGTTTCTCCTGATTAAATAAAGGTTGAAATCATAATAATAATATACAATTTCCAACTAGATTATTTGTCATTTTTGCTCATTTGGTAGAGTATCAGAGTAGCTTTACTGGGGAACTGACTGGTGGGTAAAACAGGCATCAATTTAGCTTTCAACCCGTACATTAACTGTAACAATTGTCTCAATGAAAGCTTTTTACAGTGGTCAAACATACAATACATACAATAATTTCCTTTACATTTAACCTATAATTAGCAAACCTACAGCATACTATTTGGCTATATATAACAGTTTATTAAGACAGTTGTAAGTTATTTGGCTAAAGTAATACAACTAACTTTTATTTGTATCCAAATGGTGTAGATATATAGGCCTATAGGCCAGAAGAAAATCAAGAAACTGAATTCCATTTATCTGCCTCGGTTTCACAGTCCTGGTTTTGTGCATACTGGCTCAATGTCAGGAATTACTGACACAATTGAATGGAGCAGAGACATTTTTTTCACGTTATTATTAGTAAAACCTGAGCTTTTCTCCTTCAAAGGTTTTTTTATTAAATCACAAAGTATCAAACAGCTGCAATACAATGGATTATTCATTTTTTCCCCTTTTTTCCCTCCCGAACATATCCCACCCATATCCCACCCAATCACAAACAGTCCTGCATTAAGAAATCAACACACAAAGCAATACACAACGTCAAAAAAACAGAAACGAAACACAAACACACACAACAAGAAACAAAAACAAACAACCAATATGAAAAAAATTAAAAATAAAAATCTAATAAAAGAGGGGAGGGGGTAGCTACTCCTCAACCATTGTGGTCGGTTTCTCATAATAGTCCAGGAAGGGGCGCCACAATCTATAAAATTTTGTCTCAGATCCATAGGCAGTACAACAAATTTTCTCCAGATTCATACATGACATAATGTCTCTAATCCAATGTGAGTGGGAGGGAGGAGCAGGATCTTTCTATTTGAGCAAGATAGCCCTACGAGCAAGTAAAGAGGTGAAGGCCAGTACCTTTAGCTTCACTTTAGGCAAGCCTGAATTGGGAGCAATGCCAAAAATTGCAGTGAAAGGGTTCGGCTCGATTTGATGCTGAAGTAGCCTACTTCAGAAATGGTTTGAAAAACTGATGACCAGAACCCAGTCAAGGTGGGACATAGCCAGTACATGTGAAAGAGTGATGCCGGTGCGCTCTTACAGCTATCACAGGTCGGGTCTACATCGGGAAACATACGAGCTAGTTTAGTTTTAGATATGTGGATACGATGTACTACTTTAAATTGCACAAGAGCATGTCGGGCGCACATGGAGGTAGAATGTATCTGATCCAGGACTGAATCCCACATGTGATCTGTGAAGGCAGAACCTAGGTCCTGCTCCCACAGGGTTCTTATAGCTGCTAAAGAGGGGCTACGCAACTTCGAAATAAGGTTGAAAAACACAGAAATTGAGCCTTTTAATATGGGATTTACAGAAAAAAACAAATCGACATGATTGGCTAGCGGTTTGTGAGGGAATTGGGGAATTAACTTCTGCGTAAAATTCCTGATTTGCAGATATCGGAAAAAATTAGTCTTTTCTATACAAATTTTTTTTGTCAATTGAGAAAAACTAACAAATAGATCATTAATAAATAAATCACCGATGCATTTTAAGCCTTTTTTATGCCAGATCTTGAAAGCACCATCCACCGTCGAGGGAGTAAACAAATGATTAGCTGCAATTGGACTGAAAAGTGAAAAATTCTGCATTCCAAAATTCTTCCTAAATTGGGTCCAAATTCGAAGGGAGTGCTTAATCACGGGACTACATTTGGGAATCACCGAAGAGAGTGGAAGTGCGGCGCTGCCGGGTCCCAAGGTGCAGATCAAAACTACTTGAGTAACGGCTGTTTGTTAATACTGAGGCAGAAGGGCATGCATATAATATTTAACCCAAGAAGTAAAAACAGGACCCAAACCGAATTTTTCAAGGGTGAAATACAAATCATTTCATTCTACTCTATCAAATGCTTTTTCAGCATCCATAGAAGCGAGGCATTCTGATTCAGTATTACTGGGGGAATATAAAATGTTCATTAGACGGCGGGTATTATAAAATGATTGGCGTCCCTTTATAAACCCAGTTTGGTCGGGGGATATGATAGAGGGGAACCTGAGCTTTTCTTGCAAGGACAAAATGTAACCCTGTGAAGAAGGCCTGTGGGGAAAGCTGTGATTAAAAAAAAAAAAAAATTACTGTGAATATGAAATTCATAAATTTGGAGGTACAGTGGCTGTGCTGCACTTGATATGACAAATTGTTCATCCCATATGGTGCAGAAAATAGTTTTCTTTTTCTATCCAATAAGAAAAGAAAGAAAGAAAACAGCTTCACATTTCACACCCATGAGAGAGGTCAGGGCAGGACACAGTGGGATTGATAGAGATGCATGGAAAGAAACTTAAATGTAGGAGATAAGTTATGGTAATTGGAAATTGGCCGAACAGATAAGAAGCAAGCACAGCTCTTCCTGATCCACATCCTCGTGTCAGCTGACTTGGCGACAGATTGCATGCAGGGATGTTAATATGTGGCAGCCACGGCAACAGATCTGCTCCCTGCTAGCAGCCTCAGGCGCTGAGGGATGAGGTGTGCTGTCACTATCACACCAGGGTCTTTGGCATGATGGCTCCCATTTATTGGACCAGTACATAGGGCAGCACAATTCACATTTGGCAGGCCCAGAAAAAACATCAACTGTAGATAATGTGTGTGATCACTTTATAGGGCATAATAACAATACCACAAAGTTTAAAAGGACAAACAAACACTCTTAACGACCTGGCTGTTCAAAGTTCCAGTTCAAAAATAATCTTAACTAGAACCATAAAGTCTCTCCTGTCTTTCTTCACTCTAAATGACAAAGCCGATAACTAAAGACTAATTCATTAGTAATAAACGGTTTGCATTTCTGCATTTCAGGCTGATAAAGCTCTTACCGTGAATAACATAGAATCATTGCCATCGTGCAATAAATTCCTTACAACCAAGAAAGTTGTCTTATGTAAAGTAGTGTTCCTCTCCTCACACCCTTGGGATAAAATGTAAATAAATGTTCCACATATAGCAGACTAATGGCCTCTGAGTGAAGGGGTGTGGTATTTTTTATTTTTCACTTTAAAAGTGTGGATTATTGCTGGAGGAAGCTGAAGTCTAGCAGCAATGCTGAGGGTGATGTGGGGCAATGTTTAACAAGACATATACTGGGCCCAGGGAGAACTGAGCAAAATGTCATGTTGATTTCCTTCACTTGGTAGAAGCTGACAATAGTCACACCAGCTGTCTCTCCAACAGCAGGCCAGAAATGGATTTCTGCTTTAGGTAACAATAAAACTAGTGTAATAAAGTGGAGTACAATGCTTGTGAAAATCCAATTGTGGGTCCTCTACTTTCAAAGGTTAACTTTCAAAACCCTCTGACGTAAGGCACCCAATGAGTCCTGGCGAACACACTTGGATACTGTGGCGGTCTGATGTATTAAAACAGGGGTCCACAAATCCATCTCAGGAGGTCACAGCCTTCCAGATACGCTGCCAACGCAAGGCGCTGTTACACTAGAATGACAGCCATGTGTGTGCGTCATGTGGGCTCTACCCTGGCATTCTGCATTTTAACAGGATCATTGGTATCAGGAAGAAAAATGTAACACAGGGTTAAGGACTGTGTAATGAGTGCCGGCTTCTGCCCCTCAATGCCAGGCAGTTGCCGACCTTGCGTCCTCTGTACCTCAACCTCAAATCCAAAGCTCGGTGGATATTCCTTACAAGATGAATTCTAACCAACTGAAGATAGGCATACATGTGATAAAGAAAAACAGGCAAGACAAATTAGAAATTATTTAAAAAAAAAATATATAAGATGGAATGCAATCACTGAGCATGAGAACATGTTGATATTATAAACTCTTAATAATGTTAACAATACATTTTTGGATTATTTTCATAAACACTCCACAATTGCTATGAATTGTTATTTTCTTTTTAAATCGGCAACACAATTTTTCAACATAATTGTGCTGTAAATTTGGTTTTGTAGCACCACCTAGTGGTCCTGTTAAATGATATGTACTGACAGTGTCACAGTTTATTTTAAAAATCTTTATTATTTTTGTAAGTTTTCTAATTACATAAAAAGGAACCAAAACATTAAAAAAAGAGTATTTGAAACTAGGTACAACATATGAGGAGTTTAATCCCAAAAAAATAAATCCAGTAAGGAAATAGACAAAACACAAATGACAACTCTTCCTCGAGAGAAGTACATGGTATATACAGTATCTCACAAAAGTGAGTACACCCCTCACATTTCTTCACATTTTTCTTTATATCTTTCCATGGGACAACACTGAATAAATGACACTTTGATACAATGTAAAGTAGTCAGTGTACAGCTTGTATAACAGTGTAAATTTACTGTCCCCTCAAAATAACTCGACACACAGCCATTAATGTCTAAACTGCTGGCAACAAAAGTGAGTACACCCCTTAGAAAAAATTTACAAATTGGGCCCAAAGTGTAAATATTTTGTGTGGCCACCATTATTTTCCAGCACTGCCTTAACCCTCTTGGGCATGTAGTTCACTAGAGCTTCACAGGTTGCAACTGGAACCCTCTTCCACCCATTTATGACAGCATCACAGAGCTGGTGGATATTAAAGACCTTACGCTCCTCCACCTTCTGTTTGAGGATGCCCCAAAGATGCTCAATAGGGTTAAGGTCTGGAGACAGGCTTGGCCAGGCCATAACCTTTACCCTCAGCTTTTTTAGCAAGGCAGTGGTCGTTTGGAGGTGTGTTTGGGGTCGTTATCATGTTGCAATACCACCCTGCGGCCCAGTTTACGAAGGTTGAGTGCACGTGGTCAGCGTCGTACACAGAGGTTGGCTTTGGAAAATAGACGTATGAGTGCTGCTAGCATTGCTGAAGGGCTTGAAGGGGTGGGGGGTCAACCTGTCAGTGCTCAGACCATAGGCCACACTCTGCATCATACTGGTCTGCATGGCTGTCATCCCAGAAGAAAACCTATTCTAA
Source organism: Ammodytes marinus (assembly GCF_949987685.1). NCBI lineage: Eukaryota > Metazoa > Chordata > Actinopteri > Uranoscopiformes > Ammodytidae > Ammodytes > Ammodytes marinus. Next base: position 32,753,421 of record NC_137235.1, read on the forward strand.
AGATGATGCACAAGAAACCCCACAAAAAGTTTGCTGAAGACAAACAGACTACGGACATTGATTACTGCAACCATGTCCTGTGGTCTGATGAGACCAAAATACATTTATTTGGTTCAGATGGTCTTAAGAGTGTGGAGTGGCAACCAGGTGAGGAGTACAAAGACAAGTGTGTCTTGCCTAGAGTCAAGCATGGTGGTTGGAGTGTCATGGTCTGGGGCTAAATGAGTGCTGCCAGCACTGGGGATCTACAGTTCATTGAATTCTAACATGTACTGTGACATACTGAAGCAGAGCATGATCCCCTCCCTTCATAAACTGGGCCGCAGGGCAGTACTGCAACATGATAACGACCCCAAACACCCCTCCGAACGACCACTGGCTTGCTAAAGAAGCTGAGGGTAAAGGTTATGGACTGGCCAAGCATGTCTCCAGTCTTAAACCCTATTGAGCATCTTTGTGGCATCCTCAAACGGGAGATGGAGGAGCGCAAGGACTCTAATATCCACCAGCTCCTTGATGTCGTCATGAATGGGTAGAAGAGGGTTCCAGTTGCAACCTGTGAAGCTCTAGTGAACTACATGCCCAAGAGGGTTAAGGCAGTGCTAGAAAATAATGATGGCAAAACAAAATATTGACACTTTGGGCCCAATTTGGACATTTTTTCTTAGGGGTGTACTCACTTTTGTTGCCAGCAGTTTAGACATTAATGGCTGTGTGTCGAGTTATTTTGAGGGGACAGTAAATGTACACTGTTATACAAGCTGTACACTGACTACTTTACATTGTATCAAAGTGTCATTTATTCAGTGTTGTCGCATGGAAAGATATAATGAAATATTTGAAGAAATGTTAGGGGTGTACTCACTTTTGTGAGATACTGTAACTGAAATTAAGTGTCACTTCAGGACCCAAAAATCAAACATAGTAGATATAGTCTGATCAAATTCATGGAGTCGATTTCCAAAGTCGATATCTGCTATTTTGGAATTAAACCTTCCATATATTTAAATGACCCAAAACAGTAAATTACACAATACAGTTAGAACCATAAAAAAGAAACATTTTAAGCCATGTGGCTTGTTATGACAGATACAAGTAAGCATTGTTTCAGGAATACAAAGAGCATACATTACAGAAACCTCAGCGTGAACAAAAACTTTTTTTTTTCAAGGGTGGCAACGAAAACAAAAATCCAGATCAGCTTCAGACCCTCCCATTTCCACCGAGCAACAAGGTCCCGTTTAACAATATTCATCTTTACCAAAACGGTGCCAACAACAAGACCATTTACTTTTCTGAAAAGGTCCTGAAGGTTTGTTACCTTTAAAAACTTTCTACAGCACTTCCCATTTCTAATCACAGATGTCCAAAAGACCTTTTCTTCGTTAGAAAAGAGCACAGTAACAAAAGGGTCTCTCTTGAAGACCTCTTCAGACAAAGGTGGATTTTTCCCCCAGTGCTTTATAGGACAACTACACCTCTGAAAGATGTTGGATCTGTGGTTGATACACGGAGCAAAAGCAACGCGGGAAAATGTGACAAAACAAACATCCCCTGATCACAGATTTTAAACAAAACCACATATCTAAAAAATCTTGTTTTCTCAGACTGAAACTAAAACGTCAACATGTAGATGTCAGTCATTTTGAGCCCAGGTTTCAACATAAAACAAACAAACAACTTATCCAACTGGAATTCCAAATTCATAGATGGTCTGAGAAGCTTTGACAGTGCTGCAGTGCGCTGTCTATGTTTAACAGAAGGATAAAAAAAGGCTGGTGGGTTGAGTAAGATATTTCTGTCTCTGGGCAATGTTGTGGAAGGCTTGGAGCTACGCAGTGCACTGTACAAGTGGAGGAGGAGGATGATGAAGAGCCCAAGACCATTAACCATGGGTGGTGTCATCCTCCACAAAGTCTTTGGCCTGCTCCGCTGTGATCACGTCAATGTGACTCACCTAAACATAGACAGACAAACACATGCACAGTTAATGACCAATCAATTCCTCCATTTCAGGTGCTCTGACTAAGCAGTAATCATAATCTTATGAAAAGTAATTTTCTCTCCCCCCAGTCAGCTCAGCAGATAACAAAGCTCGTCTTTGAGGCAGAAATTGTGGCCATCAGTCTTTTCACAACCTTCATTTACAGCTCATAATGACCTTCCTGTTAAGATGCATTTTTTTCTTCGATAATAAAGAAATAATAACAGACGTGTGGACAATAGCTGAAAAGGATTTTTACATTCAAAGATTTGGTCATTTAAAATTGTATTTATCCACGTCAAGCCTCAATGATGATGATATTTGAGTAGAACCCCCCCCCCCCACCCCGCACCCCCTTCATCCAAAGTCTGGTTCCATTTTGGATTATACAGTCATGACAGGCGAACGTTGCCATGACTAAAGCCAGGCTTTCCCGCAGCAAATTATAGTTAAGGTAGTGGTTTAGCAATGCACACCTGCCGCCTTATCTACAGATGCTGCCCGTCATCACCCGCCAACCACACAGTAGCACAAATCCTTTCTGTATGACTAACTATAAAGTGTTTATCCTGCTCAGTTGGGGATTCTCTTCTGCATATAAACTGTTGAGCTGGTTCTTAAACTTTAATCTTAGCACGCCACGCAAACTGTGATAGGGGATTCAGACTCACCTTGTTTCGGAATTTGACACCGTAGAACTTGTCGGCGGACTCCAACAGCTCGGGCCTGAAGGTGGTGGTGATGAACTGGGCGTGGCCTGCCAGCTCCACGATCATGTCTGGAATGGAATGGTAAACAAAATGGTAGATTATGATCTTCTTGCATTTGGTATGGCTGAAAGATTGAAACTTGATTTTTTTTTTATATGTTCTAACAAAGAAGCATCCCTCTCTAGCTACATTCAGACCAGCACTTTACCCGAGACAGCCTTCCTGTGCTGGGCGTCCAGGGCCTGGTCGATCTCATCAAACAGGTAGAAAGGAGCAGGGTCACACTTTTGGATGGCAAAGATCAGGGCCAGAGCCACCAGAGACTTCTGCCCTCCAGACAGCTGCTGCATCTCTCTCATCTCACCCTGCTTCCCTGTGAACGACACCTACAACGGGACAGGGTAGGTTGGGTAATAAACAGACAGAGAAATCTGTTATTTTCATTTAATGGTTTCATTTGCATTTCATTCAGTTTTGGGAAGACAGATGATCCGGCAGATGAGAAGATGCGCCGGTGCTGTTACGACAGCTTTGATAACGACACAGATAAATTTAGAGTGAGGAGAATCGAGCATGACTCATCACACGATGGTTCTGCTTTGTGTGGATCAGGTGTCCATGGATATGTCCTCCACAAATACACTTACACATGTTTCCAGACTAAACACTCAAGGCAACTCTCAAACACGGGTTCATGGTGACACAAAATAACTTGTTTTTCAGCATGGAGACAGTTAATAATAATAATAATAATTTTATTTATATAGCGCTCTTCTCTCACTCAGAGCGCTTTACAAAAACAATAAACAAACAAAAAGAACATGTAGAGTTGGGTTGGTGGGTGAACTAGGTTCATCTTAATGTTTGAAAGTGCAGTTTGAATATGTGATTTGTATAAGGGTTTCTGGTTTACATTACATTAGACTGTCTTACAAGTTAGGAAAATACATTTTTAAATACATAGTCTAGAGACTCATTTCTACACCTTTACACATGAATCAACTTATTAAAATAGGAAAGCATGAAAAGGGAGGCTTACTCTGATGCCGACTCCAGTGAACTGGTCCACTGACGGAACACTGCTCTGTGAACCAGAGCCCCTCTCACTGTCTCCAGCGCCCTCGCCCTCATCCTGAGACTGACTGCCTTCAACATCACCCTTCTTCATCACCAGCGTAGCTTTGCCGCCTGGCACCAGCTTCTGGAAAACCTCACTGAAGTTCTTTGACACCTGTGGGAGAGAAAACCAGCGAATATTAGTCCCATTGGTCTAATGTGTTAAGGTCCATCTTTCCTGTTCGAGTCCCTACAGTTACACTGCAGTTACACCGCCGCGCCACACGGGGGCTCTGCAGCAGAGTTCTGGGCTGCAATACAGCTTCTCTACCCTCAACAGAAGAAGCCTCATCTGTTGCTCTAGTTGTCTAGCTCCGGTGCGCCATCACTAGAGTTAACAAACCAACTCCGTGTCACGGTGGCAGAGCAGCTGGTATTAACGGTCAAAAATGTCATTGGGCAAGGAAACTTGCTTGCTGCTTCAGCGTGCTGTTGCTGTGACGCAGAGTTGGCTTGTTTTAAGCCGCAAACTACATGGGTTAGCTCTCGTGAGCTAGCTGGCTAATAATGACATCTTTAGCCTACTCAGGGCTTCACCCCCGTGCTGTTATTGTTGGAGACAGGCAGCAAGGCTGGTTTTATGTAACTTTAAAACATGTCAAACTTGAAAATATTATTTGTGTTGAAGCTGGAGTTGAAGTATTACCAGACATTTGCTCATTAGTTAATGTTGACAGCTTTTTTAAATTAAGATGAGCAAATACTGCAGGAAAATTCAAGTCTTTAATTATTTTGATATAGGCTACTATCAATTGGAAAATGTAGGCTATTTGTTTGATGCTGTCATTTTTATTTTGCACTGACTGACTAAAGCCAGACTGGTGTGGTATTTTGCACCAGTTTTTCTTTTGTATGCAAATTTAAGTTCCAAGCAAAAGATGAAAATAATCTAATGTGATTAAAGTTCAGTACGGTTATTGTAATCCATTGAATTTAAAGGAAAAATACTGTACCGTGATATACATCGATATCGTGATATAAAATTACCTATATCGTGATATAAGATTTGGTCCATATCGCCCATCCTAGTGACGTTGATAGGTTTAAATTATACTGAGTCCCAAAGACCCACAGGGGCTGATTTGAGTGGGTTCCTCGGGAAATCAAATCAATGGGTTCCCAATACATTTTTAATTTCTTGAGAAACTGAAGTTTTAAACTGCTTTAATGTAGGTCAGTGATTTTCAACCAGTGTGCCGTGAGAGATCTTCATGTGTGCCGTGGGAAATGATCTAATATCACCTAATTGTCGGGTGTCTTTGTGTGAGGAAATGGGAGCGGAACATAAAGTCTTATTGCTCCACACGGAGGTCCGGTGGCTGTCGCTCGGTAAAGTGCTGGCCCGTGTGTATGAGCTGCGAGAGGAACTTAAAGTTTTTCTGACAAACGAGAGGTCCGATTACTAAAAGCTGCTTGCAAGTGATGAGTGGTGTGCAAAGCTGCAGGGCTCCAGACAGAGACCAAATGCTCGCATTTTGCGACCATTTTTTGAGACAGTGCGAGTAGGCTACTTTTTTCAACTAGAGGCACGCGCCACAGAGAAATTTGCATCCGGGCTAACCTCAGTTATTCACACGGCATCCAATAATCCTGGTTTGTGCGCGTTGCCATTTTGTGAGATTTTTACTCCGCCTCACGTCGGGGGGCGGGAGATAACTGACGTATACCTCCGAGGCAAAGTGAGGGACAACGGGCGGAGAGCTGTCACTCAAGAGATCGCGCCAATACTTTTTAACTTCCAAAAAAATTAAAACTAGTGTGGTCCAAAAAAAATCACCCCCCTCAGTGTTCTCATGGAGGTATGACCTAAACATACAGACTAGAATGTTTTTTTTAATCCATGCTGTAAATAGGTTTAATAATGCTGTGAAAACGGCATGTTTAACATTGGAGTCAATGAGAAATGGCTGTCTTCTGCTTCCAGCCCCCAGTGGCACTTCCTGGTTACTACAGTTGTGGTCACTTCCTTATTGGATGCTGGTAAAAATGAGAGGCACCTATTTGAAGACACATGGGGAAACGGAGCTCCACCGGAAATAGGAAATTTCTTCTTAGTTTTTTTTTTACTGGCGGCTATCACCCAGCGTTTCTTTTTGTTTTTGTTTTACTGCTGGCGTTCACCTAGCGGTGAATAATAACAAGACACAGTTTCCACCGGTTATGGTGCTAGTAGACAGTAAAATAAGTCAGTTTGTTAAGGGTCCTAAGTGGCCAGGACGGCGGTAAAAAGTAGATGTTGAGGTAGAAGATGAATGAAGCAACGAAGCTTTGTGTACATCTTCCGAAATCCATCTCTTTAATTCACAATTATTACAAGTAGGTCAATCACACACAAATATAAACTCTTATAAATGAAACACAAAAAGTGCCACCACATTAAAATAAACACACATTTTAAAAAATGGGGAGTGACAGTTTCCTTTGTAGATCCTGATTGATTTATTACCAGACCCATTGTCCTCTAGTGATTTTTGTGTTTCATTCACCCTTAACAAACTGACTTATTTTACTGTCTACTAGCACCATAACCGGTGGAAACTGTGTCTTGTTATTATTCACCGCTAGGTGAACGCCGGCAGTAAAACAAAAAGAAGAAGAAACGCTGGGTGATCGCCGCCAGTAAAAAAAGAAGAAGAAGAAACTTCCTATTTCCGGTGGAGCTCCGTTTCTCCATGGCTATGGGTCTGCAAATAGGTACTCTTGGTAAAAATCGCTGAGGTTGGGGCTTGGTGAAAACAGCCCCCATACCTGCAGCGGCCATCAGAGAGACAACACTGTGTCGCTCTGAGCAAAAGCTGCCAGGTGACGTTTGAAAACACGTAAATAGTTTTATAGGTCCACATTCAATTGGCGACTGCATATCTATAAAAAAAAAAATCTAACCTTGTAGTTATGGCAACAACGTTTTTAAAGTTAATTTGTAAATATGTAAAGAGGCCCAGGTAATTTGTTAAGGCCTACTACTCAGCATTTTCTATTCATTTAGCCTCTTTCAGAATTGCATATTATGCAAATTAGTTGATTATGTCATCTAGCTACTACTAGTTAATTTTGGGCCAATAACTATTTTCCTTATAGAGGAGTCAGCAGAGATAGAGAAGGAAAAATCACAGGGCTCAGGTGTAGAAGGGGTTGTGGTGAAAATGGGTTAAAATCCCAGTCTTTCTACCATTCCTGCCAGAATATCCATTTTGTGTTCATCGAAACAGGCCCAGGTTTCACACTTAGTGAGTATAAATACATTTAGAAACTATATTATTAACTATATGTACTGTGTTAGAGTGTCATTTTGGTTGGTGGTGTGCCCCACGATTTTGTAAATGTAAAAAATGTGCCTCGGCTCAAAAAAGGTTGAAAATCACTGATTTAGGTGATGGTATCATGTGGTTAAAATGAACAGGGCTTTATTCATGTATGTTCAAAAGGTATCTGAAATTAAACAAATACAATTCTATATCTGACAAGTTGAATAGAAAACCTCTGTCACAACGGCATGACATACAACATTTAAATAAAATAGCATTCTTTAAGCAACATAAACCAAAATAAATGATCAATAATAGTGCTGATTTTAAGAAAATAAAGTGATGTGATGTGCAGCAGCTTAATGTGATTCAAGTCTATTGCATATGTCATGATTACTTGTACTTTATAATTTAATCTCTCTCCTTGACCTCTTTCCATTTGTTAAAATAAAAACTTAAATTGTATTAACAAATAAATGGCTAAATTAGGCATTAAGCGTCATTCCTATAAACATGAACAGTGAAGTATAAAATAGCCTGTGTCCACATCATCACCTTCATGCCGAGCCTTTCCAATCCGACCTAGATGTGGTTCCAAATAGTCATTTCAGTCTAGAGGCACAGCCTGTTAAAGCTATATCACCCAGTTATATGTGTACAGCTGCTTTTATCGGGATCATAACATGTAAATATAGAAAACTATGTCCATGGTGATAGCATAGATATTTATTTTAAAGACTTTAACGTTTCCTGTAACCGAATAATCAATGGTGTTTGCAGTTTATAGCGTGATCCGGCATGACATTTACGTGATTAAATATACTTGTTTATATTTATGCAGTACAAATGACAGCCCACCCACACATAGGAAATGCGCCCCGGGGGAACTAGCCAGTGCTGGGGAGAGAGGTCCTCCTCCACCACCCAGCGTCTGTACAGGACCCACCGAGTTGAGAAGTAGTCGATTTCTTTCGCCGCTTAGTGACACACTCAAAAGTGTTTGACATGTAACAAACCTGTTTGAAGGTGAGCTGGATGGCCTCGTACTTGCGCAGCTCCAGGACGTTCATGAGCTCCATGATGGATTTGTGGCCACGGTCCAACTCTTCCTGCCGCTTGATCAGCTTCTCTTTCTGTTCGGAGAAGTTGACAAACTGGTCCAGAGCTTTCTTGTTGACATGACTGTACTTCTTCAGCTCAGTGTTGCACTGCTCCAGTTTTCGGAACAACTGTTGGAGAGGAAAAAAAAGAGGAAAATATATTTTTTAAAATCACCATCCGAGTGCTTTAAGGCTGTCAATTTGTTCGTCTTTCTCCTGGTACCAAGGTTTCATAATACACTGAAAAAACGGGGGGGGGGGGGGGGGGGCTATGTTTTAAGCTAGAAGTTTTTTCTGATGGTTTTCAGAGATTTTTCCATCCCACTGGAATAGATGAAAACAAATTCAGGCAACAAACTGGGTAACAGCACTATCTTGACACAAAATTAGCAGTGTGCTGCGAGCATTAAGAGTGTGCAATGATACCACTTACAGCACTAAACTGGGTCATGAATTCATATCCGTCGTGTATTTCCGACAAGTACCCAGAAGTGCTTTGACGGATTCTTATCATATTTGAAGATTACATGACATGATTAATTAAGAACCGGCTTAGTCTGGCTCAAAAGTGCCATGCACCCTCCAACCCTCAGACTATAAATTCACCACAAATAACCGGGGGAATACGAGCAAGTGCCATTATTACTTGGCCCGTCTCATCCACTTCTGCAATCAATGGCACCTTCTTCTCCACAAGCAGTGTCCTGGGAAGAAAGCTTAGCCATGTCAAGTGTTTATGAGAAAGTGCGAGGGCTATTTCCAGCACTGTTAAGGGGGAGATTACACACACACACACAGTTGTGTTTGAATCACTTCCAAGGACATTACCGTAATTTTCGGACTATAAGCTGCGCCTTTTCCCCCATTTTTCGACCCTGCGGCTAATAATATAATAATTATACAACACATATTCTGTAGCTACTAGGGATGGGCGTTAGTAATCAAGTACTCCTCGTTTCAAATGAACTCGATTGGTGGATGAGGAAAATCGTTTTATTTTTTTTAGTGTCTGTAGCCTTTAGGCCGGCAGTGCGGCTTATAGTGCGGAAAATACGGTACATAGACGTACACATGTTTTCTGCAGGCTGCCATAACCATTATTAGTAGTTGCCTCATGCTTTACCTAACCCTTAACCATAAACAAAAGAATCCCCACCCTAAAATGTTATAATTTATGTTACAGGTACTCACAACATGATTAATACAAGTGCGCACACACACACACACACGCTTATGAAAGATTCAACCAAGTCCATTTAACAGTCTGTGCACCCAGAGACAGCTTGCTGAAAAAACAGACAGAGCACTAATTAGTGTCTGAGTCACTGGTGAGTGGGTGGGATGTGATGGCTTCAGGAAGTTTTCCTTGGGAGACTTGGGTTTATCTGTGTGTGCTGGCTTTATCTGTTTGTGTGTGTGTGTGTGTGTGTATGTGTGCACACTCAAACATTTGACCAGGATAGTAGGATAGGATGCACAGAAAACAGATCTTCCCTTCAGTAGTTGTGCTACTGTTATTAAGTCTTTAGTGTCAAAGTTGCTGTGGTAACGAGGGTAAAGGGCACTAAAGCTTTGGGACAATAAAGTGCAATACAGTTGTTTTTAATTCAGGCATGCCAATTATTTTCCTTCACAATTAAAACATATTTTTTTTTATAAATCAACAATTGCTCCATTAACTAAATGTAATTTAAAAGCTTGTAGTGGCAATCAGATACTCAGTTATCACCAATTACAGCTCTATTAAAGAGTTTCAGCATCTTCTAGTTCATCGTTTTGGGTTTGTGCTAACCAACCTTACTGTTTATATCAAAGTCTCACTGCCTTCTTGAACCTAATGTTTCTGGCTGCAGTTGGCAGATGTCTTCAGCCAAAGAGAGCTCTGATAAACAAACTGTACACTACCTGCCATCACCAAACAGCAGACGGACAAAGACATTGAGAGAACAGTGTACCATTTTGCAGTTCAAGGGCAAGAACGTTCAGTTGTTTGAAGTGAGAAGTAGACCACGGCCAAAAGTTAAAATTAAGTTAATAGGGGAAGGTGGGGTGATTTGTGCATTTTGGAAGTTGCAAAACCCATTGTTTCTAGAAAACCGTGGAAGAAATTGGAAATGTGACCACATATTTAAGAAGAGCCATCCATTTGACTCATCCTGTAAAGAAGGGAGACACAAGGAATAAGATATAAGCACATTTAAGCTCAAAAAACTGTGTTTTGCCTTTCAAAGTAAAATTTCCATGATCAAGGTTTTTTGATTATTGTGTCTGAACAATTATAGATACGTTTGAAAACATTTGACACATGTTTTAGTGCTTTGGTATGCTACACTTTGAGTCTATATAATTAGCACAATGTCAACCCTAAATTGCTGCATCATGCCTATTATCCAAAATTCTGGGGATGGGGTGATTTGTGCGCAAGGGCCTGGGTGAGTTATAAGTAAGTAAGTAAGTAAAATGTATTTATAAAAGCACATTTATGACAGTTTGCACTGTCCAAAGTGCTGTACATAGTGCATTCAGTAGGTAAACAATGAAGGTAAAATAACAATAACCAAAATAAAAGACGTAAAGCCCATACATCCACATAAACACAGATAGTAGTGCAGAGGTAAGTAAGTAGTGCAGAGGTTAATGGGGAGGAAACACCAGGGTGTACATATGGGTTTTGAGCCTTGATTTAAAGGCAGAAATGTAGGGGGAATCACATTTGTCAGGTGGCAGTTGGTTCCACAAGCACGGAGCAACTAGTGCAAAGTACATTTCTGAGAGTTGTGCCAGTGGCATGGCTGTATACGCTGGTCACCAAAAGAAAGTGATTGTCTACAGTAGCTCAGAAGAGAGTGACATCTCAATTCCACTTAACGACACCACTGATGAGAGTTCAGATGGCCAGAAAGATGATGATGGTGACTTTGTCATTGTGACACAATGACGCACAAATCACCCTTGTGCGACAAGACAACTTTTTTTCCGAAAGCTATATTTCTTAAACAGTTTATTCCAGATCCAAAGTTTTTATTGCCAGGGATGCACAACATCCTGAAATATATGTACATATTTGAGTTGGAGACATAACTGTCAAGGCCTCACTTTAAAATCACTTTGAGTAAAAAGTTGCACAAATCACCCCACCTTCCCCTATATGAATATTGGATCTAAGTTCATCAGGAGGACAGAAGCAATCCTCCAAATGGATGCAAGTGTTGCTCTGTGCCGCTTAGATTAGCAAATGTTAGCATTAGCAAACACATTCACCATATTAACATTATAAACCGATAATGTGTCAATGTAGTGTTTACAAAACGTTCCTTTGCCCCCAAGTGGTAGCTTGCTGTAATCATTGTTCATATTGGCACTGAAGAGATATGTTGCTAAGTCAATCTCAATGGAAGTTTGTACCAAAAAAATAAAAAACCCTGCAACTTACAAATATTTAAACTTGTTAATCTAGCCTCATGCACCCAGATGGGGTTCTGAACATTCTGTACCCTGTGATTTAAATTGAAATGGCATGAATAATTTTAAAAACTACACCGCTGATATAGACTGATGCTACCTGGAAGACAAATGAAATGTTAAACCCACAAACCGTCGTCTATCATCATTAGGCATGGTGTGTGTGTGTGTGTGTCTGTGTCTGTGTGTAAAGGTGTTTGCACCTGTTTGAGTGTGAGGGTCTGGTACTTCTCAAAGGCCTCCTGTGGCAGCGAGCCGAGCTCCCTGATCTTCTTCATGCACTCCTCTTTCTTCTTGAGCAGCATGCCCTGCCTGTTGGTCATCTTCTCCAGCTCCTTGGTGTCGTGGTTGATTGCATCATTCTGCTCCTTCTCAATGTTCTTCCAGCGATCCATGCTCTTTATGTAGTCCTTGATTTCCACTTCTGTCTTGTCAACCAGAGTATCCAGATCTGGGAAAGACATTGGAAGTGGTGGTAAGGGTCATGCGCTAGTACCGATGGCATACATACACATGGAGGCTAAGAACAAGATAAATACTAATGCATACATACTGGCAGTGCTCTAGACATATGCAATCCAGTGTTTCCCGCAGGATTTTTTTCAGCAGCGGTGCTGTGGACCCCGAACCCTCTCGGGGGGTCCGGCCAATTTTTTTTTGTACCCTATACATTGGAATGCATGAATCTGGTGCACTTTGAGAGGAGAATATGCACTTAAATCCTATTCACACAGTGTATTACTGTAGATAGGATTATTGGTGTTGTAACTTTGTCTTATGTGTCTTCATTTACAGATTTTGACATTTTTGTATAGAAATTAATATTTAAACAAAATCCCACAACGCAAATATAATTTATAATAGTCAAGTTATCATTTATTTGGGTCACAACCTGGACTATCAGAATATGTGTGCTGCAGTGATGTCGTTTGAATGTAGGAAATTATCAATTAGACAGTAAAAAAGCAATAAATATCTCACAATTATTTATTGATATAACACAAAAAGGCAAATTGATTAAGCTTGTTATTGCTTAAAACACTTCTTCTTAGTCTTGGGAGTCAAAAAGTGATGAGAAAATTATAAAATAAATATAAGTTATACATAATGGAAACTATCATGCTCTTTTAAAAAGTCCATAGGCTTTTTCCCTGCATTTATGCTAATGACCACATGCTTACAGGCGATTAGCATAAATCCCTAACTAAAATACGCGATGAAAACGGATTTTATATGGAAATAAAGAACAACATCGGATCTAACCGTATGGATTAATTTTTCAAAGTTCCCGAAAATACCTAGGCTACAAGCTCCAGACTGGATAAGCTCCTGTAAAGGCTATGAGTGATCCAAAAAGAGCGACAACACACACACACGATGTAGTCTACTTGAGGAAAAACGGAACGGAGGTTGCGGTGTATAGATAAAATAAAATAAAATGACGATTGGGCTCAGAGGGTTTTTAACACTGGTGGTCATGTAGCGACACATTCTAGCAACTTACTCTCTCTCTCTGTCCGTCTGTCTGTCTCTCTCTTTCCTTATTTCTTCACTCTTCCGCTTCACTCGCTGCTAGAATCAATGTAACTTTACAACCGTGTACTATTGCCAACAACTGCCACACTCGCTGTTAGGTTATTCTTCTTCTTTGATGTGCCGCGTGCGTGCTGCGCAATTTACGTTACGCGCTGCCCATTTTCTAAAAGGAGCTACGTACCTAAAAAATAGAAAATGAGGGGCAAAAGGATTTTTATAGCAGCGGCACACGTTCACTCAGCAGCGGCGCGGGAAACACTGAGGTTATTTTTCTTCTTTGATGTTGGCTACGTGATGATATGGCGCGTGCGTGCTGCGCAATTTACGTTACGCGCTGCCCATTTTCTAAAAGGAGCTACGTACCAAAAAAAATTCAAATGGAAAATGAGGGGCAAAAGGATTTTTATAGCAGCGGCTATAACACACTGGTGCCAGTGCATGAACATACTCATTTGCCACAGTGCATCAGCACCGCTCCGCCAACTGAGGAACAAACATTATTGTTAACGGCAGTGAGCAGCTGAGACGCGACTCACGATAGCCGGTCAGACAGCAGCTGAGATACGAGCCTCACGATAGCCGGTCAGACAGCTGCATATTAAAATCAAAGCATTTGTTGGTGAAGCGCGAGTAAAAACTTGGCGGCCGTGGTCTAAAGCGCTTCACAATGACAGTAAGGAGCAGAAAACCTGCCCGGGCTGATGCGGAGGAGAATGGAATGCTTATTAAGTTCAACACTGCCTATAAAATAGCCAAAGAGGAAATCCCCTTGATAACATTCAAATAACAGATCAGACTAATGAAAAATAATAACTGGTTGAATGTGAATCCAACCGCGCCCAGTTTATAGGAGTGATATCAGACAATATCAGAACAAAGACAGCGGTCGATCAAATAATTTGATGGTGCGACAGTCTGAGAAAGTAGGTCGTCACCAGTGCTACAAGTGAAAAGGATTGTCTAGAGCCCTGTACTGGATTCTGGTTTTAAGAAAGCCATTGATATTAGCTTTTTAAAAGCAGCCAAAAAAATAATTAAAATAAATGAACAGCCAGTACTTAAGTTCATGTTTTTATATTCAGCCACAATTACTCTATTTAGCTTTACAGCCTTCACCAACAACTTATCAATGTGAAGGCTAATTTAAGCACTTTGTTAAAAAGGCAAAAGAAAATCAGATTGTTCACTGAATTGTAAAGAGAAATTTGACAGTCTAGAACAAAAGGTTGAATATGTTTCTTACATAAGAATCATATCAAGCTATGAATAAATCCTTATCATTACAATGATTCTTTTTGTTGCAATTACAATTAATGAACAGGAATCCATGCAAATTCATTCTATTCAGGAACAAGTGCTTCCTGACAATGGCATTCTTCCTCATGCGGCTTCTGGGTCATCATCACGTATCCAACCTGTGATGACCTCAAACAAAATCACTGCAATTCTCCCCATCTGCTGAGAACAGGTTTATCAAGATTTTTAAAATCAGTTGGTGGTAGATCATAAATTAGCAAAGATTACTCTTACCAGAAAATAACCAAAAGCTGTGCATCAAAATATACATTTGTTGCTATTTTGGAGTGGTTCTTCGTTTTATCGATATGATTTTTAATTAGATCCTGAGGGTAGAGTGCACATTTTTATACCTCATTCCAGCTAACGTTTCATCTCCTGGTTACAAGTTGGCTTCTCTAAATTCACTGTTAAGAGCAACCAACCAAGTGTTTAGTACATTGCCTGTGTGTGTGTGTGTGTGTGTGTGTGTGTTTAGTACATTGCCTATGTGTGTGTGTGTTTAGTACATTGCCTATGTGTGTGTGTGTGTGTGTGTTTAGTACATTGCCTATGTGTGTGTGTGTGTGTTTAGTACATTGCCTATGTGTGTGTGTGTGTTTAGTACATTGCCTATGTGTGTGTGTGTGTTTAGTACATTGCCTATGTGTGTGTGTGTGTGTTTAGTACATTGCCTATGTGTGTGTGTGTGTGTTTAGTACATTGCCTATGTGTGTGTGTGTGTGTTTAGTACATTGCCTATGTGTGTGTGTGTGTTTAGTACATTGCCTATGTGTGTGTGTGTGTGTGTGTTTAGTACATTGCCTGTGTGTGTGTGTGTGTTTAGTACATTGCCTATGTGTGTGTGTGTGTGTTTAGTACATTGCCTATGTGTGTGTGTGTGTTTAGTACATTGCCTGTGTGTGTGTGTGTGTTTAGTACATTGCCTATGTGTGTGTGTGTGTGTTTAGTACATTGCCTATGTGTGTGTGTGTGTGTGTTTAGTACATTGCCTATGTGTGTGTGTGTGTGTTTAGTACATTGCCTATGTGTGTGTGTGTGTGTGTTTAGTACATTGCCTACCTTCTGACCGAGCCAGAGTGTCTTTGACACGTTTGTTGATGCCGTCCAGCTCAGATGTTGTGGCTGTGAGCACTGTGCCTCCCTCAGTCTCTCGCAGCTCATTTAACTCCTGTGTCAATGCAAATTAAGGACACATCAAACAATGTGCAAATTTTAAACAACCCTCTCCTGACTTGTATGAATGAAAGCATTGAATCCAAGACGCTCAATTCACAACAGCAGCACACAATTTCACCACATTAAATTAACTCAATCGTCTAACAGCTGCAAACAAAGCGTGTTGGTTATGCAAGTACCGTAATTTTCGGACTATAAGCCGCAACTTTTCCCCCTTTTTTCAACTCTGTTATTACACAGCACAGTATATGTTCTGTAGCTACTAGGGATGGGCGTTAGTAATCGAGTACTCCTCGTTTCAAATGAACTCGATTGGTGGATGAGGAAAATATATATATATATATTTTTTTGTGTCTGTAGCCTTTAGGCCTGCCGCCCCTATTTTAAAATGTTATATAGGTGTACAAAACGGCACAAAACGGATAAAATAAAGTTTAACAAAATTAAATATTTTGATGCAAGTGCAATAAACTGAGCGTTGTGTCAAACAGCAACTGCAAATAACTGCCACCTCCGTGCCACCGCAGCGCAGCCTGTGTTCTCCACAGCACCGCGGAGCTGAACACGGTCTCTCCTTTCTCCAGAACATTGTCAGGAATATAACTGTCCAATTATTTCAAAGCAGATAAACTTACGTTTATAAAAAGGGGAGATGACACCTGTTACTCTCAGTTAGTAATGAGTAGACTCCAGGTGAGTATGCAAGGTGCTCTCCGCTTGGAAAGAAAAGTAAAGAAGAAGCAAGGCTTACTTCAGGCACATTCGCTCTGAGCCAACAACAGTTAAAGGCCTACTTCACCGGTTTGAATATGAAGGTGTATTGAATTCTGAGATCCTATGTAGTAGGGGAGAACGGGGTAAGTAGGCACACTTTTTACTCTAGTGAGAATTGCTCATCACCAAAACATCTGTCAATAGCCATTCCTACATTAAATTGAAGCTTAAGGTGTTGGCTAGAAATGTGTGTCTCTCTTTTTTTCCAACTTATTGTAATGAAGAAGTAATTTACCATCAAAGACACTCTGACACATTGTGACAACCGACCCCTTGATGGGGTTGGTTGTCATACACTATGGGGTTGTTTGTCACAATGTTATCTTAATGGGAAAAATCTTAAAAAGAAGGCAAGGAGGCAGAACCAAATTTGAATGTTTAATTGCATTGTCAAGTTGACAAATAGGCCTACATAACGTTCTGTAGCCTTGGCAGCTGGTCTAGTTTGGGATGCACTGGGTTGTTTTGATTTTGTTGCCCTTTTTTCTTTTGCTTGCTAGCTGCCTTTTCCTGCTCTATTCTTTCCTTCTCTGGGGTGTCAGTGAGGATACAGCTTGACAATTTATTTCGTTATTGGGTTCCTTTTCTGGCTGCAGCCTTGAGATAACATGTGACAACCAACCCCCCAAAAAATTTGACGACCAACCCCAACTTGAATTTCTTGCTAGCATCAAGGCCAACAACCATCTGACAACTAATTAGCTTGCTAACCACAATCTAAACTATAGTTTACCCTTCACACTTTCTGAGGGTAAAAAGTGTTTTGTTATAAACCCATTGTGTAAAAGCCTAGAAGAAAAATACTGAGAAGCAAAATATTTTGAATTTGACATGAAAAACACAAAACATCCTCTCACCTGAAATGCAGCAGTCTAACTCCAAGGAAGTCTATGTATGTAACCTCTGATCCCAATTCTGGACCTTTTTTATATCAACATTTCAGAGCTAGCGCGCTCTGGTGGCGAGATATAACGAATGTGACATCCAACCCATGTGACAAATTACCCCGTTCTCCCCTATAAATGTGCAAAAAAACACATTTTTTTGCACAGACCTACTCGATCAGTTTAAATTGTGGCCCGTCTATTTAATTACTTTCAGTGAGGAAAATGTGTTTTAAACTTGTGGAAAAAAATCCTTAATATCATATGGCAACTGTGACTGTTCGACAATAGCATTGAGCGCTTTATTGCGGTGAACCGTTGTTCTGCAGACAGATGCGTTGCGTTTTAAAAATAGAAAAAAGTTTAACGAAGAATAGATTGATCCTCGAGGAATGCAAGCGATCACACGAGTAGCGAAAACACACGTGCCCATCCCTAGTAGCTACTATTGCACTAAATGGTAACACTTGAATACGTTATGCAAATATGCAACTTGTTTGTTGAAATGTTAATAAATGGGAGCTTCCTCAAGCAGCCATCTCTTTCCTGACAATCCCCTCTGTGCACAAACTCTTACATATGGTAATTAAACATTATAACACCTGCGGCTTATAGTGCGGAAAATACGGTAATCATGTTAAATTAACTTGAGGAACAAACAAGAACATAGCAGCAATTATACATACATCTTTCAGTTCATTATAGAAAAATATTCTGTATGCAGTCCCATACCATGAGACTTGACATGTTTGTAGGGAATTTAAAAGGACAGCGTACCTGCTCCACTTGGTCAAGGCGCTTCCGTAAATTCTCGTTGAGGTACGTTTCCACTCTGGTCATAATGCCTTCCAGCTTGATCCTCTCGTTCAACAGCTGCCTGTTGTCCTGTACATGGAGAGAGGGAGCAACACATATTAAGAAACACTTCCTTCTTTCAAGTGCTGACAAACCAAACAGCAGTACATTCACAGCAATCCAAAATATCTTCCTAGCACAGTTTTCTGGTGAAAGATATGAGACTTGTAGAGAGATGCAAAAAAATTACAAGTTAGCTTAAATATATCTAAAAAGACAATTATATCTGCCTCTGGTCTCTTACACAGACAGCTGTAAGGTCAAAACTATTTCTAATTCTCACTGCACTAGATAAAAAAATATTTCTAAATGAAATTTGAACAGTCTTTGATTAATATCTGACGCATCTGTAATATCTGTGTTTATCCACATTGGGACACTCGTTGCTACTGTCTTTTGTGTGCACATTCATTTATGTCCAGGCAAACATCATATGGACAATAACTCTTAAACAGGTGTTTATTCGGAAGAAAAAATACAATGTGTCAACCGCCAACACTGCAGAACCATACATGAAAGGTTCCATGGTGTGGGGGCGGAGTTGTTGCGCAACGATAGAATAAAAAACGGCAGAGATTTCATTGAGGTGAGAGCTGAGAGCAGCTGGCAGTGAAATAAAAAGGAGGAGGCAATGCTGGATCACAGGAACATCCCACACACAGCTGCTGCCTGCTACTCTCACCTTAGTCAGGTCATTTGAATACACTATCAGATAGCACAGAGAGGGAGGAGGAAACAATGCAACAACTAAATTAACTACATAAAAGCAGGTGGAGGGGTGAGTATGAAATATTTTAGCATTTCAAGTTTGGATAGATTTGTACCGTTAATGTCTTTTGGAAAATACTAAAATGTTGTAACATCATTTTGGGTCATTTCTCTCAAATTCAAATAAATATATGATATGTAAAGATATATACACAATATAAGTGAATAATCTATGCGGGCAGCAAGTCCAATTACTGATGAGATATTTTTCGTGGTCGATCCAACTCACAAACAACCTCAAAAGAGCTGGCCCCCTTTAAAAGGTTCATTTTATGGTTTGTGGGTTTTCTTTCCTAAATTTAACAGAAAGCCATACCAGGGACAGAAATCCTGTGTCCAACATCCACGGCTCCAGTGTTTAAAAACTGACCTGCTGGAGTTGACGGATCTCATCGTTCAGGTCATCGACGCGCCTCTGGTCTTCCAGGCTGAGCTGAGAGAGCAGATCTGTTCCCAGCTCAGCCTTCAGTGACTCCCTGGTGGACTCCATGGCGTGGAGACTGGCCTCCAGACTCTGAAGACTGCGTTGCTGGAGAGGAACAAGAAGAAGGAAAAAGGTTAGACATGAGTGGAAAGCACTGACCGGAGACAGGCTGAACCCCAAGTCAAAGATTAAAGATTCAGTAAGCGGAATGGTCAGTTTAGCTAACTTCCTGTCAGTTACTGCAGTTAGCAGTCCCCTCCGTCGTCCCCACGTCACCACATTAATGCACTGCGGTCTTCAAGTAGCGAGTTATCTAGCATCATCTCAGATAAGTAAGTGTGATAAAACATGATAAAAACCATCAAAACAGACATTGGGAAGGATTTTTACCTGCTCCGCCATTGTAGGCGCATAAACATTCTGCGCGTGCACCGGCAGTGAGACGGGTGCCGGTTTGTAGCGTTCTCTCTTCTCATTGGATATCAGTTTCGGGATCCCCGAAAAGTTTATTTGCAGATTACATGCAGAGCGGGTGACTGAGAGATCGGCTTTATGAAACGCGCACACTATATAAGTGATCACTGTATGAATAAAGCGATTTAACACTTATATTAATATAAATAAATCGCTTACTTCACCTTTAACTGTATGTGAAGAACATTTTAAATTGTTCAATTTAGTCAGGTCTCTGTGACATTAAGAGTTTATATAATGTGACAAAATCAGTGTGATCACCTTGGGCATGAATGTCTTCTCCGACTGTTGCCTCTTCTCCTTCAGCATCTTCATCTCTGACAGAATGCTGTCTCTGGAGGCCTTAAACTTCCTCTGCTGTGTCTCAATCTGCTGCATCTGGTTCATCAGTTGGTCAATCTCATTGTTGATGCGTGGAGGAAGCCATTAAGGAATAACAGCCAATGTTTAGGAATTAAATGGGAGCAGCTGACATCAGGCCAGTAACTGCCTTGACCTAAACTACTTAACCTATGCATGAACTATGAATCAAATGCAAGACAATACTACAAAATGTTTTGTACTTATTTAGTAGTCACAAGCTTAATACCCGTACTAAATACTTCCACCGCCATGTGGTGCAGGGGGCAAAGTTAAGACAGCAAGTTAAAACGGAAGGGATGAATGAGGAGCATCAGCTTACTGACAGAACAAGAGGCTGAGAGAGAACAACATGAAGCTTTTAAATAACTGATCCGTCCTCTGACTCAACGCTGCTGGAGTGAAGGACGAGCGCCGTGTCGTCACCTCAGTCATCTGTTTCCCCTGCCTACTCACACCTAATCTCTAGCTGCACACTGACCTGCAGAAATACTTCTGGTGCCGAGTGAGAAACTACACACACTCACACATAGGTGTGCAAACACACAGGTAATCATCCCAGGGCAGAAGTGACCGTATCCATAAAGATAGTGTTCATTCAAACACAAAACCTCTCTGACCCGCCTGTTTGGTCCCCCATGGGCTGTCAGTCATAGCATTGGCCAATATGACCTAACACACACACACTAATCCTCCTTGACCTGCTTACACCCTCTCATTGCATCCGTGTCAGCTTCCTGCCGGCTCAAAGAGCTACATAACCCAGATCAGTTTAATCCTCATTAAATAAACATGCTCAGCCATGTGACATCACACCATAGAGTGAGGGCTGCACTCCATTGTGTTTGAACTTCTTTCAATAAATGTCCTGAATACACACCGCAATGGTATTTTAATAAAAATATTTCTATATCAACAAGATGGTGCAAAGGTTGTTTTTTTACACCTTCACACCTACCGTTTTATTTCAGTACACCCCAGAGACCAGAAAGCTAACGCTTGCCATGTACTGCTTCCTGTGCCTTAAATATACAGAAATTGCCATTTTAGAAAAACTAATTCTAATAAAGTTATCAGTTGGTGAAGCTGTTAAGGACACTGCAGGAATCACCTTTGAGTAAATATGTCTCAAGCTAGGCCAATGAAGCAACACAAAGAGAAAATGTAAGACCGTTCTAATCCACAGGTGTATTTATTGTCCGTAACAATGCAAAGATTTATGCAGCAAAGCTAGCCATAATGCTACGTTTTAAAACTAATGTCAGTGGAAATGACTGATTCCCCAAAGCAGAGCTCATGGAGCCAAAAGTTTTCTGCCAATGATGTATCACTATCATAAAAACAAAGTCATTATACGTCTTATTGGAAAGGATATGTTCAATGTTCCTGCGTAGATTCTCATTGAGCTTGGCCTCCAGCTCGGCCAGCTCCTCCTCAGCCTTCCTCATGTCTTTCTGCAGCTCCAGACGAGACTTCCTGGTATCGTAGTAGCCTCCTGTCAGAGCTCCACGGTGGCTCACCTGGTCACCTAAGAGGTTACATCAAAACATACTGCATATAAAGAGATGAAGGGCTTTTACAGCACTGGCATTACAATGACATACAGTTCTTCCAATGAAATTGATGCTTAAAAAAAAACAAAAAACTAAACAAAAGGGGGGATGCTTAGCCTTAAACCTGCCACACATATCTATTCCAAAATCTGTTTGATCTATCCCAGGTGAGCTTACCCTCCAGAGTGATACAGTCCATGGTAAAAGCTCTGGCCAGCTGGGTGGAAACCTCCATGCTGCGACAAATCAAGGTCTTCCCAAACACATGCTTGAACGCCTTGTCGAATTGGGCGCTGTAGCGCAGCTTGCTGATCATGGGAATAGCGTCCTTGTGGGGAAAAACAGGCGTGTTATCTTGATTTGTTTTCAAGGAAACTAAATGTACTGCATACAAAGTATCAGGTGTTCCCTACATTGGTCTCTGGGTATGCGGTGTCCCTGACATCCAGCTTGCTTAGGGGCAGGAATGTGACTTCTCCAGGAAGATTCATTTTGTTGAACTCCGTTAGTATTTTGGTGCTGACTTCGTCAGTCTCCACAATGTGGTAGAACAGTCTAAAAAGGTGAGAGCAGCTAGTCAGACACAGAACAACAACAAGGCAAAAGAGAAAAACAAATACACAAGGGGATGGGTTTGCCACATTGTCACTTAAAATCCATATCGAGTCCGCAACAATTGTAGATGACAAATCTTTAGGTACAGAAAACATGTGTTCCTAATAATAATTTTTGATTTGCTATTAAAATTCTAATCAGTTATGAAGACACAGATACAAAATATTCTAAGCACCATTTGGTATACTGATGAAGGAAGAACAACTTCACATTAGACAATATGTCAAGCTTTAACTGGTCTGCTGGCTTCCCATGCAGCACACAGCCTTGCTTTTTATATCACCAGGACACATTTGCAGGAAGTGAAGCCACTGTTTTTTTTTTGGTTTAAATCAGTCTACATGCATTTTGTAGCAAAGCTTTAATACCCAATTACAAATGTTTGGCAGTGACACTTCAGTTGAAAACACCAGGAGCTAGCATTGAACATGTGAAAAGCAAGTCGTCACCTGGTGCCAGCAGTCACCTCTACACAGGTATAAAAGGCAGGCTCGCACTCAAAGTTATTCATGACGATGCCATGGTAACCGTTGATGACATGCTGGTTGATGCCCTTCCGCCGGAAATGCTCCAGGACTTTGTTGATGCTGTCAATGCCGTTCAGAATAGCCTGGAGGGTCACAAGAGGAAGAAGAGGGTCCAAATACTTAATATAATGTTCTCTTTTAACTACACATTTAATTAAAAAAAAACAAGTCCTTAAATTGCAGGTTGGAAAGAATTGCAATGAAAAATGTCTTTGTGCGCTAGCTAGCTCTAAATAAACTTCAGATCATACTGTGGATGGATGGACAAAAACAGAAAGAGAATTTTGTATTTTGTGCAACGTGATGATCTGTACACAATAGATATAACATGTGAGAGGATAGATAAGAGTCCAGCAGAGGTAGGAGACAGGATGAGTCATCCCAGACAAATGAAAGAAAAATAAACGCAGGACATTTGTCCATGAAACAGCAAACAGCCTCCATTCATCTACGGAGAAATTATTCATAAGTGATATTTGATCGATATTTGCTCAGAAGAAACCACTGGCAGTCACTGGTTGTGTCAGAAGGAAGTGAGTCATATGTAAATGTAGCTAGCTGTGATAAGGTGCCAGTGGTGAGGCAGATGAATGATTCTATTTGATTTACATATACAGAGAACTGCCTGAGTCCTACGCAGTATTCTGATGGGCTCATTTGAAGAGAGGAGCACTCTTATACTTTGGATTGGATTTATCTTCATTTGTCTATTTCCTCTGCCCCAGTATTTCAGAAGCAAGTAAGTGCAAATCTGAAGGTTTAATAGATGTGCGGCTTCACAGTTCTACCTTTGGCTTACCAAGTGTCATCCTGAGAAGAAAAAAAAGGTGTGTGTGTGTGTGTGTGTGTGTGTGTGTGCCTGTGTGCACACAAGTAACAATGTATTTGCCATACATTTCAACCTTTTGAACAGCCAGACAAAAGCAATAGGTATCCTGTAGTTCCGTTATGCAATTCAATAATCACGCAGTCATGTTCAATGACACGCACCTTGCCAGTGGCCGCCCGAAGGAGCTGCTGTTTCTTCTCCAAGTCCTCTCGTTTGGCTCCCAGAGCCTGCTGCTCTGCGTTCTCCTCACGCCACAGGTAGCTGGACAGACACACACAGTCACACACTGTTACACTTATGTCACCACAAAGACCAAAACCAAACTCAGAATAAAAAGTCAGTCGACAATAACAACACGCAAGGACTAGGACAAGGAAATTTCTGTTTTTGTTTATACTAGCGGCTTAATATATACTTAATTCTATACTAACGGCCAGGTATACTTAATTTAGTGACGGCAATCAAGGCATGTTTTTAAAATAAAAAATAAAATAAAAAGGCAGGAAAGCAGCTGTCTTGACTAGATTGATACAACCATACAATTCATCCACCCTAAAAGGACCTTTTAAAAGCAAAAAGGTGTAGGCAGCAGAGGTCTGAGGCATCACCCCCTATCTTTTATAAATATGATATATATTGTTTACGCAGACAGGGAAGGTCCAGTGATATTCTTAGCACACAACACTGGTATGTAAATAAAGGTTGTCGAACAAAAGCAGCATATGGCTTAAAGGAAGGGTGAATTATTCAACCTTTCAGCCCAAGGCAAGATGCAGGGATGACTCACATTAAGATTCATCTAAATCAAGGGAAGCCATATACAGTCCCCTCCAAAAGTATTGGAACAGTTAGGCCAATTCCTTTATTTTTGCTGTAGACTGGAAACATTTGGGTTTGACACCAAAATATGAATATGAGACAACAGATCAACATGTCAGCTTTCATTTCCAGGTATTTACATCTGGATCTGATGCACAACTGAAAACACAGCATTATTTGTAAAGGAACACCACATTTTTAGGTGAGCAAAAGTATTGGAACAGATAGACTTAAAATAAATTAAAGTGATAAGACTTAAAGGTCTCATATTATACACTTTTTGGTTCTATTATACACCATATTATATGGTCTTAGTGGTCCCTTATACGTTTTTCTTTAATTGTTTGCCGAAAAAAACTTTCAGATAATTTATTGTACTATGCCTCTATACCCTGATGTTCAGCTAATCTCACGATGGCCTATTTTTGAAACCGAGTTGCAGCTCCCCTCGTAAATATACAATCTATGAGCTCCCCCCGCCCCCTGTCCGAAAGCGAAGCCATACGCCTCGCCCTCTGTCTGTTTGTAAACAATGATGACATATTTGCTGAGCCTGTTAGCACAGTTAGGTTTAGCCTACCCATGAGAAGAACCAAGTCTAGTGCTAGTAACGCACTTTGAACAGTTTGACATGACCGATCCTTGTCTACATGAAAGACTATGTTCATACAGATGCACTGACAGCCACACGCTAATGGAAACGGCATGTTCACAATAAAAATGCTGCAAAATATGGTGGCTACTGTGAAGCTAGCATCGGGAGCTAGCTGCTAAAAATATCACTAAAATCAGTGAAAAAATTATCTTCAAAATCAGACTTCTTCACTATTATCTTCCAATCCTTTGTCCTGTTAAAAAACGAGGCATTTCGAGACTGGTGTGGGGAATAGAAATATGTTTTTATGAGCAAAAGCTGAATGCTTGTCCCAAAGCTAATAGCTATACACTAGTCAGGCAAAAATACCAATAAAAAATTTCTTTCAGTTTCACTGTTTGAAAAAAAGCACAAGTAGCTTCCTATCCGTTGTGTTATTAAAAACGAGGCATTAATAGACTGCTGTGGTTCAAATAAATTAGTGGATTATGCAACATTCAGCATTCTTAGCTGTACAACAGGCATCTTGTCGATACACACACACTCACACAGACACACACTCGCCGAGGGACAGACCGATTAGGCAGACTAGCTTTTATCATCCCCAATTAGTTTATTAGTGATGTAAAATCAATAAATGCGTGTCTCCAGAACATTTTTAAAAACTTTGAAAAAGGGAAAATTAAAAATTTGAAAAAAAAAAAAATTAAAAACGGTTTTCGTTTATTGATTTTTCCTAAATGGTTACACGTGTACACGTGCACACCCCTAATTGGAAGCACCGCTGGAGGACTCTGGAGGACGACCTAGAGAGAGATGATGAAGGATCTTCCAATCAGTTTGGTTGCACCTTTCTTTAAATTGTCAGACAAAATGTTGCTGTAGACTTCTGAGTTCATTTTGCTGTTGCCATCATGTGTTACTGTGTTGTTGTCAAGATGAACCTTTACCAAAGTGATGGAAAGGCTAAAGTTTGGAGAAAGAAAGGATCTGGTTGGAGGCAATGTCATGGCTTGGCTTGGCTTGCATGGCTTCTTCTCGGAGGGGCTCATTAATCTTCATTGATGATGTAACACATGATGGCAACAGCTAAATGAACTCAGAAGTCTACAGAAACATTTTGCATGCCAATTTAAAGAAAATGCAACCAAACTGATTGGAAAATCCTTCATCATGATGCTGCAAGATAATGGCCCAAAACACACTGCAAAAACAAAAAAAGGAGTTAATCAGGGGCTAGAAATGGAAGGTTTCAGACTGGCCAAGTCGATCTCTAGACTCATGCCTCATTTCCAACGAGTAGAGCGGGTCGGAGCGGTTCTGTCCGGGTAGTTTGGCTTTTAATTTGACAAAAGTTGGGTAGGGTACGGTTTAAGCGCACCTAACCGCTCTAAGCCGCTCCTAATTTCAGTACTCCTCCGTTGGGGTACCAGCCGCCTGAAAGGGTGCCAAAAAGGCGGAGCTACACATGCCGTCCGTTTATTGGTCGAAAGAATAATTTCCGCCGTGTGTAGTCACCTCGGCAAGAGTGAAGAGAGTCTTGTGTTTTGGCGAAAATGTGAGCGCAGCACTGTTTATTTTGTGGTGTTTTTCCTCGTAATTAAATGAATCAGTTGGCTACACTGTGTCCCACTGCTACGATGTCACGTAGCTGCCGCAGCCAGCGCTGTTCACTCACTGTCTCTATCAGTTGCACCGAGCCGTCACTGTGCGTTTACGCTCACAACAACACAGGGGGAATAAATAAAGTAGCGGCTGGTTTGACCAAGCAAAAACGAGAGACCGCTGGCTTGACCACAGTTCTTCCACAGCCTGATAGTTTGACCCATATTCTGGCGGCGGCGGCTATCGCTGTCCAGCCTAAACCCCACCCTACCAGTAAGGGTAGGGTCGGCGGTGGAAACACCACCGAGATTGTTAAAAGTGAGCTGTCCCGCTCTGAGCCGCTCCGACCCGACCAGAGCCCTGTTTCAGGTATCAGGTTTTACAAACTCCTGCGCTCTGAGTTAATCAACTCGGAGCTGAGCAACTCTGGGTTTTCGGTTTCAGAACAGTGGATCAGCGTTGGGTCAATCAACTCTGAGCGTGTTCACTCTGGGTTGATCGCGTGCATAAAAGCCATCGTCAATGGATCGCTGATAACATGATTCACCATGGAAACAGAAGAAACAAATGCTAGATCCTCCCACTTCTCTTCTCAAAAAAAAAGAAAAAAAACTTCTCCGCTCCTCCCACTAGAGTAAGAAATATTATCGAATGAGTTTATGGTATGGAGAAGAATTAACGGGGATATTAACTCTGATCTAATCACCTTGGCCATTCAGAAAAACAACGGGGGCGGGGGGAATGTTGTCAATGGAATCATTACGCTTCCGTATGAGAAGCAGCATATCTATTTTAAGAATTAAGTTACGCATATCAGCAGCAGCAAAAGTGTTAAGCTTGCACCGCACAGCATTGCTGACAGTGTTTTATATTCGCTGTATTATGTAGGCAAGCTATAATAGCCTACTGTGCAGTAAACAGACTGTCGCTTCTTTTAAATGAGGAGTGAAATACACCCAGACACATTAGATGACAGTTTCCATTGTAGAGCCTGATTGTTGTATTACCAGATTCCTTGTCCTCAAGTGATCACAGTTTAAATTATTATATTATTTCTATATTCATATAGGGGAGAGTGGCCTAAGTTGAGCATTTTGGAAGTTGTGCCAACCCTTGTTTCTAGAAAACCGTGGAAGAAATTGGAAATGTGACCACAAATTTAAGAAGAGCCATCCATTTGACTCATCCTGTAAAGAAGGGAGACACATGGAATAAGATATAAGCACATTTAAGCTAAAAAAACTGTGTTTTGCCTTTCAAAGTAAAATTTCCATGATCAAGGTTTTTTTATTATTGTGTCTGAACAATTATAGACAAGTTAGAAAACATTTGACACATGTTTTAGTGCTTTAGTATGCTATATTTTGAGTCTATACAGTTAGCACGATGTCAGCCCTAAATTGCTGCATCATGCTTATTATCCAAATTTCTGGGATTGGGGTGATTTGTGCCAAAGGGCCTGGGTGAGTTATGGGTGAGTTGTAAGTAAGTAAGTAAGTAAGTAAGTAAGTAAAGTAAGTAAAGTAAGTAAAGTAAGTAAGTAAGTAAGTAAGTAAGTAAAATGTATTCATAAAAGCACATTTATGACAGTTTGCACTGTCTAAAGTGCTGTACATAGTGCATTCAGTAGGTAAACAATGAACAGTGTTTCCCCCAGGAAATGTCTTAGTCAAGGTGGTCACTGTCTAGCCGTACAGGAGGCCGCGGCGAAAATTTTGGGGGTATTTTGCTCAAAGATGCCAATGCGCACTAAATAAATAGTTCTGTTTATTTGAATGACACTGACCTTACAGTTGTGCAATTTGGTTTGCTATGTGCACATTTTGTGCAAACATGCAGACGGTACAAAATACAATTAAAGAAAAATTCTACTGTTTTGGTGCAATACCATGCAGTCACACTAAATAAAAATAATGGACTATACACTTAACATGTGTATGCACATCAAAGTGCTTTTTAAAGTTCCTTTTTGGATGGGGGGCTGTTGTGAGATTATTGTGGACAATAGGCATACTGTGATGTGATTAATTCATATATGGTTATTATTAGCCTACTTGCTTGATTTCTTTTTAAATACAGAGGTTATTTGTTGTTTTGGAACATGTATTTCCAAATTTAAAACGTAAAAATAAAGCAGCATTTAAAATTCAGAAAAATTAATCTTGTCGGCCTACACTAGCATGCTGTTTGAAAAATAATTCAATAATTAAAATAATACAATGTGTTTTCCCCTTAAAATGACTAAATGCATTTCAAAGACAGTTACAGTGTGCACTTCTGTAAACTTACTGAAAGGTGGCTGGGCCATCACTCTCATGCATGTATCAGACTTTTCTCTGCGCTGTATGAGCCGATAAGTTGTGTTTCCACGGTGATGTGGAGTCTTAAACTAGTCTAGCTTTGCAGAGCACTTCTTTCTGTTCAGCTAAATATCCCCATAGAACCGCACTGCGTTTATTATCGCCACCGGTTAAATGACGGTTTGCTGCTGCTCGTTTACCCTACCGCGTACATGCCGTAGTCACGCGCAGTGCGGCACGGTCGCGCGCGCAGAGCCCCCGACACAGAGCAGCTGATAGTCTGAGCAGAGAGAAACGCTTGGAGACATATGTGCACATTTATTTACCGCAAATCACGGCCTTTCGCGCATTTCTGACCATGAAAAATCACACATCGCGCTTGCTAGTACATTAATTGTGCAGCACTAAAAATAAAAAAATTAAAGATTTAATTTTTATTATTTTTTTGGTCGGTCAGTTGTCAAGGCGGGGGGCTGGTTTTGCTAGGGCGGCCGCCTTAACTATAAAGCGCTGGGGGAATGACTGCAATGAAGGTAAAATAACAATAACCAAAATAAAAACGTAAAGCCCATACATCCACATAAACACAGATAGTAGTGCAGAGGTAAGATAGTTAATGGGGAGGAAACACCAGGGTGTACATATGGGTTTTGAGCCTTGATTTAAAAGGCAGAAATGTAGGGGAATCACATTTGTCAAGTTGGTTCCACAAGCACGGAGCAACTAGTGCAAAGTAAATTTCTGAGAGTTGTGCCAGTGGCATGGCTGTATATGCTGGTCATCAAAAGAAAGTGATTGTCTACAGTAGCTCAGAAGAGAGTGACATCTCAATTCCACTTAACGACACCATTGATGAGAGTTCAGATGGCCAGAAAGATGATAATGGTGACTTTGTCATTGTGAGCTTGCAGGTAAAACCATTAGATCTGCTAGGCCTTGTTTAAGAAAATTATCCTTCAATCTTTGTCAACTATTTACTTTAAATACACCTTAAATAAGTGATTGTCTAATGGATTTGTCTTGCATTACAGTTTATGAGATATATATCAATGGCACAATTCACCCCATGATATTCTCTCCAACCGCACAACTTACACCACACCGGGGGCAAGTTGTGCATCAAGACAACTTTTTTTCCGAAAGCTATATTTCTTCAAGTTTATTCCAGATCCAAGGTTTTTACAACACCCTGAAATATATGTACATATTTGAGTTGGAGACTTTACTGTCAAGGCCTTACTTTAAAGTCACTTTGAGTGAAAAGTTGCACAACTTAGGCCACTCTCCCCTACGGCTATTTAACGAGGCTCGTCTGTGACTTTGGGATGACACAATAACGATCGCGTGCAGCCCCAGCCGCAGAATTACATTTCAACCTGACATAAATGTGTTCAGTGGCACAGACGTTAAAAAATCCCTATTAATAAAAAGAAGAATGATATAGGCCTACAGACAATACAATTTTTTAAGGTTTATTAATCTGAATGTAGAACATGTTCACGATGTGTAAGGTGGCCGCCATATGAACGAACGAGGGCTGAGAACAAGGCTACTGATCAGATAAATGATCGATCAAACGTAAAATCATCAGTACATGATAAAAACATCCCGATGGAGATTTCTATGGATTGATTTTGCTTTAAACTGTACAGTGACGCGTTGTAACAGTGACTCTTTCTTCAGTCGGAGCTGCAGCGTAACAAACTCAGGGTAGCAGGGTAGCTCTAACCACCTCCCGAGCAGGTTAGACCCACGGCGTATGTTGCCGCAGTAACTGACTGTCGGTTGCGCTGAACCTGCTACCTGAAACGGAAAACCGAGAGTTTCCACTTACTCAGAGCGAACAAACTCTGGGTTGCCTCAAAACCAGCTACCTGAAACAGGGCTCAGCTCTACTCGGTGGAAATGAGGCATTAAACCCTATAGAGCATGCATTTCACCTGCTAAAGGGGAGACTGAAGAGAGTAAACAAACAACAACTGAAAGAGGCTGCAGTGAAAGCCTGGAAAAGTATCACAAAAGAAGAATGCAAGTTTTGTGATGTCAGTGGGTCATAGGCTTGATGCATTTATTGCAAGCAAAGGATTTGCAGCAAAATATTAAGTTTTATTTACTTTAATTTATTTTAAGTTTATCTGTTCCAATACTTTTGCTCACCTAAAAAAGTGGTGTTCCTTTACAAATAATGCTATCTTCTCAGTTGTGTATCAGATCCAGATGTAAATACCTGGAAATGAAAGCTGAAATGTTGATATATTGTCTCATATTCATATTTTGGTGTCAAATCCAAATGTTTCCAGTCTACAGCAAAAATAAAGGAATTGGACCCAATGTTCCAATACTTTTGGAGGGGTATGTACACTGCCTGGCAAAAAGAAAAAAGTTAAACCACCTGGATTTAACTTAGATTTATGTAAGAGCCATCCATCGGATACAACCTGCAGTGATTAATATGTTTAAGCTCGCAACAAGTTATTTAACCTGAACTGATGCAGTGAATAAGAAAAAATTGCTTCAATTTTCTAGAGAACATAACGATTTGACTAGGGTGGGATAGAAAAAGGATGTGTGGTCTGATGAGTCCAGATCGACCCTGTTCCAGAGTGATGGGTGCATCAGGGTAAGAAGAGAGGTGGATGAAGGGATGCTCCCATCATGCCTAGTGCCTACAATACAAGCCTGTGTGGCAGTGTACAGTATGATCGTGGGTTGCTTCAGTTGGTCAGGTCTAGTTTCAGAATCAGCAACCATATGTGCAAAAAAATAAGCCCATCAAAACGATGCCACAGCGAATGCGTGCCGTAATTAAAGCTTAAAAAAACGAAAATATTAAAGCTTGTGACTGCTGTTATGTTTAAAGCTAAAAATATTTAAGATTTAGATGTTGTTAGGGATTAAGAATAGAATGTCAGGAGCACAATTATCCCCTTAAATTTAATTTTATCATTATTATGTCAAATACACTCACCAGCCACTTTATTAGATACAGCGGTTACATTTCTTGTTAACCAGGGTTCGACATAACGTATAGCCCGATGGCCCGGGGCCAGTAAAATCATATGCAGGGCAAGTTGATTGGCCAGTCACTGTCCCGCCCGGGCCAGTGACTGGCCAATCACAGTTC
Organism: Ammodytes marinus; assembly: GCF_949987685.1. Lineage (NCBI taxonomy): Eukaryota > Metazoa > Chordata > Actinopteri > Uranoscopiformes > Ammodytidae > Ammodytes > Ammodytes marinus. The sequence goes on from NC_137235.1 coordinate 32,785,555, forward strand.
AGTATCTTTTTGTAGACTATATCATGGTTCATTGAAATGCGCGTTGAGAGTCGGAATGAAAGCAGTGTTTATTTAAGACTCAATATAATAAACCTAATATAAAATATATTTTTTAATGAAAGGCCAGTGGACAACCGATGCGTGGGCGATTTGACAGGCGGCCGGGTGCACTCTCGCTCCGTTGGCAGAGCTGCCTACCGTCCGCCTGCGAGTCGACAAATCAATCGACTTGCTTTGCCCCCTTTCTTTCTTCCCACAGCAGAGGTTGAGGTGCAGAAAATGATAACTGCGCTTTTCCTTTATCTGCCGCCGTAATGTTACAGTATTTGCATCCAAGCCCCAATGGTAATACAAATGAGAGGCGTTATTTAAACGCTGTGAATGCGTCTCCGGTGATTGTGTCGGTTGTAGACAGAAACGAACGGAGGGACTCCGCTCACTGTACAGTTCCTATAGTCGCGCAGTTTGGCACTGTGTTTTCAGGCTCGAGACATTCAATCAGATCGCGGAAGTCTTTCCCATTGAAATCGCTAACGGGGAGAATATCCCCGGTTATTATTTTAGCCACAAACCACAGTTCTTCTGCGCGGCGGCTCACTCACTCGCTGGCGAGATCACACGGTGAAACGCTGCTGTGATCGGACGAAGGCATTGTGTGTTTCTAGTGATTTAACGTCATAGTCTTAGACGAGCGTTTAACTTATGCTGCATATTTTGCACTGCATTGTTTTTTATCAATAGTTTGAAAAAATGGTCCCACACCGGACTCTTATGTGAAGCTGACACTTCATGGAGAAGTGACACTCCTGCAGCGCGCTCGCATACACGGTGAAATCTCCCAAAAAAAACGGCATAACCCACTGATTTTCGGATTTCTATTCTATTTTTAAAGTCAACTTGAGCGCAAGTGGAAAACCGGTCATTCGGTCGACACATTCACATCCCTAATGCTTATAGAGAAAGTAATAAAAACAGCCTACCACACCACAAAGAATGATCAGACCTTCATCTCTTATTTTTTTTTTAAATATTTGAACATGACTTCTGCAGGTGAACTATTCATTAAACCTCCCAAATTCAAGAATAAAAACAACCATCAAACTACTGGACTTTAAAATACTGGCCCACTCTTTCAACATACTTTCAGTTGTAGGCTTCTAATTCAATATGTTTGCCTGGTTTTATATTATGTGTATGAGCAATATCAACATTTCATATAATTAACTAAAAGAAAAATAACCAAATCTAAAGGGAATATCTATACTGTTACAGTATAGATATTCCCTTTAGATCTGGTTATTTTTCTTTATTTTTCTAATACAGGTATTATAATTATTGACACTAAATTATGAATAAAAAAAAAGTGTGTGCAGGGCCAGTGAAAATATACAAGGGGCCAGTAAAACTCGGATCCACTGGCCCGGCGGGCCAGTAGGAAAAAAAAGTTATGTTGAACCCTGTTAACACATATAACTTATCAGCCAATCACATGGCAGAAATTCAATGCATTTAGGCATGTAGACCTGGACGGGACAACTTATTGAAGTTAAGACCGAGCAACAGAATGGGGGAAAAAGGGGGTTTAAGTGACTTGGAACATAGCAATGTTGAGGGTGCCAGAAGGGCTGGTCTGAGTATTTCAGAAACTGCTGATCTACTGGGATTTTCAGTCCAAACCATCTCTAGGGTTTACAGAGAATAGCCCGAAAAAGAAATAATACCCAGTGATCCGCATTTGTGTGGACGTAAATTCCTTGTTGAAGTCAGAGGTCAGTGGAGGATGGGCATACTGGTTTGAGATGATAGAAAGGCAACAGTAACTCAAATAACCACTCGTTACAACCAGGGTATGCAGAATACCATCTCTGAACGCAAAACACGACCAACCTTGAAGCAGATGGGCTACAGCAACAGAAGACCCCACCGGGTACCCCTCCTGTCAGCTAAAAACAGGAAACTGAGGCTACAAATCTCAAAGGATCACCACTATTGGACAATAGAAGATTGAAAAATCATGCCTGGTCTGATGAGTCTCGATTTCAATTGTGACATTCAGGTGGCAGGTTCAGAATTTGGCGTAAACAACATAAAAGTATGGATTACGTTAGATATGTAAACACCGTCAGACAGGAAATCTGACAGTGGTGATAGGCCAATGACTGTAAAAAAAAACAAAAGCTGGGAAGTTGTGTCAAAGCTTAGCTCAATAGCTTAGTATATGTTGGATACATACATGTCATTTAATTTGCCTAAACATAGGGTTTGTATTTTTTCAACATTGCACCCTGTTTTGTCCCACTTCTCAAGAATCACTGATATATATACTAGGGCTGTCAAACGATTAAAATTTTTAATCAGATTAATCACAGGACTCTGTGGATTAATCACGATTAATTTTACCATTCGAAATATGCCCGAAAAATTCGAATTTTCTCTGTATATTGTTGTATGAACGGATAAGATAAATGACAGAAGGTGGATATGTACATTTAAAATTAGTATGTTTATTAATTGAAAATCCAAATGATGGTTTTAATAGCCTACTGAAAGTAAATTTAAATCAAACTAAAATATATAGGCCTACCTACCAAACCATAATTCAATTGGTCTAAACCCTATTGAGAACCTGTGGGCCCTGCTTAAATGGGATATTTACAGTGAAGGAAATCAGTACACCTCTCGGAACAGTGTCTGGGAGGCTGTGGTTGCTGCTGCACAAAAAGTTGATCGTCAACAGATCAAGAAACTGACAGACTCCATGAATGGAAGGCTTGTGACAGTTATTGAAAAGAAGGGTGGCTATATTGGTCACTGATTTTTTTTTTTTTTTTTGACATGTCGGAAATTTTTATTTGTAAAATTTTAGTTGTTTTATTATTCTTACTTTAACAGATGAAAATAAACAAGTGAGATGGGAACATTTTAGTTTTTTTATTTAGTTTATCTAATAGTTGCCTAATAATAGCAAAACGTATATCTTCTCGTAAGAAAGACAAAACCTCACTTTTACTTTCGTAAACATTCAGGTTTAGGTTCATTAACATTTTGGATTGACCGAGAGAACTGTAGTTGTTCAATAATAAAATTAATCCTCAAAAATACAACTTGCCTAATAATTGTGCACACAGTGTATATCTATGCCCCCGACACAGACGTGACCGTTAGTAGTTTAAGACCTTAAAACACGGCATGGGCTAACGTGCTGCTATGTTTGGCTGCGCGCAGCTACTGATCCTGGGTCAGCCACAACTATAGACCCCTTACCAGTCTACGTCACACAGCGTCACTCCCCTCTCTACTGCGCGTGTCCGTTGCAGAAAGAGACAAGAGCGACACGAGCCACAATCATGTCTTGTTGTGCTGTTGGATGCACAAACCGTTTATTTTTAGTTTGAATGGTGATAAAGCTAGTAAATGCCCAAATGCACCGCTGTATAATTACATAGGCTAAATGAGTTGTGAAATGTTTACAATAAGGACAGTGACCGGAGACGAGGCTATAGCAATGGAAAGCAATGGAGGCTTATTTACAATGACCCACGTTATACATCTCCGTCCTCTTCCCTTGTGTTTGACTCTATGGTTTGACTAGGCAGTAGGGGTTTGTACGTGTACACGTGTAGCCGGTAAGTAGGCTAAATCATACCATTTAGGAAAAATCAATAAACGAAAACCGAGTGGGGTCGACATGTGCTAGCCTACTGTAGGCTACTAAAGCAGATAACACAACACATTATTGTGTTTGGTTATAATATTTATTCATTTAACTATTTAACTGCTCCACCATAAGTTTCACTTTCCTTTTCATCTCCGTCTCAAACAGCTGGTCTGATAAGCTGGTCGGCTCGTGAGCCCAACGGCCCCGAAAGCAGGAGTCAGTCTAAAAACAGATGATCACGGCTAGTTATGATCACTTTTAAATCAAAAAGCTAAATTATGAAATAAAGGCATCTCTGCCTCTCTCTGTCTATCTGTCTGCCGGTCTTTACTGTCACTCTCCAACAGCAGTCCGGCCACTGAAGTCGTCGGGGCCATTTCTTCTCATCATTTATCTACTCAACTGCCAGCAACGCGCATGGGTCATTAAGACGTATCTCGTTCAATAGTGTTAATGTTTCCGCATAACCAATGTTATCACTCGCTGATAAACTGTTTTTAGTAAGCTGACAACATCGCTATTTAACACCATGGCCCTATAAAGAAACACCGCAACTGCAATATAACCAAACGGGTAACCATGGCAACCAGCCAAACAATTTTTCTTTCTGCAAACATGCAGCGCGCGCATCCGCCGTGTTGATAACGGTAAGGGGTCTATAAAGTGACTGTAGGACAGAGCCGGTGGGATGTACGGGGCGGATCATTCTGCACATGCGTTAAAAAAATTAACGCCGTTAATTCCAGAAATTAATCACCCTGCGTTAACGCGATAATTTTGACAGCCCTAATATATACAAAAGAAAATCAAATGAAAAATAAGAGCACAAGCCAAGGTTGAACTTTAAAATAATGAAGTTCAAGAAAGGATGAGGTTCTTACTTTCTTTCGCTCTGCAACTCGTCTTTTCTGTTCTTCACCTCGTAATACTTTTTGTCCAGTTCTTCAACACGGGTCTTGACCTCATTTAGATCTTGATCGAGTTTCTAAAAGAAAAATGTTTGAAAATGTGTTGCAGCACTTATCTGCCAAAAGGTGAGCAGTTCTTTAAAAAAATTATAAAGTCTTTACAATTCCACCAGAGACAATATCAATTGACATGAGTTAATTATAAAGATTAAAAAACACAATAGCAACCTGGTGTACAGTAAGTTGTCAAAATATCTGAATATTTGAGCACTTTGGAAATATTTTTACACCAAAAGAAAAATGACAACACATTACAAAAAAAGTATAATGACCATAATATTGTGGTTATAATATTGGCAGAAGCATTTTCATCCTTTTAACTGGAGAAATAGCAGTATGTCAGCTTTAAGTTGTCTTACATTGTACTGCTCGAGGTTCTTCTCCTTGCTGGTCTCTGTGTCCTCCAGGTCTTTGTGGATGGCTGTGATCTGCCTCTTTTTATCATTGATGGCCTGGTCCAGAGATTTGAGCTCCTTCTTAATCCACTTGTCCCTCTCCTCTTTGGAGGTGAACTGGCTGCCACGGCCCTGCTTGGCGTACAAGTCTGTCCTCTCCTGTGTGGCCTGAGCCAGTCTGGAAGTAATCACAAAACAGAGAGTTTCAACATTTTAAATTTAAAAAGACACATTTACACAGGAAGCCAATCAATGGAGCTGACTTAAAGCTATAGTGTGTAACTTCTGTTGCCACCATGACAAATTCTAAGTAATTACAACAACACTACTGGCGCATCTACATGAGGTAAGCCTTCTATGATTGTGCATTGGATTTTATTCCTGCTTCCTGTCCAGGTTTTTTCTTAGCAGTAGAATCAACAAGTGAAACAACAGGCGCTTCTTGGGATTTTTCTGAGCTTCTGCGCCAGTGTCAGGGGGTGAGACGACCAGTTTGTAAACCCTGCCATACTGAGAAATACAGATAGTTTTGTGGAGCTGATATGGACTTTGTTTCAATTAATTTGGTAATGGCTTGAATGTAACCGACGTTCATTTATATGAAAAAGTTACGCACTATAGCTTCAATTCTCTTCATTTTCCAACAAATTGTACATGTAAACATTGGCACAGCTAACAACCTTGTCAGCCCTGGTTTCGATCCATTTGGGACCTTCAGAGAACATTAAGAAAGGGAAGGACTGTCCAAAGGTTTACAGCACATCTGCATTAACTACACATTTTTCATGGGCATCCAAATCTTGATCTCTCACTTTGAAAATGTATTAAAATTTTTATGATTGACGCATGGAGTAACTTCTGGTCACCAGCTGCTCAAGGGGCTTTGGCTCAGAATGAGTCATTCTTGGAGCGACTGTGTCTCAGGTGGTAGAGCAGGTTGGTGATCGAATGATCGAAGGGTTGGCGGTTTGATCCCCACCCTGTCACTTGTGTCATGGTTGTTGTGTCCTTGGGCAAGACACTTCACCCACCTTGCCTCGTGTGAATGTTGATAGTAAGCCTGCTATCAGTGTATGAATGCGTGTGTGAATGGTTACATGGGAATGGGAACAGGTTTCCCTTGCAAAAGAGTCTCCGGTCTCAGTGGCCCTCATTTATCAATTTTGCGTGGAAACTGGTGCAGATTCTGGCGCAAATACCTCCCTACGCCAGGTATCGCGTGGGATTTATCAAACAGGCGTATCTCGCCAATCTCAGCGTACGCCAGGCCATTATTGATAAATGCGGCGGATGAAAACTAGCGTATCACGCCCCTATATTTTCTCAGTTTAGAGGCCTCGCCCAGAGGTTTTACGACATGGATATGCGCAATACGGCACTTCCCTGAAGTAGAAATTGACAGAATAACAGCGAAAGTAGAAAAAAAAGAGTTTCATTTCGGAGCATTAGCCTACAAGCAGCATCAAAGAACGACAGAAGGCAGCAGTTAGGAAGGAAATAACTGCTGCGGTCAACAGCGTTGGTGACTCAAAATCGCCACTAAAAAAAGCGTGTTGCTGTTCTGAAATGCAACCAACTGGGGGTGCGGGGCTGCGGGCATAATATAAGTGGTGGAGGAGAAAAAGACGCACCAACTGTCCGATAATGGTCCCCATAAAATAAATACACGTCTGCAGAGATTTGAATGATTAGAATGTATTGGCCCTTTTAGATAGCACTATTCAAAAGGGTTTTAAAAACTAAAAATAACACATTTAGCGTTTTACTGTATGACAGCATGCGCTTGGCACGAGTGGTCAGCCCGGCCGTCAGCTGCACAAGCCGACCCGGCAGCGATCAGCTGTGAGAGCGCCCACCGTCCTGCTCCACCAGCAGATAGGAACAACGTGCCGGTTAACGGTGGAAATAAATCGCTCGCTTTAGCATTAATGACACATTAAAAGAGGAACTAACATCTACAAAGTGCGTCAAATAAATAAAATGTTAAGCTGAATGTTGTGCCGTGTATTTTTTTGTATCATAAAGAGCAGTGTATGTCTACTACATATTTAATACTTAGGCTAACATTTTGAATGAATGCAGCCCCCGTGCCTCAGTGTCCCCCCAGCTGCTCCAAGACGGAGACAACTGCCCTTACGCAGTCCCATGCAGCCCTCCTAAGTGGCCGGTGTGCGCACTATTGAATCAGCTCTCCTACTCAGTTGCACACCATAAGCTGCTCATTTTTAAGTGATTAATTTCTTTATTTCGGTCTGAGCAAACACTGCATTTGTATTATCTTCTAATAATTGTCCAACAGAGTCATCGGCTACCCGGCACAGCCTGCACTGCGAGTCCAAGCTGTTTTCAAATTTGCGTACACGAGCTGAGAGCTGGCGTGGGATTTGAGCGTACCCTACGCTCACGTCCATATTGATAAATGCCGAGATTTGCGTGGAAATGTACGTACACCCATTTTTCTGGTCTACGCAAGATTGATAAATGAGGGCCAATGGGATTTACCCGTTTAAATAAAAGGTTAAAAAATGTCTACCTTGATATACCCCGCTCCTCTTTTTCCTTCACCATGTTGAACTTGGGTTCAGTCTCCTGCAGCTCTTTTTGCTTCTCCTCGATTTTCTCCAGCAGCTTCTGGCGTTCCTTTAGCAGGCGTTTCTGAAAGAGCACCAATGGGCATTTCACTACAAATTGTAAAAAATATAATGCAAATATAAAACTTACAGATGAGGAGTTGTGAGAGAAAGAAGATGGAACGATGATGTTAAGAAGTACTATAGCTATATTTATTTTCATATCCTATTCCACAACAGCTAAGTTTAAACATTTGGAGAAGTTTGAGCTTATGGACGATTGCTACAGATCATTCTAAAACAAAATGACTGAAAAAAAGTTTTTAAAATTTGTTCCTATTTTGTTCAGATCCCATACGAATAGTGGGTTTGACACGTAATAACTATACACAAATACAGTACTCAGGGATGACCATTTAGAATTTTTTCTTTAACCGGTTACCAACAAGAATTAATGGTTATTAACCGGTTAACCGTTAAGATTTAATGTAGCCTATTTATAGTGAAATACATGAAGCATTATAGCAGGGCTCCCGACCTTTTTTGTTCCAAGGACCGGCATATTAATTTAAAAACAAGTCAGGGACCAGTAGCCAATCTACACTCAACAAAAATATAAACGCAACACTTTTGTTTTTGCTCCCATTTTTCATGAGATGGACTTAAAGATCTAAAATTCATTCCAGATACACAATTGTACCATTTCTCTCAAACATTGTTCACAAATCTGTCTAAATGTGTGATAGTGAGCACTTCTGCTTTGCTGAGATAATCCATCCCACCTCACAGGTGTGCCACATCAAGATGCTGATCTGACATCATGATTAGTGCACAGGTGTGCCTTAGACTGTCCACAATAAAAGGCCACTCTGAAATGTGCATTTTTATAAAGTTGAGCGTAGCCTACACTAATTATTTTATTCTTTGCCGACAGTTCGCATTCTTACCTCCGGTTTAGCGGTATCAAAATAAATCCGGATTTGAGAGAAATTAAGATGATTTTTTTTTATTACCGTTTAACCTTTAGTATTAACCGGTTAAAGATCTTCTAAACAGTTAACAGGTTAACCATGGACATCTCTAACAGTACTCGATGCTTTTCACTACCAAATGTTGGGAAAAAAAATCCTAATATAATCTGACTATCTATGGTGCAGAATAGATATCTATTCAGAAAATAAAAGCATCGTCTGGAACTGGAGGTTCACTTGAGTACTGCTTTGGAGTCAATGGCAAAATCTGTGAACCCAGTGTAGATTTCTTTTTTTATTAGTATAGCATGTACTTACTTTATTATTATTGTATAAAAATACATATATGAATAAGCAAACACTGTAATTTATAACAATAAATTCCCAGTTCTCATCTTGAAAACTGATGCTGCTTGTATTAAAAGACTGGAGATACTACAGGGAAAATAAACAAAAAGGTAAAAATATAAAAATAGGACGCACTAGGTAAAAATTCTTAAATCTTAAATGCTTGTCTTCAAACTGCATTATCAAGTCTTAATTGGTAGCTTAGACCTGAATCCCCTCCGACAGCCGACCTGCCTGGTTGACTACTGATTTTGACAGATTTTTCTGTGTGGGTGGTGATGGTGGGTTGTCATCCCACAGGTGTCTATGAAAACCTCTACTTTCTCCCTTGTGTGTCTGTCATCTCCAATCAGAACCCTCTGCAACTAGTGACGCAGTCCTGCTCCCCTGGCTTCACATTTTGCTCCAATAAATGTTGGCCGATGCGATGCCAGCCGTAGCCAGGTGGGTTTAATCCAACCAACAGGCAAGCATGCTGCCTGGGAGCCATCACAGGGCTGTACGCTTATTTTATTAGGTGGTAGCACTGGTGCTAGCAAGCAAAAAAATTCAGTAGCACATTTTTTTTTTGTAGCACAAAAAGTAGGATCGAAAACTTGCATAACCTTAACCCTTGCATTTCGCTCTAATTACCTTTGAGCATGTTATCTTGGTCTCATCTGAGATTATCAATCAATATTATATCCTATTCTGCAGTAATAATTGTAGAAAAATGAATAAGGGTGCAATTATTGCAATTTAGACAAAAGATTTAACCTGCCAATAGCAAATTTAGCTGATTCTGAATTATTTCCATTATTTTATATTTAATAATAACAATAATTTGATTATAACATTCCCTTTTAATTAAAACCAAACTTTAAACCATTGGACATAGCCTATGAACTAGTATACACATTTGTACAATTTAGGATAAATTTAATAGGTTGTTGTGAATTTTTTCAGCTGAAGGACCAGTTGCCTTTCAAGCTAGAGCACTGTGGGGCTGTGAGTGCTAACTTCCTGTTCTTATCTGCTTCAAAATAAAAGTGAACTCACGTTTGGCTATTAACATGCTTTTAATGTGAAGGCGCATAGGAAATGGTATGTTTGCACACGCAGTAACTTAACTGCGTTTAATGTAAAACAAAAAGAGCTGTGTCCTTCCGTTTTTTAACGTTGGTGAAGTTTATTCAACGCTAGAATCGCCGCACGAGCATAGATCCTGACCACACATCTTTCACCAGCCTAAGTGGCGGGTGGACTCAACTACTTACTCGCCTAAGAATACATTTACCCGATTTTTGGAGAGTGTTAATGTAGAGCCTTCTAAGCAGTGGTGTGCATCACTCCTTTCTTTGTGTCTAAATGAGATAGTATCTCCTCATTAGCAACTTGTCGCACTAGTACGAGTAGACTTGTATTCATCATCGCACGTGATCAAATTTAATAGCAAATGTGATCAAAACTGTCGCACTGTACAGCCCTGCATCACGCTTCACACACAGACTGAGCCAATAAAGCCATTCTGTAATATGACCATCTTCACACAGAACGTGCACACAAACACACACTGAACACAAGGCCATACGGAGAACAGTGGATGCCAGCTCTGTACACACAAACTCATGGACCGCTGGGAGCAATGAATAGTGGAGCTGGTGGCATAGTCTGATACACAGGATGCTGCTTCCTCTGTTCCATCCTACTGTTGGACCAGTAAACTGTCTACTGAAAGATTCAATTCAGCCAAACATGTTGTTTTTGTTGGGAATGTGTCTTACTACTGTCAGAAATAAGAAACTATTCCAATACATTCACTTTGTTCTCTGATTATCCCTACTCTTATTTATTCAAAAACATTTTATAAACTGCATAAATGATATATAAAAAATATATATTAGGGCTGTCAAATTAACGCTTTAATTTCAATTAATTAATCACAGAAAAATTACCGCGATTAAAAAAAATTAACGCAGATTAATCGCACTTCTATAATGCCCTTTGACCCGGTGCAAAAGTGGTGCGAAGCTGCACCTGTAGCCTGCCGGCCCGGGCGCGCGGGTAAAAGGGAGAAAAGTAAAGAGAGAAGCAGGGGAAATAGGGGCCAAGGGCTCTATGGACGGTTTATGGGATGCTTCGGGCAAATAAGCATGAAGGTAGGAAGACATCTTACTTTATTCTCCGCATTGTCTGTGCATTATTGATTTAGTGGGTGCAACAATGTAGCCTAGGTTCAAAACAGTACAATCTTCCTCCGTGTGTCTCAATTTTGTTTGCTAGCCGTCTCGCATAAACGGACAACCGCCCCGTGTGTGTGTGTCAATATTTTTGCCTATGAGTACGAAAATGCTGAATGAATCTGCATAGGCATTCATCGGTGGCAGTGCAGCGCTGTCTGTTGTGGGAGATGGAAAGTCGTCATTTAGTCTGCTTGTTTTTTTTGAGAAAATTCAGCGCTAGTTCATGTATAAAGCTGGCTGAGGGGGAGGAGACAGAAGTTACAAGAGACGGAGAGCAAGAGTGAGAGAGAGAGAAACAAACTGTAGTAGGCTATACAGCTGTTTATAAACTGGTATAAAAGTGTCATTAAAGTATGCGATTAATTTTGATTAATTAATCACAGAGCCTGTAATTAATTACATTAATTTGTTTAATCGCTTGACAGCCCTAATATATATATAAAAAAATAATTAAATTGAAGAGGAAAGCAACTTTGCACAAGTAGCCCTCTTTCCAACTGGTAACAGGAATGAGTATAGTGGGTGACGTGACGGCACAGGGAGGGGGGAGAGGGAGTGTTGTTGTGCACAGTGACGCAGACGGGAGGCTTCCGTACCCTCTGTTCACTGTTGCCTGCCAGCTCGTCCTGCAGGTCCTTGGCCTTCAGCTCCAGCTTGGTCCGCTGCTTGATCTGCTCCTGGCGCTCAGACGAGAGCTGCTCTTTCTCCTCTTTCATGGCCGAGATCTTGGACTTCAGCTCTCGAACGACGCGCTCCGTCTCCTATAGAAAGGCAGCCAAAAATGAAGAAACAAAAGTTTGACATCCTCTCGAGCGATTATTTTATTTTCTTCAATTTTTATTAACAATTTTGTTCAAAATGGAAATTAATTATGAATGCAATTATTTGTAAAATATTATCTTGCGTTCTCATTAAATAAGCGGTGAGAGAGATATTCAGAAGTAGTTTCTGTATTCTATTTCTGTGTGTCAAAGGTCTTAGAAATGTGCCGACTACAGTTTGGTGACATCATCCATCATCTCTCAGTCCTTACTATCACCATTCCATCATCACTGTGTAGCACACTATAATTCTTTTATTTAAAAAAATTTGAGATATCTGGGCTTTAAAAAAATAATGTTGAATAAATGTTGTGACTTTTTAGAAATAATGTTGAGGGGTAATTCCAATATTTTTCTTCACCCATCACTAATACCATATTTTTATTTGATGTTGCAAGATTTTACCTCTGCTTTGTCTCTGGCATCTTGTTGAGCATCGCGCAGATGTCTGGATTTATCTCCACAGGTCTCTCTCTTTGAGGAAAGCTGGGGAAAAAAAACAGGCAAAACACAAAAGTCATGTTATTGAAGCTGGATACAACATTGGTGCACAGGCCATAGTAAGTCAATTGTAGCATTTGTATTTAAAACAAGGAACACTTTTTCCTACCAGTTTACCTTCAAATTGCTGGATACCTGGCTTCAAAATGACATTTAACTTGGTATAGCCCATTTAAGTTATATATCCTGTAATACACTTTGCATGTGTCATATCAATAATGATGGCTTTCAGTATATAATACCTCGTTTCCACTGAGTAGAGCGGGTCGGGTCGGAGCGGCTCAGAGCGGGACAGCTCGCTTTTAAGAAAATCTGTGTTGTTTCCACCGCCGACCCTACCCTTACTGGTAGGGAGGGGTTTAGGCTGGACTGCGATAGCCGCCGCCAGAATATGGGTCAAACTATCGGGCTGTGGAAGAACTGTGGTCAAGCCAGCGGTCTCTCGTTTTTGCTTGTTCAAACCAGCCGCTTCTTTATTTATTCCCCCTGTGTTGTTAGCGTATTACGCCGGTAAATGCACAGAGCTCGGTGCAAGCCGACAGAGACAGTGAGCGACCAGTGCTGGCTGCGGCAGCTACGTGACATCGTAGCAGTGAGACACAGTGTACAGACCTGCAAACTCATAGGAGGTGAAAAAGGTGACAAACACCCGACCCTTCTTCTAGGGGGGGGGGGTCCAAATGTCCAAATGATTGACTCCTTCATGTCAAAGAACAAGCTGATAGCTTGACTCACGTTCAAAGTTTTCTTCAATATGACTAAAACATTCTCAGTAGTCTATCTTCAAACCTCTCAGTACCTCTCAATCTTCCTCTCGTGTCTGTCAATTTTGTTAGCTAGCAGCCTTGTCTCTCTCTCGCATAGAGAGACTCCCGCACAGCTCCCGCCCCCTGTCACTCTTCTTCTTCGTCTCTTTTGGTGTAGCTTCGTATCACTCCGCCAACCCCTGCCCCTCCTCCTCTCCTCCCTGGTAAAAGCAGCCTGTTGAGTAGGAACTAGTTTCCGGCATAATTTTCTGATCGTAAAATGACAAAATAATGGCCGCGCGACCATCGAATTCTCATACTTTTGAGTCCGCGAAAATAAAATAGATATGTATCAACTTCAAACCATTATATCTCTGGTTATACTGGGTCAATTTAAATGAAACAAAGACTGGCATATACAGTATCTCACAAAAGTGAGTACACCCCTAACATTTCTTCAAATATTTCATTATATCTTTCCATGCGACAACACTGAATAAATGACACTTTGATACAATGTAAAGCAGTCAGTGTACAGCTTGTATAACAGTGTAAATTTACTGTCCCCTCAAAATAACTCGACACACAGCCATTAATGTCTAAACTGTTGGCAACAAAAGTGAGTACACCCCTAAGAAAAAATTTCCAAATTGGGCCCAAAGTGTCAATATTTTGTTTTGCCATCATTATTTTCTATCACTGCCTTAACCCTCTTGGGCATGTAGTTCACTAGAGCTTCACAGGTTGCAACTGGAACCCTCTTCTACCCATTCATGACGACATCAAGGAGCTGGTGGATATTAGAGTCCTTGCGCTCCTCCATCTCCCGTTTGAGGATGCCCCAAAGATGCTCAATAGGGTTTAAGACTGGAGACATGCTTGGCCAGTCCATAACCTTTACCCTCAGCTTCTTTAGCAAGCCAGTGGTCGTTCGGAGGTGTGTTTGGGGTCGTTATCATGTTGCAGTACTGCCCTGCGGCCCAGTTTATGAAGGGAGGGGATCATGCTCTGCTTCAGTATGTCACAGTACATGTTAGAATTCAATGAACTGTAGATCCCCAGTGCTGGCAGCACTCATGCAGCCCCAGACCATGACACTCCAACCACCATGCTTGACTCTAGGCAAGACACACTTGTCTTTGTACTCCTCACCTGGTAGCCGCTCCACACTCTTAACACCATCTGACCCAAATAAATGTATTTTGGTCTCATCAGACCACAGGACATGGTTGCAGTAATCCATGTCCGTAGTCTGTTTGTCTTCAGCAAACTTTTTGTGGGGTTTCTTGTGCATCATCTTTAGAATAGGCTTCCTTCTGGGATGACAGCCATGCAGACCAGTATGATGCAGAGTGCGGCGTATGGTCTGAGCACTGACAGGTTGACCCCCCACCCCTTCAAGCCCTTCAGCAATGCTGGCAGCACTCATACGTCTATTTTCCAAAGCCAACTTCTGTGTACGACGCTGACCACGTGCACTCAACCTTCGTAAACTGGGCCGCAGGGTGGTATTGCAACATGATAACGACCCCAAACACACCTCCAAGACGACCAGTGGCTTGCTAAAAAAGCTGAGGGTAAAGGTTATGGCCTGGCCAAGCATGTCTCCAGACCTAAACCCTATTGAGCATCTTTGGGGCATCCTCAAACAGAAGGTGGAGGAGCGCAAGGTCTTTAATATCCACCAGCTCTGTGATGCTGTCATAAATGGGTGGAAGAGGGTTCCAGTTGCAACCTGTGAAGCTCTAGTGAACTACATGCCCAAGAGGGTTAAGGCAGTGCTGGAAAATAATGGTGGCCACACAAAATATTTACACTTTGGGCCCGATTTGTAAATTTTTTCTAAGGGGTGTACTCACTTTTGTTGCCAGCAGTTTAGACATTAATGGCTGTGTGTCGAGTTATTTTGAGGGGACAGTAAATTTACACTGTTATACAAGCTGTACACTGACTACTTTACATTGTATCAAAGTGTCATTTCTTCAGTGTTGTCCCATGGAAAGATATAAAGAAAAATGTGAAGAAATGTGAGGGGTGTACTCACTTTTGTGAGATACTGTAGCTTTAAGCCAGTACTTTCGACACACACCGTCGGCGAAGTTGTCCCCGCCTTAGTTTATATGCTGCATCGGATCGAACGTGATCACGTGATCAGCACGTCAAATGACGCAATGCTGCGTGACCAGAGTTCCAAGGGTTAAGTCACCTTCACACAAAGCCTCCGCCCGACGGCCCGAGCAAGGCAAAGTCGATTGCTGTGACAGTGAAAATTCCCGGGAGACCTCGCCAGTGTGAGCGAGTGAGCCGCCGCTCAGAAAAAACTCTGTGGTTTGATGGATAAAATGATAGTCGGGAATATCCTGCCCGTTAACGCTGCCGCTACCACCCCCCCACCCAAAAACAAAAACTCTTCGGATCTATACGATTCACGTGGGTCATATATTTTGATTCAAAACGGCGAATATCGCCGGAAAGCGACGAGTTTGCAGGTACGAGTGTAGCCGACTTTAATTTAATGACGAGGAAAAACACCAAACAATAAACAGTGCTGTGCTCACATTTTTTGCTTCACTCTTGCCGAGGTGACTACACACAGCAGAAATGATTAGCCCCTTTTACACAGAGATTGCGGCATATTGACGGAACAACATCACTCCAATATGCCGGCTTTGCTTGCTTCTGTGTTATTTACACAGAACCAAGCAACGCCAGCCTGCTGGCGCATCAGTAGTCCCTTTTACACAGCGCTCCGGAATGAAAGAGGTGCTTGTAAACAGCGTCAGGTGTGACGTAAACATTTAGCGCCGCGCCGGTCAGCTGCTTTACAACAACAACAATGGCCGGTGAATTGAGAGCAGAAGTGCTGGAGCTTGCAGTAAGAGGGCCGTATTTTACTGTCCCCACGATGTGCCAGTTGATCTCGCTACGCGCTGAGTCCAACATCACTGGGACAGTTAACCAAACTGACTAAATCAATCCGACCGCTTCACCTCTGTGTGTGTGTGTGTGTGTGTGACAGGTTGGTTGTGAGCGAGTCTCTTTGTGAGGGCAGCGATCTGCCAATCAGACATACACACACATACACACAGTGTGTGAAGTCACGTTACTGTAGACAGAAATAAAGTGTGGATATACGCTCAGTAAGGATAATAATAGCGGCGGCGGAATGTGTTAGCAAAACAGTAGCTGTGGCTAACAGCTGAGCCCGAGCCTTCAGTCAGCTGAAGCAGACAGTCTAGCGGGGCGAGCAGACTATTCCCCCGTTACTAGGTCGACCTTCAAGCTGAACAAGAGCCCTCCGCTGCGCGTCGGGCTCCTGCTTCAGCTTGTCGGTCTTTATTTCTAGCAAGTGACCCGTTCGCTATACTTTATCCCTTACTTAGCCTAGCCTAGCTTTCCATTGTACAACTTCTCCTGGGCAGAAATAGACTCATACACTCTGCAAAATGAAGCGCGGGGGTTTGGATTGAGCAACGGACCTTATGATCAGCTAGATTATACACCGTTCCTTTTATTTGGTGATTTTTACGGGACATCAGGCCGCCGTGGTTAATGTTAAACACACGTCCTTCAACTGCTAACATGGTCGCATGTTTAGAACGTAGACTATGGAACGTCAAACGCCCCCCTGTTCCGCAACAACAAGCTGGAGCATTTAAACAGAGAGGCGGAACTGATCGTGTCGGGAATCTTACTACCCCCCGAGGTAGTAAAATTCCCGGAACGATCACTCGCACCTTTCTTCCCTCGTTCCGCAACTGTCGCATTTACACAGCTGGGGGGAGGGCCGAAAGGCCGGCATATTCCTGGCTTTCACTGGCTGTGTAAAAGGGGCTATTATTTCGACCAATCAACGGACGGCAGTGTGTAGCTTCAACTTTTCGGCACCCTTTCAGGCGGCTGGTACCCCAACGGAGGAGTACCGAAAATAGGAGCAACTTAGAGCGGTTAGGCTCGCTTATATCCATACCCTACCCAACTTTGGGCAAATGGAAAGCCAAAATACCCGGACCAAACCACTCCGACCGGCTCTACTCGGTGGAAACAAGGCATTACTCTGGATACAGTATGTTTTTTTTCCATTTCTTGAGTGTGTTACCTCATCCAGTTTTGCGCGGGTTTCATTCAGCTCCTGGTTATAGATGGTGTACTCCAGGGCTCTTCTCATCTTGTCCCACTTCTGGTACTGAGCCAGCTCCTCCTTCTCATCCTCCAAGGTGTGCAGACGCTCCTCAATGTACTTCAGCAGTTCATTGATCTTCTCTCGCTTCCCCTCTGGAGAACACAAACACATGAGGTTGTTAAAAAAAAACAGCTGCAACAACTGTTTGGGACAGAATCCCTTAAACATGAACAGAAAAAAGTAGAACAAAGATTTTTCATGGCAGTGTGAAACAATGTGTTAAGAAGCCTTTACCTGTCTCCTTCATGAGCGAAATGCTCTCCTCTTTGCGCTCATCATAAACCCTTGTCCCTGCCACCTCTCTCAGCAGCTTCAGACGCTGGGAGTCAGGCGCTGTGGCCATTTGATTGATCTGCAAGAAACATTCAAATATATAGCTGTTGTTGTAGTAATTTAAAAATATATTTATAGTTCATTTCTGATTTAACAAATTAACATTAATCCAGTTAAGTACAGTAAGCACTCAGCCCTTCTTAAATATTGCAATTCATTACAAAAGACGGATAAATGATATAAATAATGTGTGTTAAAGCAAGCTAGAGGTACTAGTAGGCACCCACTCCTTTCTCACCTTTCCCTGTTTGACGATGTAGTAGGGGTTACTGCGGGAGAAGCCGGCACTCTCCAGAAGGTTCATGACATCATTCTTACTGCAAACAATCACAGACACAACATCAAACAAGTGACACAGTCGGTGAATCTCAATTCAGGGGTTGCGGTCTACGAAGGCTGCATTTGAAGACCGATTGCGTAATAGCGGCACGCAAAGGCTTGTTTCATTTGCAAGGCTCCTCATATGCGGCCGAGAAATGCAGCCTTCGTTTCACGGTTTTGAAGGCTGTAACAGATGGATCCTTCGCGGCCCAACATATCCCACGATTCATTGCGTTTTTTTCAGAGATGGCATAAAATAAAATAAAAAATAACAAAACAGCAACGTGTTGCTCCATCTTTTTAACTTTTATCTTCCTTTCTTTTTTTTCTTTTTGTCTGGTAGGCAACTTCTTTTTCTTTTTTCATCCGTTGACAAAGCTGTCTCCGTTGGCAGCAATCAGGGTTGCTAGGCAGCACAGGAGCGGCGAGTCGTCACGCAAACCGGAAATGCTTGTAAACAGAGACCTGCGGAGACCGTCTCGTTTAACAACGCTCGATCGGCCTTCGAATCGGCCTTCACAGGCTATAGCCTTCATAGACCGCGTCCTACTGGTCTCTGGATTGGGATCCAGCGAGGGATTCACAGAGTTGCTGTTTCCTGTGATTGTATGGACAGTCCATTCACAGCAATACTTACGTCACCATCTTCTTGTCTAAGAAGTACTGGTCCTTCTTTGCGCCAATGACACGGCGAAGGGAGACTTCCTCTTTGTCGATCTGGAGAGACAGAGACATTGGTCATTGGCCAAGGGTAGAATCACGCTCCGCAGCAGAACTGGATGGTAATGTCACTGCATTACCGGGCAGCATGATTACAGTTTCACACCCAGTTAAAAGCCATCATTGGGTTTCTAAAGTAAGTGGTGCAGACATCAGGCCTTCATTGTCAACATCATAAACACTGTGTGTACCGGAGGCAGTGTGACTTATAATCACTGGACACAGCAGTCGTCAGAAATTGACAGTTTAATGGAACAATATAATATATAGTGGTAATGTACCACTTCTACTGGTAGTCTAGACTAAGGATGTAGAAAAAGGGGTTCTGAATGTGATGCCATATCTGGTCATTTGCATTTTTTAGGACTCTTGGTACAAATTAAGTTGCAAAATCAGTTTTAACATGGCTATTGACTTTCTTTACTATGGTTAATTTGTGTTGTACACAAATGTGCCAAATCCAATATCAGCGAAACATCAAAGTGGAAATGAAATTTATGAAATAATATGCACATTTCAGTTTACATCCAGACGATATGCCAATACACTAATATAGTACACGTCAAGTGTTAACATTAGAAAGCTTCAAAATAAATAAAAACATTTATTTATCACATACACTTGAAGACAGGTTATTATTATTTGAGAGGCTTACTGAAAGGCTTGAATGCTACCGTGATAGAAAACAGTAAATCAGTGTGTCTGTGATCAAAGTAAATATATGAAATGTTGTTCAACCCTACCGGCAGCCGGTTGTCAGAGTTGTCAAATATAATCTCCACAAAAGCTGAAATGACACGAGGACCAGTTCCCTCCTACAGTGAGTTGGAAGGAAAAACAAATATAACACGTTTACATTTGTTAATTGTCTGTCATGTGAAATATGTTTAAAATTGTGTTTCAACCTCCTTTAATACAAACTTTTAACAATGCAACTCATCCTGTAAAGACGTTTGCAATCCACTAGTTATTATGCAGGTACACAAGCTTTTCTCAGCATGGGCATATGTAACAAGAAAAACAACCACTGCATCAGAGGGACACTTTCAGAATAGTAGCCTGGATTCTGAAGTGTGTCTAACCTTCCACCTTTACTTACATGGAGCAGGGCCAGGCGCTGTTCCGGTCGCAAGTGACTGAACTCATCACTGAGCACAAACTGGATGGCTAAGAAAACAGAGGAGAGCCACAGTTTTAGACAACCAAGAAAATGAATACACATAATGGAAAAGTGCTTTGCCACTGTAGAAACTTACCATAGAAAAAGTTACTTTTCCCTGACCCATTTCTTCCAACTGTGAAAGAAAAAAGAAAAAGCCCAAAATGAAGACATGGCGACATATGTCCACGTTTACCACACTCTGGTACATACATGTTGGTCCGGCAACTTTCTGCAGGCACTGTCATGAACAGTACACCCACAACAATATTATTAAAAGAATAAAGTACAATGAAAAGCATGACGGAAGAGTTGAGGTGAGCACATACTCACCGATGACATTGTGCTTTGGACTAAACGGGTCTACCACAGTTTGGTCCCTGTAACTTCGGAACCCCTGGATGATGACCTGTACGAGAACCCGGAGACCACCGTGAGCACACAGACCAAAACATCGACCTCTTTAGGAGAGCATTTAACGCTCAATATTGAAAAAGCCAGACAAACTTATGTGAAGGGACTTCATCAGCAAAACAGGAACTTTAACTAAATGCAATAATAGTACTACTCCAGACCCTTTACACTCAACCCGCGTAACATCTGTAATAAGCGGCGCAGCATCAAATGTATCCTTAGCGGGACACGGGCAGCAGGGCCTTCACTGTACGACACCCTTTCATTCAAGACGGTAAAGGCTTTTCACGCTTTCTTGAAAAGATGAACCACAAGTTATACAACCACAAAACAACCAACGCTCACATTTACATATGGTGAAAGGGACTGCAGTGTGGTATGGTGCATCATTAATGGAACGCGGCAACTCCGCTAGCATAACGTTAGCTCTGAAGCGTTAGCTTAGCCCCCTGAAAAGGAGGATGGGTTAGCGTGCTAGCTATTCAATTTATAGCCGTATTGAGTGTTTTTTTGACAAGTTCTGCATATCTATTAACTTAAGAATGTGTGCTAGAACTCGGTATCTCGAAAACAACTGGAACCACGTTCAGATAACTTAACTAGCGTTAGGCCGGTGATAACGTTAGTCGGCGGCTTGTACAGTCTGCTGTCGGTAGTTTACCTGTTTGATGTACATGGCTGTCTAAGCAGGGCGTATCCTCGATTGAATTTGGAGATAAGCCCCCCCGCCACTAAACTGGAGAAGCCAGGGATCTAATAACCCAAACTTAATACAATATTATAAATCAATGCATTCACAATTTGTGAAACACTGTGGCAGAGAATAACATGGAAAATGGCGGCGGGGGCGGGATATAATGGACGATACCACTATATGAAGACGGGGTTGTGACAAACATGTTATACTAAATAATGTGTCGTAGTGACTTGAATTTCACCTAAATTGACATTGGACAAAACTCAAACATTTTAGTACAAAAGAAAATATTGAGGCACGTGTGCTTTCTACGTGAACAACAAGTTTGAAACATATATATATATATTCACCTCCCTATTTGTGCAGATGGTACAGTCTAGCTGGCCCTCTTCTAGGCGGCAAACAAGAAAGTCGACAGCACCGATAGAAAGCTGAAGACTTAAATGAACCAATTAGTTATTTGGCGACAGCCTTTTCTTGATAACTCCAAACGTTATGCTTTGATTTACGCTTTGAAAAACACAATGTAAAAAAGTCTCCGATGAGAATTTAAACCAAACGATTTAGCCTGCCTGTGGCAGGTTTTCCAAAGTCTAATGTAGGCTACTTTCGTTTAGGCCTATAGTTAATTGCTTATAACACTGGGTTTTTCTAACATGACCAAGAACCCAAGCATATGCAGTCTGACTGACTGTAAACTGCTTATCTAAATCTGCTTTTAAAGGCCACGCCATTCACTGCAGGTGTCACTGTTGCCCCTCCTGCTGCTTTGATCTGTCCTGTCAGAAAATATAGCCTAGGCCTACTCTTAACTGCAGTCTTACAAGAAGTATTGCATTTTCTTGCTGATTGCTGGTTAAAGGCTGGTAGTAAAAAGTTCAATGTGATCCAGACCCACTATAGGTCATAACTACGAATATGATCATACAATTACTATATGACAACAACTTTATTTTTTGTGGTGAAAACATTTATTAAACACATAACATCCACATTATTGAAAATCAGACAGACTTTATAATTTTCAAATAAATTAAGTTTAAATGCCTGACTGTATTTGTGAATAGGCAAATACATCACAATATCAACCTAAGGCATGTACGTATATTGCAGTTCATCACTGTGCTTTGTTGTTTCATCACAGCAATTCAGAAGACAGAAAAACAGAATACTTTATTAGCTCGACCCTTCTCTGTTTCGTCGCTGCTCTCCACTCCATCTGCTCTGCTGGTTTCAACAACAGGCACACATATAGCATTGATTTTTTATTTTTATTTCAAGTAAGACTACAAGCAGTCAAAGTTAATTTTAAGGCAGTGCAGTTATTGGGCTGAGTTTGAACTGGTGGTGGACTGGGGACTGCAGGCAAGAGGTAGGGAGAGTGAACACAGATGGCTCAAAGTTTTTGGTGTTGAAAGTGGTGGTAAAGTCGTTAGCGAAGAAGGAGGCGGACTCAAGGGCACAGGAGGTGGCCGGCTCAGGTGTGGCGGCATGAGCTGGGGCTGTGGAAAGGACCTCTGACTCAAACTGCAGTAGCTGACCCATGAAACTGAAGTTGGGCGAGACAACGTCCCGGCGTTGCTTGATGATGTCGAAGGCCGCGTCCAGCCGCAGCTGCTGCGTCCTCATGATGTAGGCCATGCAGATGGTAGGTGAGCGTGAGATGCCCGCTTCACAGTGGACCAAGACCTTTCCCCCTGATTGCTTTACGTGATCTGGGAGGAGAGGAAGAGAGGAACAAGACAACGTTAATGATCTGTGTGTGTGTGGTAAGATGGGGGCAACATCATTTTTCATTCGCAGTGATCATCAGCAAAATTGTTGCACAATCAACAGGGAGTTTTAAACAGTGAATAAGACAGGAAATATCACATTTGAACGGTGTAATCACTGACTCTCCCACTCACGTATTAGTTACTTTCACAAACACACACACACACACAGCTGCTTAATATTATATGGCTAATATTATGGCTAAAAAGGAACATTTCTGGGGAAACAGAATGTACACATCCTATTCCAGTATCAGCCAGTCGTGCACCTGTCAGGCTTGTCTGAGTCACAGAGCCCAGCTGTATGAGACTTTGCTTCTCATACCCTATGCTGCGGGGGTGCTGGCTGCTGCTGCTGTTGATCTTATTTAAAGCTGCATGCAGTGCAACCGACACACTTATCTGTATGTTGTAATGCCTACAGAAATCTACTTTCGGTTTTAAATTCTTGGAAACACTGCAAACACCTACACGTCTCCTTCTCTGACCGTCTTGTTAAAGTTTGATCCACTTCAGACATTGAGTTCCACCTACACAAGTATCTCTCTCTTATAAAAACACTGAGGGCCCCTTCGCTCTGAACCGGAGAGACACAGTAGTTTAACAGCCATGATTTCTGCCCGCTCTGATCCTTGATAAACCCGCATGAATGATTCATGAACTTCCCTTCTCGAGTGGAGGGTGCATCCAGGGAGGTGAAAAAAGGAGTGACAGCAGCAGTGGGAGCTTTAATCACCATCCATTGTATTGGCTGGAGATGTCATGACAAGCCTCGGCAACAATCGAGGAGGTCAATTATATTTATTAACTCTTCTCTGAGTGTCCCCGTCAGC
Source organism: Ammodytes marinus (assembly GCF_949987685.1). Lineage (NCBI taxonomy): Eukaryota > Metazoa > Chordata > Actinopteri > Uranoscopiformes > Ammodytidae > Ammodytes > Ammodytes marinus. The sequence continues at coordinate 32,809,187 of NC_137235.1, forward strand.
AGGCTGGTTTCTGTTTGGTGATTGATTTTCATCTGGAGACGAGCTGCAGCTCAGCAAGGATTTGTGCGCCACATACTGTATTTCTAATCACCTGGCACGGCCTTTTCTGAATGGGGCTAAACCTGCCCTTGGAACAACTATGTAATAATAAATGGCTTACACAAAGACCCCCTAAATGTAGGCTTCATCCCCAAACAATGCACAATAGCAGGAGCCACCCAAAACTGGTCAGCCAAGCTGCTCCTGGGTAAGCTTTGCCCTTGTTATGCCTGGCTATAAATAGCCATCAGCACATCGTGTGCATCCTTTGCTGCTGCTATTATCCTCAACCTGTCTTCCTCTGTAACGCATTAGCTTACCTGCTGCCCTCACTGACTCCCACCTGCGAGCAACCAACAACTGTGCTTCCTCATGTGTGTCAGTCAGCTATAGCTTATATCCTCAACCCATACACCATAAACAACTGCGCTTGAGCCTGTGTGTGTGTGTGTGTGTGTGTGTGTGTGTGTGTGTGTGTGTGTGTGTGTGTGTGTGTGTGTGTGTGTGTGTGTGTGTGTGTGTGTGTGTGTGTGTGTGTGTGTGTGCATGCGTAAGCATCAGTCAGCCCCCAACGTCCTCCACCCAGCTATTACTAAACAGAGACAGCTCACAGTTGTCACACTGACTGGCCACACCCGGCAGAGTAAGCCACTGAGATTAGGCCTGGGAGGCCATGACGGCATGGGAGCGTCTTTTTCAAGCTAAGACTAGAGGGGGAGGGTGATCGGAAGGGGACGGTGGGGAAGGGAGCAAATCCTGAATGAAAGCAGATTGACCGGAGACGTTGGTGAGGGGGGATTTAATGCATGCAGGCGATCAAATTAAACAGATTACAGCTGGGTTTTTTATAGCCCTTTATTTGTGAATGGCATCAGGTGAGGTGAGCAATGACAAAGGGGACTTATTTGAAGATGCAAAGATAAACACAGCTATGTACACCTATATAGGTGAATTCCTTACACAGCTTGAGTTGTTTTAGGACTCCCTGGGGTGATGTTGCACTGTAGAAGTTTAAGTAGACCTAGATGTTATTCCAGGAGAAGACTCTATCATGGTGGTGTATTCACTTCCCTCCTTGGCTCCTTTTGGCTGACAGAACTATTTTGATACCAAGTGAATCAGCTTCTTCATAAGGAACCAAAACAGAAACGATCCTCTTGACTTTTTAACCCTCCATATTCAGACACAACCACCTGTCCATCCAAACTATAGTTAAAGCGCTGGGCTGCACCCTAGAAAAGCAAAAGCCAGGCCCGACATTTAGTGCCCTGCAACTCACCGATAAACTCTATGGCCTCCTGAAAGTGGGAGCTGATGTCGGCCATGTGGTTGTCCTCCACCGGGATCCACTTGTAGTCGTAGTGGCCCTTGGCCGGCTTCAGGTCCCTGCGCGACACGTTGAGCAAGGCCGTGATGTGAAGGTCGCTGAGATAGTCCTGTCTGGAGGCGTGGTAGGCACTACCGAGGTAGAGGAAAGGCAGGATCTCTACAGGTTTACCCTGAGAGGGAGAAAAGAGAAAGAGAGAGAGACATGATAAGGATTAGAATGCACAACACAGACAAGACAAAGACAAAACACTGGACCCCAGATCCTAACCCCTGACAAGAAAATACACCCACGGTCCAAGCCACAACAGCCCAACACCTGTCAGTACAGTATAGGCTGTAGGGTAGTACATCATGTGATGTTCCTCTGCAGACAAAGCTCGCATGCGGTTGGATGAATGGAGTCCCCTCTGTAAACCCTCGTCCACTACAGACTCATCATTTCAATTTGGGCAGTGGGGTGATGGAATAAATGTCAAAGGTTTTTCTCATCATTGAGTGGTCTCTACCTTCTTTTTTAAAAAACAACATAGGCCTATGTGATTGCTGGGCAGCATTGAAGGTCACAGAATATCATATTAGCTGAGGAAATGTTTTGATGCTCAGCAAAGTATAACTCCCAAATGTCAGCAGGGCTTTGATGTGTCTGTTTTTATTCTCTTTTCTTTCTTTCTTTTTGATAAGGATAAAAAAATAAAAATAAAGAACTGTGCCAGTGTCCTGTCTGCCTGGGCGTCGATTAGGGAAGTAGGCTACTGTATTGTGAAGGGTGTTTCTGTTTCCATATACCTGATCGTAATCTGGTTTGTGGTGAGAGAGCTTCTCGCTGTGGCTGTTGACTCTTTTCTCGGTTTCAGTTCCGCTCTGGTCGATGGTTTTCACCTCAGTGCAAAGTTCAGGGTGTTGAGAGTGGAAGTCCTCGTATCCTCCTGAGAGATGGAAGGGGAGAAAACCGTCAACACACGCTACAATGAATAGCCCAAACTAAGAATAATTCGACCTCTAGCCCTTCACGAAACACACACACACACACACACACTACACAAATGCATTTATTGTGAAATGGCAGCGTTTATGAAACAGCCTAAGAACCGGATTATAACCTCTGATTATAAGCGCGTAATTAATTACAGGAGCCCGCAGTGGAAGGACCGGTAATCCTTAGGGCTATAGGCCTACATCCTGAGGACTCAAGAGGTGACAGACGGAAATGGATGTGTTTCGACACATTGTCGCAACCCCCGACGGATTTAGGCCTATTTCGTTTAAAGAAATTCGTTCTATCTATTGGCTAAATCATCGCAGCACCAATACAAAATGTGCCCGCGTTTCTCCCGCACTGACTCATCCGCTCCGTTGACGCACACGCAGGACATTTATCTCCCCAAGAAGTGAGAGAAAAATGTAGGCCAATTTCAACACAGCCGAGAGAGACACAGAGAACGATGACTTGGCCTCAACGGCATCTGAATTTCTGGGAAAAGTTGAATAAGATGGGCCCTAAATAGCCTATAGGCTAATAAAATAAAAATATAGGGAAGGTCTTTTGAAATGAGGACCGACGAGGTAGGCCCTATAGCCCAATTTCTTCAGTGCCAGCAGCTCATAAAGAGTAGTTACATTCATAAATTATAATAGGCTATAGCTTTCCTTTTGATTTTGTGGGACAGACGAGACAAACTAAAACTTCATTCCAACACAACCGTGTTTGATCAAAAGTCACTATTGAAAAAGTGGAAATAAAACGTGAAATAGAAAAAGCTATCGTTCTTCTTACAATCTGATTTTAAAGCGAGGATAAGCTAGTGTTAATTCTGAATAGGCTACACCAAATTCCTCACCACATCAACAACAAAGCAAATTGATAGACCAGGTTACTCTTATTTCCCCCCTCTATCTGGATTGAAACTGTCTAATATCTCACCTTTCAGGAAATACACGTTGATCCCGTTCGCTAGATGCGTGAGCGTGTTTATTACTATTTGTGCTACACTGTCCTTTTTCAGCTTTTGCCAGTGGGAAGTCCGGTCATCCAGAGCCACGATAGTCGATATGCTCCCCTCCTTAAGCCGAAAGAGAGCTCTCTCATCCGGGATGACAAACTGCAGGGGCACCGGCCCTCCCCGAGACCTCCGGACCACCACTGAGTTGAGATTGACATTGACGGAGCCTTTGATATTAGAGTTCGTGAATGAGAAATACGGTCGGCAATCCAAAATAAGGCAGCTCCCACTCTCTTTCCTGATTATTTTCCTCAGACGGAGACACTCAATGCTGGAGACTTTCATGTTTGACGCCTCGGAGTTGTTATTATTGCCTTAAGAATTCAACTGGAATACTCCTAAACGGACGATACGTTCAAGTGAGGAGTCCCGTGCGCGTCTGTGCCTTCATGTCCTCCAAGGGGATTCCGGCCGATCAGTTTTATGTGAATGGAACCTCCGGCGCGTGACGTCACGAACCATATATGGACACCGGCGAGATGCGATCGAAGCAAAATAACCCGCCCACAGCTATGACTGCACTGTGTGACTCCGCCTCAGGTCGTGGTTTATAAAAAGCCTGCAGGGCGCTGGTGCAGGCTCCAGCCATTACTCACTGCGTGTCCTCCTCCAGCAACTACAGTAATGTATGAATTATTTAGACTTTAACAAATGCTCAGATGAAACATTGTGTGCTATTTATCACAGAGTAGGCTACATTGTGTCAGTTTCAAGTTACATTTTTTAAAAACATTACTTTTTTCTTTTTTGTAGCAAATTAACATCAGTTGTTACCGGTGGATGGATGGACAGGTGACAGACGGATGAATGAATGATGGATTGAAAGACACTTCAACATGTTGCCGGAAGGAGCACAGAATATAACCACCAACCTTACAATTCGGAGACAACTTCCACTTCCCCCTGAGGCACTGCCATTTCAGTATTAATGCAACAGAACAAAAAGTATAGGTGTGTGATCCCTCAAAGTTTGCACCCTATTTCTGACAAAATGTGTATGATACACTGACTATATGGACTAATATTTTTGGCCACCTTATCAAAATAAGTAGGCATATATGGGGTTGGTCCTCTCTTTGCAGCTACAAATGGTATATGGACTCCACTTTTATAGCGCATTTCCCTGGTGTTTCACAGACTCATAGCGCTTTACATTGTTATACACATTCACACATTCATAGCAGCAGCTACCATGCATGTGCAATCTCACTATCGGGAGCAATTTAGGTTTTAGTGTCTTGCCATGGGACACTTGGACATGTGGCGGGGAGACAGGGGATCGAACCACCGACCCTGCAACCCAGTGGACGACCGCCCTACCCACTTCGCCACAAACGACCATATAAGGGCCTCCACTCTTTTGGGACGGATTTCTACAAGTGTGTCTGTGTGATATTTTGCCCATTATTCTAGAAGAGCATTTGTGAGGTCAGACACTGATGTTGGGTGAGAGAGGCATAGCTCACAATCCAGTGAAGTTCTGCCACACATTTCTGCTTTGCTACTTGGCTCCGGAGTCGGCTTTCTGCCCCTTTGTATGACGACCCCGCCCACGTCCAGGAGGTACTATTTGCAGTGGGAAACGACCCGTGCTGCTACCAAAACCAAGTTGAGCTAAGTCGAGTTTAGTTGAGTAGAGCTACATGTGCGGTGGAAAAGCCAAACCCAGAAAACAACAGTTGGCAAAATGCAATCAGGCAGGTAACGTTCTCCCATTCGACAAAACCCAGACTGGTCAATCAGGCTGATAGTGAAGTGTGATTGGTCACTCCACAGATGTTTGCACTGCTCTGGAGTATAGTGGTGGAGTTCTATACACCACTCCATCCAAAGCTTGGCGTTGTGCTTGGTGATGTAAGTTTTTCATGCAGCTGCTACGCCGAAACCCATGAAGCTCCCGGTAGGCAGTTTTGGTGCTTATGTTAATGCCATAGGATCATTTGGAACTCTGTAGTGTTTGGCTATACAACTCTGTGTGTGTGTGTGTGTGTGTGTGTGTGTGTGTGTGTGTGTGTGTTCGCACGCGGGCGTGCGTGCATGCATGTGTGTGTGTCTGTTTGTCTGTGTTTATGCTCATATAAACAAATCAGTGAGTACCCCACCCACTGTTCTTTTCTTTTTTTTGTTCAGGCTACTTATGAATAATGGTTCATAATTCTTACAGTTTTTTTCGATCGCTAACCCACAGTGGGCACAACTGTAGCTCAATGTGCAAAACTCTAACTACAGTCTGCATTACCAACAGTCACTGGAGCTGAACAGTTCACTTCACCTGAAAAAAAGGCTCAGTGCAGCAAACACTATGAACAATCTGCATTGAGACACACTGTCAGCCAGAACATGCTCAGAGTATAAACACAAGCATCAAACCCCAATGCACAAATTACAAACTTTTAATCTTTACAGTTTGAATAATCTGGGTTACTTCACACAAGTAACGTAATATTTTCTTTGAGTAAAGAGTGAAATTCTTTCACATGAAATGTTTTATTTTATAACATACCAGTTATGTTACAGTTTTTTACGATTGCTAAACCACAGTGGGCACAACTGGAGCGACATGTGCAAAACTATAACAACAGCATGCAGAGCAGCGGTTCATTCGGACCAAACTGTAGCTCGTTTCTCATTGCTTAAACACAATTTTCAAAACTCTACACACCTATCTCATGGCTTAAACACAGCCTGCACAACACTGTGGATTTCCAGCACTTTTTTCAAATGCTAACACACTGCTGCCACAACTGTAAACCACACATTCAAAACAGAATGAATGCCTAGTGCATTTCAAACACTGCGGATTGCAATTTCAACTGAAACACTAAGATGTCTTGTTTTAGACTTGTTAGTGAACATATATACAGTAAGGGAAAGCTCAAAAAAAAATGTTTTTTGGAAATGGACCAAGGAAGACAGGTTGTTGGAGGGAGAAGAGTGGCAGTGACAGTGTGGATGTGTGGAGGAAGACCTAGAAGACATTGAGCTGTCATTTCTGATGAAATACAGTAAGATAGGGTTAGGGTTAACACTGATAGACCCTGTTGTGAATCATGGTCTCTCATTGAGAGAGGCAGGGTTGAAAGTGCAACCCAATCTGCAACAATCTAAAGTTGCATTTGTAATACGAATTTTCCAGCAAACAAACAGCTTAGAGTTGCATCCTTACAGTAAATGACAACATTACAGGAATTGATTTCTGTATTACAATTATAGAATATTTACACAGATAAATACTACATTTGGAAATGTTTTCAATAAATATTCGACAAATCATATTATGCAAATGTAAGTTATCATACAAAAAAAGGAATAAAATGTAGATCTAGATAATTAATAGCCTAAAAATGTAATCAGTTAATCTGGGAGGTAATCCGAAATTATCTGATCATGTCACGTTCACATCCATGCACAGTGTGTATTGAGTTTATTTAAAAACAATTGGAAATGGGGCTACCCTCAGTTGCCCATGCACTGTGTATAGTCTATAGCCTATTTCCCTCGTCTGTGGAAAAAAAGATACAATAGCTGGACAACAGAGTTCTTCTGCTTCATTCCTCTCACTGCATTTAAATGAATTCATTATATTACAGAGAAATATGTCCCGTAAAAGAAAAAGAGCTCCAAGCCCAACCCAGAGGACCCTCCATAATATTTTATTTTATATTAATATTTTTATGGAAAATCCATAGCTTCTAATTCATCTGACCCAGTGTCTCCAAATTATTTGTTTCCACAAAACTTCTCAGATTTAGCCTCTTCATTTTCCTCTCAAAGTGCACCAGATTCATGCATTTCACTTTAAAAAGGTTAAAAAGATCTCCCGGGGGGGGGGGGGGGGGGGGGGCATACCCCCGGACCTCCCTAGGAGGGTCTGAATCTCGGCTGTTTAATATTTTCGCGAAGCTGCACAGTGGAGGCACTAGCGCAAAACACTGGGTGTTTGAATGATATTTAACAAAGATCTACAGTTTCAGCAGCGCTAACATTGGAGAGGGGCCCCCTAATCATATTTCACTTAGGGCCCCATGAAGGCTTGGGCCGGCTCTGCTCTTGAAACAAAACCTAACAATCCCATTTCAAAACTGTTTTTAGCATCAAAACAATACACACATGCGCTTTTGAATTACTCTTTCCTAATAGCAACAACACACAGATGTGCTTTATGCAAAACACAGCTGTATTCAGTACTTTGGATGGTTTTTGACTTTAAAAGTCTCATACAGATTTTTTTTGTGAAAGATTGATCCACTACAGTTGATCTAGACACATGAAAACAAAATGTAAACGCTTCAGAATTTTTATTTTATTTTGCCATTTCAGGTTTCTGCTAAAGTAAAAAAAGAAACACAAAGACACACAAGAACTGGTACATCTAGAATGTTCTACAAAACATAGTGTTTTAGGGGAATGATTGGAAGACATTTAGGCTATGGATCCTGTCTCCTGTTGGCATCTGGCCACATCACCTCATCCACGTCACAAGCAATATCCTCCCTTGCCAAGCAACGGGGGAAATATCGCCTTGCGTACCTTATCCAACCTCTTGCAGAGTTTTTGGGAAAGATTGATACACTATAATTTCAAATAGACACATGAAAAAAATATGGAAAAGCTTCTGAAAAAAAGTTTATATTGCAATTTCATGGTTTTGGCCAACAAAAGAAAAAAACACAACGAATAGGTAGGATCGCAGTTCAACAAGCAATTCAGTGTGTCACTAAGAACTCTGAAACAATTACAGTAAAAAAATATTAATAATAAGTGGGCGAGTGGATTATGAATCCTTTGGATACCGCCTCCCGTTTGCGTCTGGCCACATCGCCTCATCGACATCACATGCAATGTCATCCTTTGAGAAGCAACAGCGAAAATGTTCCTGATATCCAGTCTAAACGTCCTAATTATGGAGCTATTGTGCATGTTGTTGGGCTGGAATCTCAGACCAGCCTCCTATATTGTTAGGCCATGATCTATAACATGGTCCACTATAGTGAACCTGTCTCCGTCTGTTGTCTCCTTTGACATCGTCCTCCTACCGCTCTCTCTTGTCCTCTTCCCCTGACTCTTACTGTCTCACAAAGGAGCTGAGCTCACCTGAGGTCTATTTGTAGTGCAAAGGCTCACACTGATTGGTATTATATTAGCTTAATTTTTTATTTGTGTGAGTCTGTGTGCTTTTCCAATTTTAGTTGTGTTTTGTATTTTAAATAGATGTGTTTTCCCAATGATTGCAGGAGATTTAATTTTTGAACTATGAGAAAAACAGTGTGTAGCCTTCATAGGAAAACTGGTCTCAGTATTCACAAAGAGATGTACAAGAACCACATCTTGCATTATAAGGACTCCATTGCCAGCACTAAAACCCACTACTACTCTAATATGATCACTGCCAACAAAGGAAACTCTAAGTCACTCTTTTCCCTACTTAACTAAGTGTGTCTCACATTACCCAATGTCTCACATTCCCCCGTTCTCCCCTACATCCGTTTAGACGCTGTTTAGCGTATTGCCGCCCTCCACAGGTTAGATATAGAACTAGATTGTTTACATACAGTCCTGTGTTGTGCAGGAAATGCAGAATTGTAAATAAAGAATAAAAAAAAAACCTTCCTTGTCGTTTGAAAAGACGCGATGCATTGTGGGGCGGTTGAGTAGGAAAAGTATCCAATCGATCCATACCCAAAATCTTCCCGGAAGTTAGTACTCGTCCGGGAATTTCTTGCATACCCAAACTCGCATACCCAAACGTCACATACTCAAATTGAAGTCAAAATGAGTATGAGTAGGATGTTAGTATGGCTTTCCGAACACAGCCACCTTCTTAGTGTTTCAGTTGAAATTGCAATCCGCAGTGTTTGAAATGCACCAGGCTGAAATATATTCTGTTTTGAATGTATGTTTTACAGTTGTGCCACTAGTTAGCATTTGAACAAAGTGCTGGAAATCCACAATGTTGTGCAGGTTGTGGTTAGGCCATGAGATAGGTGTGTAGAGTTTTGAAAATTGTGTTTAAGCAATGAAAAACGAGATACAGTTTGGTCCGAATGAACCGCTGCTGTGCCTAGTGTTGTTAGAGTTTTGCACATGTCGCTCCAGTTCTGCCCACTGTGGGTTAGCAATCGGAAAAAATTGTAATAGGCCTATGGGAAAATTGCAGGGAGAGCTCAGTGGCTGGACGACAAGTAGGTTACAAATCAACCTCATACTTCTGCTTAAGTTTGTTATGTATGGCCCAGTGAACCTGCCTTCCATCCCCCAGTTTGTAAACCTAATCCCGCAAATGAATAAACTGGTTTAAACGTCACACTCACATGACATACAATCAATCCTGACACGCAGCTTGGGACACTGTTTGGGTTTTGAAAGCAAGAGCGCTATCATGTTGTTACTAATATGTTACATTATTTCTTGGCTGGTAGCAGTTGCCAGGCGACGACCAGCCTGGTCTTTTCCAAATATAATCCCAGAATTCTTTTTACACTTTTTGTATGGATTTAACACAGAATATATAATATGTGAGGGGAGGTGGATTATGTATACCTTTGGACAGTGAAACGATAGCTTTCTAGTTTCTTTGCTCATAGCTAATGATCATCCAACACTCAGCAAGAATTTGAAAGCAAATCATTTTATTTCCCAATATCTCTATTATATTTCTCTGACAGGTACCTGAACGTCCCCATTAGATGAGCAATTAGGCCTCCATGTTACTCCTGGAACCACTAGCTAATTTGACGAGTTGACCATTAATCTGAATCTCTAAACCATCATGTTTGTTTCATGGTTAGAGTTTACCATCCAGTTTGTCATGAAAGTAGAAGGTGCAAAGGGCCAATCCATGACATGTAGCCCACGCACAGCATCAACAAGAGGCAGTGAAAGCCTCTTTGGTCAAATGAATCCAACAAACATGTGTTACATCATTCATGTTGTGTCTGCTGTATGATGCTTTGGCATGATGAACAGGCGCAGAGAAAGAGAGAGAGAGAGAGAGAGAGAGAGAGAGAGAGAGAGAGAGAGAGAGAGAGAGAGAGAGAGAGAGAGAGAGAGAAATAAATGGTTTGAGCCCACACATGTCTCTCTAACAGGATTGCTTCACTATCCCAGTGGCTCTGTGGTAGAGTTAATATATTTAGGAAGTAGGCAGGACATTTTTTAATCCAGCCACAGCCATGTGTAAACAGAGTCCTGTTTTCAGCGGGATGGCTATTAAGACTCTGTTGTATTGACCAGGACTGTGTTAAACAAACTATTTTTAACAAAGCATGTCCTCTGTGTGTGGGGATGTCGCAGTTCACAAGTGCGTCAGGTCAATTTTTATTACATTTTTTATGTTAAATGTATTTATCCGTAATAACATGTTAGTATAATTTGTCTGTCTCATTATTGTCAACCAGTGTTGACAATAGCACATAAAAATAAGAAATATTTATTGTGACTAAACACAAATAAATATTTATGTTCACATTCAATTTTCATGTGTAAAGAGTTATTAATTTTGTGTCATATTCAAAAACAATATTAATTTTCAGCTATTTCACACTATCCACATGTAACACTTATTAATTTAACATGAAATGAATGGTCTAACCTCTAAAGGGAAAAACAGTGACAGAAGGCGTAATGGAGGTTTAGGGAATTTCCACAAAGGAGAATTAGCACAAAAACATTTTACACTATAAATTGTTAATATTATGTACGTAGGAGGATTAGGTGTCAAACATAAGAAAAAAATGAGTTCTTACTTCTTTCTCAGAATTCTGACTTTAATCTCAGAATTATGAAAAAAAGTCAGAATTCTGACAATTTTCTTTCTCATGTGTGGCCCTAATCCTCTTCAATAGTTATGTGAGGTTGAGTACTTTCCAAAAGTTTTATCAAACTGAAACTTTGCAGTTTGGTTTTTGTTTGGTTTGGGACTTGGCTTCACATTACAAGTATCAGTGAATTTCTTGTGGTTACAAGAAATACTCTGTTTCTTCTGAATGTGTCTTGTTTACATTTTTTTTTGAAAACATTTTACTCTGTTGCCATCGTTATGTGTCTGTTATTGTGGTGCATGTAACTTCTGTCACAGTACTTTTTATGTAATCAGACAATAACTGTGGGCTAGATTACCATTAGTTTGGTATGTGAGTGCGTCAAGTCACTTCCTGGCCAGAATGTCCCTTTTTCCACATGACTTATAAAAAGCACCAAAACACAATGGGCCGCCTTCGCTGGGACATGTAAACCCCCTCACCCCCCCTCCCGTCCCCCCACCTCAGCTGCACAGGTGCTTCCTGGTCTGCTGACAGAGCCTCCATATGATGCTGCTGTTTCCTATGAAGGCCCACATTACTCATCTCACTCCAGCTGAGTACAGCAGGCTGGAATTCAACTTGGGTACCACAAATGACTCAAAGTCTCAAAGTTTAAGCAGTAATTTCTGGTAGTGTTCCACACATAGAAGAAAATAATCACAATGATTTCATAAACCAACGTGGGAACGCAGGGTTCTTTACAGAGCACCAGCAACTCATTACAGCAACTCATTAAATTACATATCGTTAGCCTCATAGCATAATTGCCTAAATCATATTTACTCTACTCTACTTTTACTCTACATTTTCTCTATTCTACATCTACTCTACTCTACATCTACTTTTTGTTAGCCTAATAGCATAATTGCCTAAGACATAGAGTAGGGTAGAGTAGATGTAGAAACAGTAGATGTAGAATAGAGTAGATGTAGAGTAAAAGTAGAGTAGAGTAAATATGATTTAGGCAATTATGCTATGAGGCTAACGATATTACAAAGTACAGCTTTTGCTGATGATACCAAATAATATGGATGTAGCATCCGGGCTGACCTCAGTTATTCACACGGCATCCAATAATCCTGGTTTGTGAGCGTCGCCATTTTGTGAGGGGGAGGGAGATAGCTGACGTATACCTCCGGCTCCGAGGGAAAGTGAGGGACAACGGGCGGAGAGCTGTCACTCAAGAGATCGCGCCAATACATTTTAACCTCCAAAAGAATAAAAACTAGCGTGGTCCAAAAAAATTCACACCCCTCAGTGTTGTCATGGAGATATGACCTAAACATACAGACTAAAATGGTTTCGTGGCCCAGGCTGTAAATAGGTTTAATAATGCTGTGAAAACGGCATGTTTAACATTGGAGTCAAGATTCAAGATTCAAGATTACTTTATTTTGTCCCGAAGGAGATTTGTCTTAGACGTACAGACTGCTGCATAACACATAACACAACAAGACAGTAGAAAAATAGAATACTATATAGAAAAATACAGTGCCTAGCACACAAGTGCTGACAGTGCAATGATAAAGTGCATACATACTGTACATACAGACATACAGACATACATACATACATACATACATACATACATACATACATACATACATACATACATACATACAGATCTACAAATGGCATTCTACTAACGGCCTGAGTTCAACAGAGTAACGGATAGTGGAATGAATGAAAATTTATACCTGTTCAAATATCTTTTCTTGCATTTAACTGGGACTCTGTACCGTCTGCCTGAGGGTAGCAGGTCGTACTCAGAATGTAAGACATGAGAGGGGTCTGCAATTATTTTCCTAGCCTGTCTAAGTACTGTTTCCTCAAATATTGCTTGGAGAGTGGGGTGCTCCCTCACTCCCATCACTTTCAATGCTGTGAGAACCAATCTGTTGATTTGAGTCTTCCACTTCACAGTTAAATTACCAAACCAAACAGAGATTGCATAGCGAATTATACTTTCGATCACCGAACGATAGAAAAGCAGCATCACCTTCCTTTGGACACCAAACACCCTGAGCCTTCGTAAAAAGTGAAGTCGCTGCTGGATCCTAGAGCACACACTATTTACATGAACACTCCAGGATAAGTTATTGTCAATATGCACGCCCAAGTATTTGTACGAATCAACCTGAGCAATGTTAGCATCTTGAATAAGTAACAGAGTGTGGTCCCCCACATGACCTGGGTCAAACACCATTTCTTCAGTTTTTTTTGTGTTAACTGTGAGGTGATGGTCCTCACACCACCGTACAAAGTTGTTTACCTCCTGCTTATAAACAAGGGTGTTCGTATCATTATCCATAAGACACAGAATGGCAGTGTCATCCGAGAATTTAATAAAAGAGACACTAGGATGCCTACTGATGCAGTCATTAGTATATACTGTGAATAAGGGAGGAGAACTTACACACCCTTGAGGAACACCTGTACTTATTACTTTTGACTGGGATGTTGTCTGGTTCACTCTAACCTGTTGGGTCCTGTTAGTTAAAAAAGAGTGATACCATCTGATGATATATGGATTAACAGACATCTGTTGAAGTTTACTGAGAAGGATATGTGGCTGCACAGTATTAAAGGCGGAACTGAAGTCAACAAACAATAATCTGGCATAAGCCTTGGGGTTCTCAAGATGTTGCAGGACTGAATGTGTTATAGTGAGGATTGCATCATCAGTGCCACGGTTATCTCTATAGGCAAACTGATATGAATCTAAATGTCCGTTTATATTTGACTTCAGCTTCCCCACCATTAGCTTCTCTAAGCACTTGACTACAATGGAGGTCAAAGCAACAGGCCTATAGTCGTTTTTATCTTGGGGGACCGCTTTTTTTGGAAGGGGGACGATGGTCGCTTTTTTCCACAGAGATGGAACCGTATGCGAGTCCACTGACCTTTGATAGACAGGGGCCCAAGCTGGTGTAAGCTCCTCCGCACATGTCTTCAAAAGGAAGGATGAAACACCATCAGGGCCTGCCGCCTTGCTAGTGTCTAGTCTCTTAAACTGTTTTGTCACTTCAATGTGATCTATGTCTATTTTTGAGACATCATCCCCTGATGGAATGGTGCTAATGACCTTGTAGCATTCAGAAGAATGGTCATGTGTATCAAACCGGAGGTAGAAATTATTAAGTTCATTTGCCATGGAACTGTCATCTGTTGAATACAGTGATTTCCTGGTAGGGATCATATTTGTGATAGATTTCATTGTGTCCCACATTTTTTTGGTGTTATTTGCTTTAAAGTCATTTTCAATGGATTCCTTATATTGCTGTCTTGCTGTGTTGAGTTTCTGGTTTAGCTCATTTTGCACTAGTCTTTGTTGCAGATGATCCTTGTTCTTGAAAGCCAGCCTCTTGCGTTTAATACAATCCTTAATGTCCTTATTGATATACGACTTGTTGTTGGGATATATCTTAAAGCTCCCATATTATACACTTTTCGGTACTATTATACACCATATTATATGGTCTTAGTGGTCCCTAATAAGTTTTTCTTTAATTGTTTGCTGAAAAAAACTTTCAGATAATTTATTGTACTATGCTGATGTTCAGCTAATCTCACAATGGCCTATTTTTTAAAAAGAGCTGCAGCTCCCCTCGTAAATATACAATCTTTGAGCTGCCCCCGCCCCTTGTCCGGAAGCGAAGCCAGATACGCCTCGCCCTCTGTCTGTCAGGGCCGTGGACCAATAAGAAATAGGGGTGTGGGCTACACAGTGGAAGCTTCTGGCTTTCCAGTTTGTGAGGTCAGAAAAGGGGAAAATTCTGGCTGGAGTATATTGGGGGGGAGGGGTGGGGATTTCAGAAAGGGGGATAGTGAGAACAGGAGAGATTGTTATTTTTTAAAATATTTTGTCAGTCTCTAGGCACACCGTGGACCCATGGATATGTTAGAACACATTTAAAAAGTGCATTTAGCATAATATGTGACCTTTAATTGTTTTATGAGGTATCACTGTCTCCACACAGAAATTAATATAGGCTGTAATGACATCTGTAGATGTGTTCAGATCGTGCTCGTGAAAAATGTCCCAGTCTGTGCTTAAATAGCACCCTTTCAATGTTTCAATACTCTCAGTGGACCAAATTTTGACAGTTTTAACTAGGGGTTTGCTTCTCTTCAGTAAGGAACGATATATGGGAATAAGGTGAATAACATTGTGATCAGAATTGGATAACGGTGCCTTAGCTGTAGCTGTGTATGCCCTTTGAATATTTCCGTAACATTTGTCCAATATTTTATTGTGTCTAGTGCTACATTTGATGTACTGTTCAAACCCAGGTAAAGACATTTCCAATTTGCAATGATTTACGTCCCCCAAAATAAGTATGGGGGCCTCAGGTGTACGTTGCAGCTGCCTATGCACACAGTCTGCTACATGGGCTGCAGCCCTCCCTGCGTTGGCACTCGGAGGTACATAAACAGCGCAAATTAGAATGTTTCCAAACTCCCTTGGCAGGAAAAATGGTCTGAGACTCAAACAAAGCAATTCAATGTCCGGGTTACAGACAGCCTCCCGTGTTGTGTATTGCCTGCACCACTTGTCGTTTATGTAGATGCATAGTCCGCCTCCCCTCCTCTTGCCCGACTCAAAACTCCTGTCCAAGCGTGCCAGAGAAAAACCGTCTAACTCAACAAGTGAGTTGGGAATGTCTGGATGTAGCCATGTTTCCGTGAAAACCATGGCGCATGACTCACGGTACTCGTTGCAGTGTCTGGTATGGATTTTTAGCTCGTCTATTTTGTTCTTCAGGGAACGCACATTAGCCAGGATAAGTGAGGGTAAGGGCGGCTTGTTCCCCCGCCGTCGGAGTCTCTTCCTCACTCCTCCGGATCTGCCCCTCTTCCGCCTCCGCCGTTGTCTCCACGGCCTCTCCCCGTCCTCGTACTGCCAGCTGACTCCCGGGGGTCGTTGTAATTCCCTGGGCAGGTCGGCAAAAAGCGGTGTCTCTGCACAGCTGCCACGAAGCGACAGCAGTGCTCCTCTGTCATATGCGCGCGTTTCCTGGCTGTTGCCAATTGTTTGGTATGGCTTCACTGCGAAAAACAGCAGAAGTAGCCCGATTCCGAAAACTCTCCATGAACTCGCCATCTCGCAATGCCATGCAACACCAAGAAAAAAAAAAAAAGAAAAACAGTGGGCAAGATGACCCAAAAAGACACAACAAAAACACAAAATGCAGCAGCTCTGCCGTCCGTGTCGCCGCAGCGCAGCGCCAACCAGATCACTAGCCCCTTTTAAGGCCAGGACACACCGGCCCGATAATCGAGTCGGGAGGGGGCGGGGACATGAATCTCTTTGGTGTGTGCCGTGAAGTCGGTCGTCGTAGATGTCGTCGGGCTTCTTTTGAGCCGATTGGCGGCGGGCAGTCTTTCAGTTGGAGCAATTTGATTTGTGGAGGGCTAGCGAATCAGTGAAGCCCGGAAGGGAGGCGGGTAGCACAAACAGCTAACAACAGCTAGCCATCGTTTTAATGTGTTTGTTTCGTTCAGCGAGTACTCACATGCATCAACCCTTGTTGACTGCTCGACACCATGCTCGACACTCTCTGCTAAAAATTGTGCTCTTTATGGTCCATAAATATAAATACGTATTTCTATCTATGTTTATGGTCTAGAGAGCCGTCCCATCATTTCCGGCTTCCGTATTTTTTCGGGCCACTATACAGATTAGCGCCGCCTGCTGTTATGGAGACATTACGTACCGCGCAAGCGCAGAGCGTACGGAAAGTCAGCAGTCGGTTTGGTGTGTTCTTTGCACTTTTTCGGCCGCAACGGGAAGACTGGAGCTCCCTGAATCGGCAGCCTCCATTTTCGGGTAGTCGGACTGGTGTGTCCTGGCCTTTACACAGCCATTGAAAGCCGGGAATATGCTGGAATTTCGGCCCTCCGCCTTGCTGTATAAATGCTACCGTTGCGGAACGAGGGAAGAAAGGTGCGAGAGATTGTTCCGGGAATTTTACTACCTCGGGGGGTAGTAAGATTGCAGACACAATCAGTTCCGCCTCTCTGTTTAAATGCGGCCGGCTTGTTGTTGCGGAACAGGGGGGTGTTTGACGTTCCATAGCCTACGTTCTAAACATGCGACCATGTTAGCAGTTGAAGGACGTGTGTTTATTAATCACGGCGGCCTGATGTCCAGTAAAAATCACCAAATAAAAGGAACGGCGTATAATCTAGCTGGTCATAAGGTCCGCTGCTCAATCCAAACCCCGCGCTTCATTTTGCAGAGTTTATGAGTCTATTTCTGCCCGGGGGAACTTGTACAATGGGAAAGCTAGGCTAGGCTAAGCTAGGCTGCGACCGGATCGCCGCCGCTATTATTATCCTAAGTCTGAGCGTATTTCCACACTTTATTTCTGTCTACAGTAACGTGACTTCACACACTGTGTGTATGTGTATGTGTAGGCTATGTCTGATTGGCAGATCTCTGCCCTCACAAAGAGACTCGCACACATAGACACTCGCACACATTTTGTCAGTTTGGTTAACAGTCCCAGTGATGTTGGACTCAGCGCGTAGCGGGATCAACCGGCACATCGTGGGGACAGTAAAATACGGCCCTCTTACTGCAAGCTCCAGCACTTCTGCTCTCAATTCACCGGCCAGTGTTGTTGTTGTAAAGCAGCTGACCGGCGCGGCGCTAAATGTTTACGTCCCACCTGACGCTGTTTACAAGCACCTTTTTCATTCCGGAACGCTGTGTAAAAGGGGCTACTGATGCGCCAGCAGGCCGGCGTTGCTTGGTTCTGTGTAAATAACACAGAAGCAAGCAAAGCCGGCATATTGGAGTGATGTTGTTCGGTCAATATGCCGCAATCTCTGTGTAAAAGGGGCTAATGAGAGATGGCTGTCTTCTGCTTCCAGCCCCCAGTGGCACTTCCTGGTTACTACAGTTGCGGTCACTTCCTTATTGGATACTGGTAAAAATCGCTGAGATTGGGGCTTGGATTATACATGTAAAAACGATATGTTTACTTTAACATTTAATTTATATGATGGTTTATTGAATAGAATTTTAAGTTGAATTTATTTATACAGCTCAAATGAAAAAGTAGTTTCAGATAAGGTCTCTTTAACTTCACAAAATATCAACTACGCAAAATGTGTGTGTGTGTGTGTGTTTGTTATATTCAACTTTAAATGTGTTTTACTGTATGTTTGTGTTCACAGACAGGTTGCTGAAACAGAATAGTAATTGGAACATGCTAAACATTTGTAAAGGGTGGACTAGTAGCAGTCACACACACACACACACACACACACACACACACACACACACACACACACACACACACACACACACACACACACACACACACACAATGTGGAGAAAAACATGTACAGTGTGAAGTAAACAAAGAACATAACAAATGAAGCATTATATCTTCAAGGTGTCAAAGTGAAGTGATCACCCACAGTAGGTTTCTCAATGAAGTCAATCACAAAGTATTTCAGGGGATGGCTGACGGCGTGTAGTCACATGCCACTTTTTTGTTTGTTCAGTGTACGAACAGCGGCAGCAACCTCAAACGTCAGCGCTGTGAGTAAGCACACATTAATTTCAGATCCCATCCCGTCATGCACCAGTCAGCCAGTGCCTGCCAAATCCAATATGAAGCAAGAATGTTTGGTATTGTGCATGTCATGATATGATGGCCCAGATGACACATGCTGAGCACACACACTCAGACGCACACACACACACACACACACAAACGCTTTGAACGCTTAACTCACCCCCACCCTCCCGTTTCCACCCACTGCTTACCGTCACGTCATGACTCTGTTAGACAAACTTTCAGGCAGGACAGCCAAGGAGGGAGAGAGAAAGAGAGAGTCTGTGTGTGTGTTCGGCAGACTAAACAGAAGTTATTCATTCATTCCCTGTCATTCCTAGTTATTGTTCCAAAGAGCAGTCACTCTGGGCCGCCAGGTTTAAACTTAATATGCGAGAGAATAGTTGAGGCCTCAGGTGCTGTCATATATTTGGACTGCCCTGTTCATGATGCAGAGCTAAGAGTGCTAACCCAGCTTGAGGTGCTTTGTGACGTGCAAACTACACCAGATCACTTTTTGAACCCATTTTGTCATTCTGTTGTCCAGATGTGACACAAAATAGACGGCATTTCTGTTTTTAACAAGATTATGTCACTCAAGAGGAAAGCCGAAAAACAATCTATTTCGACCTCCCTCAGACCGTCACTATGGTCTAAACCGTGAATGATACCCTCCATTCTACCTATCTTTCGAGACCATAATATCAACAGAGTCGTATGACCGACCTTCAGAGGCGGGGCTCGGAGTGCATTTAGCATCCGGGGGAGCACGACTCTTCCTCTTTGCCTTTCTCGCCTCATCTGAGAGACCGGTAAGTTGTGTTTGAAAATTTAAGAAGCTAGTATTCCGTCACATTATTGTGCAGGTGCCTTGTGTCCCTGAGGATTGTTAAAGAGGACCTATTATACTACTTTTCTGGTCTTAATTTCTTGTTTTACACTGCCATAGAGCAACCTGACACGAATCACATCACAAAAAAATATGTAGATTTTCGGGAAGCTCTTCCCTGTAAACACTTTGCTTTTGACATTTCCGCCCCCTCCCCTCTCTTCCTGAAAACCCAACTTCGTTGTGATTGGTTAACTTCCTTCTGGAACACTTTCAGTGGCGGGAGGTGCGAGCATGGACCTATAAGGGCGCGAGGCAGACGCGAGTAGGAAAGTGGCAGCATTACCATACATGGAAACATCCGCGTGGTGACGACACCAAGTTACATGCGACGTCACGATGTTACAAAGCGTCAAGCCACTTTGAACACGTGACTTCTCGACTGGCTAGAATAGTGTCTAGTGCTCTGCACAGACACCCCAGACGGTCAGCAGGGAATACGTGGAAATGCATGTACGTCATTATTTGATAATCTAGTATGTTAAACATGACTATAAATCATCATAACAACGTTTATAGGTCATAAAAGTCAAAAAGTATCACAGGTCTGCTTTAAACTAGTTTCCCTGTGATTACAGGTTGTAACTATTGGCGCACCGAAAGGTCTGCAGTAGTTTTGTAGCACATGGTGTTTGATCGTTGTTGATTGTTAACACCTGTTGCTTTACCCTTAGCCTGCAAGGAAAAAGCAGTGTTGGGGTGAGATACAATTTTCTTAAATACTAAGAATAAGTACAACAAACAAAGCCTCTGCCTGTTGGCGTTAGAAGTGCTTTTTTTATATATTTTCCTCATACGTCCCGAGAGTGGTGATTCGTACTATTTCAGAGTTGATTTTGATTGTCAACTTAATTTTCCCTGAAAACGGGTTTCTCTGTTTATTCCCCATTGTAGGAATAAGGAGAGGAAAAAAGGAAAAGAAGGAAAAGAAAAGAAAAATTAAGAAAAAAGATGGCAGCCTTAACCTCTCTTAGCCCAGAGAAGGTCACAGCTGACCCACGGTGTCCACGAAAGGAGTGTGACAAGACGGACCGCTTGGTTTGCAGTAGTCAATTTGATGCTGAAGTACTTCAGAAATTGTTTGAAAAACTGATGTCCAGAACTCAGTCAAGGTGGGACACAACCAGTACATGTGAAAGAGTGATGCCGGTGCGCTCTTACAGCTATCACAGGTCGGGTCTACATCGGGGAACATACGAGCTAATTTAGTTTTAGACATGTGGATACGATGTACTACTTTAAATTGCACAAGAGCATGTCGGGTGCACATGGAGGTAGAGTGTATCCGATCCAGGACTGAATCCCACATGTGATCTGTGAAGGCAGAACCTAGGTCCTGCTCCCACAGGGTTCTTATAGCCGCTAAAGAGGGGCTATGCAACTTTGAAATAAGGTTGAAAAACACAGAAATTGAGCCTTTTAATGTGGGGTTTACAGAAAGAAACAAATCGACATGATTGGCTGGCGGTTTATAAGGGAATTGGGGAATTAACTTCTGCGTAAAATGCCCCTTTTGCAGAAATCGGAAAAAATTTGTCTTTTCGATACCAAAATGTTTTGTCAATTGAGAAAAACTAGCAATGAAACACTGGCTGGTGGAGACGATTTCCCAGGCTTACACCACGCAGGGACTCCCGATGCCTGGTGGCCTTGTGGCTCACTCTACACGAAGTGTGGCCACTTCATGGGCAGCTTTAAAAGGAGTTGCTCTAGGTCAGGGGTGTCCAAACTTTTTTCACTGAGGGCCACATACAGAAAAATCTACGAAGGGCCGGGCCACTTTGCAAAAATAACACATTTATCAGGACATGTAGCTGCTCTGATGTTTAGTTTCATAGTGTCTTCGTAAATTGTAATCCTTCTTCACGGCAACAATTTACTTGCACATTAAACAGATACATTCCCCCTCTTGTTAAATGCCATTGATACACCCAGTTTTCTGCTTTTGTGTCTAATGTCCAGCTGGGTGAAAATAGTAGCCAGCCGAGATCCCGCCCCTCCAAGGGAGGTCCGGGGGTATGCCCCCCCGGGAGATTTTTTTAAGTGTTTAAAGTGAAATGGATGAATCTGGTGCACTTTGAGAGGGAAATTAAGAAGCTAAAGCTGAAGAATTTTGTATGAAAAAAATGGAGACACTGTGTCAGATGAATGACACATGGATTTTCTATAATAATATTAATTTAAAATAAAATATTATGCAGGGTCCTCTGGGATGGCTCTTTTTCTTTTATGAGACATATTTCTCTGTATGAGTGCATTTAAATTATTTAAAAATTAAAAGGGCCATATTACATTATATTTTTTAAATGTGCCACGGGCCAATCAATCAGTTTTGACACCCCTGCACCAGTGGGTTAACTAAGAAATGCAAAGATTTTTTTTTTCAAAGGGCCATATTATATTATATTATTAAAATTGGACGCGGGCCAATAAAAAGCGGGCCGCAGTTGGCCCGCGGGCCGTAGTTTGGACATCCCTGCTCTAGGTGATATACCTGTATGTGCGGCTGCTTCATGGAGCACTCCATGCACTTTCACCAGATTTTATAGGGTCAACGTTGCGTCCGCAACTATGGGCTCCACTATTCTCAGGTCTGCCACAGAGCGAGCTGATGACGGGGAATTTTCTTCGTAAGTTATGAACATAACTATGGATCTATGAGACCGACCGATGACCGTCACTATCTCCTGTCGCTCGGAACGTGCTGAGGCGTTCCAGGCAGGAGGAAGAGGCATGCTCCCCCGGATGCTAAATGCACTCCGAGCCCCGCCTCTGAAGGTCGGTCATACGACTCTGTTGATATTATGGTCTCGAAAGATAGGTAGAATGGAGGGTATCATTCACGGTTTAGACCGTAGTGACGGTCATCGGTCAGTCTCATAGATCCATAGTTATGTTCATAACTTACGTTCTGTGCTGTTCTATGAATCACAGCACGACCTGGTTATCAACGAGGTGCTTATGAAAAGACCCACGCTTATCACGTCTCTTAAAATAACACAAAGTAGCATGCATATCTGTGAAAGCTGTCAGAACAGATGACAGCTCAGGAGGACTGGCTGCACGCTGTTCACCTGCTTCGCGTTTCACACTTAATCTTTAACTCATTCATTCTAGCCGCAAGACACTGAAGTTACTGACAACAGAGATCCAACTAATGTGGTGAAGAAGTAAAACATCACCACACAAAATAGTGCAGTCATTTCCTGTTTTGTAAAGGCTTTTAGGCCCCTTTGCACCTAAAATGTGTCGCAATAGACATACTTTGTCAGCAGCACCGGCCTCTGTTTCCACTAAGAGCAGGGTTACAGCAATAGAATATTTCTTAGAATGCCAATTAATGGTTAATTTATTTCCCTCAAGAATATGCAAACAGTCAGGACACTTAAAGGTTAAGGAGGCTGGTAATATTCTTAGATGTTAAGGATATTTTTTAGATTGAACAGACAGAAAATCACAATTATGTTTTTGGTCACAAACAATACCAAGTATTTTCTCTTTATCCTAAGCCTGCTATCACTTACCCAAAAACTAAATTGTGTTGCACTGGGCGACACATTCCTTTTTTTTTTACTAGGAACTCTTCAGTTTATTTTTGTATCAGTCCAATTCCTGAACCGAGCTGACTTTAAGACAAAATGTGTATTAATCTGCAGCTATAAAATTGTCCCCCGTTACTCCTCCTTTGGTGAATTTAGCTAAAAATCACATTGCTAAGCTATTTTACGAATTGAATTAGCGTGCAGAGCACAGATGGGTGAATGACTGTGTATACGCATACAATGGCGGCGCATTGAACAACATTGAATTGTATTTGAGAGTATGAACCAGCTCATAGTGTTTTCACACACACTCATGTCTGCTTGCTGTGCACTGCTCTACCACATCCTCAGCATTATAATAATGCCTCTGCAAAGCCCTGCCTTCCTCCCCGGCTTTGCTCTCCAACTGATTTTAGTGTCTGTAAATATGCACTCTGTATATGTCACTATATTGTTATCCGTCTTCACTTCCGCTGAATAGAGTGGGTCACAGGAGACTAGAAGGGAAGCCAGGAGATAAATACCCAAAGCACCAGTGCTGAAAATGTAGCTGGTGTTTGCCTCTCTGACGGTGCTAATAGGGACTGGTGTTTTAAGGCCAGGACACACCAGCCCGATAATCGCCGTCGTCAAAAAAAAAGACAAATCTGTTTGGTGTGTGCCGTGACGTGGGCCGACGTAGAGGTCGTCGGGCTTGTTTTGAGCCTGGCGGCCGCCGATTGGACATGTTCAATCGGCGCCCGACCGTCTTTCATTTGGAGCAATTTGATTGGTGGAGGGCTAGCGAATCAGTGAAGCCCGGAAGTGAGGCGGGTAGCACTAACAGCTAACAACAGCTAGCCATCGTTTTAATGTGTTTGTTCGTTTCGTTTTGAGAGTACTCACATGCATCAACCCTTGTTGACTGCTCGACACCATGCTCGACACTCTCTGCTAAAAATTGTGCTCTTATGGTCCATAAATATAAATACGTATTTCTATCTATGTTTATGCTCTAGAGAGATGTTCAATCATTTCCGGCTTTCGTATTTTTTCGGGCCACAATACAGATTAGCGCCGCCTGCTGTTGTGGAGACATACGTCCCGCGAGTGTACGGAAAATAAACAGTCGTCTCGGTGTGTTCTTTGGCCGCGACGGGAAGATTGGAGCTTCCTGAAACGGCCGACTCCATTTTTTGCGTAGTCGGAACATGTCGGACTGGTGTGTCCTGGCCTTTAGCGACGGCGTCGGGGAAAGATTCCAACGGCTTCCACTATCACCTAACAACTCTTAGAACGGCTACTTTCTGCAGTTGGTGTAGCGCTCACAACGTCAAAACCCCGTTCTGCCGTTGTAAACAGACGGACTACGGCTCTGATTCGCTCTGACTACAGCGATAGGAGGTGATGACATGAGTTCTCCAATGCTAAAAATTCTACTCGACCGCCGTAGCCGTCCTCTCAACCGTTGTTGCTTAAAGTCCCTAATGTCAGTTTTAGGAGGGCCATAAATATCCCTTTGAGCCATCTGCGGTGAGTCAGCCAACGGATCATCAACTTGGGAGCCCTGCAGACATGCACTCAGTAGTGTTGTGTACGTTAAGCTTTTATTCATAAAGAGAGAAAAAATTATCTTGGTTGTAGGAATACAGAGACTGAAGGCTTTTGATATCATGGTCACTTTGCAAAACTAATTCCAGCCACAGTGGCTGTGAACAATGCAAAACAATAATGCTACATTTGCAAATGTATTTTACATTGACTATAGGTTTGGAGAGCTGCTTTCATGAGGCTTTGTGAAGTGTTCAACAAGATTGCTAGTTAGTGTTTGGCATGGACCTATAAAGATGGGCGAACTGTACAACATACTTTCTAGGAGACAGGTATGCATTTTGCAATGATGATTAAAAAAAACTCAAACCGGGATCAATTAATCGGTCGATAAAGCCAGTTCATTTGACTCAGTGTCAATGTCACCACATCCAATTCTACACAATCCTATAAGCACTTCTTAGTGTTTGGCCAGCCTTTAGCATTTATACGCCTATGATTGAAAACAATACGCCTGCACATGTGTTATGAGGAGGAAATCATAAACTGGCGTAACAATAAGTACAAACAGACTCGGATCACCAGAGCTGTTGTAAACAGAGACTGTGAGGTTCCTTTTTAGAAAAAGTGCCTTCAGCCATAATGCTGCACTACCTTTAATCTATTAAAGGTAGTGCACACTACCCCCAACTATAAGGGAACGTCCCACTCTGGCCAACTTTAAGAGCCAAGTAAAGGTAGCTATGAACTAACCAAAGGTGCAACCACCTCTAAATGTATGCTGTACCTTATTAGATGTGTATTAATTGTGTATTTGTTTAACCTACTAATCCTACTAATGAATTATCCTGTTTTTCTTTTTCTTTTTTTGTTTCTCTGTGTTTTTATATAGCAAATGTTTCTATCTTTGTCATTTTTATTGTAACATCAACCTGCCTAACAGGCCCGGTTCTAGACAGTTCGATTAGGGTGGGCCTGTAGAAATTTTAGGTGGGCACACACTGGGCAGAGAGACCGAAGATGCGAGCGCGCACAGAGCGCGCAAGGCAATTTTTTTTGCCCTTGTAAGATCTCTGCGTCTGCTTTTTCGCACATTTACTGTGAATTGTGTAGAACACAATATGCAAATAAACTTTGAGTGTTGCTGTGTGGGAGATTTGATTCTTGCATGTTTTTTTTCCAAAATGTTTATGAATAATTATATACAACATAATGTACCTTTTTTTTTATTGAAGAGAAAGCTTTTGGACTGGGCAACCTGAATGGTGGTAGTCCAGAGCTATATACTACAGTATACACACTATATACAGTCTTTCCACTATTGGCTCCGATGTCCAGCTGGGTGAAAATAGTAGCCTGCCGAGGTCTCGACCCTGCTAGGGGTGTCCGGGGGTATGCCCCCCCGGGAGATTTTTTTTTACATTTTTAAAGTGAAATGCATTAATCTGGTGCACTTTGAGAGGAGGAGGCTAAATCTGAGGAATTAACAAAATAATTTGGGGACACTGGGTCGGATGAATTATAAGATATTGAAATATATATCCATAGAAATATAAATTTGAAATTAAATATTATGCAGGGTCCTCTGGGTTGGGCTTGGTGCTCTTTTTCTTTTACGGGACATATTTTTCTGTAATATAATGAATTCATTTAAATGCAGTGAGAGGAACGAAGCAGAAGAACTCGGTTGTCCAGTTATCTTTTTTTCCACAGACAAGGCTGAAATAGGCTATAGACTATACACAGTGCATGGGCAACTGAGGGCAGCCCCATTTCCAAATATTTTTAAATAAACTCAATACACACTGTGCATGCCATGGACTTGAATGTGACGTGATCAGTTAACCTCGGATTACCTCCCAGATGAACTGATTCAATTATTAAGCTATTAACTATCTACCAAAACATTGTATTCCTTTTATTGTGCGATAATTTACATTTACATAATATGATGTTGATATCAAACACACAAACTAAAAAAAAATTAAATAAAAAAAAAAATTGGGGGGTCCCCCTGGCAGTCGGGACCCTAAGCAACCGCTCATTTCGCTTATGCCTCGGGCCGGCTCTTCTGACCAGTGACCACTATAAGCAGGTGGGTAACTTGGAGGCAGGCTGTCCTGCCCACCCAACAATACAATTAGAAGCAATGCATGGTAATGGTAATGGTAACAGGTCCGTCCGATAGTGGGTCTGGACTTCCACCTAAAAAAAAATAAAAACAAAAAAATAAATAAAAAATTGATTGGGTGGGCACAGCCCACATTTGGGTGGGCACAGCCCACCCTGGCCCCTGGCTACCGCCGGCCCTGTTGCCTAATGGACTACAGATGTAAATTAGCCCCCGGGCTACAATCTGGCATATTTGTGTGCACTGCTGTACATGTTCATTGATGTGCATTGTACTGAAACAAATAAAAAAATTAAACAATAGACGAAGCAAGTCGATAGTAGGCCATACAAAACCAAAATATTATGTTATGACAAAATACATGATATTAATTGCTGATCATTCAAAAAGCTGAGATATATTCTAACACAATGTGATGTTCCGCAGCTGCCACCAACAGGGCAATGATGTTGCTGTCATCTTTGCATATCACAAATCACTACAATACCCGCCTCTGAAAAATGCCTTTTCCTTATTTCCAACCCACTGGCACCAGCTCCCAATGACAGCAGTGTCTCTATATACTGCATGTGTTTGTGCTACCATAATGTCTATACCTACTTCCTCTGACGTGGGCAGTCCCCAATCACCACCCGGTCCCAGCGCACTATCTATTACATCTTTCCATCCCTGCACGGGTCTTTCCATCCGCTGAGTGGGAGAGCGCCTGCCTCAGTTCCTGAACCGGGTGTTTATGTACAGGCGTGTGTGTGTCTGTGTGTGTTGTGTGTGATGTGTGTGATTAAGGCAGAGCAATATGTAAGGTCTCCGTGAGCCTAATTCCAGCTGAGTGGATTTGGCTTTGTGCCTCCCACACAGGTGATGAGAGGGGAGGATGGGGGGCAGGCAGGTTGGAACACAGGGGCTGAGAGAAGAGGACGGAAGTGAAACAGAGAAAGACAGAGAGGGGGCTCATGGGAGACAGACACACAGAGGGAGGGGGGGTGCAGGAGTGACTCTTAAGTTCCGGCCTTTTTTTAATAAAAATAAATCCCTTATCTCATTGCATCTGCATGGGGAAGGAATTCTGACATGGCTTCCCATACGGTTCTCATGCTATTTGTTTCCATGGTGAGCTGAGGTCCTATTGGCATACTGTATGTCTTTGGCTTAGAAAGTCAAACCTCAGCTGTTTTGCAGCAACAAACTTGGATTTGGGAATAACGTCCACATTTATTTCTAAATATTTAGTTTAAAATATTGTTTTATTAAAAGCATTTCTGCATATCTCTGCACATTTAAACGCAATGAGGAACTACTTGAATTTACATTTTTAATTTTTTGTCAAGCATAACATAAAAGGTGAAGTAGAGGGAAAAAAAGAAACACAAAAAAGAGGCAAAAAACTCAAACAAAACTACCCATCTACCCCGTTTATGTTCCAATTGTTTGTTTATTTCTAAATATTTTGTAGACAGGAACAATGGCTGCTTTAGAAAGAGTCCCCTTATTTTAGATGCTGAAGGATGTCTGCTTTCAGATTGCTGCTGCTGTGCTACAGTAACTTTATGTTACATCGCAGCATTTAGGTTTGGCCATGTTACCTTCTAGAATAGGACAATTTAAACGTCAAACAGCAAGAATGTAAAGAAAGCTCTAAAGCACATTTACTTAAATCTTATTTCCAGCAGCATGTTTAATAGAGTTGATTCTTCCTATGAGGTGAATGTTAAGGAAATCAAGAACAGTTTGTATGGCTGTTTATTTTTTTGACAACAAGATCTAGGCATGATTGACAGCACATGCACTGCCATGACGAAAAGGGGCACAGCCACCATTAAAAATAGAGAAAACTCCCTACTGGACTTCATGTTTGACGCATTCGGGTTAATGCGATGCGGTACACTGAATTGGCGTTGGTGGGTATACAGCGGGCACACAGACAGTCAGCTGGATTTGACATTTCCTCTTTCTAAACCATTCTCCAACAGTCTCTCAGAGGAGCTGAGGTAGGGGGCTGAGCGCGGTGACTCATACGTTGTCTGTCTCCATCTAACTTCCCCCCAGTCAGTGACAGAAGGGTAGGAAGGATGTTGGAGGTTTGCCTCTCAATTTCTCCTTTTTTTACTCCCCTCTCTTTCCTCCTCCTCCTCATCATATTGGCAGTAGCTCCCCAGAGTTGCCACCTCAACCAACTGACTCCGGGAAGAATTTGGTTGTTTGAGAGGACACTTAAAGGTTACACATCCCTCATTGCTGGAGGCATTCCTCCCCCCTTCCTTCCTTCCTCTCGACAGAGCTATCAGATAGAACCAGGGACTCATTTGATCTGGATAGCCCACTGCCTTGATCACGAGGAGCCGCTGCTTCTTGATGGTCTGTGTGGGTAGGTTGGAGGGGCAGAGGAGGAAATTCACGTAACATAATTATATTAAAAAAAAGATCAAGCATTAAAGCAAGGCAGCATGTACAGATGCTTCTTCACCGGTGATAAATGTCAGGCGGTCATTGTATCAGCGTCATATACAGGTCAGTCAGCACATTTAATATATGGTTCTTTTGACTACTGAAAGAGGTCCAACATCAAATTGTCTGTCAAAATTGTATATTTCACTGGTGGAAATGGCCACTTTAAGTTGAAAGTGTTGGCAGCTTACATGGCCATTCGCCTGCGTGTCTCAGTTGTTGTTGTAGATTTCACAAAAGAAGACATTGCACTTTGCTGCATAAAACGCCATGATGAGAAATGATGCAGAGTTCTCTTTAACGGCTGAGTCAGAGGTGACGGAGCGGTGATCTGTGGGCACTGGGCAGTAGTTAACGTCCAAAACATGTGGGCAGATCTCTCACAATACTTGATACTGAGCCAGAAGTGTGTGCCCTAACAGATACTGGCACAGCCTGACCTAATATAACCAAACTGGTGGTGAGAGGTTCATACCTGCTAATCTCCATGAATCTCCTGTGTTCAAAGCGTTTGGGAGTGTGTTGAAATGTCAGTGGGAGGAAAGTGTCTTTGTTCCAGGATGTTCGTATGAAGAAAGAATTGAGACCACAAGAATCTTGGCTTGGTGGTGAGAGAAGATGTTGAGTCACATACATTGACCAACATGCAGTTATAAAATAACATTGGTTTGGAACACCATTAAATGCCTTTGTTTTTTTTAGAAACTTCATGATGCGAAAAAAGCTTAGAAGACTTGTACCATTGCCATATGTATTGTACATGTAAGCAGCTCAAAGAATGACTCACTAAAGTAGGTGACAAGGCGGCTGGTGTGTGTGTGTGTGTGTGTGTGTGTGTGAGTGTTTGTGTGTGTGTGTGTGTGTGTGCGCGCGTGTGTGTGTGTGTGTGTGTGTGTGTGTGTGTGTGTGTCTGCGCAGGTACAGATTGACATTAAGCTGCTGTGGAGTCATCAGTGAGAAAAATTCTTAAATCCTCCAGAATACTGCAGGGGCATGACAAGGCAGGCATGTGTGGGTCAGAGATGCTGGAGCTGAAAGAGCAGAAGCTGTGTGTGTGTGTGTGTGTGTGTGTGTGTGTGTGTGTGTGTGTGTGTGTGTGTGTGTGTTTGGGTGGGCACTTTTGTATAGGAAGATCTATCAACATTTTGATGACACCCATCCTATTGACTGAAAGTGCAGCTCACTTTATAGCCTCCATAGGCCCTTTCCTATATTATTAGAGCATACTATTATGAAAACTACTTTTTAAAATGCTTACATGAATGTACTTTGGCAACTTGTGTTGAAGACATGAATGTAATGAAGCATAGTGTTTAGCTCTAAGCTCAGGCAGCGCACTGCAGTCAAGCTTACATTAGTTTATTGGCTTCAACTGCTCCATTCATGCTTCACAATCACTGGCTCATTCATGGACTGCTTGGCTACCACCTGCCTTTTAACATCCAATCATATTCATGCATTAGAATGACTCTGCGGACAGGCTCCCATGCATCGATCAACTACAATTGATGTGTTCACACCTATCAATAGGTCTTTTAACATCGTTGTGCCTTGGATTAACCGTTGGATCAGCAAAAAGAAGGAGGCCAACTGATAATTCAATACAAATTGGCATCTGAGACGTGCATGTTACATAATGATGTACACCGACTGTTGTGCCCTATGATGCACATTTGTGACTGAGTGCTATATATAGTATGTATTGACATTTAAATCTCTTTTATGAATATCATCACTCTGCATAGGAGAGGATTATTCCTAAATTTCAGTGGGAGGCTGTTAAAAAGACCAGTATGAGACAATACAATAGAGCAGGGGTGTCCAAACTACGGCCCGCGGGCCAACTGCTTTTTGTTGGCCCGCGGCCGATTTAAAAAATATAATGTAATATAGTCCTTTGAAAAAAAAAATAATAATAATAATATTTTTTTGCATTTCTTAGTTAACCCACTAGTGCAGGGGTGTCAACAACTGATTGATTGGCCCGTGGCACATTTTAAAAATATAATGTAATATGGCCCTTTTAATTTTTAATTAATTTAAATGCACTCATTATATTACAGAGAAATACTATGTCCCATAAAAGAAAAAGAGCAACAAGCCCATCCCAGAGGACCCTGCATACTATTTTATTTTAAATTAATATTATTATGGAAAATCTATGTGTCCTTCTCCAATAGCTTCTAATTCGTCTGACACAGTGTCTCCATTTTTTTCATACAAAATTCTTCAGATTTAGCCTCTTAATTTCCCTCTCAAAGTGCACCAGATTCATGCATTTCACTTTAAAAACTTAAAACAATCTCCCGGGGGGGGGGGGGGCATACCCCCGGACCCCCCTACAAGGGTCGGGATCTCGGCTGGCTACTATTTTCACCCTGCTGGACATTGGACGCAAAGGCAGAAAACACTGGGTGTATCATTGGCATATACACAAGAGGGGGAATGTGTCTGTTTAATGTGCAAGGAAAGTGTTGCCGTGAAGAAGGATTACAATTTACGAAGACACTATGAAACTAAACATCAGAGCAGCTACATGTCCTGATAAATGTGTTATTTTTGCAAAGTGGCCCGGCCCTTCGTAGATTTTTCTGTATGTGGCCCTCGGTGAAAAAAGTTTGGACACCCCTGCAATAGAGCAAACACAAAACGCAGTAAGAACGTGGGAATGAATGAATGACCTTTTCATTCATACTTATAGTTTGTGACAGTTATTGAGATGGTGATCAAAACGCCCTGGATCAGCCAGCCTGGTGAAAAATAAATGTCATTCCTCTCCTGAGTCACTGAGTCAGAAGTGATGACTTTTTATATCAACGTCGACGACCAGCAGCACAAAAAGATTGACCTTGGCAGTAAAAGTCCAACTGAATGCACAGTGACACTCTTGAAAAGAAGCTCAATGCATCTCTCAAGGTGTTGGTTAGAAAAACAAGGACTTTGGCTTGGACTGACTCGGCTTACAGTTAGCATTGTTCAGAAACATCAAACTTTCCCTGCATTCCAAAAAAGAATGACTGACCCTGCGTTCCAAATCACATACTTTTTCTTTTTACTACACTACATACTAAAGTACAGAAGAGTTTCAGGGCCACCGGAGAGAAAAAAAAATAGATAAGATAGATTTTTCAGTCATTATGTGGAGAAATGTCAAGAATAAAGACGAATACTCCAGAATGCTATTGGAGTTAGTGTGGCATTTATGTTTTTTTTAGCATACTACAATTGACGTGCATGTATTTGGACATTCTTAATCTTTTTCTGGCGTACTAAATACTAGGGAAGTATGGGGATTGGAACGCAGGGTATATTTGTTATTTAAAAAGGGAAATATGTAAGGATTGTATAGATTTGTTTGCACCATGTGCTGGACCATGTTTAAGCCTTGCCCTGGCTTTTCTTTTTCCTGCCACCCCCTACCCCCAATTCTCCTTATATTAATTACTGTGAAAATAGGATACAAAATAAATTGTATTTTTCTCAGTAATTTCCTCTATAATTCTTTCTGTTTTTGATGGTATCACAACTTGCTTCTCCACCTACACGACCTGAGGCATTTCCTCTCAGCTTTTGATTTAAATTCTGGGGTAGCGATGACATCAGAGACAGATGTAGAAACAGAGGAGACAAGTTGATGAAAATAAACATACAAAAAAAAATGAAAAAAACGACTGGATTACAAAATAACTCCTGGGACAGCATCCAAAAATGCATTTTTCCTTTAATTGCTACCTGGAATGTTGCTCCCCTTTTCCAAGTAACATGCGGCCTACTAGATATCACCTTATCCTGCAAGCCTTCATGCTCTGACACACGTTCTAATGACATCACATGGAGGCCCAAGTGAGGAATGCACTTGCATGTTCAGTAGGAGTCATGTGGTGGATCAGAGAAAGCCATCTAAATGTCAGGCTGTCCGGCTGTGATCCATGGATCTTTGGAACACTGTTGCTTGTTACCACTTATCTTTCCACTCTACCAGTCGCTCAGGCAGTTATCAAACTATTATCTTGTGTTTGTTTTCGTGTTGTAAAAATCTATTTACCTGGCAAAAAAAGGTCAAAGACAAAGAACAGAAGGTCATTTCCTGTCTCCTGAAAGTCATGCCACTAAACGCATTCTAATGGCCATTTCATTGACTGCTGCTACCAACGGAGCGCTTTGCTACCATTCTGTCCCTGATACGAGTGGAGGCAGACACACTCTAAGCCATGGCTATCTCTCTCCTTTGTTTGTTCGAGCTTTACTGCTGTAAGTGTACGACTAGGAGACTTGATGCCAAAGGCTCCGTGATGTCTGTTAATTAAGGAACTGATCGATGCCCTGCAATGAGCCCTTCTACCTGAATATAATCAGCGAGCGAGCTACAGCCCGTTATCATGTACCTTTGGCACTGATGAAAGGGGACAAAGCAGGCAGACGTCTCCAGCCCCAAGGGAGCCAGGCGGGGCTGGACGCTATAGCGAGGAAATCCCCCTCCGAGGGGAATTCCATAGAGGGGCAGGAAGCCATTGGAGCTGGTCAATGGTATTCAATACATCTGCGTGGTTATGTTAAATGTTTTTTTTTAAACATTTGAAAATACTGTACTATATCAAATAGATAATTACACAAATATTTTATGAAATGTAACTGGTAGACTGCTGAGTACCTCAAGTCGGTGATGTATTCTAGTTACTTCCTGATTGTGTTGCCATTTGAAGGAAAACGGGAGACTGTACGAAGCACTGTTGAAACGCCTAAAACAACTAAAGTGTCTTTAGGTTTACCCAATCCTACCGCCAATTATGATCACCGATGAAAATCCAAGGGTAATGGGTTAGGTAAGGGAAAGATTGCTGCAAATGGTTTGTAAATGAATGCAACACATGAACGTCACACTTTGCTTCCTGTTTCGGGACTAAATGTCGCCACAGA
The DNA here is from genome assembly GCF_949987685.1 of Ammodytes marinus. Lineage (NCBI taxonomy): Eukaryota > Metazoa > Chordata > Actinopteri > Uranoscopiformes > Ammodytidae > Ammodytes > Ammodytes marinus. The sequence continues at coordinate 32,843,382 of NC_137235.1, forward strand.
AAATAAACGGCTTGTGCAGAGGAATTGCATAAAATTTATTTTGTAGGAGAGACGAGGCCAACATTTTGCAGTCATAGCAACTGGCATGAACCACACCACGCAACTAAAGGCACATATGCACCTTTCAGGTTGACTAACATGTGAAGGAGGTGAATAGAAGAAAAGAGAAGCATTGATGGACAAAATGAATGAGTCAGAAGATTGACCACCCCTACCCGACCAAAACCCTTGCTCAGTGACAGGTGACGCCTTAAATGCTAATTTGAGTAAAAAAAGATTACTGAAAAACTGAAAAATTACTGTCTCGGCTGTGATTTAACTTAACGTGCATTGGTCTCCCTTCGTCTCTACTGTTTGTGTCATTTGGTCTGGTTGTGGGGGGGTCGGGCATCACTCGATGAGTCACCGCCACGCCGCCGCCTGCCTGCATTCACACTCTTATTAGCAGCTGCCATCGTCAGCGTGGTAATAGTGGTGCTGACCTCAATGACGATGACATGTCTGAGGTCCCGTTGAGACGCCACTGAGCCCATCTCTGTGTTTCTGGTGTGATTTGATTGTCGGTGAGGAGGGGCTGATTGAGAATGTGGTGACACCGTGACAGCGTGCAAATACTGTGAGATGGGGGCGGATGAAGTTGATCATCTTGAATGATACCGGGTTTTTTTTCCCTTATTTTTTTTATAATCAGGTTTAAAAATTCTGCAACCAAGACCAACAGTTATGATCTTGAGCTGAAATGAAATGAGAGGTTTTGTTTTTTTGAACTGAAATGTCTTCCGGAGGGACACAACAAGTGTAAATGTAGACAGTTTGCATGACCTTGCAATTTGTGAAAGGCTCTGGGATTAGTTTTTTTCTTGGAGTAACCCTAGTCATGTTCTCTTTTTAATAATTGTGCATGACACAACAGACTTTTCCTGATGTTTTCAGTTTTTATGACATGTCATGACTTTTTGATTCTAATTGTTATCATATTACTGTTGTGTCATGAAACTATAAATGGATGAGCCAAAATGTTGTGGCCTTTGAACACTAATATAGGACAATCTCCAAAAACTCTGGACTCAGCAGGTGTCATCATGCAAGTCCATTGTGTCTTATTAGTAGACCCCGTCTGCCTCCACTTCCTGGTAGGAACTCACTTCTCCTAAACTCTCACCCTGCGTTCAAATTCCCATACTACTACATAGTATGCCAGAAAAAGATTTAGGATGTCCCAATACATGCAGGTCAATTGTAGTACTGAAAATACATAAATGCCCCACTAACTCCAATAGTATTTTGGAGTATTCGTCTTTATACTTGACATTTCTAGACATAATTAAAAAAAAATCTTCCTCATCTGATTTTTTCTCTCCTGTGGCCCTAAAACTCTTTTGTACTTTAGTATGTAGTGTACTAAAAGAGCTTCTCGGAACATATAGCACCAAATGAATGCTGGGAAGTTTGTTAATCATATCAATAACAGTTATACTTCCTGTCGCCTCAGCATTTTACGAGCAGATGAAAATAGTCATGCCAAAACAAAGCATTTCTGTGAAAAGAAAAGTGTCAACGCCTTAACATTCTGCTGATTGACGTTCTAGTCTCAAACCAAAAACTCCATTATCAGCATTAAAGTGTAACTGCACCCAATGTACATGCTTTTTGAGATAGAAGCTGAATTAAATTACTTTGTTGTTAAGGAACACATATATGCTGGTGTTAAAATTGGTCTCTCGAGGATAAATAAAAGTTAAATGAAATGAAAATATTGAGAAAATTGCAATATGTTAAATATCGGCATTTAAAGAAATGTATGTTTTTGTATTGTAAATTATTTTAGAGCTTTACTAAGATTTGAAAAACAACTTTTGCCTTCGGGTTCGAAATATGACTCAGAAATGAAATTTTGATACATCTCTACGTCATCACGACGCTGCAAAGCCGGTCACGCTCTTTATAGGTCCATGAGCTAGGCCTACTTCTGTTATACCATCCCTCCAAGGATGTTATTTCAGGGGTTAAAACCCTTCACTTCTACCGGCAGTGTGTCTGCATTGCACACACACACACACACACACACACACACACACACACACACACACACACACACACACACACACACACACACACACACACACACACACACACACACACACACACACACATGGTTTTAATGAGGTGAGGTGATACATCCAGAGAAGATGACGTGGAGGGTGCAACAGTTTTCTTTACCGTTTGAGCACACAAACTGGAAAAATGAAAAAGAAAATACATAAATCATGGTCATGGTTGTTCCATTACGAAAAATGTACCATATTAGGATTGTAGTTAATTAAATATATGTCATGATCCCGTTTGGGCTCCTTGGCCTTATATGTGTTTTCCCTTTTCACCTGTGTTTGTGTGCTGAGCTAATTGCAGGGGTGGAGCCTGGTGTGCTGGAGTCAATTAACAACATTCGCAGCTGCCTTCAATCTTCATCAACTGCGCTACTTATACCCGGGCCTACCTTCCAGACACTGCCAGATTGTAGCTTCTGTTTTTCACACAGTCAGTTCACTCTCTCGCTCACTTGTTTTCAGCTATGCTCTGTTCCACTTTTTCCTGGTTAACCCCTGTTTCTCTGCCACAGTTCTCCCGGCCTGACTCCAGCCACCAGCTCCAGCCCTAGCTCTCCAGCACTACTCCTCGGACCCCTCCTGCCTGCCCGCTCTAGCCTGCTTCCACTCAGCCCCCTGGACTTGCCCCGTTGCTCTCTCCCTGGACCCCCATGCCAGCCAGTTTCCCTCCCCGGATCCCGGTCCTAACACCCTGCTGGTTTTCTCCTAAAATAAATCTTCTTTTACTCACACTGTCTCTGCGCCTGTGTCCTCCAGACCCAACCGTAACAATATATGTAGTTAATTATAATATACATATTAGTGCAAATGGCTCAATCACTTTTCATGTTGATAAAGAATTAAAACTCAAACCCAGAGTTAAAACGTTGAGGTTTTCCTCTTAGAAAAAATTAATTAATTAATGTTATATTCAAAACGTTATTTATTTATGTATGTATTTCATTCGAGGACATTTCTTCTTTTCAAATTGTGTAATTTGAACAATCAATCATGAAATTAATTCATTGCATAGATTTTCCAATACATGCTGAACGTATAACTAAAGGTAAACCACAGTGATTTTACAAATAATCAGTTTACTCATCACACGGAGAGCTGAAAACCCTGAGGATGTCCCAGTGATGTCATCAGGGCTTATCTCAACAAAAGAATGACTGACCCTGCGTTCCAATTCACATACTTTTTCTTTTTACTGCACTACATACTAAAGTACAGAAGAGTTTTAGGGTGTATTCACACATGCCATGTTTAGTTCGGTTGAAACGAACTCAGGTGCACTTCCGCCTTCGGTGCGCATCTTTCAAACGTGTGAATACAGCAATCGCACTCGGGGGCGGACCAAACAAACGCTCCGAGACCCAGCTGAAGAGGTGGTCTCTATGCGCTTCAAAACGCACTCTGCTGCAGTTCGTTTGTGTTGTGAATTTGGCCGGACTCGATCCGACCCAATTGCAGGAAGCACTGTGCCTTTTATCTTTTAATAAATCGCCATCAGCTTCACATTATGGGAAAGTGTTGTTGTCGCCATTGTTAGGAAGATTAGTTGTGGTTTGACCGGGAGCCCCGAGCGAAAATATTACAGTTGATAATGACGGGTACACATGCTGATATGTTCAGCGATCAGATGGAGAGGAGCGTCTCCCGCACAGTGCCAACAGGTTCACGCTGCGCTTTGCATGAAGTGTGTGTTTTTATTGTTCTTCCCAACGGGACCGTCAATACTGTCCCCGTGTCAGTTTAGAGCTGAACTGCGCCGAACTGACATCAAGCTGATACACAGCTTAATCAGCTGTGTTTCAGCTTGAGCCTATTCTTCACGCGAGCTGCGCGTCCAGCAGCAAAAATACAGTAAAAATTATGTTTCACATCGTAGGCTTCTAGCCACATAACGTGGCATTGACAGGGGGCTACATATTATAACCATATGAAACAACAATAATTTTATGTTTTTCTTCTTTATTTATAGGCTAGATGTAGGCCTTTTTATTATTTTTAACCCCATATTATATCAATGATAAATTCGAAGTTTTTACTTCGTTCTTCCTGCTTCTCTCCACCCCAGAATGTCTGTCCAATGAATGAATGATCTCAAATCACGTGTGGTTTCGCTTCGTAATGCTGGTTCACTTACAAAAGGGGCAATATGAAAGTGGACCACACCAAAAAAAAAAAATCTAAATTCTATTTGGTCTGGACCAAAGCAAGTGAACTAACGGACTTTCCATGTGTGAATACACCCTTAGAGCCAGAGGAGAGAAAAAAATCAGATAAGGAAGACTCCAAAATGCTATTGGAGTTAGTGGGGCATCTATATTTTTGGCATACTGCAATTGACCTGCATGTATTGGGACATCCTAAATCTTTTTCTGGCATACTATATTGTAGTATGGGAATTTGAACGCAGGGTGAGAGTTTAGGAGAAGTGAGTTCCTACCAGGAAGTGGAGGCAGACGGGGTCTACTAATAAGACACAATGGACTTGCATGATGACACCTGCTGAGTCCAGAGTTTTTGGAGATTGTCCTATATTAGTGTTCAAAGGCCACAACATTTTGGCTCATCCATTTATAGTTTCATGACACAACAGTAATATGATAACAATTAGAATCAAAAAGTCATAACATGTCATAAAAACTGAGAACATCAGGAAAAGTCTGTTGTGTCATGCACAATTATTAAAAAGAGAACATGACTAGGGTTACTCCAAGAAAAAAACTAATCCCAGAGCCTTTCACAAATTGCAAGGTCATGCAAACTGTCTACATTTACACTTGTTGTGTCCCTCCGGAAGACATTTCAGTTCAACAAAACAAAAGCTCTCATTTCATTTCAACTCAAGATCATAACTGTTGGTCTTGGTTGCAGAATTTTTAAAACTGATTATAAAAAAAAGAAGGGAAAAAAAAACCGGTATCATTCAAGATGATCAACTTCATCCGCTGTATTGGGACATCCTAAATGTTTTTCTGGCATACTAAATAGTAGGGAAGTATGGGGATTGAAACACAGGGTATGTGTAAGAAAAAAAACTGTGGATTTAGGATCGACATTTGGGATTAGAAAGGTTGTCCAAAAGATTGTTGTGGACAATGTTTGGCATGCCGAAGGGAACGGTTTCCTGTTGGGCCAGCGTTACACTTCCTGTCCCCACTCTGTGACACACAACCAGCCGCGGACTTCCTCTACAACAGGAAGTTGAGCAGCTTTTGTCATGGGGGACTGAAGCTGTGCAGATATGCAGGCATACTCAACTTTCATCTATTTACAGACGGGATTTACTGCTATTTTAACTCCATATTCACAAAGATTCCTACTTTTGAGACACCTCTGCAGTACAAAAAAAATAAAAAATACGAGATCCTTTAGCTTTCAGTCTGGAAGTTCAATGTCTGGCTCAGTAGCAAAGTGTTGATGTTGGGGGGAGCAATCCCAAATAATCATCCTTCCCATTTTTCTTTGTCCAAGCTTTTTCCTGGAATTCCAACCTGACCAATCCAGTTTCCCACTCTCTCCGGTCGCTAAAACATTTCAGCTGCACTGTTTCAACAAGGCTAACATGTAAACTTTATTTTTCAAGGCTCTACAATTTCAGACAAGTATCCAGCTGCACTTTGGACACAGCATTCTGACCACACATTCGATGTCAAACTCTCAGGCCCTGTCAGCATGGGGTTTTTAATGTTTTTTATTATAAATGAAACTGCAGCAAAACCCTCTTAATATGAGAGTTGGTGCGTGTGTGTGTGTATGCATGTTTATCTGTGTATGTGTGTGTGTGTGTGTGTGTGTGTGTGTACAATGTGCATGTTTATCTGTGTGTGTGTGTGTGTGTGTGCATGTTTATCTCTGTGTGTGTGTGTGTGTGTGTGTGTACATGTTTATCTGTGTGTGTGTGTGTGTGTGTGTGTGTGTGTGTGTGTGTGTGTGTGTGTGTGTGCATGAGTGTGTGTGTGTGTGAGAGAGAGGTAAGGATGTGTACGTAGAAAACAACTGGGATTTGGAAATAAGTAAGAAAGCCTTTGTAACATGCAGTACTGTATTACATGTATTACATACATCAGCTGCCTAGTCTAGTATGTGTGTCAGTCTGGGTTGCTTTTTGAAACTACACCTGCTGCAGTCAAAGACAAACATGTCCCTGTTGATCTATGATCAGGAAGGACTGGAGTTTTCTGTTTCTATAGGAGAAGTGTTACCTGTGGTTCAGATCTTTTCAACAGGCATTCCCTGCGTTCCAAATCACATACTTTTTCTTTTTACTACACTACATACTAAAGTACAGAAGAGTTTTAGGGCCACAGGAGAGGAAAAAAATCAGATAAGGAAGATTTTTTTTCATTATGTCGAGAAATGTCAAGAATAAAGACAGAGTTGATGGGGGGTATCTGGGCTTAACACTCTAGGCCCCTAATTCTGTTTACCCACCAACATCCTGAACAAGCAGCCCTGCCTTAAAGTCAGACAACAGTGAGTAATCTCGCCCAATCTGTTCCTCTGCTCCTCTGGCTTCTGCATCTCCCCAGCGGGCTGCAGCCCCGAAGCCAAGAGCTCAGCTGGCGTTATGCAGCGTGTACGGTGCACTGTGTGCTTCACGCTGACAGACTGGCTGTGAAACTAGGTGTGATCTGAGAGGATGAGGATGATGATAACGGGGACTAGTGTGGTGATGACAGGGCTGACATACTGTACAGTAGCAAACGGGATCCCATCTGGAGAGAAGTGCTGATTAGGGTTAAAGCTATATCAGGAACAGGCTCTTAGGTCATGCATCCTGACACATGAACTGTTTACTCTGGGTTCGTAATGGCAGTTTGAAAAATCAGCGTGTACTGAAGAGTGGAGTGGCCAACATTAACAGGCAGCTGACAAGGTGTGATAAGAGTGTCATTTTCACCGGAAAAAAGGCTTGCTATTTAAAAATGTTGACTATGCGTTTCCTGCATAGTAGAATGAAAGAGATACATGGAGGTTCAGTTTTGAGGAAACATAAGTTGAAAAAGTGAAACACCCAATGGAAAGCACTTTCAACTCCCAATTCCTCCAGCCATTTTGTCCTACTTCCATTTAGTTTGCTGTTTCAGAAAAAAAACTCTCCAACCTACCCTTCAAGTCCAGCAGTCTTAGAACGATGCAAATAAACTTTTTTCTGTGATAATAACTTTTTCATCAGCCATGTTTAGCAAACATCACCAGAAACCCTAGCCTGGTCCAACCAGACCATCGTACTTCATTTCGTTTGTACAGAAGGTCTGGAACTGCTCTATTTGGCAAACGTTCACTCACTTGGAGGCGGGTGTCTGTTGAAGTTTAAAACTATTGGATCTGCCCAGTGCCACTCTGGATCAGCCAACCAATCGCATAACGTTTGGTCGGGACGCATGTCATGAGCCGGCTTCTGACGGTGCGTTCCAGTTGTACTGGGAACTCGGAAATTTCCGACTTCACTACATATTGTAGTCTATGGATGTACCGGTACCTGGCAACGGTAACGTGCTAGAGCCTAACGTTTAGTTATTTGGACGAGAAAGGTTGTAGGCGTCCATACTTTCGCGAGCAGATGCCCTGGAACACAGACAGGTCGGAACTACCAAGTCGGAAATCTCCGAGTTCCGAGTATAAAGGAATGCAGCATTCAACTGAAACTGGAGCGCTACTTCGACGTCATCGTTCTCAGCCACTTCCTCTGTTCGCTGATTGGACACTCAGAAATTAGTTAGTGCAAAATCCCACTAATACGCCCCATCCCCAGACTGACTACTGAAGGGAAAATGAAATTTGGGCGGAAGCAGGTGGGCGGGCGGAGCTAAAAAACAGCTTCACGACAGCTGGCGTCGTAAAAATACTACTGCTTTTGTCCAAAGGGGCCGCCAACGTGCAATGTTACTCGTGGTGGCTTGTGGTGGCTTTAAAGTTACTTGAAACCAGCAAGCTTTTTCTTGATTGGAAATGACACAGGCTTCTCCTAGAAGATAATAAGACGATGTACAAGAGGCATCATTGTGGACATCATTTGTTCAACTGTTAATAAAAGATGAAAAATATATTTTTTTTCCACAATGATGCCTCTTGTACAACATCTTATTATCTTTTGGGAGAAGCCTGTGTCATTTCCAAAAAAAGCTCACTGGTTTCATAAAAGTAACTCTAAGTCAAAATTTGCCAGGGGTATGAATCATTTTGGTTTTGACTGTATGTATTTAGTTGAGTTCTCATTGGGGCATTAACTTGTATAGCCTGCAGACATGAAGCCATGACACCCTCATTAACAACACAGGGAGTGCTGCGGAGAGGCGAGGCTGAGATCCGTGACTCAGTTTCTGTTTTTCTTGTCCTGATGAGCCTGCGTGCCCCTTGTTTTGCACACAAACCAACTAAAGGTGTGTGTGTGTGTGTGTCTGTGTGTGTGTGTGTCTGTGTGTGTCTGTGTGTGTGTGTCCATCAAATATTCATCCGGACATGGCCCTGGAGTTGTATACGCACATGTCTTCCTATGTGAGTCACCTGTGTTTGTGTTTTTTTTTATTAAAGTTGATTTGCGACATCATACCCTCCAACATGTCTCACAAACTGTTTTGAAGAGTCAACATTTAAGCCTCATTAGATGTTTCCAAAGGTGTGACATTTTTGTTTTTGTTTTGCTATGTTTTTTTCTTTCTTTCTGTCTTTTTTTGACACGATCAATTTGTCTGCAATGTTTGTTTAAAATATCAACACAACGATATGACACGATTAAGTTGAATTAAATGTTGTCTTTTGGTGTGTTTTTCTTTTTTTTAAGTCACAAATCTTTGGAATTGGTCAGTTTTACACAAATTTCTCTTGGAATAAATGCAAAACAAAGTCATTTGTCTCCATAATAATAAAATGACCGAGGCACATGTTCACATCATAGTGGGATCTGGGTGTACAGTATAAGAACACAAAGAACGTACCAGGTTTGAATCCAGCCTATCCCAACTTTGCTATGACATCCTTCTCTCTCTCTCTGGCCGTGTCCGGACTGCCATACTAACGTCCTACTCATACTCATTTTGACTTCAATTTGAGTATGTGACGGTTGGGTATGCGAGTTTGGGTATGTGAGAAATTCCCGGATGAGTACTAACTTCCGGGAAGATTTTGGGTATGAATCGATTGTATACTTTTCCTACTCAACCGCCCCACAATGCATTGGGTCAATTCTACCCGCCCAGGAAAATTAAATATTTTCGAGCAAGTTGCTAGGCAACAACATCGTTTGGGGTTCCGCGATCTGACAACTGTACGTGCAGTCATTCATAAACTCTTACAATAGATAAGAGATGAAGATAAATACCTAACAACATTAGAGTTACTAAGTGAAATGAGTGAAGTGAGTCTGATAGTGGAGAGAGATTAGAACAGATCGCTGTTCCACACACCGCAGCTCGTCCAGCTCAACTCACAGACAGCTGAGTGCTGATGAGCCGGACAGAGAGCGTCGGAGGGATCCTCCGCCTCAAAACATAATTATAAAACAAGAGGTCTAAAACACAGATGATGAACACAGGACTGTAAAAATCTAGTTCAATATCTAACCTGTAGAGGGCGGTTATAAGCTTAACAGTGTCTAAACTGCCTGAATCTTATAAGAAGAAGAAGAAATTCTTCATTGCTTGAGTATACTTCAACTGAAAACGTTTCGACGCAGCTCGCATACACAATCGATCTTTGAGTAGAGAGTATGCAGTATATAGATGGTGAGTATGTAGGATGTAGGACGCTAGTATGGCAGTCCGGACACGGCCTCTCTCTCTCTCTCTCTCTCTCTCTCTCTCCCCACATTTCCTGTCCTCCTCAGGGGCCTCATTTATAGACGTGGCGTACGCCCAGAAGAGGGCGCACGCCAATTTCTACGCAAACATTGGGATTTATAAAAAGCAAACTTGACGGGAAGATGTGCGGTCCTCCACGCAAACTCTGACCCATGCGTACGCACAGAAAGTGGAGAAAGGAGAAACGGCGACTCCGTCGGCACATGTATGAAGTGCGAGAACGAATGTGTTTGTGTAAAATGAATCCAGATAGGCCTATTATAAGCCATGTAGGTCTATCATATATTGGGAGTTCCTTTGCAAAACAGATGAAGCCATTCTTACAACTAATAAACAAATGACTCCACGGATTTTTCCATGGAGTACATACACTAATGACAAGCCTACTGTACATCACATAGGCTACTGTAATTTTTTCACGGTTTTTAGTCCGTTTTATCTATGTGTTTTTCTTTGTGTTTAAGCACGTCGTAACTGTGTTTTGAAAGGAAGTGTGAAGTTTATTATTATTAACCCTCCGCCGCCCGTCACTGCCCCGGGATGAATTCTCCGAATCTGTATCTCATGGAGGGTCTCAGTGTCCCCTCGTGGCACAAACACTGCTGTGTGAGGATATGCACTTTTTTGCGTCCACTTTTATGTTGGATCACTTCTTTTTATTTCGGCCACAGCGTTCACAGAGATCGCCACAGGCTGCACTATGACGCCTTTACCCTCACACTGTGCCACCAAACTAAATTTTCCCTGGTCGCCACTTCTCAAACGGGTACTTCGGCGTGACCGCAGTGATCCACACCGTGTGGAGTAATTTTTGTTTGCACGTACATCCTACATTTCTTCCGTACGCCAGCTTCCACGTGAATCCCACGCGGTGGTGTGATATGGCATTTCTAAAACATTTTTAGATAAAGCACCTTCTCCTTTCCAAGCTCAGAAAGCAAGAACCCCAGGAAAGTTAAACAAACACCTCTCCCACCAGATGTTGCAATGTCTAAAACAAGTCAAATTCCTGACTCTTTTCAAAGGATCTCATCTGCTCATGAGCACCTAGTCAGTGTGTGTCAGATACACACTCAGATTCTGATGCCATTCCTTTGGCAACACTGAGGACCTTCACTGATGCTCCAGGGCTCCAACCTACTGCCTCAGGACCCTCCCTGAGCCAAACCCTGGGGAGGCTTTTTCTTATCTGAGTGGTCTCCTTGGAGTTGGCTTGTTGTGGTCATCTGCACCACCTCTTTGCTCCTCTTATCTACCTTCCCTACCTCCCATGAGCCCTTGCGGTAGGGGGACCTTTTTAAACGAAGTAAGATCTTTTCGCAGCAGTTGACTGGTGTTGTTATTTCATCCTTCTTACTTGCGCATAGAGGTGAATCATCAAGTAAAAGCACTGTTAAGTTGAGGCGTGAGGCAAACATAGAGATAGACAGCAGTGATTAGCAGACACACCTCTACATATTGTTAAGAATGCATGTGTGTGTGTCTACAGTATATATGTGTGAGATGTGAGTACATACCAACTGGTGAAAATGTGTGTGAAAGAGATAGTGAGGGATGAGAGCGGGAGGGTGTGTATGTGCGCACATGTGGGTGTGATTCCTGCCTCCCTGTCAATACATGAACTGTGTGACTCCCTGTCAATACATGAACTGTGTGACTCTTCAGAAGGTTGTGGGATGACGCAGAGCACAACAGGCAGCGTGCGGTTCAGGCGGAGCCCCGATGGCCTCTCCAGATATGACTGTGAAACCAATACACCAATAGAAATCTGGCTGGTGAAACCAAACGTGGAAACTCACCTCAAAGAAATGTGAGGGGAGGCAGTCTCTCCCAAATACTAAAACTTATGATACACATGAGTAAAAAAGTTAAGTTAAGCAGATTTTAAGAGAGTCAGCAGTCAACCCTCCTGTCAGTGTTTCTTTATTCAAAAAATTCAATCCTTAAGATTTTCTTGGAACCAAACTAAACTTTTGACAATTTATTTAATTTTTTAAAATGTTATTTGCTCATTATTGTATTTACATTGTGCAAATAGCTCTCTATATTTTTGCAGAATATATACTCCAGTAAAGCAACATGAGCTTTTTGGCTGCACAGTTTCCCTTCCATTTCATTTCTGGCAAAGCAATGGTAACCACGGCTTTCGCAAAATCAACCAGGACTGAACTGTTGAGGATTTGGACTTTAACGTCCAGTTCAAGTTCATGTTATGGTTGAAGACCAGAACAGAAGGACTTTGTGCACTTTTAGAAGTGACTGCAGCCAAAATACAGCTTGCTATTGTTATATAATGTGCATGGCATTTATTCATTGCACAATGTTTGTCACACACACACACACACACACACACACACACACACACACACACACACACACACACACACACACACACACACACACACACACACACACATTACAATAACACACTGGTTGTGCAATTTCATACCATAGTAAATGTCTTGGAAAATAATTTCACAGGAATGCGTTGTAAACAAACAGAGAAGTTGTGTTGAACCTGCCATCCCAGACGCTGCATTAGCAGTCGGTAGGAGCCGTTTTTCACCCCAACGAGTGAAGAAGTGTACGGTATACTGTAATTTAAATGTTATTTCTGTGAGGTGACTCAGAATAACTTGTGCCAATGTCATTCACACTTCACGCTCTCTATTTTGGAGGACATTTCTCTATTACAGTAAGGAGGAAGATGACGGGCTGCACGATATGGACAAAACATCATATCCCGATATTTTTAGGCTGACTGGCGATATAAGATATATATCTCGATATATAGCTATTGAGGAAAAACATATAGATTTTCAATAGATATTTTCATATAAAATAGCTTAAGCATTAATAAAATGTCCTGTATTTTCTGGAGACACTGGTCTCATGATGTGGAAGCTATTTATTCATTTGTTAAATATAAATGAATTAGGCCTACACATTGTACATCAAATGAGTCTGATACATGAGCCATGACATTTAGTATAATATCACAAATGCATTGATTAACAGTCTGCATGAAGGTAGGCCTATTGAAAACCATCAGTTTTGTGTAAACTAAACAGTATTTTATTGACATCAGGACAGCAGAAAGTCTACACATCTTCCACTACAGGCTAAAACACATTCTCTTCCAACTGCACCTTGGCTAAGATGAAGATGTTGGTCTAAACACATTTGAATAAAATAGCTTGAAGCTAAAAGGCTACATGCTTCTTGCTGTTCTGGGTTTGTTCCCTCATGGTTGAATTAACTAATTGGAAGTCGCTTTGGATAAAAGTGTCAGCTTTTCCAATGTAAAGTTATGTGTTGACAGTCCTTAGAAACGCTGCCGATGGATGTCAGAACGCCGATTGTCCAACCTAAAACTAAGTTACCCGTGCTACTTCATACTGCTGTTGTAAATGCTAGAAGAGATTTGTCGTGCTTTGCAACGTGTTTCTGTCATTCTCTACAAACGCCCCGCTTCTGCTGCTCGTCTGTTCTTTTAAATCCGAGCCGATTCCAAGTGAACGAGCCGTTGTTATATTCCCGTTTGGTTTAATTCTACCGGCGCTGTGTCACTTTGCCTAGCTTCCCTCCATGGTTGTTGTGTTGTGAACAAGCCCCAACCTCGGCGATTTTTACCGGCATCCAATAAGGAAGTGACCACAGCTGTAGTGACCAGAAAGTGCCACTGGGGGTGGCGCCAAGATGAGCAGTTTTTCTTTGACTCACTTGTTAGACAGGCCGTTTTCAAAGTCTTATTAAACCTATTTACAGCCTGGGCCACAAAACCATTTCAGTCTGCATGTTTAGGTCATATCTCCATGACAACACTGAGGGGGGTGATTTTTTTGGCCCACTCTAGTTTTTATTCTTTTGGAGGTTAAAATGTATTGGCGCGATCTCTTGAGTGACAGCTCTCCGCCCGTTGTCCCTCACTTTGCCTCGGAGGTATACGTCAGCTATCTCCCTCCCCCCGACGTGACGTCGATTCCCCTTTTCGGCAAGAGGAGTGAGGCAGAGTAAAAATCTCATAAGATGGCGACGCGCACAAACCAGGATTATTGGATGCCGTGTGAATAACTGAGGTCAGCCCTGATGCTACATCCATATTATTTACTATCTATGGTTGTGAACGGTGCGGAGTGAGGAGTCTCTGCGCACTGCGCACGTGAAGAAAATCAGAGAGGGGAGGATCACTCTGGAAGTCTCACACACACTCTTCATGCGATGCGAGGAAAACACAGACGCTCGAGGCAGAAACTGATTATCTTAGCGCAGAATGACGTGTATCGATATAAACGATATTGTCTAATCTTGTATCCCCTTTTGAAATTATATCGATATATCTTACAAACTCGATATATCCTGCAGCCACATTCTTATTCATTCATAGATTTCTGCAACCCGGATAACACCAGACCTGTTTACAGTAAAGTGCTGAACAAAACGGAAGTGTGGCTGATAATTCAGAGATCTGGATCACCTTACAGTAATTAATCATTTAAAGTATTAACTATAAAATGTCCTCATGTGATTGAATAAATCTACTTTACTTTATTTTATATAACAATCATGATTCGTTGAGTTGAACTTTAGGCAAGTAACTTTATGTGTGTGTGTGTGTGCAACCCGATCTCACGCCGAGGCGTGAGATACACACGCATGGACCGGCGTCTAACTCACACGCCTTGCCTGACCAGGGCGTGTGAGTTACACGCGCACCTCCCGTAGTCAAGATGGCGGCCGCTGTCGCGGCCGCCCGTAGTCAAAATGGCGGCCGCGGTTTTCCGTCAATGTTTTATCTATATTATAACCTCTCCCTGTCCCCTTGCCCTAACCCTAACCACCGAGGGGGCTGCAGCTAGATAGTATTGAAATGCTGGGAGAACATGTCGTGCTATTCCTGGGAGAACATGTCGGCCCCTGTTGGTGCTATTCCTCCGTTCATTTAGACTATTCCTCCATTCATTTAGACGGCGGGAGGTGCGCGTGTAACTCACACGCCCTGGTCAGGCAAGGCGTGTGAGTTAGACGCCGGTCCATGCGTGTCCATGCGTGTTCGTTCTCCTAAGCCCCTGTTGTGATATTCTTGAATTCTGTTCTTAGTCAGATTTTCAGATAGACAGTATTTTTTAGCCTGTCTATTTAAACACTTCTTGAAAGAAGAGATTTGGACCTCAATAAAGTGAGTTTGATATCATTTTTCCCTTGCATCTGAGTCCTCTTTTGGTCCTGGCCTGACATTACACTTCGGCCAGTATGGACTCAGCAGGGATAGATCAACTCACTGATGCCCTGCGAACCCAAGAAGCCCGACTCTCTCGTCAGGAGGAGTTCCAGACCGCCATGGCCTCCCAGATGGGGCTTCTTTCCTCTCAACTCCAGGGCCTGCACGATCATCTAGTGCAGACGGATACAGCACCCGCGCCTCCGGCAGTGGCCGCCACTCCACCAGTAAATCCCGTTACTACTATGACCATCATGGGAGCTACATGTAAGTTAGCTCCACCTACACGATTCTCTGGTGAACTGGGCTTATGTAAAGCTTTCCTCATAGACTGCTCCATACACTATGAGCTAAATCCCCACGCTTTTTCCACTGACCGATCAAAGATTGCCTTCATGATTTCCCACCTTGCCGGCAGAGCCAAAGCCTGGGCCTCAGCAGAGTGGGCCCAAGATTCTCCTGTTTGCAGATCACTCACCGGATTTGAGACGGCGCTGCGAAAGATCTTCGACCCAGTAACTACCAACCGGGAAAAGGCTCGGGAGCTGAGCGGACTGAAACAGGGTAACAACTCTGTGTGTGACTACGCCATCCAATTTCGCACATTGTCGGCCGAGATTGGCTGGAATACAACGGCTCTATACGACGTGTTCTTAAAGGGATTGGCGGCTCCTATTCAGGATCTTCTGGTTCCTCTGGATCTTCCCCCGGACCTTGACTCGCTCATCGCCCTCGCGATCCGGACGGATAACCGAGCTCGTCAACTCAGACAGCAGCGCACCTTGAGACCATCACGCATGCAGACACCTGGCTGGTCGACCACCCGGCGACCTCCACCAGAACAGCCTCCTTATCCTCGCCTAGAAGGAGAGGAAGGAGAGGAAGAGCCTATGCAGCTGGGGAGAGCCAGGCTATCACCGGAGGAAAGACAGAGGGTGGGTCGCTGTTTTTACTGCGGTGAACCCGGGCATCTCGTCTCCACCTGCCCGGCTAAAAGGACCACGATGGTGAGTGAATTCAAGACTACAGACACCCCCTCACGTATTCTCACCACAGTGCAGGTAACACACCACGCCACCACTGAACTCAAGGCACTTATAGACTCAGGGGCTGATGAAAGCTTGATGGACTGGGAATTAGCTAAAAGACTGGATCTTAACATAGAACTTTTAGCTAGACCCATCAGAGCTAAAGCTCTTAATGGAAATGAGTTGTTTACTATCACCCACATCACAACCCCCCTCAAAATGCGCATTAACGATCACCAAGAGAACATTCGTTTTTATGTATTCACTTCCCCATCTCAGACCCTCATATTGGGACAGCCATGGCTCTCACGTCACAATCCCCACATAGATTGGAGAACGGGAAAGATTGTGGGATGGGGAGGGGACTGTGCGCGAGACTGTATGAACATTTCAGTTCGGGGAGGGGGAATCGCAGACATTAATATGGTCTCTGTTAACCCCACCACAGATCCCAACTACCCGGACCTGAGCTCTGTGCCGTCCTGCTACCACCACCTCAAAGAGGTTTTTAACAAAGCCAAAGCGCTATCACTTCCTCCTCACCGTTCCTATGATTGTGCCATAGAGTTAATTCCGGGCTCCACCATCCCCAAAGGGCGCTTGTACGCGGTCTCAGGACCCGAGAGGGAAGCTATGCGGGAGTACATCGAGACCTCCCTGAAAGCCGGGCTAATCCGCCACTCATCATCCCCAGCCGGAGCCGGGTTTTTCTTTGTCAGGAAAAAAGATGGTTCACTACGACCCTGCATTGACTACAGCCCACTCAACGACATAACAATTAAGAACCGTTACCCGCTTCCTCTCATGTCATCTGTCTTTGACCAGCTTCAACAGGCCAAAGTATTCACCAAGTTGGATCTTCGCAACGCCTATCACTTGGTGCGGATCAGAGAAGGAGATGAGTGGAAGACCGGTTTCAACACCCCCAGTGGCCACTATGAGTACCGAGTCATGCCATTTGGTCTCACAAACGCTCCTGCAGTATTCCAGGCCATGATAAATGACGTATTGAGAGACTTTCTTGACCACTTCGTGTATGTTTACTTAGACGACATACTTATCTACTCCCCGAACCTGACCAAACACCAAGACCACGTAACCCAGGTGTTAAAAAGACTATTAGACAATCAACTCTATGTCAAGGCTGAAAAAAGTGAATTCCATGCCGAAACTGTCTCCTTCCTGGGCTTCATTGTAGCCCCTGGAAGAGTACAGATGGACCCGGCTAAAATTAGCGCTGTGCTCGATTGGCCCACACCTGATAGCCGCAAAAAGGTTCAGCAATTTCTGGGTTTTGCTAACTTTTACAGGCGGTTTATCAGAGGCTTCAGCGCAGTAGCTGCTCCTCTCCATGCTCTTACCTCCACGCAGGTGCAGTTCCACTGGTCTCCAGACGCGGATGCGGCGTTCCGGACCCTCAAGCAACGCTTTACCTCGGCTCCCATTCTCACCATGCCAGATCCTCAACGGCAGTTCGTGGTCGAGGCGGACGCCTCCAACGAAGGGGTCGGGGCAATTCTCTCACAGCGATCAGAGCAGGACGGTAAGATGCATCCTTGTGCTTTTCTGTCCCGGCGGCTATCCAAGGCGGAGCGAAACTATGATGTTGGCAACAGGGAGCTGCTGGCGGTCAAACTCGCCTTGGAGGAGTGGAGACACTGGCTCGAGGGGGCTGACCATCCATTCATCGTATGGACTGATCATAAAAATTTGGAGTACATCAAGAAAGCCAAGAGACTCAACTCTCGCCAGGCCAGGTGGGCGCTATTTTTTAACAGATTCTCTTTTTCTCTTTCATACAGGCCGGGGTCCCGAAACGTCAAACCAGACGCACTGTCCCGTCTCTTCGACCCCGAGCCTGCTGCCAAGGACCCAGAACCGATCCTCCCACGATCATGTGTGATTGGAGCACTGTCCTGGCAGATAGAAAATGAGGTTAAGCAGGCTAATGGTGAGACTCCGCCACCTAGTGGTTGTCCAGAGAATCGTTTGTTTGTCCCGGTTGAATTGCGCCCACAGGTGATCCACTGGGCCCACACCTCGCTGCTTTCCTGTCATCCGGGGGTTCGTAGAACTATGTTCGCTATCACCCGGAGGTTCTGGTGGCCCTCCATGGAGCCGGAGGTCCGGGAGTACGTAGGGGCATGTTCGGTCTGCGCTCGCAACAAGACGTCCTCCGGGTCACGTATGGGTCTCCTGCAGCCTCTTCCCATTCCCTCCAGACCGTGGTCCGACATCTCGGTGGACTTCGTCACGGGGCTCCCGGTCTCACAAGGTAACACCACTGTCCTCACGGTGGTGGACAGATTTTCCAAAATGACTAGATTCATTGCTTTACCTAAACTGCCCTCCGCCAAAGAAACGGCGGAGATAATGATGAACAATGTTTTCAAGATTCACGGATTTCCCAAGGACATTGTTTCAGACCGGGGCCCCCAGTTCATCTCCCGGTTCTGGAGGGAGTTCTGTCGGCTCATCGGAGCGAAGACCAGCCTGACTTCGGGTTATCACCCGGAGGCCAACGGCCAGACCGAACGCCTAAACCAGCAACTGGAGACCGGCCTCCGGTGTCTGGTCTCTCAGAATCCCTCAACATGGAGCAAACACCTGGTCTGGGTCGAGTATGCCCATAATACACTGCCCACCTCGGCCACAGGTATTTCACCATTCAAGTGTGTGTTTGGTTATCAGGCCCCTGTGTTCGCAGACAACGAGCTGGAGGTGTCTGTACCCTCCGCCCATGCCATGGTTCGCCGCTGCCACCGCATCTGGGCAGCCGCCAAGCAAGTGTTAATTCGCCAAGGGGACCGGGTCAAGAAGACGGCGGACCGCAAGAGACGGCCCGCTCCTGCCTACCAGCCAGGACAGAGAGTGTGGCTCTCCGCCAAGGATCTGCACCTAAAAGTTCCATCCAGAAAGCTGGCGCCGCGGTTCGTGGGTCCGTTTCCTATTACCAAGCTCATCGGTCCTGCAGCAGTTCGCCTTCGCCTGCCCCGATCTCTCCGTGTCCACCCGACCTTCCATGTGAGCCGAGTCAAGCCCGCTAAGGAGAGCCCGATGGTTCCAGCCGCTGCCCCGCCGCCACCCCCAGAAGTAATAGACGGCGGTCCGGTGTACAAGGTTAAGCAGTTACTGGCAGTTCGCAACCGGGGCCGTGGTAAACAGTATCTGGTGGACTGGGTAGGATATGGTCCCGAGGAGAGACAGTGGGTCCCGTCTAGACACATCCTGGACGAGATCCTCATCACAAATTTTCACAGGGACCACCCTGACCAGCCTGGGCCGTCAGGAGTCGGCCCTAGAGGGAGGGGTACTGTCACACCGCGGTGAGGTTGTCTCGTCTTGGGTTCTTGGTCTCGTTACTTCCTGTTTTATTTTGTAGATCTAACTCTCCTCTCGTTTCAGGTCACTTGCCCTTCCTCATGTGTCACCGGTCTGATTGTCTCACCTGATCCCTAATCGTTTCCACCTGTTCCCCATTATCCTCATGTGTATTTAGTCGGCGTCTTCCCTTTGTCCTGTGCCGAAGTGTTTCGTTTGTTCGTTCTCCTAAGCCCCTGTTGTGATATTCTTGAATTCTGTTCTTAGTCAGATTTTCAGATAGACAGTATTTTTTAGCCTGTCTATTTAAACACTTCTTGAAAGAAGAGATTTGGACCTCAATAAAGTGAGTTTGATATCATTTTTCCCTTGCATCTGAGTCCTCTTTTGGTCCTGGCCTGACAGTGTGTGTGTGTGTGTGTGTGTGTGTGTGTGTGTGTTTTGTTGAATAGCAGTGGGCTGCACACAGCACACTTGTGGAAAACAAATTTAATAGAGGTGATGAAATATTGTCTTCACACCACACACAATGAACAAAACTAGTATTGGAACAGAAACAAATACAATATTAACAAAAATATATTGCTTTTGGCCTGGACCAAACTTAAATGAGAATGAGTTGTTTTAATATACAGTATACTGTATAGTAGAATAATGTATCAATCAGTTTGGAGAATAATACTCTGGGTTCTAACATACAGTAGCCTAATAAAAAAGACATGGTGAAACTTAAAATGTATGATTTATGTCAAACCAAGTTTATCTTTCACATGAAATATGTCATAATTAGTTGGGCCTAAACACACACACACACACACACACACACACACACACACACACACACACACACACACCCACACCAAGCCAATGTATATGTGCGTTTAAGCCAATGGACTTATATGAACATAGAAAGCCAGACAGATGGACGAAGAATAAACGAGAAATAAATAAAGACTGTGATGCACCAATAGACACTAACATATATTCTTCAAGTGAGAGGGAGTAAACCAATTAGATAGATAAGTAGACAGGGAGAGAGAGAGAGAGAGAGAGAGATAAAAAGAGAGATGCAGCACACACAAAGAAGAAGCTTTAATATATAATCAAGTGGTGACTCACACTTTGGTCGAAGCACTCTCCTCACACATAGACGTGTGCACACACACACGCACACACACACACGCACATGGACCAAATCACACACGCTCTGGCTGCTTTTCTCTCCCTTAGTTCTTTTCAGACAACAGATAAAGGAGGCATGCCCCATGGGGACGGAGATGGCAGGGTGACCCACCGGCCCCAAATTAGCTCCATGCAACAAGATGTCACCCTCTCATGCTTTCCCTCGGCTCTTACAAAACACTGACTGCATTCACTTCAGAATGAATCTGAATCCCAATCTTTGGCTTTGCTTTTGCCAACTTCTTGATGACATGACATGAAAAAGGAGAGAGAGAGACTGGTGGAGAATAGCCTACACACCACACAGACTCGGTCAGTGTGTCTGTGTTTCAAGCTATAGCTTACAGTCAATGGGCCTCATTTATCAAACTTGCGTGGAAACTGGTGCAGATTCTGGCGCAAATATCATCCTGCGCCAGGTATCATGTGGGATTGATCAAACGGTCGTATCTCGCCAATCTCAGCATACACCGGAGATCAGTGTTGATAAATGCGGCGGCTGAAGGCAATAGTAATATCACGCCCCTATATTTTCTCAGTTTAGAGGCCTCGCCCAGAGGTTTTACGACATGGATATGCAAATGACGGCAACGAAGAGGAACTTCTCTGAAGTAGAAATTGACAACTTAAAAGCGAAAGTGGAAAGAATAAAAAAAGTTTCGGAGCATTAAAAGTGGCATCAAAGAACGTCAGAAGGCAGCAGTTAGGAAGGAAATAACTGCTGCGGTCAACAGCGTTGGTGTTGACAAACGATCTCCAGCTGTAGGCTATTTTAGGTTTACATCAGTGTTCGCTCAATGATATAACATAGCATATACAATTTTATATTGCAATGTCTTTATATGTCTTGAGAATATAGGTGCTAAATGTTCACCAACTATAGGCGCTGAATTTGTCTTTCTGGTCTGCTGTTTGGTGCTGCGAATCTAAGGTACGATGGGAAGAGCTTCCTTAAGCAGGGTGGAGCGGCAAATGTAGGGAATCTTTTCTGCAGGTCCCTCAATACAAGCAACCCGTTTCTCATTGTTGTCACGTTGCTGCTAACAAAAAGTTCCCGTCTTCGCAGAATGTGTGCCATATCAATTTCAAGTGGGAGACTTTATCAAGGCAAGGCAAGGCAAGGCAAGGCAAGGCAAGGCAAGGCAAGACAAGGCAAGTTTATATAGCACAATTCAAACACAAGGCCATTCAAAGTGCTTTGCAGGGGCAAGATTAAAATACATGAAACACATTAGAAGACATTTAAAAGCGAATGAAAAGAAGTAAAACATTTAAATAAAACAAAAAGTACAGGTTAAAATGGAAACAGAAAAGTCTTCAGACTCGATTTAAAAGAACTGAGGGTTGCAGCAGACCTCAAGTTTTCTGGGAGTTTGTTCCAGATATTTGGTGCATAAAAACTAAAAGCTGCTTCTCCTCGTTTAGTCCTAACTCTTGGGACTGTAAGTAAACCTGTCCCAGATTACCTAAGGGCTCTGGACGGTTCATAACGTATCAGCAGATCAGTAATGTATTTTGGCGCTAAACCATTTAGTGTTTTATAAACCAACATTAGTATTTTGAAATCAATTCTTTGAGTGACAGGAAGCCAGTGTAAAGACCTCAGAACTGACTGGGGTAATGTGATCCACTTTTTTGGTCCTAGTGAGGACTCGAGCAGCAGCGTTCTGAATTAGCTGAAGCTGTCGGATAGATTTTTTTGGAAGGCCTGCAAGGACACTGTTACAGTAGTCAAGTCTACTAAAGATAAATGCATGGACAAGTTTTTCTAAATCTTGCTGAGACATAAGTCCTTTAATTCTTGATATGTTTTTAAGGTGGTAGTAGGCTGACTTATTAATTGATTTAATGTGTTTCTTGAAATTCAAGTCGGAGTCTATGACAACACCAAGATTTCTGGCTTGGTGTGTGGTTTCTAGCATAACAGATGTAAGCTGTGCGCTGACTTTTAATTGTTCATCTTTGGCACCAAAGACAATTACTTCAGTTTTGTCGTTGTTTAATTGAAGGAAATTTTGGCACATCCAATCATTGATTTGTTCAATGCACTTACTCAGTGCTTGTATCGGACTGTAGTCTCCTGGTGATATGGTTATGTAAATTTGTGTGTCGTCTGCATAATTATGGTAGCATAATTTGTTCTTATTCATAATCTGAGCTAGTGGGAGCATGTAGATGTTAAACAGAAGAGGCCCAAGAATGGAACCTTGGGGGACCCCGCATTCAATATGTGTCCGCTCAGATGTGAAATTGCCTATTGACACATAGTATTCTCTGTCCTTTAAGTAGGATTCAAACCAGTTTAGCACAGTTCCAGAAAGTCCAACCCAGTTTGCTAGTCGATCTAGTAATATGTTGTGGTCAACTGTGTCGAACGCAGCACTGAGATCCAGTAAAACTAAAACAGAACTTTTGCCACTGTCTGTGTTTAAGTGGATGTCATTGAGGACCTTAACCAGAGCGGTCTCAGTGCTGTGGTGTAGTCGGAATCCTGACTGGAAGACATCAAAGCAGTTATTCATTGGTAGGTAGTTATTTAGCTGTTGATAAACAGCCTTTTCAATGGTTTTGCTTAAAAATGGTAGGTTAGATATGGGCCTATAATTGTTCATGAGCGATGTATCTAGATTGTTCTTTTTTAGGAGTGGCTTGATGACTGCTGTTTTCAGGGCCTGTGGGAATACACCTGTCCGAAGGGACATGTTGACAATTTGTTGAACATCTGAGGCCATACAGCTAAAAACAGTTTTAAAGAAGCCTGTGGGAAGAATGTCAAGGCAACAGGAGGAGGAGTTCAGGTGTTGTATAATGTCCTCCAGGTTTTTGTGGTTTATCAGATAAAATTGTGTCATTGCATTTGGATTGATTTTAAAGCGGCAACGAGTAACTTTTGAATATCTTTTAAACAGCCTCATGTTTCCTCTCATAATCATAAATTACCTTTAACAGCAAACAAGTCCATCAGTGCAAAGAAAGACGTTTTTATATAGTTTTTATTACTGCATTTGATCTGGTCGTACACCCAGTCCGATTTTCGGTTCACGCGTGCATGCTCTATGGTCACATATCCGCATTGGTCGCAGATTTCAGTGTGGCGCAGGAACGCGATTTGAGAAGCCTATGGCTCCAGGTGAGGGAAGGGGATAGGGAGACCAGATCCCAATTCACCAGATGTGGGACAAAGACTACGTTTGTGCGGGACAAAGTGCCGTTTTCTTTAGCAAAATAAACTCGTGTCACCACCGGTAATGCCAGAGACACGGCTTTCTATATTAAAAAACACTATCTTTAGATCAGCGCGCAGCAGTTAAGTTAGCTACTGTTAAACAAATAGAGTTAAGGCTGCGGCTTCACATTAAAAGCATTTCACTGGCTTCACATAAGCATTTCACTTGACAAACGTGAGTTGGCTTTTATTTTGAAGTAACAGAAAGGAAATGCTGAAGCAGGCAGCACCTTCACAGAGCCCAATGAGCCCAGCAGCCCCCGACAGTGCGATACACACACACAGAGAAAAACGGAGAGACGCACACTCACAGACTGCTGTCTCCACACAGCTATCGGATATATAGGCTACCAGATTATAAAACACGCATTTAAAAAGGGGGGCTCACTTTCAATAACAATGCGGGACAACGTCTCAATTTGCGGGACGTGTGAAAAGTAATGGAAATGCGATCTGGTCACCCTAGAAGGGGAGCGGGAGCCTTGTTTGAGACAGTTATTTGTCGTCATAATTGATAACGGGGCTGAACCATCAAAGAAAAAAAAGAAAATGCAATGAAGAAAAGCAAAAAAGGGAGAGTGATAGGCGGGTGGGAGGGCGTTGCCAAGCAACGTATAGGCCTACACAATTTCACGGAGTGAACCTAGACTGCAGTGTTTACTCCTAAATGAATGAGCGGTAGCCTACTAAAGACTCGTTCAGCTCCGTGAGAGGTGACAATGCATCAACTCATTGCAATCAGGTGTGTTTAGCACTTACTGGCATTAGTAGATGCTGTGTCACCACCACTCTCACCGAGCCGAAAAGAGTCCACACACGGACACGCACCATATTGCTTCCTGATTATTTGAATCTTGCAGCCCTGCACGAGCAAGCAAACAGCTTCACGACAGCTGGCGTCGTAATAATACTACCGCTTTTGTTCAAAGGTGTCGCCAACGTGCCGACTTACTCGTAGTAGCTTTAAGTGGGCATAGCGATAACACATATGTTGAAAGTTGTATTGATGCAGTGACAGCTTGTCTAATTTTGTGAATTTTCTCAGTAAAGAAGGAGGCAAATTCATTGCAGGCCCTTGTGGAGAGATGTTCAGACGCTACTGACACAGGAGGGTTTGTTAATCTGTCGACAGTAAGCAAACAGGGCACGTGCATTGTTGTTGTTTTTGGTAATGATGTCAGAAAAGAAAGACTGCCTTGCACTTTTCATCTCTGAGTTAAAAGTGCAAAGTTTCTCTTTGAAGATGTCATAATGAACCTGGAGATTTGTTTTTCGCCACCTGCGTTCTGCTTTACGGCACTCTCTTTTTTCTATTCTGACCTGCGGGGCATTTCTACAAGGAGATCTTTTCTTACCAGAGACAACCTTCATCTTAGTGGGCGCAATAGCATCTATAACACTTGTAATTTTGCCGTTAAAGTTGTCTAAAAGCTCATTAACTGAGTTACAGGGGAGGGGTGGTATTAAAGAAAATGCTTGAATAAATGTTTCACTGGTATTTTCTGTAATATACTGTTTTTTGATTACTTTTGATTGATCAGTTGTGTGCACAGACATTTTACTCTCAAAAAATAAACAGGAATGGTCTGAGAGGGGACCTATATCTGCCACTGTTACGTCTGAAATGTTCATTCCTCTGGAAATTATAAGGTCCAGAGTGTGCCCTTTGTTATGAGTTGGTTTGTCAACATGCTGATTTAGTCCAAAGTTGTCAAGGACACAGCACAGTTCTTTCGCACATCTGTCCTCGGGTTTGTCGATATGAATATTTAAGTCTACAACAATTAATACACAGTGAAACTCAATACAAATTACAGACAGCAGCTCAGAAAGGTCATCTAAAAAGCTTGTACAGTATTTCGGTGGCCGGTAGATATTAAAGAAAATAGCTCTAGAGGCTGAATTTAACTGGGGAGCCACATACTCAAATGAATCAAAATTTCCATAAAACATCTTTTTGCATTGTAGAGATTCTTTAAACAAAATAGCAACCCCCCCTCCTTTTTTATGCACTCTGGCTTCACTCACAAAAGTGTAGTTTGGGGGGGCGGACTCTATCAGAACAGCTGAGCTGTTATCTTGGTCTAACCAAGTTTCAGTTAAAAACATGAAATTAAGATTGTGCCTAGTAATCATTTTACCTGCCAAGGATCTGATGTTTAATAAAGCTAAATTTAGTGTGTTCAAAGCATTGTCAGCCCGATTTATTTCAGCAGATTGTGGCTGAAGAGGAATGCTTATCAGATTTGATAACGGTTTCCCGTTTCTTGAGATAAACCTTGAAAAACAGGGCCCCGGCTTATCCTGTGAGTCGAAGGCGATAACTGTGTAGCCGCGGCCCGGCACATATCAACAAGTGCTGACATCATCAGTCTCCCAAGCCTGATGATGATGACGTCGCGGTGGGATCGGAGGGGGTGTGCGTGGAGGGGTGAAGAGCCGGGCGATGTGGCTTAGATAGACAAGTTGAGGGGGACGTTGACTGCTGGGGGTACATATGATTTCCTTGAATTCCAGATCAGGAGAGGATGGAGAAAGGGTGGTTGTAGGAGAGATTGAATGAGCAAGAGGTGGGCTTGTTATGGGTGGGGCCCCCTCCTCTCTGCCCTGATATCTCTCATGGTCTGAGCTGTCATCTGGGGCCGGCAGTTGTCCTTCGGCGCTGCTGCTACGCTGTGTTATGTTCTCCTCCTGGGCCTTGTCCTTGGCACGAACAGATTGGTGACGTAGGACGTAAATCACGTTGGATGTGAATAGTTTGACTCCAGCCTTATTTAGACAAAGTCCATCTGTCTTAAAAAGCTGCCTGCGGTTCCAGAAAATGTTAAATTGTCAATAAAATGCACTGAGTGGTCGGGGCACGCTATTGAAAGCCACGTGTTCAGTGCTAACAGTCTAGTGAATCTCTCAGGTCCTCTTCTGATTGGTGGCAGAGGACCACTGATATACACCTCAGCATTCAGTGAGCTGACCGTGTTCAGGAGATTCTTAAAGTCCTGTTTCAACATTTCAGACTCCTGCTTTACAACATCATCTGACCCGATGTGCAGAATGATTTTCTTTACAGTTGTGTGTGCTGCTGCAATTTCCAGGATTATTTTTTCTAAGTCCGACACCATATCATTGGGAAAGCAGAGTACTTTGGTATCAACACTACACATGCTTTTCATATCTCTAACAGAAAAGTCTCCAACAATCAGATTTTCAGGCTCTGTTGTTAGCTTGGTTAGCCCCTTTGTTAGCTCTCTCTGTGGCTCTTGGCTTTCAGGCCTTACCTTGTTGTGTGCAGGCGCTATGCTATCTTGGTCATCAGAGGGAAATCCAGGGACTTGCATCAGTGGAGTAAACCGGTTCGACACTTGCACACTTGTTTGCTGTGGAAGTTTGTTGTTGTTACCTCTCCCCCTTGCAGTAATCCATTGCTGCGGCCTCCGAGGCGCGGGGGTTGAGGATGCACCGTGCCTGGGTGATAACGCAGGCCAGCCATCCAGATCAGTCATCTCATGGTGCTTGGCCCTGCCCGTTATCCGTCCTCCCTTTTCCAATCTCTTTGGCCTTCCACCAAGACGATTCCAGGGAGGGTTATCACTAACCTGGACACGGTCCTTTTGTTTCTTCATAGCCTTGTCGGTGCTAGTTAGCTGTGTGTTAGCTTGATCTTGTCCACTGTTTAAAGTCACTGGTAGAGTGGTGTCGTTCCCACATAGTCCATTCACTTCAATGTTCACTTCTATTCGATTCATTTTTGTTTCCAGTACTGTAATCCTCTGTAGGAGTACTTGATAGGCCTCGTTTGATAAGGGAGGCATCTTGCTGCTAATTAGCTTTAGCTTAGCGCCTCGCTTCCAGTCACCACAGGCCTGTCCTGTTGTTAGGCCCCCCTCACGTTCTATTGAGAAGGTCGTAAAAGTGTCCAAAAATGCCTGTAGTATCTATAAAAATAAAAATAAATTACAGTCCCTTTGATTTGTATGTATCCAGGAGCTGTGTAAGCAAAAAGTGCAAGAGGAGGAGAGAGCAAGCAGAAAAGCGTCTGCACAGTAGGAAAGCAGGAAGCATGAAAGCCTACAGACTAAAAAACCCTTTCATTTATGTTAACTTAGGTTTATTAAGGAGTTACTGTTGCTCTTATCTCCTGTTAGGCCCTTTTTTTTTATTTTGCAGCTGGCAGAGCAATAGCGAGAGATCAGACGACGGATAATGATCCCACTCAGTGTGTGTTGCTCATTATGAAGCAGTGGAGAGGCTTCTTGTGGAAAACACATCAAGTCTTGTCATAAAGGCTTCATTAACAAGTGATGACACCGCAGTGCTCCCAGTGTGATTCACCCTTCCTCATTTCCTGTTGACCACTGGTCAGAGAGTCACAAGGCGGCACAGGGAGCCAGGCGGACGGAGAGCAGAGCAGCAGATAGAGACGTGACTCTTTCATCATGATGAACACAGAGATCTCATTAGTGGCCATGTGTGATATGATAAGGTGTGAGTGACGCCGGCTGTCAGGCATACCACATCTTACAATGTCACAGTGTCACGCCTTATATGGAAGGGTGGCAGCTTTACTCATGTAGCCGTTGTTGTTGTTGTTGTTGTTGTTGTTGAGGGAGGCACAGCTGGTTGGTGGATGCTCTGAGACAAGGGAGCATGATGAAATAATAACAATGGAATGTCTGTGATTCTCTTTCACACAGAATGCACAAAAATGCAAACCCACCCAGCCACTGAGTCCTCCATCTAAAGAATATAGAGACACACACTCATTGGCACGCACGCACGCATGCACACACACACACACACACACACACACACACACACACACACTTAGATACAAGCTCTCTTGCACACATTTAAGAACAGACCAAATTAAGGCGCAAGCACAAAAATACACACAGGCATGAGCTCTAAAACAGCTACACACACTAGCTCAAAATGTTCATGCACACACACATACAGACAAATATTCTATCCAGACACACCATACACTCATCAACACGCACACGCCCACACACTTTTTTACTCTGTGAGCTCTGTACCTGCAGCCCACCGCGAATAAAAAAAAAAACGAATTAGAATTCCACACACAGTTTTCCCTCTTTGCTACTGTTAGAGGGTGGAGCGGTGCTGCCGGTGCTAATGACGTAGCAATAATGGTTCTGGTGCTCCAAGTATTACAGCCAATCCTGGAAGATTAAGGGGTTAGTCATTATCCCTGTGTGAGCGTCATCATACCAGTCATCTTGCCGTGCAGAGATGTGTTAATTGGGGGGTTGGAGGCACAGTTCTAAAGGCAGACACCTTCACTGACAGCTAGCTGTGGGGGATGAACACTTTTAAAGTGCGTCCACAGCAGGTGTATTCCTGGAGCTTCCCCCGCTGCTCAGTGTGTCAGACAAGGTCTTGGTCGGGGCTCAGAATAAATAAGACTAGCAACACCCTCCCAGCAGCAGGCCCATCCAATGGAAGATATAAAGGCCTTCCCTTGTATTAAAAAAAAGAAGAAGAAATTATCTGCATCTCTTTGCAATGCAGATCACTTTGGTCTCATTTGCCCAGGGATACCGGTGTAACATGTATGTTTTTTTTAAGTAATTTGCCCATGCTTTAAGGCGGTCAAACCCAATTGAATTCAACACAGTTGTTTTGTTGAGCTGATGCCATATGTTTCAGATGGATTTCTCAATACTTCCACAGATAGAACAGAAGTGGTCCGCACAGGAGACCAGTTAGAAAATATGTTTCCAATATACAGCCCTGGAAAAAATTAAGAGACCAGTCTGTATTTTTCTTAAATCTTTATCTCTACATGAATGATTGAAAATGCTTTAAATGACAACATTTTTATTGTGAATTTGGTAGGAATGTTGTCAGTAGTTAATATTTAAAAATAAAAATGTTCATTTTACTCAAACATATGCCTCTAAAGAGTAAAACAAGAGACAATGAACATTTGGAGTGGTCTCTTAATTTTTTCTGGAGCTGTATGTCACTTGAAAGAACACCACCTTTAACTGCCTCTTGTTTCAGTATAGATTGCCTGCGTCACTTTGCTGTTGCTTTTCAGATTGATACACCACGTTAGTTTGAAGTGAAACAGATTCTCATGCGCGCTCACAGTCCACACTTTTATAAGGTCGTCCAATAATAAAAAATGACAATACTCATCACGCATCACAAATCATGTGACATCGCCTCACACTTCTTCCCAATTTGCTCCAAGTTCCAGTTGTATAGAATTCTAAATTCAAGTTTTTTTTATATGAAACTGAACTTCAGTAATTAGATAATACTAAATGTCTTAGTTTCACATGGGTGAATATATCCATTCATGACTCTCACATGGTTTACAGTTTGAACGGCAAGTCAGACCCTGTTGGAGTAAAAAAAAACACCACTTTGACAAGCTGACGCCAAGATATTTGAGCAAATATCAAATGCTGAACAATAAGGACAGTTTATAGTAAAGATAGCATGGAGGTTCTCTGTCCTCGACTTGCTGTGGAAACGATGTGTTCCAAAAGATGCAGACAGGCTGATGGAGACAAGACTGGGCTAATGCAGCGTCTTGTCATACATACCAACAACACCGGTGACTCATCTGCCCCCTCTTTTCTCTTGTATTTCAGCGGACACTCATGCATGTTTCTCTGCCTTTTTGCATTGACTCTCTTCCATCTATATGACAAAGTAGTGGCTCTTTTCCTATATTGACCTCCCACCTCTGTCGCCCCCTCAGTCAGACGGCCCCTGGATGATGTGCTGCTGACACTGTCCATGATGTGTGTTCCTGTCTCCAGCTCTGACACATTTGCTGTTGCAATCAGACAGCAGCAGTGCACTCTGTTGCTATGCGGCAAAAAACTCTGAGGCTAAACATTCACAAACCTGCTTTCATAACAACCAACCAGGTGCACTGACGGTGAATCAGCCCCAGCACAGCCAGGTGTAGGCAGTATAGGACCGTCGCTGCTAATGAAAAAAAAAAGATTTGTTCAGTTAGTAAGTCAACTTTAACAGGTTTTTAATTAACTTTTTAAAAAAAAACTCTCTTCTGTTGAGCATTCACAGGAACAATAAGGTAATTAGCGTTAGCCGTGAGAAGCCGTTTCCAATTCATTAGGTAATGGAGTCTATATGTGGCATGGTGAGGTTGACAGAGCGGTTCACTCTCCAAACAGACTTGCGGTTTGCACACCTCACCTGGCCTGCCAAGCCCCTACAGTCTGAGTCAACAGTGTGAGTGTGGATGATTATCATCTGAGACATCTCCAGGGCAGCAGCTGCTGTTACTGGCCTGCTCCCTTATGCCTGCCCTGCCCTGTTTGACTATACAGCACCTTCTTCTGCCTCGGCAGCCTACCTCCCACACACCCACAGCCTACCTCCCACACACCCACAGCCTACCTCCCACACACCCACAGCCTACCTCCCACACACCCACAGCCTACCTCCCACACTCCCACAGCCTACCTCCCACACCCCCACAGCCTACCTCCCACACCCCCACAGCCTACCTCCCACACCCCCACAGCCTACCTCCCACACCCCCACAGCCTACCTCCCACACACCCAGAGGATCGGCGTGCGCCCGCATGCACAGAGAAAGACATTCAAACAGGAAGTGAGGTTACTGAAAGGGAGCACCAACCACGTGTTAGAGGACATCCCAACATTCAAAGTTACATACAAACGAGAGATGGACGGACATTTTTTGCCAGGACTTCTTCTGAATTGATTTGTTAAGGCCCAAGAATATATATATATATACTGTATGTATATACTATATATATATATATATATATATACAGTCAAGTGCGAAAGTTTGTGAACCCCTTGAACATTTTGGAATTTTATTTATTGTAACCATCATTAATTCATTTTTATCAATACCAGTATTTTTTATATGAAATAACAGATGTTTGTTTATCAATTCAACATTTTTCTTTTCCAGAAATCAATTGTTAAAACAGATAAAACAAATTATTTGACGAATGTTGTATGTGCAAAAGTTTGTGAACCCTGAGCTGCATTGCTTAAATGGAGCAGGTAAACACAATCAGATGGGCCAAATTGAGTCATGAAATGGACCAATGTAGTGAGAGATCTTTAGGGAAGAAATTGGGCGGCACTAGATACAACAGAGATAAAACCAGGTCAGTTTAGGCTCACCAAAGTGAACCCATACAGGTCAGACATGCTAAAAGGGGAAACAATCTCAGAGGATCTCAGGAATAGAGTTGTGATGCTGCACATTTGTCTGGGGACAGCTATAAATTATTTAAAAAAAAGTTTGAGCTCCATCGGTCCACCGTGAGGCAAATCATCTACAAATGAAGAGCTTTAAGAGTGACTGAACATCTGCCTAGAAGTGGACTTCCTTCAAAAATATCCACAAGCGCCACAAGATAAGTGATTTTTCAGTTAAAAGCCAACCCAAACATTACATCTGGTGATTTGCAGACCTCTCTTGCAGCATCTGGGACAGATGTGCATGGTTCCACAATAAGAAGAAAACTCAGTCAACATGGCTTTCATGGGATGGTTGCTGAAGAAGCCTCTGCTCTCAAAAAAGAACAAAACTGCTTGTCACAACTTTGCCAGAGAGCACCTGGAGATACCTGAAGTCTTATTCTGTGGACAGATTAGTCAAAAATTGAACTGTTTGGTCATAACCAAAACCGCCATGTTTGGGCAAAAACGCAATTCTGCCTACCACCTAGAGAACCTTCTCCCAAGTGAATAATGGTGGTTTCAAATTGTCTGCAAATCTCCAGGTGTAATGTTTGGGTTGGCTTTTACCTGAAAAATCACTTTTCTTGTGGCGCTTGAGGATATTTTTGAAGGAAGTCCACTTCTAGGCAGATGTTAAGTCACTCTTAAAGCTCTCCATTTGTAGATGATTTGCCTCACGGTGGACCGATTGAGCTCAAATTTTTTTTTATGAATTTATAACTGTCCCCAGACAAATGTGTAACATCAAAACTCTATTCCTGAGATCCTCTGAGATTTGTTTCCCTTTTAGCATGTCTGACCTGTATGGGTTCACTTTGGTGAGCCTAAACTGACCTGGTTTTATCTCTGTTTTATCTAGTGCCGCCCAATTTCTTTCCTAAAGATCTCTCATTACATTGGTCTATTTCATCAACCAATTTGGCCAACCTGATTGTGTTTACCTTGCTCGATTTAAGCAATGCAGCTCAGGGTTCACAAACTTTTGCACATACAACATTCGTCAAATAATTTCTTTTATCTGTTTTAACAATTGATTTCTGGAAAATAAAAATGTTGAATTGATAAACAAACATCTGTTATTTCATATAAAAAATACTGGTATTGATAAAAATGAATTAATAATGGTTAAAATAAATAAAATTCCAAAAGGCTCAAGGGGTTCACAAACTTTCGCACTTGACTGTATATATATATATATATATATATATATATATATATACTGTATGTATATACTATATATATATATATATATATAGTATATACATACAGTATATATATATATACTGTATGTATATACTATATATATATATATATATATATAGTATATACATACAGTATATATATATACTGTATGTATATACTATATATATATATATATATAGTATATACATACAGTATATATATATATACTGTATGTATATACTATATATATATATACAGTATATACATACAGTATATACTGTATGTATATACTGTATGTATATACTGTATGTATATACTATAT
Organism: Ammodytes marinus; assembly: GCF_949987685.1. NCBI lineage: Eukaryota > Metazoa > Chordata > Actinopteri > Uranoscopiformes > Ammodytidae > Ammodytes > Ammodytes marinus. Next base: position 32,876,994 of record NC_137235.1, read on the forward strand.
ATATATATATATATATATATATATATATATATATATATATTTATATATACTGTATGTATATACTATATATATATATATATAGTATATACATACAGTATATATATATATATACTGTATGTATATACTGTATGTATATACTGTATGTATATACTATATATATATATATATATATATATATATATATATATATATATATATAGTATATACATACAATATATATAAATATATATATATATATATATATATATATATATATATACTGTATGTATATACTGTATGTATATACTATATATATATATATATATATACTGTATGTATATACTATATATATATATATATATATATATACTGTATATATATACTATATATATATATATATATATATATATATATATACTGTATGTATATACTATATATATATATACTGTATGTATATACTATATATATATATATATATATATATATATATATATATATATATATACTGTATATATATACTATATATATATATATATATATATATATATACTGTATGTATATACTACATATATATATACTGTATGTATATACTATATATATATATATATATATACTGTATATATATACTATATATATATATATATATATATATATATATATATATATACTGTATGTATATACTATATATATATATACTGTATGTATATACTATATATATATATATATATATATATATATATTAGGGCTGTCAAACAATTACAAATGTTAATCAGATTAATCACAGGATTCTGTGGATTAATCAAGATTAATCACTATTAATTTTACCATTCGAAATATGCCCGAAAAATTTGAATTTTCTCTGTATATTGTTGTATGAACGAAAGAAGAAGAAGGAGGATATGTACATTTAAAATTAGTATTTTTATTAATTGAAAATCCAAATGATGGTTTTAATACTGAAAACAAATTTAAATCAAACTAAAATATATACCTACCACACCATTATTCAATTGGTCTGTCTCTTTACTATGTATTTGGGCAAATATAGGATAGGCTATATAATGGCATTTATTTGGTGAATCTATAGGTTGTGCATTCTTGAATACAACTTGATTACAGTCCGCGGTGTGTGCGTGTGTGTGCGTGTGTGTGTGTGTGTGTGTGAGAGTGTTTGTTCGTGTAGTGTAAACAATGTGTTGTCATCGTGGCCGAGTGGGCCAATTGTTTACCTACATTTGATATTACTTGAGAGAGAAGGAGACATCTCACAGGCTTCGAGATAGACACGGAGGAGAAGGAGATCGGTCTAACAGGTACTTTATTAGAAGGTTGACATAACAGGATATCAGCTTAGTAGACAACTTCTACTATAAACACAAAGGTACTTATTCATTACAATAGTTCAGATCATTATCCTACCCTGCCCTACTCTTGGCAATTGGGGGCACCGAGATCCCATACACAGTCTTCATTCCCCGGGCAAAAGGCAAAGGCCAAGGCCACGATCTAGTGAAGGCGGTTGGTTAAATACACTATCTGTCTGTGTGTGTGTGTGTGTCTGTGTACGTGTGCATGTGTGTCTGTGTGAATGTGTGCGTGTGTGCAAGTGTGTGTGTGTGTGTGTGAGTGAGTGAGTGTGAGGGTGAGAGTGTGTGTGTGTGTGTGTGCATGTGTGTGAGTGAGAGTGTGTGTGTATGTGTGTCTGTGGGTGACTGTGTGAGTGTGTGTGTGTGGGGTGGGGGTGTGTGTGTGTGTGTGTGTGTATGTTTGTGTGACTGGGAGTGTATTGTATTACATTTCTAATGTCAGATGTGGGCTATTTAGAGTAAGATGTGGCAAGATGTGTCCCTACTTTCTGCTGTGTCTGCAACAGTTGTTGTTGCAGTTCGTGTCCTAAAAGGTCATCCTGTTCTGAGTGCTGCTTGTCTAGGCCAGTCTGACCTGTGTGTGTTGTGGTGCAGTTATTGCTTTTCTGTATTAACTCATCTTTAATATAACATAAATGTTGGAGAACACTACATATTCCCTCCTTGCACCGTAAATACGGTGCACCAAAGAATCTCAACATTTATCCTGCATGGAAAATGCACAACCCTTAAACCCTACAAAATCAAACATCAAACCAAAAATGATAAACTTTGACAAAATAAAACGACAGTGGCCACTGTTAACTATATAGTATGAAACTTAATAAAACCTATTAGACCCTCTTAAAATTCAACAACAATAACAATAATTAAACAGCATATAATGACTTTCAAAATTGTCTTTCAGTCTTCGTTCTTCGGACCATTGTCCAGTCCCGCAAATACCCGCGCACTTGCGAGAAACGACACGAGCATACTTTTAGAATTGCTTAAACAGGCAATTCTTTCTGTGCGAAAAGGCACAACACAACAGCCTCCCCCCATTTCTGGGGAGCCTGTGGGGAAGCCCAGTGCACCCATGCATTGGTGCCTTAGCTGGGTATTGATGACTGGTGCATGACTCGAACGTTTTGAAGGGGAGACGAGAGCGACCCCTCTCGAATTTCCAGATGACGACATTGACGACTGCATCTCGATTCTCTGTTGTTGGCGACACTGCCGGTGGTGGAACGGACTTCTCGTCGACCAGTGTCGAGTTGCTCCTCCAAGCGACAGGTGGCACCCTTCTCGCTGGTTGTGAAGATGTCTGGACAGCTGGATGGGACGAGTTGACGACCCCTGGTTTCTGGCTGGGATTGGGTTGGGCTGTGTAGTTGCGAAAGCGACCCCCTCTCGGTTTCGGCTGTCAGTTGTCCTGTGACATCACGACTTGGACACGGCAGTGACATCACGCTGATAGCACGAGTTGAGAGCGTAGCTTAGCATCAGATTACAGCACGATATTTTTCCAATCTCTCACAGCAGGATTCTGTACCTAGTTCTTTCATCGAGGCCATCAGAGAAAAGATATAGACAGAGAAAAACAGATAGGGAAGGAATCCTACCTGACAAACTTCTAAATAACTTCTGGGGAGTTTGTGTTTGTCTTACTTAATTTTGTTACCTAGGTTTACTGTATCAATACACATACGTGTACTCTAATCACACTTGATGTCAACTGTGCAGTAATACTTTTTGGAACAGCTATGGATTATGACATTAACAACAACAACACTACAAGTATGTTTTGTTCTTACTTTATTTAATAGAGTGTTGATCCTGAACCCTAAATAAATTACTTATAACTTACTTATTAACTTAAATGGATATTAAGTATTTTGATCATCCTCTCTTCTTAAACTTACTTTGTTGTAGTGTTTTCTCTATGTGGCCTCCTCATAATATTGTAATTATTACCTTTCTTTAACATTTACTTATATTATGTTTAATTAATGTGCTTTCTTAAACTCTTTACCATGTACTTCTATTATTTTTAATTTAATGTGCTCTCTCAACCTCTCCCTCCTTTTTCAAATTCCTATTTGAAACACAAAAACGGAAGCATATTAAGTTAAAAATTCAGCTAAAATAAGATTCTCACTTTGTGTGAGCAATTGTATTCAAACAGGAACAAACAAACATGTGGCTTTCTCCCAGCCCTCTTATCAACAAAACCCCAAAACGGTTTATAAATTTAGAATGCTAACCCTTTTTCAAAAAATCCAATTTCTTGAATCGGTAAAATGTACAGAGCAACCCTTAAAAAAACTCAGGTATTCCTGAAAGTGTGAGAATAAGATTGGTTCAAAATCCTACTTAATCAACAACTATTCCATTATTTATCCTTAATACAACTTCACTTGGGAAAATGTATCCTTTATTAACTTTGTTTTCTTTAACCTTCTTTACTTGGGAATATCTATTCTTTATTAACTTTATTGACTTTGCAATCTTTAAACTTCTTTACTTGGGAATATTTAAAACCACTAAATCTCTGTCTGAAAAATCATTAAAGCAATAATCCTCAGTCATGCTTCCTTTCTTTTTGGCTGAGAAAGCAACAACACAATCTTTTATTGATTTGAAAACGGTAAACACTAGTTGTATTTTTTATTTGGAAATAACCCTAAACATGCTTTCCTTCAATGCATAAAAAAGGAAACCTATTAGTTATCAAAATAGTCCTTTAAACTTTTAAGCTTACATACTTCTTTTCTTTACAAAATCTTATGTTGTCTTAAAGGCATAACTAAATTAGTTTATGTCCAAAGCAGACCTATTTCATTTGCTTGCTTGCTTGCACAATCTACATTTAGGGGAAACACCATTAATCAGAAAATTGTCACAATTCAAGTACTAGCACTTTTTTCTTAAGTGGAGCAGTTGAATCCACCCTCCTTTCACAGAAGGAATGTCCACTTTTTCAGTTCAGAAGCAACGGAAACCCATCACATCGCTGCTTCAGTGTCTTTTTTCTTTCCTATAACACAAGGCAGAAAGTCAGCAATGTCATTATGGCACATATAACTTGCCATTCTTGTATTTTCTCCCATCCTGTAGTTCACACACAGGGCATTGAATGTCACTTTTGGCACGGTGTTACTTAGCCAAGTGCATACACGCCTCCATCTTTGTAGTTCAGTCTGGCATTGGCAGAGCGTTCTCTGTCGGTATGCGTTGGCTCCAGTCAGACTATCGGCCCCAGGACCAAAACTGAAACTGGAAACTGCTCTTGAGCTGAGCAGAGCTTCAGGCTAAGTGTCTTCTGCATCTTAGTCCATCTTGTTTTTCAAATATCTTTTGTAAATTGTCTTTTTGCGGCATCGGTAATGCCAGGCAACTTGTCTTTTCGTCTTTATACTTTCTTTCCTTCTTTCTTGATATTAAATGCATTTTGTGTTCTCCTCTTCTTTTTTGGGCAGAGAAAAGGTATTGTGACTTGTGACAACCTTCGAATTTTAGTGCCCCAAAACCAATTGCAAGCATAATCATTTCTTCTAGAATGGTTTTTATAGATAATCTTTTTCAATAGTCTTTTTCAATAGTAGCTCTTACTATCCTGTCAGGGGATTTATTTGTTTATCTAACTCTTCAACCCAAATGCTAAACCTTTACTTTTTAGTGTACTGTAATAATTTCTTCCAGTGCACTCTCAGTTAAACAGCTTCTGGAAGAGAAAAAAGGAAATGTTACACATTTAAAATAGAACCAAGGGACTCTCAAACCTTCAAAACTGTTGCTCCCAAAATCTCTTACTTTTAAGTTAATCACGATGTTATTCAAAAGATTTTATTACTTACCCCAAAAACCACAGGATTTACTGTTGTTTACTGTAACTGAGAGCATGTTTTCTAGCCTACTCAGATGTAAAACTTAATTAAAATCACTTATTAACTTAATTTTCTTTTTTAGTTAAACTCAACAGGTCTAACCTTTTTCTAACAATTCAATCTAGCTCTTTTTTAGACCTACAAAATCAAAGATTCTGTTTTGGTTCTTTTTGGAAATAAATGTGGCAAATCACACTTCAATGATTCTTACTAGATTTAAGAGATCATTTTTACTTAAACTTCAAGACTGAACATTTTTACAAACAAAACAGACATTTTCATCGTCTTTCAATCACATGAACAACGTACACTCACGTTTGCACACATGTTTCAGAGAACTATGTTTCAAATAACAGGTGACAATGCAATTTAACGCTTTTAACAGCTCTCAAATCCCAATTGAGAAACAAATGGTTACATATCAGTGGAAAGAACTTCACTGTCTCTATTTGTCGTATATCACTGAAACCCCTGTAAGGTATTTTCACAGTTCCGATAACACTTATCCTAACTTAGTTCACTTAACACCTGTACTCACACGGTTTAATAAACCCAAATCTTTTTCTTAGTTTAATTCTTACTAAACACATGTCACCTCTTCTTTTAGTTTTTATTATCCCATATGTCTCTTCAGTGTCTTAAGGACACAGGCAATTTAACTTAGATGTTTCATTTTATCATATCTCCAGTGTCTTAAAACACAGGCAATTTAACTTAGATGCTTTATTGTATCATATCTCCAGTGTCTTAAAACACAGGCAATTTAACTTAGATGCTTTATTTTCAGTACAAACCAATTCTTATGTTAAGCCAAATCAAAGAATGTACCATTAGATTTTATTTCCTAATCAATTTATTTACTTTAATGCTCTCTTACAGATTTTGAGATGAAAAAAAAATCAGAGCATTCAACTGTTCAATCTCTCCCAGCTGCAGGCAGCTAAAAATAGCCTGGCCTGCAAATTTGACACTCAGGCTTAGAGCAACACGGGAGGGAGGGGGTACCGGGGGGAATTTTTCTTACGAGGAGACTGCTGAGGCGGGTCTCGGTCCCCACACAACAACCTTGGTGTAATCAACACGTTTGACTGCTCTCGCCTTTAATCTAGCAACCATGCCACAGAAATTTTCAGGCTGTACACAACTCAGTGCCACTCTTTGCTCAATGAACCAACACAACAGCTATACAATTATACCAAAAATCAACGCAACAAACAGCATTCAATAGTTTTACTTGCTATTCCTTTTTCAAATTAAATTATTCTCTTTAATTTTCAACTCTTTATTTTTTATTATTAATCACATTTAAAGCGCAACCCTTCATCTGTCGGTAATCAACGTCCTAGACTCTGTGTAAATGTCTATATGGAGAGAAGACCTTGATCAATTGAAATCTCGATAGACAAGAACCAGATATATGCTGCTTACCTTTAAAACGTCAAAGCAATCCCAGACTTTAACTGGAAGTACTTTGACGCAGTAACACTGTCATTTATTAGAACAGCAAATGTCTCTCTCCCGAATTGTATAATTTATTTATTTTTAAAGACATTACGGGTGTAATAATGTCTTTCTTGACGTACTGTCCACCGTGGAAAACGGATCTCTCTGTACCAGTCAGAGGTTCGTGTGCTCATGGACGGGCCCCAACTTCATCGACAGGTATCTCAGTACTTTTATTATTTTTTTCCTCTTCCTCAACGGGAAGCACATCACACTGCAGCGATATTCATTACAAAATGGAATGTCAAAACACGGAACCAAACAGCAAGAGTGGCCAGTACGGGTAAAACAACACAACCATTTCTTTCTTCCCAACTAAACAAGTTTCTTAACAATTTCCAGAAAAGCCAAGATTCAGTTATAACGACTAGCAGATATTTTATCCTGACAGTCTATGATTCTGCTTTACAAGCACGCAAGTTTAACAGACTTTCAAAGAAAAACAACAGATGACATGTAGTGACAAAGGGCAACAATACATTACCCAGATGCCGCCGTTTGTCTGTCTGCTGCAACTTCTGAAGGTCTTCCGTTTCGACAACGCCATTTATGTAGTGTAAACATAAAGGTGTTGACAGGATATGAATGGGACCAACAATGCAACTGCTTAAACACTGAACGAAGATAAAATGAGAATAGGGTGCGAGAGCCCTCTGCAGCCGAATCTCAAGAGTCTCAAATTCAGATATTTTTAGCCATGGTCAGCTTGCATGGGAAATGTAGTCCATCCAACTTTGGCACAGAGGATGACTCCTCCATTTGATAATTGGCAGACTCCGCCAGACGTGGAATTTGGTGGCCAGCGGCCCAGGAAAGTCCAAGCTGGTATGCGGTTGGTATGCGTTTAGCCATCTCCTCTATCAGCCATGACCACGGAATGCACTTGCGACAGCGCGGGGGCAGTACCCCGAGCAGTCAGCTTTCTTGATGACAGACATTGGTCTCCAATCTTTTCCCTCATTTTCTTAGCGTACAGAAAGCACAGAGCGACGTAACAAGCTCGAATCCAGTCCAGCCTTTTTCCCAAAGTCTTAGTCAATAAAACAAGCACACGGTTCTTTCATATAACAGTGGAACTACTGGATACCTGGCCATAACGGAGCCTCTGTGTTTAGTCCCCCAGACCGGACGCTCACGCCGTGACCTTGAACTTGGCACAGAGCACATCAGCCGTTTACACCTCATCTCCCGTAGCAGTTCTCAGTTATTTTTAGGTACTGGAACAGACATGAACCTTTCAACTTGAGCGTTCATCTGGGATTCCCACTTCATTCTGCATTTCCTTTTCATCAGATGATTTCCGTCCAAGTACAGGTAGATACATTGTGTTCCTGTCATATCCTGTTCGTGACGCCAAATGTGGTAGCCGAATCCCCCGTTGCTTGACAAAGACTCGAACAGGCTGGACTTCGTCATTGTGTTTCAAGAGGTTTATTTCAGGAGATTTCCATCAGACATTTACAGAGGATTTCATGGAGCATCGAAGCAGCCTGAGGCCGCAATGGCACTGAAGTTGCTAGTTACAGGACCCGTTTATATCTGTGTGTGTGGGGTATCATGTGTCTTAATATCTGCAAATAGACATATCGTTTCATTGCTTGTGCAACACCAGTCAAACACACGTCCATCTAGGGATCTGACGTTAACCTTTAGAATCTATCTGCTCAGCACTCTTGATGAATACCATTCAAATCTACCACATTCGCGCAAACACGTCCTAGGGGACTGTTCATTTGTGCCAGGAAGCCGACGCCGAAGAATTATGTTTTTATGACCAAAATCTCAGTGCTTGTCTCGAAGCTAGCCCGTGAGCTACCGGCTAAAAATACCACACAAATCAGTGAAAAAAATATCTTCAAAATTGACTTCCACACTATTAAGTTACAATCCTTTGTCCTGTTAAAAACGAGGCATTTCCAGACTGGTTTGGGTAATAGAATTATGTTTTTATGAGCAAAAGCTGAATGCTTGTCCCAAAGCTAAATAGCTATACACCAGTCAGGCAAAAATACCAATAAAAACATTTCTTTCAGTTTCACTGTTTGCAAAAACCCACAAGTAGCTTCCTATCCGTTGTAGGCATAGACTGCTGTGGTTCAGCGGTGTCATTTTGTTTATTGGAATAATAGAAAATATGCAATAAGCATCATAACAAAATTTGACTGGTGCATAAATTTTGGCACCCCAAAAGAAAAATGTCATCAGTACTTAGTTGAGCCTCCTTTTGCAAAAGTAACAGCCTCTAGACGCCTCTGGTAGCCTGTGATGAGTGTCTGGATCCTGGATGGAGGTATTTTTAACATTCTTACATACTAAAGCGATCCAGTTCAGTTAAATGTGATGGCTGCCGAGCATGGAAAGCCTGCTTCAAATCATTCCATAGATTGTTGATGATATTCAAGTCATTGGACTGCGACGGCCATATCAGAACATTGTACTTTTCCCTCTGCAGGAATTTGAACTGTGTTAAGGGTCATTGTCTTGTTGGAATATCCAACCCCTGGGCAACTTCAACTTTGTGACTGATGCTTGAACATTATCCTGAATAATCTGTTGAAACTGGGTTGAATTCATCCGACTATCGACTTTAACCAGGGCCCCAGTCCCTGAAGTGGCCACAGCATGATTGAACCTCCACCAAATTTGAAAGTAGGTAGCAGGTGTTTTACTTGGAATGCAGTTTTCTCCTTTCGCCACGTAAAGCACTTTTTATAAAGACCAAATAACGTATTTTTTGTCTCATCAGTCCAAAGTATTTTCTTCCAATATGAAGCTGGCTTGTCTAAATGAGCTTTAGCATACTCCAAGCAACTGTATCTGTGGCGTGGGCGCAGAAAGGGCTTCCTTCTCATCACCCGGCCATACAGATGTTTTGGTGCAAATTGCACTGAATTGTTGAACCATGTACAGATACACCATCTGCAGCCAGATGTTCTTGCAGGTCTTTGGAGGTGATCTTTGGGTTGTGTGCAACCATTCTCACAATCCGCCGCATATGCCGCTCTTGTACTTTTCTTGGTCTGCTAGACCTGGGTTTAACTGCAACTGTGCCTGTGTCCTTCCATTCCCTGACAACATTCCTTACAGTAGAAATTGACAATTGAAACCTTTGGGAAAGCTTCTTGTAGCCTTCCCCTAAACCATGACAATGAATAATCTTTATTTTTAAGATCTTTTGGGAGCTGTTTTGATGATCCCATTCTGTCTCACTTCTGCAGAGAGTCAAAGAGAAGTGGAACTTGCATTTAGGCACCTAAAATACCTTTTCTCATGATTAAACAGACCTTTATATGAGGTTCAAGGCTTAACAACATAATACAACCAATTTTGTGTTTAAAGTCCTCAGTTTTACATGCTGTTACATACATTAAAATCAGCAAAACCACAAGGGTTCCCATATTTTTGCACAGCCAGTTTTTCACATTTTATTTAATTTCATAAAACTAAATACTGCTTTTCAAAAAATATTTTGGCAGTCTCTAGGCACACCGTGGCCCCATGGATATGTTAGAACACATTTAAAAAGTGCATTTAGCATAATATGTGACCTTTAAAGGCTGAACTATAGTCAACAAATAGTAGTCTCACATAGTTCAACACTTTCCCCTTACTCTTGTCCAGGTGTGATAGGACAGTGTGTAATATGTGAGTAATGGCATCCTCAGTGGATCTGTTGGGCTGGTACGCGAATTGTAGAGGGTCCAAGATGTTGGGCAGTGAGGAGCAGATGTGGGCCTTGACCAGCTTCTCGAAACACTTCATCACCACAGAGGTAAGTGCAACTGGGCGATAATCATTATGACAGGCTGGTCTAGGTTGTTTGGGTATGGGGATGATGGTGGACCTTTTAAAGCATGATAGAAGAATGATAGTGGGCACAATTTCTATTCAATATATATACTGTATATATATATATATGAAGGCTATATATATATAGAGCCGATTCAAATTGTGCCCACTACCATGCTTCACTTGGCACATTCTGTCTCTATGAAAGAGGAGCGATGAGGCAATGAACAACTTGAAGGATAAGTAATCCGAGGAGGATGGATCCCTGCGGCCTTTCACCAAAACATGTGCTGTCGTCACCTTTCCAGAGGCTTTGACACAGCGACAAGTTCCACTGTGGGATACGTATGGAGACAGAGGGAGACATGAACCAGAGACAGAGAGAGGGGAGGAAATCATGCCAACGTGTGAGACAGAGACAGAGATGGAGGGAAAAGACGCTGGAAGTGAAACAAATACTAAAAGATAAAGAGAGGTCCACAAACCTCTGATGGTGCCTTCATCACTGTTAAGACAGCTAACCTTGGCTGGTGTCCTGTCTGTGTAAAAAGTGACATGGGGGCCGAGTTGAAGAGTGTGTGTGTGTGTGTCACCTTCATGTGTCAGTGGTTGTTATCTATGTTTGTGTATGTGTGTGTGTTTGTGTGTGTGTGTGTGCGTGCGTGCGTGCGTGCGTGCGTGTGTGTGTGCGTGCATGCGTGTGTGTGTGTGGACTGGAGCAGGAAAGTGGAAGTAACACGTCACACTCCATCAGCAAAGTGCTACTTTCCATTTTTGCAGCAATCACATTTGAAGAGACGGTGCTCAGCAAGACAGGGAGGGTGGTGGAGTGTGTAGAGACCAACACACACACACACACACACACACACACACACACACACACACACACACACACACACACACACACACACACACACACACACACACACACACACACACACACAGTCCCATAAGACGACACTGGTTAAATACACTGGTTTGATTAAAGGGCACTTTGACCCTCTGCACCCCTCTTTTACAAACCACTGATACTTTGCTATTTTTAAAGCTGCATGAGGATGTCACTTTTTACCTACAGTCACCCTCCTACACACTGACAAGTACTCTCCAGCAGATTGTCACTGTAGCTGTCCAGTGTACTCCATCAAAAGTGTGTCAAGTATTGTTAGGGAACACCCTCCTCCCACACCTTTTCAACGTTGGACTCCATTGCTTACTATTTGTGGCACTTTTGCATTGGATCAACCTATTGCACTGCTATGATTTAAATGATATGGCTCCTCCTTCTTCCCTGTGACTGACAGCTTACAGCAACACTCCATCTTCAAGTGTCACCAATCAGAGCCACCTCAATTTCCTTGATTTATGATGTACAGTCGCCAACTGTGTCATTGAAACTATAGTGCTTGATGAACATCAATTCTTAAGCCCATTCAGCTGGCATTTCATTTATTTTGAAGTGATATTTTGCCATTAAGCCTACTGTTGTCATCATTTTCCTCCGACCAGGGCTGGATTAACTGTCTGTTAGGCCTTGTGGCAAAAATGGGCTTTGGGCTCTTAAGTGTTTTCTCCCACCTGTTAGTTATCAGAGTACCATCTCTGAACACACAAGTTCAGCTTACTGCAGAATCGCTGTGATACTGCTATTGGTTTATTATTCATTTATTATATATTTATATTTATTATTATTAGAATCTAATGTCCAAAGGCTTCATATTGTAGCTTTAAATGTATTGTAAACATTCCACAGAAACTCAGATAATATCAAAAAGACAACTCCTTACACGCAAGGCTGCATATTTGGAACCAAGGTAACAATTTGATCACTTCATTTTTCTACAATGTTTTTAACTTTTTATTGCCTATAGAAAGGTTTTGCTGGTGCATGAGTACTACAGTAAACAGTGGTCTGCTTTGCCATGCCATGTCTTGAGACCTTTGTTGCATATCACCCTCCCAGCTCTCTATCCATGTTTCCTTTCTAGCTCCATTGTAATCTGTCAAATACTGAATGTTTTCCAATTCGTTAGCCTCATAGCATAATTGCCTAAATCATATTTACTCTACTATACTTTTACTTTACATCTATTCTATTCTACATCTACTTTACCCTACTCTCTAACCCTTAAAATATGACTTAGGCAATTATGCTATTAGGCTAACGAAAAGTAGATGTAGAATAGAATAGAATAAATGTAGAGTACAAGTAGAGCAGAGTAAATATGATTTAGGCAATTATGCTATGAGGCTAACAAATTGGAGGAATGCACAGTAAGAGAACATTGCATTTTTTCTTAATTAAAGTGTCTCAGGTATCCATCTTAACAATGTGTGATCACACAGCTGAAAGCATGCAAGGCATCTTCATCACTCATCCCAACGTTATGCTCTTTCAGGAGTGGACTGGAATGACAAGGACATAAGCTGTCAGCATCGACTGGCAGGGCTTTGTCAGGGAGAAAGAGAGACTCCATGTCAGAAAGTCATGTGTGATGATTTCAGCTGTGATATTAAATTGGTGACTGATCTTATTCTCTCCACCATGCCACAGTCTGTGGCTGGAACAGTCTTCAGATGGGTTTCCACTGATAACATTGAAGCAGCTGTCACTTCTACCCTGCATTCCAAATCACATACTCTTTCTTTTTACTAAACTACATACTAAAGTACAGAAGAGTTTAAGGGCCACAGGATGGGGAAAAAATCAGATAAGTAAGATTTTTTTTTCATCATGTCAAGAAATGTCAAGAATAAAGACAAATACTCCAAAATGCTATTGGAGTTAGTGGGGCATTTATGTATTTTCAGCAATTGACTTGCATGTATTGGGACATCCTAAATCTTTTTCTGGCATACTAAATAGTATGGAAGTATGGGGATTGGAACGCAGGGTTTGTTTCCCCATGTGCGTTTGCAAGGCCCGTCTGACACTTGCTTAAATAACCTGGTGGATGACTGAAGAAAGGGGCCGTCAGAATGCAAGGACTGCAACCTGTGTTTGTCCCAAAGCAACACAGAAGATGAGTTGAAAAAAAGGGAAAAGAAAACGTAAATTTTTCTCCTCAATCAAAATGTGTCACATAAAGAAACAAAGCACTTGCAGAGAGAGAGAGAGAGAGGGAGAGAGAGAGAGAGAGAGAGAGCTTCTCCATGCAAATATACTTGAGATGCTATAGTAAATCTTCCTGAGAGCAGTGAGGGAAAATAACGTGATTTAGATTTATGTGTGCTGGCATAACTCGGCTAAACAGGAAATGTATTTATGGGAGTGTAAATGGGCTACAGGTCCCGGTGGTGTTGCTAAGCTGCTGAGTGTCTCAGTGGTTCTCAATTATTTTCTGTCTAGGTTTTTATTTTTTCCACGCCCCCCCTAAATTTAAATACTGTTGAGAACCTGCTAATATTTATTTATTTATCATTACAAAACCACTGTATGAGTTTCTGGCATGAGCATTCTGCATACAATCACCTTATTATCAAATTAGATGTTAGATTATAAAATTAGCTTATAAAATTAGCTGAGATAACTTCTGCAGCAACTTAAAAAAATTCAAAGTTCAGTGTATTAGCTCAATTTGTAACATTTAAACAAGACTGCTCAGTCTGTGTGAATCTCAGGACAGAGAAACAAGAGCAAATGATTAACTGAGGTTTGCATTTCATTCAAAACATTTTTAAACTGTAAACATAGTTAAGGTGGTGTTTTTTATTATTATAGGCCAATATGCCATGATGCGATAACCTATAATTCATTATGTTAATATTAGTCTACTTGCTTGATTTCTTTTTAAATAGCATTCAGAGACACTTGGAGACACATGTGGACGTTTATTTACTGCAAATCGCGGCCTTTCGCGCGGTTATGACCATACACAAGCACACATCGTGTAAGCTAGCACAAAATTTAAAAAATTAAAAATTATGATTTTTATTTTTTATTTTTTTGAAAATCAAGGGCACCCGTGCCTGGGGGGGGCGCACCCTACAATTTGAGAAGCACTGGTTTAATGGATGCTCAAATTACAGATTTTCTTTTTTCTTTTTCAAGAAAATACAAATCAGCACCTTCTGTACAAGATGCTTGATTGAGCAACACAAAACAGAGGATAGACACAAGCAGTTTTAAGAAGTGTCTGGTCTGCTGTGTCTACTACACGAGGTACATTAGGTTCACATGCATGAGCTATTCTCTTAATTTTCTAAAGCGCGGAGATTCATTTTGGGGCCTACGCAAGTGAAACAATAGTATACTATACTGAAGTATATTTTAGTATAAATGAAGTATAGGTTCAAAGGTATACTTAAAGAGGACCTATGATACTTTTCGACTTTTATGACCTATAAACGTTGTTATAATGATTTATAGTCATGTTTAACCATACTAGAGTATTAAATAATTACGTACATGCATTTCGACGTATTCCCTGCTGACCGTCTGGGGTGGCTATGCAGAGCACTAAACACTATGGCAGCCGGTCGAGCCGAACTTGTTCAAATTTCCGGGTAGTTTCTGTCACGCTCGGGTAGTTTCTGTCATGTTTGGTAATGCTGCCGCTCAGGCAAGCTCCGGCTGCATGCCCCCACCTTCCTGAAAATCTCCCGCTACTGCAAGGAAGGTAACCAATCACAACGGAGTGGGGTTTGAAGCAGGGGGGGGGGGAGGGGCGGAGAAGCTCAAAGCAGTGTGTAGAGAGAGACTGCTGTGCTCGCTAGGGTAAGAGGAAGAGTGTCCCGAAAATCTACATAGTTTTTTGTGATGTGATTCGTGTCAGGTTGCTCTATAGCAGTTTTTAACAAGAAATTAAGACCAGAAAAGTAGTATAATAGGATCTCTTTAAATAGAATAGGCGGCGCCCTTTGCTCAGATGGTAGGGCGTCCCCCCCCATGGGCCTCGACCAGCAGCAGACCCGGGTTCGATTCCAGCCCGCGGTCGTTCTCTGCATGTCACTCCCCTCTCTGCCCCATTACAACTCTGTCTCTACAACACTATCAATAAAGCATAAAAATGCCCAAAATATATATATATAAAAAATAGTACAAAATAAGTTGTACTATTTTGGTATGCAAATGAGGTAAGAACGTGCTTAAGTATAACTTAAGTGCAACTTAAGTTGTTTCAATTTAACACAACTTAAAATATATCGTTCATAAACACACTTTAATATACTAAGTTTACTTTTAAAAAATCTACTTAAGTATTCTTTTTTTTCACTTGGGTATTTAAACATAAATGACCTGTGAGCCACTGCACAGAAAATCTATTCAAACACCTTCCTCATGAGTCACAGCTCCTTGTCAGACTGCTGGAGGAGCCCCTTGAGCACCACTGGTAACAAGCCACTGACCAGATCCTCACCTGCAAAAGCTCTCAAACCATTTTCGGTTTGTCTGGGTGAGTCACAGGTCACCGAGTGCAGCATTTTCATCCATGCGTTTAAGATTTGGTTCGCCACGGGCTGAAAGAGGATGGACTAGGAGATATGAGGGAGGAACCATACGTGCTATATGCCTGCTATAGGACTAGACCATGACTAACCCCACAGCAGAGATAGAGAGGGGGGAGGGAGGGGGCTGATTGGGTGCCCTGGACCAGCCTCCAAACCAGTCCTCCTTCCTGCAACTTCAATTACTCTGGCTGTCCGTCACACTGATCCACACGGACACACCTGCACACACACACACACACACACACACACACACACACACACACACACACACACACACACACACACACACACACACACACACACACACACCTGCCTCCTCTTTTGAGAATTACAACCACAACACACTTTGGGTCTCGACTACATCACCTCGCAGACGTGACGCCTAACTTGTGGTGCCGCCTCCCCCATCCAGTGAAGGACATTTGTGGGGAATTGCTTTTCTCCCCCTCTGATAAGGCCCGCTGTGATGTCAGAAGCAGAATCACCGTGGGGACGATGACTCACTCGCATCACTAGAAGAAATCCCCCCCCCTCCCGGTTTATCCCCACACAATCAGCCCTGCTTTATATTCCCCCTGTGGACTCTCTGTGCAGTAATTGGTTACATGGTTTTGCTTCCCTGTGAGGGGAGGTGGAGAGGGGCTGAAAAAACAACAACAGCTACAATATGGATATGAGGTCCAGAGAATGAGTCACAGCTCCTCCTGTGACATCTATCCAGCTCACAGTCAACCTCTCTTATGTCAAATCCAGGCACACACCAAAAGCCTGCCAGAAACGTTTTGATCGGGCAGCATAGACTGTTGCAAACACAACCGATGAAGAGCAGCGACACACACACACACACACACACACAGACAGACAGACAGACAGACAGACAGACAGACAGACAGACAGACAGACAGACAGACAGACAGACAGACAGACAGACAGACAGGCACACACACAGCCACACACCTGACCCCCGCGACCTCCGAAGGACCTTTATCTGTCAGTGGATCTGGGTGCTCTAATTTAAGCACAGCCAATTGGAACAGAAGCTGTCAGTATATTTAGCAGTTGGTCTAAAGTGGCCAAAAGATACTTTTGGGGCAACCCAAAGGACACAAGGACTCTGGGGTGTTTGAGGAGCTAGAGGTGACCTTGACTGAGGTGAAAAGCACAACCGCCACGCTTTCCTCAACTCACACTTGAATTTTTTTTTATGTCCAAATGCATGGTGCAGACTGTGAAGAAGGCTGTGTTACCATCCAGTTATTTGGTGGCATAAATATGAATGTACAGTATCTATGTCTCTGTGATTGGAAGGTTGATCTGAAGGAATCGTGCTAAAATCAGTTTTTAGCACAAACTGTCTGCGTTCCGATGGACTTTTTTCCCTCAGTGGTAAACAAGAGTCCTCTATGAAATAAATACATTTCATATCAATTTCATAAAATATGACCAAACATGACCAAAATGATAACGTAGTAGCTTTAGTTGCTATGGCAGCATTCAGCTCCGTGAAAACACTGCAGGGAAACAGTTCAACTCAAACTCAGATTTGAGGAGCTGCTGTGACACAATGTAACACGCACTTTGTTACAAATGAATGAGTTTTAGCTTCAACATGGTTCTTTACTGCAGCTCATTGAGTGGATTGTCAGCCTGAAAGGTGATCCAAAAATGTGTCACCTACTAAATGGCCTTTTTTCGAATTAACCGACAATAAGACATGAATTTATGATAGCCTATAGCTGCTTTTATTTTATTTTTTAAACTTTTTCTACTTGTGACAATGTGACAAAAATTCAGATGGCCATTCCTCTGATGTTCAGAGCAGTGGGTCCATCATGAAACAGAAGAACACTGCAATCTGTATTGCTCTTTATGATTCATGGTTTTTCTGTGGGGGCATAGAGAAAAAGTTTCCTTCAATAATCCTCTGATGTGTGATTTCAACAGCCGCTCTCAGTTGAAAATGCCAACCCACTGCTTATCAGGATTTATTTTTATTCGTTCAGCCATGAGATGTGGCCAGTGAAGTAGTGCTGTTGTGCAGCCTAGTGGTGCAATGAAATGTAGACAAAGACATGAAGCCAGAGTCAATCCTGCAGGTAGATACTTGTGAACATCTAAAACAATCTATATTCACAAATATGGAATCATATTTTCCATTTTCTACATTACAAGTTTTAATCATCATGTGGGTTAAACTTGCAGTTACTAGAACATTAACACTGCAAACATTGAATAACAATTCAAATGAAAAACGTCAGACTTTTTAGACCACCACGCTGTATGTGTTTTTAAATGTTGCCTGCATCTCAAGCTCAGATATGGCACAGCATCATGATGTCAATGTCGGCAATGTTTCAAACATACATTCAAACGTGATTTGATAGAATATGATGCATCGCTTGTAGAATAAACTACCAAACAGTTTATAAAATAGATTAAAAATGCTCAGCCTTAAAACACTTTTAGCAATTCAATTCAAAGTACGCATGAGTGCAGCAGGAATATTCATCCAGAAACATCAGAGAGAAACGCAATCAGTACTAACTTCTGCTATAGGCTACTGATAATACGAACACACTTTGAATTCAGAAGGGTTTGGAATGCTTTTAATTGCAGTGTTGTACTTTCCCTGTGTGGTATTGCTACACTTTGACTAAACTAAAGGATCTGAACAATTCTCCAACCACTAGGCCCATGAATCATTCCCAGGCATCTACTGCCTCCTAGTGGTGCATGATGTGTTGTGTGTTTAAGTAATAAGGCAGGTGATTCTGAAAAAAATATTTTAACAATTGTGATTTTATAAATGATGGCAGGTGGATGATTCTAAATGCTGGGTTCATTAATGTACTTGAGACCGTGGTTTAAGCACTTTAAAACAGCCAACAAGGTATTGCCTGTTTTTTCTTTACAAAGGGAGAAGTCACTTATTTATTTGGAACATGATCATTAACTCTGTGATTACATCTCCTTCATCTACCATTAATGATCATACATAGGCTACTTTTTTTGTTTTGTTTTTGTGATAGAATTAAAGCTTCAGTCAATTGGATTGCAGGCTGAGCAACATATTTTTGTATGTCCTCTAGGGGGCAGCAGGGTGTAGGATGTAGCCTGTGACACTGCCCCTACGTTCCAATCCCCATACTTCCCTAATATTTAGTATGCAAGAAAAAGATGAAGGTTGCGTTCCGAATCGCATACTTTCTACTATATAGTATGTAGAAAAAAGATTTAGGATGTCCCGATTCTTGTGGCCAGATTTAGGATGGTTAGAAGTACCCGGATGTCCTACCTGTTGATGAACTACCAACATATGAAACCATGTGATGCTGATAACTGAAGATTAGCCTGAAATGCTAAGAGAGGTAGTTTTTTCTCAAATTGTGGTGGTGGGGGAAAGTGAGCCACATGCTGTGGGGGAAAGTGAGCCACTGTCTCACTTTCCCCCACCATGAGGCACAAGTTAAGTTTAGTCTTCAACATATTTTAATGTAATATTACATAACATATGTTTTATTTTAATGTCATACACATTGTAGAAAAGCCATCATGCCAAGGAAATACACCAGGAAGACGACCTGGGGCAACCACACAGAAAGAGCACCTTCTCATCTTTCCCTGTAACCTTCAGGGCTGGAATGTAGAGAAGGCCTAGTTGTAGAGTATGACAGGCTGATGTTATAATCCAGTTGGGTCTTCTCCTGTGTTCTGAGTCCCAGGCTGATCTCGCTTGTTCTGATTTTCCTATGCTTTGACCCCCAGACACTAGCTGGCTCTAAGGGTCCTGTGTTCTGACCCCCAGACTGTGTTCTAATCTAACTGGTTCTATCTTTAATTTTAATCTTATTAAAACCTTTTGAATTATAATATGTTGTATTTGATTTTGTTCAGAGTTACTTTCAAGTGTTTAGAAAATTAGCTTTGCTTAATTGACCAAACTCCATCATTCTTTTACTAGTCCGACATAAGTTCTGGAATGTGTGGCTAGCTTTCAGGATTCTTACTGTTACAATATGTGTTGTTATGGTAGTTTCAGAGTGGAAAAAGTAAGTGGATCAGTTTACCCCACAGCTGGGGTAAAGTGAGCCACATGACAACTTTTTTTTAAACAATCGTATTTTCACTGCCCTTTGTCTTGAAAAAATTCTGCTAATGCCCATTTCTAGGAAACATCCTGAATTAATAGGACATGTGTACATTTGAGTGATAAATCATTTTAGCTCCTTTAGAGGGGAGTAAATGTAAAAAGTGGCTCAGATTACCCCGTTCTTCCCTACTTATCTGATTTTTCTCTCTCTCATGTGGCCCTAAAACTCTTCTGTACTTTAGTATGTAGTGTAGTAAAAAGACTAAAACTCTTCTGTACTTTAGTATGTAGTGTAGTAAAAAGACTAAAACTCTTCTGTACTTTAGTATGTAGTGTAGTAAAAAGAACAAGTATGTGATCTGGAACGCAGGGTATCTCCCAGAGTTACTGCACTGTGACTCACTGTGTCAACTAGCTTCATACTTTTCATACATTTCTGTTTCAAAATAAAAGTTATTTCCTTCATCTGTCATCGATACGTCAAGTCTAACGACCTATCCCTTTTGTATCCCAAAAGATGTGTAGAAGGTAAAGTCCCCCAAACCAAACACAAATGTCTAGATGAAATAATTACTGCTCTTAAAAAAACATGTGTCTATGTCAGAAACAATACACATTTCTTTGAGATTGACTCTCACACACATTATCAGATTTAATGACACTGATACTGCCTATTATGTGTTTGGGCATTCACTCCATTAAACCATTATAAAACATGAGATTGAGTGTGTTTATGAATCACTCATGAGACATGCACTTTGTATCCCATTTACAACACATCCATGTTTTTCAGAACAAGATTCAGCCAGTGTTCAGCATTTTTCATCATATTGTACATTTCATTTGAACTTATCTACTTTTTTTTACTTTCTATTCTATTTTATATATACTGTTTTATATTGCACAGAACATTCCTTTGCACTACCTAGTATTTAAAATGTATCTTGTGTAAATATTGTTTATGTTTATCTTATTTAACTCTATAAATATGTTTTTGTATTGTTCTAACTGCACTGTGGGCCAGAGATAAACGCCATTTTTAGATTATGATGTCTGTCTTGCATATATCAGAACTGACAGTAAAACTTTGAAAAGAAAACAGATCACTGTGTATCTTAGTGCTGTGGAACTCGCTGGTTTTTAGCACAACTTGGGAGGTCGAGCCTCGTAAGACATTTTTTTTTTCACAAGCTGCGATGGCTTGACAAGCATTCTCATGTGGTCTGTTAAGAGAGGTAAACAAGCCGTAACACTCACCACATCAGGGCTCAGATCACAAAGACCATCCCTGAGATTTCTTCAAAACATTTTTTTAATCCCGGTAAAGGTTTTTTTACTGGGAGTTTTTTCTCAGCCGAGCTAAGGGTGTAAGGGCAGGGTGTCATATTGTATCATGTTGTATCATATTGTATGGAATGAAAAGACCACTGAGGCAAATGTCAATTTGTGATATTGGGCTATACAAATAAAACTGATTTGATTAAGACATCATGTGATCCTGGACAGATTTAACACGCTGTGACAGTGTTGAAGGACAACACCTGAAAATACGTAGGCCTGAAATATGATTTATGATTGTTTTAATGAGAAGTGGTATAGCAGCAGACAGCAAGGAACAATAGGCCTGACTTTGAACTTTGACTCCACGCTCTTTAAAGCAGCTACGAGTAACATTTAAATATCTTTTAAACAGCCTCATGTTTCCTCTCATAATCATAAATTACCTTTAACAGCAAAGGAGACCATCAGTGCAAAGAAAGAAGTTTTTATTTAGTTTGTATTACTGCGTTTGGTCTGGTCGCACACCCAGTCCGATTTTAAGTTTGCGCGTGCATGCTCTATGGTCACATATTCGTATTGGTCGCAGATTTCAGTGTGGCGCTGCAACGCGATTTGAGAAGCCTATCCCTCCAGGTGAGGGAAGGGGAGCGGGAGCCTTGTTTGAGACAGTTATTTGTCGTTATAATGACTGATAACGGGGCTGAACCATCAAAGAAAAAAAAGAAAATGCAATGAAGAAAAGCTAAAAGGGAGTGGTAGACGGGCGGGAGGGCATTGCCGAGCAACTTCACGGGAGCAAACTAGACTGCAGTGTTTACTCCTAATGAATGAGCGGTAGCCTACTAAAACAAAGTTTACTTTGCCTCACCAGCATCATCAGCTGATGACCATTATTCATTTGAAATAGTCATTATTTACAACAACATAAACATATTACCTCATCGTGATCCATACTAACTGCCGTCTCTCGTTCATCCGCTTTGTGTGAGGACACGGAGTCTTTCAGCTCCTGAGAGTAGTTGGGTGACACTGCATCAACTCATTGCAATCAGGTGTGTGTGGCACTGACTGGCATTAGTTGATGCTGTGTCACTAACCACTCTCACGGAGCCGAAAAGAGTCCGGTGCCCTCACACTTTCAACACACTATATTGCTTCCTGATCATTTGAATCTTGCACGCCCGGCACGAGCTAGAAAACAGCTTCACGACAGCTGGCGTCGTAAAAATACTACCGCTTTTGTCCAAAGGGGCCGCCAACGGACAAAGTTACTCGTAGTGGCTTTAAACCTTCTGTGCATGATATTTCTGTTGAATGATATTATATTTCTAATAACAATTTTTTTTTAAAGAGAATTCAATATTTTACAGCGGAAAATACTTGGACAGGATTAAGATCTTTAAAAACAAAACTCAGTAGGCCCATCACTCACTACCTTCTGTCTGAATTGACTGATGGAATACGCTCCGTTGTGAAACTTGTCCAGTAAAGGCTGTTTTTATTATTTAATTATCAATTTGACAAACTCCATTTGCTGAATAGGACTTTAGAGCTCAGGGAAAACATCTTTTTGACTGCGTTCACTGCTGCTCATGTTGCAGTTTGAATACATAGCTACCAGCCTGAGGCAGTAAAACCATAGATATATAAAACGATGTACTTCATAATGAAAAATAAATGATTAGGGAAAGCTCTGGGAGGAAAAAAGCAACTTTCCCAGTTATCTTATTCTATCCATTAATGGGATCCTGAGCTTAATGCTGGGAAACACTGTGATATTAATTAAAGGGATAGTTCTGTCATTTTGAATTGGGTTTGTATGAGGTACCTAAGCATAGTTAGTCAGTAACCTAATGGAGATGGCTGTGAAAGACGTCAGTCAGCTGTTGCAGAGGGGGCCAGAAGAATGTTTTCCCCACATAATATATAAAGGCTTACCTTAAAAAAATCAGCTGTGAAAATATCTTAAATTAAGATTACAATTGAACATTTACATGCATTTACATGGCAAAACAAACGTTTTTATGGTGGCCCCCTTTGCAATGCTGACTTCTGCCACTGCAACGTCTCCCCCACACGTCTTAAAATGACTGCACAGACAATCTCCTTAAGGTAACTGACTAACCATGCATAAATACAACCCCCCTTAAAAATGCTGAACTATCCCTTTAAGTTCTTCACTGAAATGTTTGTGACATGGTCAATGGGAATAATTTGGCCAACAGATAACATGACAACTAATAGAAGTTCGATTTACAATCATTGGAGATTGAAACTTGGTACAAAGAGGCCGGTTGAGTCATTCAGGTTTGAAAATCTTGGTGTTTTTTATTGTAAGTATTGCATCTTCAACTTGACACAGCTAGAATCATCATCAGACTGCATGTTTTTACAAAGGATGGCCACAGGTTCAAAACAACAGGAGGACTCCCAAAAAGTGGGTCTGCTCGCTCGGTTCGAGGCCAACTAGACATCATGGACACTGGTTTGCTCAATGCCAACTTCCCGCGACACAGACGCGAATGGGCGTGGTTTACAAAAGACACTGCAACTTCCACTTTTTAAATCTGAGCTGGTATACACTTCTGGCCAAGCTGCAAAAAAAAACCAGAACTTGACACTGTGATGACCAGCTTTATGAAGATATGCTATAGTTGTGAATCTGCAGCCTAGCCAGACCTCCTGACTGACCTGGGCTGCTCCCGCAAAAAGTGAGCACTGATCTGCTGGTTATTGGATCTTACACTGGATACACTTTTCCTTCCATGACAAACCCCTCTCCAAAAGTCTGAGCCATTAGCAAATGGCCCAAACTGAACTGAGATCAGTGCAGACTATTTGGGGACCAGGTGCCTCTCTAAATTTCAGCCTCAGTAAGAACAAGGAGCGCACACGCACACACACTTTAAAGTCACATGAGAGAGAGGACACACCTGGCTTCAGTAAAATCAGTTCTTATACTGTAGTTTTATAGTTGGTTCTATCCCTTCTCAGAGTAGTTTGCCACATGCGACGACACAATGAGTGCCAGACAGTTTTCACACAATCTGTGATCAGTAACAGAATCAAGCACCGTCATCACCATCGTCCCAATGTGCTGAAAATATATTTGACTCCAAAGCAGGTTGAAACACTGCTAGGATAGGGATAGGCTAGGTTGTGCACGAGGAGTGGAATTCATTTGGACCTTTTGTCTGCCGTCAGCAGTGAAGGTTTCAATAAAAACCAACATATGAAGACAAAGAGACAAGGAGCGGTTGAAGGTTCATAACCTAAACAGGAGGAGAATAAATGTAAACTGTCCCTCGGAGAGAGAGAGAGAGAGAGAGAGAGAGAGAGAGAGAGAGAGAGAGAGAGAGA
Organism: Ammodytes marinus; assembly: GCF_949987685.1. Classification (NCBI taxonomy): domain Eukaryota; kingdom Metazoa; phylum Chordata; class Actinopteri; order Uranoscopiformes; family Ammodytidae; genus Ammodytes; species Ammodytes marinus. The sequence goes on from NC_137235.1 coordinate 32,901,683, forward strand.
GAGAGAGAGAGAGAGAGAGAGAGAGAGAGAGAGAGAGAGGACACTGAGGTGTTCTGAGGTGGTTTTGGCATTTTCTTTTCTTTTTATATAATCAAGAACCAACTGAGGTGTCTTTCTGATTCAGTGCCAAGTCCAACAACCTCAACCTCAGCTTCGCCACAGAGCTCACACCAAACATCACACCTTCACAATGTCCTCCAGATTAACACCCAAGGATTTGTTCTGTGTATTTCTTTTCTTCAAGTTCCTCAGACTGAGGCCTTGCATTGTAAATGTAAGACACATTTTGTCAACTAAACCACAAGTCTAATAGAGACTACGATCCTCCTAATAGAGGACAGAGTGGAGTTTTAGACCCCTTTTATCGTGTAGTAGCTGGCTCAATATTAGCCAGTTAAGTCTTGGCTATGGATAAGCCTTGTGCAGGGATAACCCCTCTGCCCCTTCACTGGAACAGAACCAAAAAACAACCGGGCAGGAGAGTTTTAAAAGATGGTTCATTTCACCTTCTATCTATAGAAGGCTGGGAATGAAGGGAGAAGCCATTTTGTCCAGCAGCTTCCCCAGTTGTTTCAGGTCTGTTATCTGCAGTCACAGGCTAAAACGTGCTGTCAGGGGGGGGGGGGGGGGGGGGAGTCAGCTCCGGACAGGACTGGTGACTTTTAACAGGCGAGGGCTCAGCACTATGGGAGCAGCTTAGGGGCCGATTACATTTCAAGTGTCCATAGAATAAAACATCAGATAAAAATAAAAACAAAATGGCTACATTTCTCATTCCCAGGTCCCACCCACACACCCACCCTGTCCCCTCCCTCCCCTCCCGCACCAAACAGAAAATAATAACAATAACCCATAAAATATACAATTCTTAAAATAAGGAATGGCCATCAAAACGAGGAGTAGAGTAAGACAGAACCAAAATAAGTTAACTTCTTTCCCTCCCCCCCCACTGCTTGTGTTCTTTGATGGATTTAGAAATAAATATTTAAAAGGGCGGCGTTGTTGGCATTCACATACAAAAGGATTCATGAGAGCTTCATGAGAGAGAAAAAGACAGCGGAAGAGGGGAAACAAAAGAAAATCAACTGACAGAGACATGTGGCTTAAGTGCAATTCTTAATGCCAGTTGAGTTGGGATGGTGGACATTGACATCATAACACCCGTAATCCTATATTCACCCCACACACTGCACACCTTTCCTCCAGAGATCACCTGACCGCCAGTGGAATGCCACATACATCCCCCTCCTAATTAAAAGAAGAAAAACAAGTCTAATAAATAAAATCAGAGTGCCACACAAACTGGGCATTCTCCAACATGAAGTCCTAGTGGGGCTCTTTTTTCCATAACTGGATGGGAACTTTTTCTTAATTATTATTTTTTTTTTTAATCACCTCGAAGAATAGCTTTTGTTTTCCTTCTCAATAGAGAGTAACTTTCCAATGTTTCCACCGGCCAAACTGGACAACTAAAATAGGGTCCACCCTGCCGCTTACCACTCTGAAGACCAAAAAATCTTTTAAAAAAAATTCACAATATAACACAGGTCAAACAGCAACAGAGGCAATATTTTTTTTTTTTTTTTACCATGAGCTCTACTTTTTTTTTTTTTTTTTAACTCCTTTTTAAAGTTTGATTTATTAAAGTATTTGTATGTACAAAAAAATAATTAATTTTTGGACGGGCACACAGTCAGTTTAGGGTTGAAGGAGAAAATTAAAAAAACAGGAAGGAGATCAAACTGACAAGACAAAAAAAAAAGGATTACAAGAGTTATTGCTCGTTACTGCTGGAAATAGGAGACATCTATTCCAAAGTTTGTAGTTGTTTGGACTTTTTCCCATGTTGCCGCTTCTTGTTTTACTTCTTGGTTTGTGCTGTTTCTATGGACAGCTCTAAAGTAGGCGAGTGCAGGAAAGCTTGTTGTAGCTGCTTGTTGAGGGAGAAGACACCAAAACAAAACACACACACACACACACACGCACAAAAGTTAAAATTGTCAACTCTTTTGACAACGCACTGAGCACCCACATTCAACAGGAATGCTTTTTTCTCCCCCCACACACACTCCATTCTTCTGGTAAGTTTTTCGTCCGAGCTCACTTTGGAACCAATCAAGGCAGATGCACTTTGTTTGCTTTGAAAGCTTTAGTGGTGGTGTATCTGACCTGCTTTCTCCGTTGGTATTGTTTCACAATAGCACCAGTTGGAGTGTCTGAGCTCTCTGAGGTGACGAAGAAACAATAAGACAAAGGATTCAATTGGGGGGCGGGAGAGAGGGGGGAGGGGTTGGGGGGACGTTTTGTCAGGGGCCAAGCTGTGTTGATATGGCAAAGTTCACCCACAAGTGTTCATTATAGTCCAGATAACATGTGCTCCCGTTTATCCAGGCCCAACACCAGAACCTTAAGATGGGACACACAAGGTCAGCTCTACACACACAAACACACACACACACACACACACACACACACACACACACACACACACACACACACACACACACACACACACACACACACACACACACACACACACACACACACACACACACACACACACACACACACACACACACACACACACACACAGGGTAGCAGAAACGCTGAATTCATCCAACATCATATGGATGTAAGTGCATTTTGGAATCAAATAAGGGGTCGTGTATCTTAAAAAAAAATCTGACATTTCATTTGACAGTTCGAGGACATAAAATAATAAAAAATGTATTTAAATTGCGTTGGTTTTAAAAATTATGATGATTATTATTATTATTATTTTTTAAATCAACCATGTCTCTGAGCTGCCTTTTAAATTGAGATTCAAGCTGATTGGCAGTCTGGCATCACTGTGTTTGGGGGTTCCCTGGTGTTGTTTTTGGGGCAGCTCAAAGTTTCGGGGGGGTGGGGGGGGGAACTCTTAGTGGAGCTTCTCCAACAGTGGCTTCATCCTCAGCGCTGGAGGAGGAAGAGGTGAGTAGATGTATATGTGCGTAGTAGGCATGGCTGGATGGCTGAGCGGACAGGTGGGCAGGCGGGGTGGGCAGGGAGAAGGTGTTGGAGAGGTGGTGGTGGTGGTGGGGCTCTAGGAGGAGAAGGCCAGTTTGACACTGCAGGAGGAGTAGCCCTCATCACTGGCCATGCTCTGCAGGCTGCTGTGGTCGTCCAGGTCGCTGGTGCTGGCTGTGCTCACACTGTCCAGCTCTCCATGGGAGAACTCTGTGCTTTCCACATCCACCTCGATCTCCTCTGCAGCCACAGGACCCAGAGATGGAGAGAGAGAGAGAGAGAGAGAGAGAGAGAGAGAGAGAGAGAGAGAGAGAGAGAGGTACCAAAAGTTACCAAACAGATTCTGTGAAGTCCTCAGGCAATGCTCGACATTAGATGGTTGACTTTACTGATGCTTTAAGGAACAGAATATCAATGCAGATTGGATCCTTTAAATCATACATTATTAAATGGATAGATAATGATTTATTATACAACCATATGATTAAATAGGAAATGCTACAGAATGTGTCGTCTAATAGTCAAAACACTCTAGTTTAATCACTGTATTGCAGCAGTGCATGTCAATAAAATAGGGATGGATTTAACACTGTGCAGTTTGAGTCATTAGGACCGGGATGGATTAATAAAGTTGACTTTAAAGCCCTATAGGGAGTTTTTGCACTTTGAACCTCTATCCAGTAAAATGTGTGTTGATTATTTTCAGCAACACCTCACTCTCCACATACGGTCCCAAAGGGGCTCTGACCGGTGCCTCCTCCATGTGGTGAAGGAGGGTTTGATGGCCTTGTAGTCACTCAAATAAAAAGCCTGATTAAAAGCCTGCAGCCTGGGGGCACTCCGGTGGTGTAGTGGATAGAGCGCGTACCATATTGGCTCGGCCTTCGTTGCAGTGGTCAAATTGGGTTTGACCGCTGCGGGTTCAAATCCGACCCGTGGACCTTTACTGCAGGTCATCCCCCCTCTCTCTCTGTCTCCCCATTTCAACTCTGTGTTATCTAATAAAGCTTGAAAATGCTAAAAAATAAACAAAAAAGAAAAAGAAAAAAAGCAGCCTGGCTCACCTTGGTCAGAGTCGGAGTGGTCTGAGCAGAGGGTGGAGCCCACACTGTCCATGCGTATCCTCTCCCCTTCCCCCGGGCTGCTCTGGACCACAGCGCTCCCACCCAGCAGCTCTAGCTGGCGCTGGAGGTGCCTCTGCTCGCGCTCCAGGGACTCCAGCTGGTACTGGCTCTTCCTGTCCGCATCTTCAAGTTTCTGCACAGAGGGAAAGAGAAGAGGGAGATGGAGAAAAGGTTAAAGGTGAAGTAAGCGATTTATTTATGTTAATATAAGTGTTAAATCGCTCTTTATTCATGTGGATCTGAGATGATGCTAGATAACTCGCTGCTGTAATACAGTGTTTTGGAGTCATCGAGTGGTGAAAGTTCTGGATTGCAACGCTTCTGTGTCAATCCCGTCCCATTCAGAGAATTTACAGAAGCTACAGTGACCTTCAAGGACAAGAAGCTAGTTACTCAAGTCTTTCCACAATATCTAGTAATGAGGTGAAGATGTATCTAGTTATTTATTCTTTAGTACTTCTTCTTTGGCTTCCAAGAGATGAAATTCCAGTGGACACCCTCTAATAAGGTGTTAGGCTGTTAAGTTTGTATATTCTGTACTATTGTAGAAGCATGGCCGTGCAACATAGCAGCTTCCATGGAGGGTGCCCCGATCCTATGTAGATATAAAACGCTCATTATAAAAGGTAAATAAGGAAATAACTACGTGTAACACTAACTAAGTGTTTATACACTAGTTAAAACATACATGATGATTATTACATTCCAGTTCTACCAAGTCTGTTCTGAAAAAATGCCAATTTCCTTTACACACTGCACCTTTAAGAAAAAAGGTGAGACACAAGAAGAGATGTGTGAGGAGATTGAGAGGCTCGGAGCAAGACAGGGAAGACATATGGAGGAGATAAGAGTGAGAGACGAAAGCTGGTAGAACAACCTAAGCAACAGTGCTGAGATACTGAAGAGATAGATGTTGGTAGTCTGGAAGGAAATTCCTTTCATATCAAACGTCCGTCAGAATACAAAGACAGCAGCCATAAACAAACACTGTTGTGGAGCTCCGGTGGCGTAGTGGATAGAGCACGTACCATTTTGGCTCCGGCCTTCGTTGCAGTGGTCACGGGTTCAAATCCGACCCGTGGACCTTTATTGCAGGTCAACCCCCTCTCTCTCTGTCTCCCCATTTCAACTCTGTACTATCTAATAAAGCTTGAAAATGCCAAAAATGTATCTTTAAAAACAAAAATAAACAAACACTGCCCAGCGTTAGTCCACTTAACCTGCTGTGTGAGCCCTGAAGCCCCCCCTGAAGGAGTTCCCCGTCCTGCCTTGTTTACAGTGTGTCTCCTCCTTATCTCAATGTGTCTGTTTAGGCCTGGTGTCATTAGAGCCAAGGCCGCGGAGGCCCCTGACACAGACGTGTCGCGCTCTAACCTGGTGTCACAGTCGCTGACAGTGACGAGCGTGACTCCCCGCCAACCGAGCGAAACAACAGGCCATCAATAAGCCATGGAGAGACTGGACTTGACAGCAGCAGAAGTGTAGAGTGTTGGCGGTAGTAGGGGTTTGCGGGGGAGGGGGAGGGGGGCTGAGGCTGGGGAACAACAATATCTGCTTTATTCCTCCCCTCACGTGAATGCATGCAACGCTAGGCTTCCTCACATGCACACAGCTCAATCTGAGGCAGTCACATGCCTCTTACTGAAGTGGACGGGAAGGCGTGAAGCAGAATAATGTCTGTTACATGCTCCTTCTCAACTTGATGATCATCAGGCAGGGCAAACGATTCCCCAGTGACCAGCTGGATACTGATGACATTTGTTTTGCTGAAGACAATTTTTATATTCTGTGTTGAGATGTATTATATTAACACATCAGCAATATGTTTGAGGACATTTATGATGTGGCATCCATGCAACACAAAGTAATGAATAGCATGGGGAGAGTGATCCCAGCAGCAGGTAGTTCAATCTGGCAATACATCAAACACAATCCAAGAGGGGACATACAGTAACACATCTTTATCTGCTTTTCATCTTTGCTCAGTGTTGTGGCAAAATACTTGCAAGTATAAATGCGTGTATCGTCGTCATATGGTGAAAGGTATTTCAGGTGCCGCTGGTCTGGCTACTTTGACTTTCTTCTGTCACGGTGTGGTGGATGTTTCTGTGTTAAACCGTGTCAGCGGGACCCACCTTAGCTCTGGTAGGGCTAGTTATCCTCCTCACCTTTATATGTGCTTTGGCTTTGTTGAGCAGGCCCAGGGTGGTGTGGCGGTTGCAGTCTGGTCCCAGGGGTATGAGGGCCTTCAACCGCTCCAGACACAGTCGCAGGTGAGCTCGTCTGCAAAGGGAAGACAGCAACAGAAAAGATTAGAGACATTAATATATGGGAACCAACAAAACAATCTCTGATTTTAAGCACATTTTGAACATTGAAACACAATTTGAAGTACAGCTAAAAGGTTCTTACAAGGTAAAGTTCGCCCTAAAAAAAGGCTATTGGCGATACACCTTGCATGCCTCCATGTATTCTGACATCTGGGACTGTAGGCTTATTAAGGCACACTGTTTTCTTACTTTGTGAGAATCCACCAGCCACAGACTGGCTCATGAATTGTAAATCCCCCGGCTTATAGTGCAGCTACACAGCAGGTTACATACAATTCACGTCATAGGGGCACTTTACATGGTGAAAACGTGACAGTTTTCACATTTTTGGTTTAAAAAAAAAAAACCTGTTCAGACGCAATTTATTTGAAATATTCACTCGTACACAAGTTTTCAGAAATCAGCCGAAATCGCTGTAGTAGGCATGCCAAGCCAATAGTTAGCCTGCCTAGTAGATAGCTATTCCGGTACAATTTGATGCATAAAACCTTACTGTAACCGAAAATGAATGCCACTAACGTTCATAAAGCGGTTGGTGTAAGCATGGGGTTACAAGTATTGTAAATTACAAGCTTTCTGTCCTCTTATTTCGAGTAGAGTCTAGCTGCAGCCCCGGAGAACAATACTGAGTCGGGCGGGAGTACTGTGGCGGGGCTAGTAGCCTATCGGTCTGCGGTCTTTTTTATTGTTTGACGTGACCTTCTCAAGATGGCCGCCGCGGTGTTCCGTTAGCCGAGTGGAGCTAGCGCCGTGGCTAATCTAATGTTCTATCTATATTCTAACCTCTCCCTGTCCCCTTGCCCTAACCCTAACCACCCAGCTGTGATGCCTGAACTTAATCTAATGTTCTATATATATATATATTATAACCTCTCCCTATCCCCTTGCCCTAACCCTAACCACCCAGCTGTGATGCCTGAACATAATCTAATGTTCTATATATATATATATTATAACCTCTCCCTATCCCCTTGCCCTAACCCTAACCACCCAGCTGTGATGCCTGAACATAATCTAATGTTCTATATATATATTATAACCTCTCCCTATCCCCTTGCCCTAACCCTAACCACCCAGCTGTGATGCCTGAACTTAATCGCCAAAACAATATAATTTGTCTAAATAACGTTCGAAATGTATTTGTAGGCTATTTTCTTCCGCCCCGACTCAGTACTCCCGCCCCGACTCAGTATTGTTCTCCGGGGATGCAGCTGGATACTATTGCTTATTTCACCGCATTGAACTTGTGAAAACTGAAGACTTGCTGATAGTGAAGGGGCTTTGTGAGCGGCTACCTTCCTGTTAGGCGTACTTCAAAATAAAAGTCAACTCACGTTTGTCCAGTGAAATGTTATTAATGTTTAGCCAGTGAAATGCTTTTACTGTGAAGCCGTAGCCTTAATGCTCCTTTTGTTGAACAGTAACTTAACTGCTGCGCGCTGAACTATGGATAGTGTTTTTTAATGTAGAGAGAGACGTGTCCCTGGCATATAGAAGCTACACACGTTTATTTTGCTAGAAAAACCGGCAGAGCACAAATCTTTCCCCAGACAAAGTGGCGGGTGGTCTCAATAACTTACTAATCGCTTAGACTAAATTGGCGAGTGTTATATTTGAGCCCTGCACGACACTCTCGGCTGATCACAGTGATGGTGCCGCGGAGACACCTTGCATGTTATGTTGTCTTCTAACTTTATAACTAGCGTGTGGGTATTTTGACAGCAAATGTTATAGACTACGCATCAGCTACACATACGTGAAGTGGAGCCGTGACGTCAGCGTTACCAGGGAAAATGGTTTCGGTGTTTACAAGAAACCAAAACCGTTGTGTTTTCCAAAAAATCCTCCCTGGGAGTTGATCTCAAAAACTTGAGGTTTCATGCCTGCGTTTGCTGTTTTCATGTAAATGATATAGTGCATCCGCGTAAATATTTTCACGTATGCACCGTTTCGTGTTGTCGTATAAACAGCCCCTTAGTTACTCTTCTTGCCTACAAGTTTACACCTTTCTGCTGAAAAAAGGGGAAGGGGGTTGTAATGGCCTTTCCCGGACCTTGCTCCACTCGTATGCTCCATCATCCTGACAGTTGCTTCTTCTGTGACTGCAGACAGAGCCGGGGTGCTATCTATCCTGCTAATGGCCCCCCGGGTTGAGAGGTAAAGAGAGATAATTGTGCCTATAACACAATCAGCGCTCCATTAGCAGGAGCTGCCCTTGTTGCGGCCTGAAGGGAAACAGTGTAGAGGCTTTAAAGGGCCAGTGGAGTGACCCAGACTCAGGGAACTTTCTTTCAGGGGGCCCAAAGGAGACGAGCCCAGGGGAATTCTGTGCACTGATTCCACTGGGCTAGACGGCTCTACGCTATGCTCTGCTGCTTTAAGGCCGGTGGAGGCATGTGAGCGCTGGCTATCTGCCTGCGTGCATGTCAGTGTGCGAGTGAGCAGGGGAGGTTATGCCTCAGATATGCATGGATGGTGCTGATAAGAACACGAGAGTGGAGCAAGCCATTACACCGGTACTGTATGCGTGAGTGTGTGTGCTGCTTTGACTACGCAAACAAGACAAGCGCTGTGTGTCTGCGCGGGTGAAAAGGGAGGCGCCCTTATTAGGTCTGCAGGGCACAAAGTTTGGAAGCCACAAGACAGATAGAACACACACACACATTTTCAGTCTGGGAGTTTGTGGTGATGACTATCTCTGTCTGTAATCTGTTCCATTCACACAAACAAGCAGAGTCCAAATACACACAGTCACACACACACACAATAGCATGTGGCAAATAATCACATTCCTCTCTTTGGCAGGGAAACACGTAGCTCCACCTGGGAGCTGTCTAGGACATGCTACAGAGAGAACAACATGGCAGAATATAGGCTGCAGCAAATTGCAATGCATGCAGACCATTCTGTTCCATGCTGCTATTGTAATCATAACTTGATCATGTGGGAACAAGGCACTATGTGTATTTTACCGCAATTTGCCATGTTTGATGTATGACCATTTTCATATTAAGTAGGCCACGTACAGTACATGGAATGATTCAACATCCCTAATATGCCAATAAATTATTTATCGCGCAGCTGTAGCCAGGGAGCTGACGCAAATATAGTTTCAGATTACATACAAGGACAAACCCATACATTCCCATTAAAAATCCTAAAACACTTTCACTACTCATGTGAGTGTACACGACTGGTGCTGAAGGCGATAGCAGAAACCATCTTCACCAGCATCACTCAGAACAAGCCTCTCCGACCAGCAAGGCAGGCCATTGCTTTCATTGGAGCAGGGGAGAAGCCTAAGCCCCAGCCAAGGGGGGCAGGGGGGACTCCTTGGAACCGCACCGGACTGGCAGATGAAGGCCGACCTGGGAGAGCAGCTCAGAGTCCCAGAGCACATCGTGGAAACCACCCTGAGACCAGACACACTTCTGCTCTCAGATTCAGCAGAACAGGTGGTCCTACTGGAGCTGACAGTTCCCTGGGAGGAGCGCATGGAAGAGGCCAATGAGAGGAAGCGTGCCAAGTACGCCAACCTAGTGGAGGAGTGCCGCAGACGGGGGAGGCGTGCCCGGTGTGTGCCAATAGAGGTTGCAGAGGCTTCGCAGCGCCATCTCTCTGCAAAGCATAGGTCACAGGTGCACGCCAGAGAAAGGCCATCAAGACCACCACAGAGGCAGCTGAGAAGGCCTCTAGATGGCTGTTGATCAAGAGGGGTGATCCGTGGGTACATGCTACTTAGACACAAGTTGGGACTTGATCAATCCCGGCTGGGTGAGGGTGTATGATGTTGAGAGACCCGAAACACCCAATGACCCCAGGTTCCACCACTGATGATGTGTCTAAGTGCATCAATAGATGTATATTAAACTGAGTGTACAATGTAAGGACATGAAACACAAACAAAATCTTCCCCAAGTGGGCCGTGTTCTGCATGATAAAGAAGGGCAGGGCAGGGCATGCTGGTCATGTTAGTAAGGGCTTGTACGTCCGGGCTGGTCTGGTCTGTCAGGCGTCAAGTGAACAAACTCCAGACACCAATCTTCTCCTCCACTCCCATTGAGATTAAAAGGCCCAATCTCGGGCAGACAACCCCAGATAACCCGTCCCCACTTACAACCACTCCTGCCTGTCTGCCGTCCTCCCCTTCTCTCTGACCCAACTGACTGAAATGATGAATGTAGGGGGGGAGGGTATGCTTCTGACTGCGCACAGTCAACCCATTGTATCACCACACCTCCCCTGGCCATGACTATGACACAAATATGGACCCATTGTGGATGGAAGGGCCAACAAATCTATTGGTGAGTGTGGTGTGAGGGCTCGTTCGCTGGGCTGACCGATCACCACTTTTATCCGAGTCAGTGTCAAACCACATCCAAAACAACAGAGTGATGATGATGATGATGATGATGAGAAGGAGTATGCCTCCTCATTCAGACTGTTGAGTCTTGGCTCTGTCCTCTTCACAGTTACCTTGTGCACTGAGTGACCTGCTCTTACAGTGAGACATGCTGCTAGCTGGCATTCAAAACACCCTCCCTGCGTCGGCCCATTGATAGACCCACACGCAAGACATGTGCATTTGGTCCTAATCTTTGGGTGCATGACGCGCTGTACCGCAGAGCCTTCTGATAAATACAGATGGCAAAGAGGCTCTAAAAAGGCATACGAGGGAGTGCCTGGGGAACTGTGTGTGTGTGTGTGTGTGTGTGTGTGTGTGTGTGTGTGTGTGTGTGTGTGTGTGTGTGTGTGTGTGTGTGTGTGTGTGTGTGTGTGTGTGTGTGTGTGTGTGTGAGAGATACGGAGAGTGATATTGTGTAATTCAAGGCCATCACATTGGACTGCCTGGTAACAGGAAGTCAAATGGGAGGCATGTATTTCAGAAATTAAATACATGAGACCTTCTTCTTCAGATTGCGTCCCCAGAGACACAGCGCACTAAAGATAATGGGGGAGACCGCTTTATCATATCAGTTTGCACCACCACTATCTCTTAACTGTCTCACTAAGAGGTTAAAGGTCATAAGATACTAGCTACTGGTGATGATGCCCCCAAGACAGGTCCCTAATCCCTGTGAAGGAAGGCCATAAATACCTGCGTGCCCCCTCCTCTAGTAGCCACGTGACACAGCCACAGAGGGTTTCCCCAGTTATCTCAGAAAAGCCTGGTGCTAGTCACATACACAGCTTTGGGTTTGCAATGCCGCCCCATAACTTTGGAGAGAATCCTGTAATGTGGCCATACAGGATGACAGGCAGTGTCAGTAGATTGCTGTTAGTAGGCTGATCATTTTCTTCAGGGTTCAAACTGCTCTCCTGAGAGAAGGTGCTCACTCACAAAAAAAATCATAGATAAAATGATGGATGTGTTATAGAATGTCAAGTTTAGATCTAAAGAAACTTAATGATATATATACACAGTACATGTATAAAAATAAATCACACCGTTAAAGGTGCAGTGTGTAATATGACATCATCAAGTGGTACAATTCTAGATCACAACAGTTCGTCTCTATGGCTCCCGTTCAGAGAAGCAACAGAAATTCTTCAACAACATTCCAGCTGGTAGTTCTGATGGACACAGTGTGGCCAACTGTTCCATTCTGTGCTTCTGTAGAGCTGATGACATTCCAACTATGACGCTTCCAAAATGGCGGCGCCCATGCCTTGGTCCATGGTATGGAGAAATATGGAGACATAAGACCCTTTCTAAGGGAAATAATAATAATTAAAAAAAAATCAGTTATTATGCACTAAATTAAACGTACTTGTGGATATAATAATTATTTTCTACCAAGTCTGCTATGAAAAAAATCCCAAAATTCTACACACTGCAGGTTTAAGATTTAGAAATAATCAGCCGAAGCAAAACAGCTAAAAAACAAATCTAAATGACAGGATCAAAACCACAAGAGACAGGATGGACTATTTCTGGAAGGCCAAAAAGATCAACAAAGTGCTGAAAATGTGAACATGAATTCAAATATCCCTAATGCACACGTATAGCAGTGGAAGCTGTTGCTATGCATTTTGTATTTCCAGTGTCAAATGAATGGCACAGCGAACTGTATGTTAGCTGCATGAAGAACCACTTCATCTGTAGCAGATGACATAACACATGGCCAGTTGCTACCAGGACCTGTGCTCTAAACTGTCAAGGGCCGCGTTTCCCAGAATCGTTAAGAGCCTCTTTGGGCTAAGTACTTCTTTGGAGCGCTCTTAAGAACGCTGTGAAAGAAGAATGCGTTTCCCAGATTCGTTCTTAGCGAAAGTAGCTCTTTCACTAAGATGGAACTGTAAGACGGAGCTGACCCACTCTTTCAACCTTCTTAGCGACCAAATCGTCAGTGATCATGCCGCGTCAGGGAAATTTATTTCCTCCACTTTTCGAAGTAATAAAACAATGCTCAATGCGGACCTGGCGCAATAAACATAGACTAATAGTAGAGAAAAAAAATGTTTTAATGAATTAGACGTTTACGTTTTCCACACACATGTGAGTTTATAGTACTACTACACATACAAAAAAAAACATCAACAAGCCTGTGGCATTTCACAGATATCAAAGAAACAGATTTAATTGAACTCAGCTGAACGTCATTCAGAGCGGCTCCACCTGCTAAAGTCCGCGCGTGTGAGAAACCATGGCTGCAATACAACACCTTCTCGCTGCGAACCAACAGCCTCGCCGTGCGCGAAGCCAGACGGTTTACATAAATGCATACGTGCGTCTGCACTTCTCCCCACTGGACGTGCTATCAGACCGGGCCGTCCAGGCAAAGTACCGGCTGCCCCGTGCGGAGATCCAACGGCTGATCACTCTGGTGTCTCCACACATCCAGAGCAACCCGCTGCAATTTTGCCTTCAGCCCGGTCCAACAACCCGCAGCCCCTACCTCTTCACCACCAGTCACCAAGCACTAAACCATAAACCCACAACCACCACACATCACCCATATCAACTCTCAGGCCTGAAGGCTGAAATAAATAAACAGAACCAGCAGATGTAGGCTACATGTAACGTCCTGCACACTATGATTATTGCTGCAGTGTCCGGGTGCTTTACCTGAAAGTCTGGCATTGGAATGCTGTTGAAAGGGTGCACAATACGCACACGTCATTAACCTACGCTTAGATACATTACAAATTGCCTGGGACTTTTTGTTGCTATAGGTTTGACACCCTCATTTCAATGCAAAATGATCCACACAATACATGGTTGAAAAGAAACCAAAATTGTTTATTGAAACCATATGGGGGAGGGGTTACTCCGCGCTGTCTTTACTGGGCGTCTGCATCACCTGCAACGAAGGGAGATTGATTAGTGAAACCTTCTCACTCTTCCTTTTTGTTTGGTTCTGGAACTCCTGCCACTTCTTCCTCACAGCACGCCAGTCACGCAGGCCACATGGGCTGGAGGGGGACATCTTTTCGGCTATGGCCTGCCTAACACGGTTCTTTTTGCCCTTTGTTCCCCCGAATAAAACTCCCCGGTGCTGCCAGACCTCGTCCACTAGGACGCCCATCTCCTCCGCGGTAAACGACGGTGCCCGCTTGTTTCTTTTGCTGCCGCTTTCTTCCATTCTCACATCACATGTGTGTGCCTATATCCACGGGGTATATATGCGCTAATGGGCTTGATTACTACTTTGATACACTTGTTGCCACACACACCCGCACCCACACACCCCCCCCCCCCCCCCCCCCCCACACACGATACATGCGTAGCCTAATTCCACCTGTGTGGGGGAGACCACGGGGCGCTGTGTGTGACTTATGCGCTGATAAAGAGGTGGGTGATCGATTCGCCTGGCATCGATTTATTCAGTTTCAGCACGACCGCGGTGGACAGCTCCCACCAAAGAGCTTCTTTCGCTTCAACTTACGCGTTCTCCAAAGATGGCACTTAAGAAGCCATCTGGGAAACACCCGTATCTTAACGCTCCTTCTTTGGCGAACCCTTCTTTCGACCCTTCTTTGGCCCCAAAGAACGATCGATTCTGGGAAACGCGGCCAAGCACAGCAGTGATATCAAATCCCAAAGGACAACACAGCAACACAGACAGAAAATACATGGGTTTTCCTCGTATTCAGCCGATGGAGACTCCTGGATTTGAAAGCGAACACACCCTGCGTTCCAATTACCGTTAGCTTAGCAAACAGCTGCCTTTGAAATCCCACACTCTCTCTCTCTGGTTGAGAGCCAATGAGCTTCAATGTACTTGAGTCTTAATACAGATCGATTTATAAAAGGAACTGGCTGTTCAAAGGAAACCACATCTAAAGCTGCTGCTGATCTCCCACAAGTTGATGGGAGTTACCTGGAACCCACAGCGTGAACGTGTGCAGCCTGGAACACAGTCCCTGCGTTCCAATCCCCATACTTTCCTACTAGGCCTATTTAGTATGCCAGAAAGGGATTTAGCATGTCCCAATACATGCACGTCAATTGTAGTATGCTGAAAATACATAAATGCCCCACTAACTCCAATAGCATTTTGGAGTATTCGTCTTTATTCTTGACATTTCTCGACATAATGAAAACAAAAACTTCCTTGTCTGACTTTTTTCCCCCTCCTGTGGCCCTAAAACTCTTCTGTGTAGTATAAAGAGAAAAGTATGTGATTTGGAACGCAGGGAGTGTATCTAAAAAAAGATGCATGGACAGGAGATTTGAGTTCCTTTACTTGTTAACCCATTGATGACGGCTGCTGCGCGATGCCACATTGTATCTCCTGCCTGATGCTGCGTCGCGCAGCATTGTTACTTTATCTAATTTTCATGGCGCACCATCATTGGTTCAAATACACATGAGGTGGGTTTTATTGATTTTTTAAGACCACGTGACCAACCAAAAAATTTGTGGTTTGCCGAAAATCACGCCAATCAAAAAATTAATAAATAAATAATAATAAAAAAAATACCCCAGCTGTGTCGGCGATAGTGTATTACAGAACAGTTAGTGGCGTTCTGAGCACAGAATCAAGGTCTAGGCTACTGACGAAAATCACACAACACATTGCATCTATTTATTAACACTATTTATGAATTTAGGCTATATTTTGCTGCTCCAACTCAAATTCAGCCCAGCCAGGCGATAGTTAAGTTTCAGTTTCGTTTTCATCTCCGTGGTATACAGCCGTTTGGACCAGCTGATCGACAGCAGGAGTCAGTCTGCTTTCCAGTTGTACTGGGAAGTCAGATTTATGGTGCCAGTGATAACTGAACTAAATAATAAAATAAAGCTATCTTCTCCTTCCTATAAATGTCTATCTTTATCCCTCCACTGCACACTCAGTCACTACTATCCATGCTAAAAGGAAGCAGGATTATAACCTCGTTTAGCACATTATTTTTAAATATTTTATATTATTTATTCTTTTTTTTCTCCCCCATCTAATTTTGACGATTTTTAGAAAAATGTGTTGGTTTGTAAGCGCTAAGGGAGCATGTTTAAATAAAACCTGTGAACCTTAACTTTTAAATGTATTTTATTTCATGTTCGACTGTGGCTCAGGTGGTTAAGCGGGTTGGCCAACGATCCAAGGGTTGGCGGTTCAATCCCCGCCCGGCCACCTGTGTCATGGTTGTTGTGTCCTTGGGCAAGACACTTCACCCACCTTGCCCTGTGTGAATGTGTATGATTGCTGTATGTTTGAGGTGGTGGTCGGAGGGGCCGTTGGCGCTGAATGGCAGCCACGCTTCCGTCAGTCTGCCCCAGGGCAGCTGTGGCTACTCTCATAGTTTACCACCACCGGTATGACTGAGTGTGAACGAATTGAACCAGGAAATGTAAAGCGTCTTTGAGTGCCTAGGCAATAAAGCGCTATATAAAACCTATCAATTATGTTTCTATGTGCTACACAGGCTTAGATATTAAGGTTTTGGTAGACTTTACAATTCATACTATTTTTTCAGAAAACCCTCAGGCATAAAGGACATGCATCCTAGATTGCCATAGTCATCAATGGGTTAATAAAGATGGCTGGTTTATTCCCAGACTTCTACTTAATGGATGGATACTTCATTAATGTGACTTTTTTTTCTTTCTATCATTTAAAATTGGGACAAATAAAACGCCCTTATGAGGTATATGCATATAAGCTCTTCACTATATAACATGTACAAATGTATAGTACTTGGTTATATAATATTCAAGACATATAATTGTGCCATACATCTTCATTTGTTCATATGGCACATCTTCAGTTCTGCTGAAAACTAGTAGATACACCTATCTGCAGGTCATCATGATTAGAACAATATTCTCAGAACATGCAAGAAGCAAATCATAATTACATTTTGCCCTTGACGTTTCAATACCTGTCCATTCACCAACATTGAAATTCAAAGATTCCACTGGGAATCACGGGTGCAAAATCTGGGAGACACGGAGACATCTTGCCCTCTCTTTCCTCCTGAGACAATGGGGAGGCTTCCACTCAACCAGTGTGTGTGTGTGTGTGTGTGTGTGTGTGTGTGTGTGTGTGTGTGTGTGTGTGTGTGTGTGTGTGTGTGTGTGTGTGTGTGTGTGTGTGTGTGTGTGTGTGTGTGTGTGTGTGTGTGTGTGTGTGTGTGTGTGTGTGTGTGTGTGTGTGTGTGTGTGTGTCTTGTGTTCCTGATGGTACACAGGAAGGCAGCTCTGCCTTTTGGCTTTGACATGTGAGTGAGCAGCCAGCCCGGGTCACTTTTTTTTTCTCCCTCATCCACCCTTCTCTCTTATCCCTCCTCCAGCTATGAATCACATGCAGGACTTGCCCTCCAACAACTTTCATTCTTTTTTTCCTCCAATTCACTGTTATACAAATGTAAAGCTCTGCCGCATGTTATACTCCCAATGACAAAGAGGAAACACAGAGAAGTGGTTCACCAATTATATTCCAGATTGGTAAAGGATGAATATATACACTCAACAAAAATATAAACGCAACACTTTTGTTTTTGCTCCCATTTTTCATGAGATGGACTTAAAGATCTAAAATTCATTCCAGATACACAATATTACCATTTCTCTCAAACATTGTTCACAAATCTGTTTAAATGTGTGATAGTGAGCACTTCTGCTTTGCTGAGATAATCCATCCCACCTCACAGGTGTGCCACATCAAGATGCTGATCTGACATCATGATTAGTGCACAGGTGTGCCTTAGACTGTCCACAATAAAAGGCCACCCTGAAATGTGCAGTTTTGTCTCACAGCAAAATGCCACAGATGCCACAAGCATTGAGGGAGCGTGCAATTGGCATGCTGACAGCAGGAATGTCAACCAGATCTGTTGCTCGTGCATTGAATGTTGTCCTTTCCTGTCATTCAAAGGCGTTTCAGAGAATATGGCAGTACATCCAACCGGCCTCACAACCGCAGACCACGTGTAACTACACCAGCCCAGGACCTCCACATCCAGCAGGTTCACCTCCAAGATCGTCTGAGACCAGCCACTGAGACAGCTGCTGAAACAATTGGTTTGCATAACCAAACAATTTCTGCACAAACTGTCAGAAACCGTCTCAGGGAAGCTCAACTGCATGCTCGTCGTCCTCATCGGGGTCTTGACCTGACTCCAGCTCATCGCCGTAACAGACTTGAGTGGGCAAATGCTCACATTCGATGGCGTCTGGCACGTTGGAGAGGTGTTCTCTTCACGGATGAATCTCGGTTTACATTGTTCAGGGCAGATGGCAGACAGCGTGTGTGGCGTCGTGTGGGTGAGCGCTTTGCTGATGTCAATGTTGTGGATCGAGTGGCCCATGGTGGTGGTGGGGTTATGGTATGGGCAGGCATCTGTTATGGACGAAGAACACAGGTGCATTTTATTGATGGCATTTTGAATGCACAGAGATACCGTGATGAGATCCTGAGGCCCATTGTTGTGCCATACATCCATGAACATCACCTCACGTTTCAGCAAGATAATGCACGGCCCCATGTTGCAAGGATCTGTACACAATTCTTGGAAGCTGAAAATGTCCCAGTTCTTGCATGGCCAGCATACTCACCGGACATGTCACCCATTGAGCATGTTTGGGATGTGCTTGACCGGCGTATACGACAGCGTGCACCACTTCCCACTAATATCCAGCAATTTCACACAGCCATTGAAGAGGAGTGGACCAACATTCCACAGGCCACAATTGACAATCTGATAAACTCTATGCGAAGAAGATGTGTTGCACTGCATGAGGCAAATGGTGGTCACACCAGATACTGACTGGTTCTGAGTCCCCAGACCCCCAATAAAGCAAAAAAATGCACATTTCAGAGTGGCCTTTTATTGTGGACAGTCTAAGGCACACCTGTGCACTAATCATGATGTCAGATCAGCATCTTGATGTGGCACACCTGTGAGGTGGGATGGATTATCTCAGCAAAGCAGAAGTGCTCACTATCACACATTTAGACAGATTTGTGAACAATGTTTGAGAGAAATGGTAATATTGTGTATCTGGAATGAATTTTAGATCTTTAAGTCCATCTCGTAAAAAATGGGAGCAAAAACAAAAGTGTTGCGTTTATATTTTTGTTGAGTGTATCTTGCTGCAGCCATTACACTTCAACTGGCTCCAATGTGATTGAAGCCGTCCTCTTTAAAGAAACACTTTGAAGCTCTCCCTGTTGGTATGGGAGAGCTGCCCATCACAGCTCTTACAGAACCTACGCACATCATATGTACATCTCTTGCCGGCACAGCTAGCACTCAACCTCCCTCGTCCTTGCATCACACACACACACACGCACGCACGCGCACGCAGGCACACACACACACACACACACACACACGCAGAGCGCATGTGCCTTTGAGTGAAGGACACACACAGTTCTGAAATCAGATATCGCTGTGGTGTGAGAAAACTAGTGTCAGACACAAACTGACGGACAAACATTGCGTTAAATATCTGTCAGTCAGAGGTTAAAACAAGTGTATCGGCAGCTACAAGCTGTAATTGGGACATGATACATAAAGCCACTTTTGAAGCGTTGTGTATTGGGCCTTTTACTATCACCAAAACTTTCCAACAAATCAATGATTCTTTGTATGAACCTCAGTCACCTCACCTGCATGTCAGTGTAGTCTACACTGACATGCAGGTGAGGTGACTGAGGACAATTCATGTAGACAATTCATTCATTCTCTTCAGTGTCTTTTGCCAAACAGTATTTCACAAACCTAGCCATATGTTTTCATCCCTAAGCAATTTTCAAAATATATATTTTGTAGGACAGCAATGCACATGGAACAAGGACCTCGGGAAGAGCATATAATCTTCCAGTATTTGATTTTATTTTCCTCCATTTGACTAAATACGAGCACATTCCCTAAATGGTCCTTGTCTTGTTTAGTGATGTCATTTTGTAGGTAACTCAGGTAAAGACGTAATATAGTCCAAAGGGAAATGTAATTTACTTTCAAATCTAATACCATGCGCTTCCTTTTGAGTATTGTGATGGCAAAAGCAGGGGAGCATAATAAAGGAAAATGCATATTCATGTATGTGTTTGATGTGTGTAAATACACCTGAAAGAACACCTGGGCCTGAAGAGTACAGAGACATAATAGTAGTTTGGCCTTCTATTCAGGAAACAAGAGGAGCTGAAAACCCGCTCTGACAAAGCAGCTTGAGTTCCTGCTCATTTTACATTCAAAGTCCTGTTGAGCCAACAGCATTAGAGTGGAGGCGAGAGAGTGGTAGAGAGTAAGAGAGAAAAAAATGGCTGTCCTAGATTCCAAACTTGTGATTACATGAATAATGGATAACTTCTCAGGCCCATCCAAAGACGCCTGACATAATTACTGGACATGCTCTTAAAGGGCCGGGTCAGATTTCCCCAGCCAGATACCAGTCAATATACTTCACTTTGGCCGATCCCACACTCACTCTCAAACCCATTTAAACACACACTCCCGATTTGACCTACTTCTAATATGTGCATATAGGGGGGGAAGGAAATCTGACCCTTCACCCAGTTATTACACTAATTACATGTCGCTGATGACCGTCTCAGTGGTGAATCCACTAAATTGACACGCAAAAGGAAAGGAAGGCATCATTATACAGAGGCCCTCTTAGGGAGGAAAAAAAAATAAGAACTTGACTTTTTGCGAGAGGGCTCTATTGTTCCTCTTCTGCCTCACTCAAGTGTAGCCGCCGCAGATCACAGGGATGTCAAAGATTATTGGAGTGATTAGAGAGTATTTTGTAATGCAGAGCCTCATTTAAACTAGACTAAGCCATGTACGCGCTGAGAGCTACATCAAATCAAAAGGCAAATGAACTGACTACGTGGAGGAGGGTAATTCAATCACTCACAGACAATGTTAGCACACATTTTTTTTTTTGCGCTTTGAGCATTATATTTACAAATGAATTATTCCAAATAAAAATAGCAAGTGCAGGTTCTGGTCGCCAACATGGACCAGACTGGGTCCAATACTCAAATCGCATGTTAACGTACATTTGATTTGTTATGTGTTCATATAGGCACGTTACTGTCGTTTAATTTGTACATAAACACTTTACTTTTATATATGTTCATATTCTCTTAATGTATACCTTCTTTTTCAGAAGAGTTATATTTGCTTTTGCCTATACTATGTGTGCTTCAAATTTTATTTTTGTACTACAACATTTTTATACTTGCTAGAACTGGTTCTAACACAACATAAGCATTGAGCCCTCTGTAAGGATCCCCTGTCCACAGATTACATATAGAGAAACACCATGTGAACATGTGGCACACTGATCCATACTCTGCAGATGGCGACATACAATATACATGGGGAGGGGAGGGGCTCTCCACCCATACATGTCTAACCCCCATGGTGTGACAGTAGAAATCACTGTTGAACAAACTACAGGAAACACAACAGCTCTCTGTGTTTGTATACTGGCTCGCTGAGTAAACACAATGAGCACGGTTGGGTTTTGTGCTAAAGCTGCCTCTTCTAGGATTCTCTATTTTTTTATGTCCCCTACGTCTTTCTCTCATCCTCTCTTTTATGTGAGAGGGGGGGGGGGGGGTTGTCATTCTCTCACTCCCTCTCTCACATGACCAGGCTCACATGCTTATCCATACAAACAGTGGCACCTGACTGAATAGTTCTTTTTCATTTTAGGGGGAAACTACCACTCAGTAGGTTGACTGCTGGAAAAGTCATTAAAGTGCCAACCAGCCTGGCTACAAACCTGGCGCCCGCCGTATGTGTTCTAGCCGACCAAGCTTTATGATGTGGGCTGTAAACGCTGGCTTGAAGAAATGACAAATGCAGATGGAGACAAGCTTATGTGTTAAATGGGTCTGGAATACCATGGCGACAAAAACATTATTCTAGGTTTCCCTTGAAAGGTAATGATTTAGTAGGACTCGACAGACATGTACCAGCATCGGCTCATGGATGACACGTGATGGGACGTGTAACTGGTGTAATGATGCCACTGATACCCACTGGACAAGACAATGCATGGGACTCCATCTCTAACTGTTGAAACATTTGGGACTTTACATGTCATCCATGTCACTTGAGCTGCACATTTAAGGTAGTGTGCTGAAAGTTAAGATTCCATCCACTGCTGATGGTTCTGTTAATGCGTCACGTTTCTACATGCACACACACAACCACACACACACACACAACCACACACACACAACCACACACACACAACCACACACACACACACACACACACACACACACACAACCACACAACACACACACACACACACACACACACACACACACACACACACACACACACACACACACACACACACACACACACACACACACACACACACACACACACACACACACACACACACACACACACACACACACACACACACACACACACACACACACACACCAAAGATTGCTCTAATCTTTGCTGTAGGCTCCCTCCTTTTCTGACAAGCTGATGCTTCCCTCATCTCCTTTATGAAACAACGACAGATGGGATAGACGCAGAAAGTCAGAGTGAGATAGAGAGGTAGAGAGGGTGAGAGATATAGAGAGTGGGGGAGGAAGGGCAGTGTTATATCTGTGTAATCTGCCCAGAAACTAGCCACAGACCAGAGCCACTCTGTCAAGAGTTCCACTGGGTTAAGCCACGACAAAAATCTGCACGTCATCGTGACAAAAATGTGTATCCTAATGTGACATATTATGAACCACTAGGAAACACAAGACAGACATGCATGGTGCAGCATTCATTTAAAGTGACAGGCAGGGGCACATGTATGTTCTACATGTGGGCTGCCACCCATGGATATTTAACCTCTAACCCTGGAAGATTAAAAGCTATACTTTACGAGGGGCTAAGTGAGCTAAGCCAGGAATAGTATGTTGTTTTTGTTTTCACGGGGAGAGCAGGTAAGGGCACATGAGGCTGCTTCAGTGCTGAAGAAAAGTTGTTGTTGACTGTCTACACATCTTAATCTTTCACCCGGCAGGGAACATGAAATGAAAATAAACAAGAGGACAGGAACATACTTTAACAGAAGGAGCTAGACTCCATACGGAACAATAGGAAAGCATCTTTGTGCTTGTATGACAGCAAGTGGCCAACTTCCACTGAGGGAATTACAACATTGTCCAACCTGACAGCACATTGTGAACTTTGGCAAACAGGGCGGAGGAATGAGGGGAATGCTAATCTCAACAGAGAGAGAGTGCTTTTTCGTCTGAGAAAGGAATCAAACAATTATTAAAAAGTCTTGGGATTCCATGGGAACCATGCAGGATGATGATGACCCATATTCTGCTAAGATGGAGAGGAGAAGGAGGGGGATACATGCTGAAGGGATGAAAGTGCATTTCTGCATGTGGGTGGGTGGGAAAGGCACTTCAATATGTCTGAACATTCAGGCAGTTCCCAAAAAAAGAGATTTGGTGTGTGTGTGGAGCATAGAGATAGATAGAGACAGTATATTTCCGACTGTCAGCAAAGCTTACTGTAAAGAACGCATATGGATTCACGGTTGAAACCACACTGGAAAGTGGTGGCGATAAAATGCAAATGAGGGTTCGAAAATCAATTTGGACTCGCCGGGGGAAACCCTCCCCGACCAATCCTAAGGCCACAGGCAGTAAATAAAGTGACACACAGTTGATTACTAGGCAGACCAATGCTGTTGTCACGCTAAACCCGCCGAAGCCACTCCAGGCCACAACCAGCATCAGCTATGACGCATAGCAACAGAGCAGAGGAGGGGGGGGAGGGGGGGGCCGAAGACAGAGAGGGGAAAAGTCAAGAGAGACGGAGACCAAGAGAAAGACGAGTGAGTTTGAAAGGAAAGACATAAAAGAATAGTGCACAGTTATTTGCCCTCTACTAGCAGCAGCCACATAAATGTGCACACACACACACACACACACACAACACAGTTCACTGAAAGGCAGGGGGGGCACACGCTAGCTGTGCGGCATGACCAAAAGACTCTGGGGCGGATGTCCATCACTAACACACGGATTAGTTCACACGTGCACACTGCCTTTTAATCTGCTCCACTGACACAGGTTGGAAGAGAGAGAGAGAGAGCGAAAAAAGAAGGAGAGAAACAAATAAATGGCATTAACAAAAAAAAGATGGCCATAACAGAAACAGGGCCAGAGAAGGGGATGGAGCTATAGTGGGACAGAGGGGGAAATGGTTAAGAGGACGGGACATGCCTTTAGGTGCACTGTAAAAAGATGAAGAGGGACACAAACATGTCATTTAATCAATACACACATAGAGATAATCATGTACCTGGTAAAAAAAAAAACAGTCCTAATCCATCAGGCCAACTCTCTTTTTGACTGCATGTTGGCTTTATTATCACGGGTGGAGGGATGACATGCAACCAATCAAACTGGTCAAACTAGTGATTACACATCAGTGTCAGTGTCTTGAAGACCCATGGATGTCCCCATCTGTTCAGCCCTCCTTTTCTTCTCTTTCTGAGGGACACACAACACAGCCCAGTGCTGCTGACTGACCCACCTAAAGCCCTCACTTTCCCCTTTTGCCCCGAGGTGCCACTCCAGACAGAGCTCAACGATAAAGGTGCGAACACACGCGTTACACGCGTACAGACGCGTATAAAATCGTCAATTTTTCCATAGGGAACCATTGGTTTACGAGCGTACATGGCGCGTAGATGCGTTACTCGCGCTAAAGCAACACTTTAGGCGTGTTAGCCGCGTATATACGCACCTAACACGTACGACAGCAGCTCGGAAATAGAAGACGTGGGGAAAGTAAACCAGGAGAATGGACTTCCTGGTTAATTCAGTGAATATGTGCGGCTGTGCTTTAGCCGATAAAACAAGTTAGCGCCGTATAGCATTAGTTAACTCACCCGGTTGTGTGCGGGCGGCTAGCGCCTCATATTATAAACCCAAACATGACGACTGTCCGCGGGACTTTCACGACAAGTACAGTGAAGCACAGGTGTTGATCTACGCCAGCCACAGTCCCCAGTCACAGCCAGGTAGGGTAATGTTGGCTACTTGCCTTTATTTTGTGCCGCCGTGCACCGATGCTGCTGTAACTGTGTTTGTTATGTAGCTGCCGTGAATAGGCAATGCTGTTTTAATGCTAGGCTATTTGTGCTGTTCAGTTTGTCTTTTGGCACAGTTGTTGGCCGTGTTGTTGTTGTTTTTGTGCGGACATGCACGCTGTTGTGTCGGGTCTGTTCTGATCGCAGCCATGGTTGATTAGGGAAATACAATATCGGGAGGGAGACTAGGCACGTTACGCGCGTAGAACCATTTTTGACACAAAATGAACAAACAACATTTTAGCTGCGTTACCCGCGTAAAGCTTACGCGGGTAACTCTTACCTTTGTTGCATTTTTACACTTTTTTTGGATTAGGTTAAAATGGTATTAATAAGGTAATTACACTCTAAAATGCAAGACAGACCCACCAGGAGTAAAAACAAACAATGATTTCAATCTCATAATATTATGAAAAATATATATAAAATTCAACCAATCAAATCGTTCGGTCCGAACGATTTGATTGGACGACAGACCTGTCTGTTTGCGGTCTGCTTCTGTATTGCGCATTCTCAACTAGAGGGTTTGTTTTGATTCCACGGCAGACAGTAGCGAGTAGCGACCATTGTAGAAAAGGCCCCAACGTTCATAAGTTACAGTGTTGTTATTTCTTACAGTGTGTTAAGATGTGTTTTGTTCCGTGTGGATAGCAGTCAGTTAGGGCCGTGACGTCAGTCGGACAGAGAGCCTGTTTAGTTTCCTTTCTCTTCTCCCTCCGTCAGATGTGTGAGCGTTGCCGCAGTAAGCGATCATTCCACATGGAAATGTGTTTATCTGAGTTTAAATGTGAATCACCCGTGTGTGAGTATGTACATGCAGTCCCGATCGCTGTTATAATATAGTTTGCATGTTATTAACGGCTGCGATTCGCGGGTCGCAACAGCTGTTTAACGTCTCGTCACGAGCAGAATTTAAACCTTTGTTCTTTTCCCGCGATCTATATGCGACTGTGCCTGTGAACGAAGGAAAATAAAGAGCGGATAAAACCCTACTCCTCCTCTCCTAGTCTCATGCTTATAATCTGACGCCTTTGGCCATAAGTGGTGTTCTGGCCGACACCTCTGAAGTGAAACCAGTTATACAAGCATGGAATGAGGGTGTGGGGGCATTGGAGGGAGGCGGGATGGTATGATAGTGCTGTAATTCTCAATTGCAGGATCGGTAAGAGTCCCTTTAAGGATTGCCCGACGTCCCGGGGCAAGTAAAATGCCATGTTGGGCCAGTAACTATGAAAAGGTTCCGCTGAAATTCTTGAATAATATTTAAAAAATAATATATCTATGGTCTATTTTCATATTTAACTGGTGCTAATTATTACATTAACGCTTATGTTATTTATCTAATTTTTGTGCGCGTAGTGTCTGCTACGTTCTCTCCTCTCCTATCTCCGTTTTGTGAAGGGGGGGCGGGGCTCCACCGCCGACACACACACATACACACGCAGACTCGGCACAACACCGGTGAGCACACGCACACACACACACACACACACACAGTCAGAGAGGTAGAGAAGAGAACTATACGCGTTACGTTAGTGTGACAGAAAGTCCAAAAGCCAACGAGTAAATTATAAATGTAAATGGAGTGGAGTCGACCACAACCGTCTGAAAATCTGTGAAAATGTCCGCGGTTTTTAAATGCATCATGCACCCAAAGTGAATCTAGTAGTAGCGAGGATGCTAACGTTAGCTCTGCTGCTAGTAGCCTACTACCAGTTAATGTGCAGTTCAACAAAAACATCAGCCACAGTTAGCAGAGGAACATCTTTACAGCCGGCATGTAGATCTCAATAAATGGGCCAGAGGTGTCTGACTTCACATACCAGGAGGCAGTGGAAGCTTAAAAGTAAACTACTGGAAAAGTGTTCCAAACAGCCTGTCCTTAGCCAAAATCTAAATCAAAATCACTCATAGACACATTAATATAATAATAGCCTATAGTAAAAACATTTTTTTAAACAGATTGTTGTAGGCCTAACAAAATGCAGAAAGAAGTTTGAAAGAGTTGCTGTTGTGAAAGGAATAATGTAAAACTAATGAAAAAAGGGGTTTTAAAGTTTTTACATGATTTTTGTTTGCACAAAACGTGTCTCATTTGCAGCTAATTAGCATAAACTGAAAAACAGGGTTTTAACCACAACTTTCTAAAAATGTACTGTATCAACACCAAATTTCACACAAAGCCCCGGGGGACTATGACGCACGTCTCCGAAAAATATTAGTAGGATAGCTTGAAAAACATGGCCGCCATTGGCCAAAACGTTTACGCAGGGGCGGGGTTTATCAGCAAATTTATCATCATAAAACTTGCCCGATATGTGCAGAAGACATGTGGTAGCATGTCCCTCAAAGCTTGTCAGGATTAACCCATAGGGGGCGCCACAAATGCAAAAAACATAATTCAAAAATGCAATGTTTGACAGGCCACGCCCCTCGCCCCCTGACTCTGATTGACTTGAAATTTCTTACACTTGTACAGCTCATGGTGCTCTACAATAAAGCCTCTTGGACCATAGGGGTCAGCCATGATTTTTTTCTTCCCTAATTTACATGACCTGAAATACAATCAAGTGACATCTACTTTGTGGATTTCCAACCTATCATCACCAAATTGTGCACACAGCATCAGGGGACCAACATACACACATGTATAAAGTTTTAGCGAGATAGCTCAAAAAACATGGCCGCCCTTAACGAAAACGTCTTCGCAAGATTTTTCTGCAGATTTGCCACGATTGCAACCTTCAATCGGCCACAACTCGGGACTCGAGTTTGGAAAGCGCGCAGCGGCGGTTCGTAGAAGCGTTCGAGCCCGGCCGACGGGAGGGGCGCCGCCGATGCGGGGCTGGCGGTCGGCGCCGGGCAGCCCGTACTTTCAAAATCTCTGCGGGATTTTCTAGTTTGAATATTAGCCTTCCACTTTTAGTATGACAATTTAACTCATATAATACTGTCCATGATGCATAAACATTGTCAATAAAGAGCAAATATAAAAATTATTTGAACACGCCTAATTGAAAAAAAATTTGTATAGGGGCCAGTAAAAATTGACTTTGGGCAAGTAGAATTCAGACCCACTTGCCCGACCGGGCCAGTGAAAAAAAACCTTAGCGTGGATTAAAACACCAATATGGCCTGGCTTCTAAAATGGGCCTGGGGTAAAGCCTGGGAGATCCAGCCAGATGTTGGCTCTCTGGGTGCAGGGAAGGGGGGTGGTGGTGGATGGGGGCAGGGTGTTGCCCTGTCAGAGCATGTCCTCTATACAGCTATGGATGGGTTTGAATACATAGATGGTGGGGGGGTGCAATCCAAAATGATCTACAACAACCTAAAATGTGCAAACACACAGAGGCACTCACTATCTCACTGAGCAAAAAGTGAAAGTGGCTAAGTTAATTTGCTTAGTCACATAACATGAAGTAGGTCGTTCCACTGGGGTTGACCTTCAGTTCTCAACACAGAAATGGTAAAAAAAAAGACATTGGGTTTGTTGTATATTTTGCTGCTCTCTTCGTTCGACTACTCTCATTGGTGAGAAGCTAACCTCTATGATTGGTCAGAAGGCAGCAGTGTTTCCCCCTTTTTCCCCAGCTGTATGGCTAAAAATAGAAGCCATAGTCAGATTTAACCTAATTGAGTCTGCCTTCAACAAGCATCCTATTTTCCCCCTTCCTCTCTCTGTCTCTCTCTCTCTGTCTTTCTCGCTCCCTCCTTAAGGGACAGATTAAGTTAGCTTGACTAACGTGACAAGGTGCTCCGTGAAAGTGGACGGAAAACAGGGGAGCATTTCTTCCCTGAACAGTATGCATTCACGCAGCCCCATCCATTTGCTCCAAAGTGGGCTTATCAGCAAGCCTGACACAATGCCGTTAATGGCACCGGTTAAACGGCACACTATGTGGTATAGCAACAGAATACTGCAGTCCAAATTCAAGATGATTCATTGGAACACCGACATAAACATTTTTTTGACTGTTTCAGTCATTTAAAAATAAATACAAGTCTGCTGACTGAGCCCATCCGGTCCTTGTTCCGTTTGGTTACCCTGTCCCTCCACACAATGCTGTGCTGCTGATGCACTTTTGCAGGATAGGGGCACAACAAGAAGGCGCCAAGATAACATGAGTCAAGGGTCAGAAGAGTGAGAGCAGATTGGAGTGATGGACAAACCTTCAAGTGCACACATCCGATCCCCCGTGTGTAGGGTGACCAGATCCCAATTCACCAGATGTGGGACAAAGACTACGTTTGTGCGGGA
This sequence comes from Ammodytes marinus, assembly GCF_949987685.1. Lineage (NCBI taxonomy): Eukaryota > Metazoa > Chordata > Actinopteri > Uranoscopiformes > Ammodytidae > Ammodytes > Ammodytes marinus. The sequence goes on from NC_137235.1 coordinate 32,930,945, forward strand.
CAATGCGGGAAGGTGTGCCGTTTTTTTTAGCAAAATAAACTTGTGTCACCACTAGGGATGTAACGATATGAAATTTAGAGTACGATACGATATTGCGATTGATATCACGATACGATATTAAGCGCGGAATTCATTTCTACCCCCTTAAATGAAATGTTGTACCGCTGATTTAAATAAAACACACGTGAATAATTACATTTTTTTTTTGATTTCTGAGAGATTTAAACAACTTATCACCAAAACAAAGACACTGCTTCTCTACTATTTTTTTAAAGAAGCATTACACCTATAATTTTAAAATGAAATAGGAATTTTAAATCTAAACTTTAGGCACTTGTCTGTAACTGTAAAAGTATGCATAAAATAAAAGAATTTAACAATAGTGTGATAATTTTCCCATGTCTTATTTGCTTATCAACTCTATTTTATTCAACACCTTAATAGACCTACATTATGACAGGCACAATGAACTCAGTAAAATGTTAAATTATGATTTTCATTTGTTATTAATTAAAACTGTAGTCTCAAAATCAATGTTTTTGCAGTGCACTCCTCTCCCTCCTCCCTTCCTCACACTTTTGCAACGTCACCTATGCTTGACAGTAGTGTCACCTAAGTTTGACCTAGTAGGGATTCCATAGTATTGCGCAACATGCCGGTGTTACGCCGAAAGCTGTGACCTGCCAGAATGTGTGATATTCTGGCAGGTCACAGATTTCGGCGCAACACCGGTATAGCTCGTATAGCTGAGTTCCTATGCTAGTTCACGTGAAGTTGTGATGAACATATCAAGGATCTTTGGATTTATTTCCTTCATCTGCCTTTCACCGAAGTTCGCCGACTTTACCTGGGATTTAACGCGCGGTGGCGGTGGATGTTTTTTTTTTTTGTATCTCATTTCCTCACGTTCACCTGGATTCATAATATAACTCACCCGCGAGCAACTTTCTCTTCAGTCTGGTAAGCTACTATGCCGATCTTTTTCTCTATCTCTCCCTTTTCTCTTTCTCTCTTCTTCTTTGCTGCTGCGTGACTCAATGTTGTGAAGCTGCACGTGCTGGTCTGCGTAGTGTAAACAACGGCCCACGTGAGACGTGACTGTTCAGTTTAAAGTTAGAAGTCATGTTTCAGTGATAAGTTGTTGTGTCAATGTGTTATTGTTTGGTTTCCAATGTTGATGTGACCCATACAGTGTTAGATTGAGTGCTACGTTTATGACAACGTTGCTTACCAAACTCTCCACAATGACGGAGCGCATTTACCATGCACGCTCGCCTCAATACCGTGACACGGTATAACAAGAAAAAACGTACGGTTGACGTTCGTGGCCTTTTCATATCGCGAACGACCGTTTTGCGGTATATCCCTAGTCACCACGGGTAATGCCAGAGACACGGCTTTCTATATCTTTAGATCAGCGCGCAGCAGTTAAGTTACTGTTAAACAAATAGAGCATTAAGGCTGCGGCTTCAAATTAAAAGCATTTCACTGGCTTCACATTAGCATTTCACTGGACAAACGTGAGTTGGCTTTTATTTTGAAGTAACAGGAAAGTAAACGCTGAAGCAGGCAGCACCTTCACAGAGCCCACTGAGCCCAGCAGCGCGACACAGACAAACGGAGACACACACAAACGGAGACACACACATACAGACAAACGGAGAGAAGCACACACACACACACACACACACACACACACACACACACACACACACACACACACACACACACACACACACACACACACACACACACACACACACACACACACACACACACACACAAACGGAGACTGCTGTCTCCACACAGCTATCCGATAAATTATTATATTATTATAAAACACGCATTTAAAAAGGGGGCTCACTGTCAATAACAATGCGGGACAACGTCTCAATTTGCGGGACGTGTGAAAAGTAATGGAAATGCTTGACTGTCCCGCACAAAGTGGGACATCTGGTCACCCTACCCGTGTGGGGCCGTTTTAAACCTGTCTACAGTCTGAGGGTGGGAGGCAAAAACCATGGCCACCACATATTCAAAACTGTCTTCTACCAGCTGACGGACAGCAAGCCAATGGGGATGCTCTACCAGCTGACGGACAGCAAGCCAATGGGGATGCTCGGAAAAAGTCAACAGAACTGTACAGGCCATCCTTCAAAGTTATCACTAGGTACTTCTCTAGAAGCTGATGAAAATGATAGCATTTGACACTGATACTACATTACGAGATGATATGTCAAACAGGATGCCTACATTGCTAGATGTCTGCTTATTCTTCCTTTGGCAGTGCTCTACTCCCTTGAGGTACACTGTTTCTCTTACGGCAGATAGATTTTTCAATTTGTTGATGTTAAAGGTGCTGTAAGCCGGAATGGTTCTTTTAGCTAACTTCCTGTCAGTTACTGCAGTTAGCAGTCCCCTCCCTCGTCCCCACGTCACCACATTAATGCACTGCGGTCTTCAAGCAGCGAGTTATCTAGCATCATCTCAGATCCATAAGTGTGATAAAACATGATAAAAACCATCAAAACAGACATTGGGAAGGATTTTTACCTGCTCCGCCATTGTAGGCGCATAAACATTCACCCATCTGTTGCTCTGGCGTGCACCGGCAGTGAGACCATGAGTGAGACGGGTGTCTGTTTGTAGCGTTCTCTCTTCTGATTGGATAAAAATTTCGGGATCCTCCAATACGTTTATTTGCCGATTACATGCAGAGCAGCTGAATGAGAGATCGGCTTTATGAAACGCGCACATTATGTAAGTGATCACTGTATGAATAAAGAGCCATTTAACACTTATATTAACAAAAATAAACCGCTTACTTCACCTTTAAGTGCCTTTCTTATAAAAGGTAATGTGACTGCACTGGGCTCCTGACAGTCACTGCCAATCCCCAAAAACACTTTCCATCAGCAACCTGGCAACCCAGCTGGAAGGTTAAAAAGGAAGCAAGTCACTCACACGGTACAAGTGAAACTACAAGTATTGTGTCTTGGCTGCTTCTGGGTTATTCAGTACACAGCTTAAGCAATATGCTTTCATTATCTTTTCCAACGCTTCCTTTGAACATTAAACAGAATAGGAGCTCCTAGCTGCACCTGCTATACTGGTTGGTGGAGGAGGCAGATGTCTAGCCACAGACGCAATTAGTCACCACCTGATTGTTTGTGGCTGTTCCACCCAGATACCGGCTGGAGTCTCTTACAGAGCGGAAGTCCTTGCTGTGTGCACACTGACACAGGGTCAGGCTTTGAGTGCCTCTCAGGGCTTCCCTTAGTCAGGTGTGTTTGACCCTATCCCTCTGCTCATCCCATCAGCCTGTCAAGTACTTCCCCGTCCTCGGACACTCTTGCTAGCTAAGCCAAAGTCAAACTAGGCTATTAAAGAGTGGTTCTGGTTGAGGTGTGTGTGTGTGTGTGTGTGTGTGGGGGGGAGGGGGGGGGTGTAACGTGTGCTTTCTCTGGCTGGGCTCACCAGACCAAAGATCAAGTCCCTTAAGCTTTTGTGAGCCAAGAAAAGCTTAGAAGTCGTCACGTTGGTCAGAACAAATGGTCCCAGTTGCAGGCCCTGCAGCAGAGCCTGCACTCACTGGGAAGACAACAGAAGGACTGGTGAAGCAGTTTGGCTTTCTTCTCGGGAGCATCAGCACAGCCGGTAAAAAAAAAATGTGGCCCAGGCTTATTCATGTTTGACTGCTCATCCAACCCTAAAGGCTGGCAGTGGAACAACAGTACTGAGTGTATGGCCCACTGGTTAGAAAGAATGGAAATATAGAACAGTCTTCAATCTCGACAGAGATGTGGACCATTTGGAAAACATGTGACACCTAGTTAGTTCAGTGGTGTGTTTTTCCTGTATCACATGTTTCTGGTCCATCCCAAGGCCTGTAGTTGCAATTCAATAGAATACTTTGAATTAGGGTAAGTTGAGTAAGACCGTAATTCTGACCATACATCTTATCAAGCCTCTATGCGACCCCTCTCACGCAACATACCACACATAAAAACAGACATCCGTGAAAAACCCACACTAATCCAAAGTTGATGGCAGAAGAGGTGTAACTATCTTCACATACCAGTGAGCCAAAACAAATCCCAAGAGGGCAAGCCTCACTGATGCTCCTCACATACCACCCAAGAACAACAGCCCCCCCGACTCTAATGGGCCTTTTTAATATTCCACCGGCACACACTAAAAGGTGTGTAACCTACACTGTTTACCCAACTCTGCTCATAAAGAATTGAGCGGAAAAGCTAATATTGCTTCCACCGCCTAGGCCAGGGGTGACAAACATATTCTATTGTCCACAATAATCACACAACACCTGTATAAAAATAAACCAGTTGTTAGGGGGCGCCCTTAGCTCAGTTGGTAGGGCGTCCCCCCCCATGGGCCTCGGCCAGCAGCGGACCCGGGTTCGATTCCCGCCCGCGGTCTGCATGTCACTCCCCTCTCTGCCCCATTACAACTCTGTCTCTACACTATCAATAAAGCATAAAAATGCCCAAAAAAATAACTTAAAAATAAAATAAAAAATAAACCAGTTGTTAATGAAAGTGAAAAGCATTTCATTTTAATTCCTTTGGCCTCTTTGTGGTTAAATGTGTTGTGCTAATATAGATCCCTTGTGATCCGTGATTATGTAGGCTACAAATGCAGGCTGAATGATAAAGCATAGTACTTTTGTATGTGTATCATAAGCCTGGATTTTATAAACCATTTCAAATTGAATAGCTCATGGCAGAGGAGGAGGGTGTATGATAAGTTTGTGTGGATTTATTGTAGCAAGTAAAAGCCGGTTGCATTGATTTAACATAATCAATTCAACCGGTCAAACAATTCACCTGAGACGGGGGAATTTATTATCAATGTTTTAAAAGGAAAAAAGGACAAATAGGCAGAAGGCTTTGAGATCAAAGCGGTGAACCTGCTACGTGCATACCCAGCCTTTACTGTTAAACCTTACTATGGCAGTGTAGTTTAGTAGTGCCACGTGGAAGGTAAATAGGGCTGTTAGGACGTACATGATCAAAGCGTCAGAGTCACCATGTTATCTGGTCCCGCCGCACAGTGTGAGAATCTGGAATGTGGATCTCTCTCTCTCTCTCTCTCTCTCTCTCTCTCTCTCTCGGTCCCTTTTATCCCAGTCCTGTGCTCTTTGCTGTCAAGATGAGTCTATACGTCTCCAAAGGTTATCAGGTAGCCATGCAAGGCAAATCGTCTTGCCAACAGACGGCAGATAACCAGGGTTGATAAGTGTAAAAAAATAAAAGGTTTTTAAAAAGATAACCCCAGTCAGGCTGGAACATAAGCTGCCTCCAATTTACAAGACTTCTGCTGGGATGGAACCAAAGCTGCCGCTGCTGCCTGTCACACTCGGGCGAACAGCTATGCCTGATACATATAGCTTACAGTACAGTGAGGCATGTGCTTAAAAGGGAATTGGATTAACGGCAGGCAAAAAAAGGAGGATTATAACCGATTTTGACTTTAAGAGTGCTTCTAAAAGGAAAAGATGGATTACCATTTCAATTTATTTTCTAACCTCTTTCTTTGCTAATGGATAGTGGAATTAGCCTTGTACTGGTCAACTACAAGGCAAGAACATCACGTTCACTATCCTCAGCTGAAAATCAAGCCGAGAGTTGGGGGAGAAAACGGTGTCAGTATCTGTGTTTTGGTGTGGGACAGGACGGCCTGATCCTAGCACACACTGCTCCACTCTCTCAACTCTCTCCCTGAGTCTGCACCAACAGGCAGGGTAGAGCCAGGAAGAGGGGGAGGCAGAGGATGCTGTGCTCAAGTTATGACGGGAATAACAATCATTTAAAAAAACACAGTGGTTAAAACTTAAGCTGTCAGATGAGTGGGTCAATCACCTTTGTAGTATCCTTTTTGATTATAAATTATTTATGCATGAAGTTCCATTTCACTTGATTCAATGCATTAACCATAAATTGGTACTAAAGCAAGTCAGAACTGATCCCCTCGCTCTGTCATCCATTTCTATTAGTCAAATGTGATGAGCAGATGAGTATGACTATGGTCCACCATAAATGGCCACACTACCAAGTGGCTGGCTGCAAGAATGTGGAGGGAGTCACACAAAAAAAAACAGCCTTCATACTGTGTTGTAGGAACAAACAACTTGTTCTGAAACGCACTGTATCTGTGTGGGTGGAACAGAGGAAAAAATGCAGCCCCGCATGGGTGCCGCAATCTGCCGAGGCCGATCAAGCCGACCGTCCAGCCTTCGTGTGGCATCGCGTATGAGAGCACCGAGATGACACATCAACTCTGGTCTATATTTAACTCCACTGGACGCTTCTCCTTCCAATGTTCCCATCCTTTGAGAAGAGGCTGCCAGGGAGAGGAGCGCGAGAAAAAAACAGGCCGAGGTGATATGTAATTACACTGAATGGATACAGCCTCCCCCCCCAGCCTTTCACTGTACAGACACACCGTCACAAGATAATGAAATGGAAGGCAAGCTTTTCTTTTCTCTTCCATTTTCCATAAATCCTGGAAGTCTAGCCATTCTTATTTACGGTGTCTGAGAAACCCCTTTACAGCTCGACTCTTGGAGCCTGCAAAGTCACGGAGCATAAACAGCGGGCAGGGCACCCTATGTGGGTGGTGAACTCCATCTGATAAGGGCTTCTAAGAAACCAGTGTTTGGCTTCTCTTAAGAAAAGCGTGCGGTAAACCACCACCAGCCAAAGTCCCTCCAATACCCCACATTTCTCCCACTGGAGATACTATCCTGAATGCACTCATTATAGAACTATGTTCCAGCTGGAAAGCAGTAGGATGTACTACTACACATACCGATCAAAAAACATTGTTTGTGTCACAACAAGCGCTGAACTTTTGACTGTGCCCTGCCTGCATGGACTCTTGCCTTGCCCGTGTAACTCAAAACCCCTTAGCCTGGAAAGCAAACTTTTACATAACTATTAAAAGGGGGTTAAGGGTGTTCGCACGAGAGGGGGAAACAAGGGAGATGAAAAGAGGGAAGGGAATGTCCTGAACTGAGCACACTTAACTTTTGGCTTTAAGGACCTGTTGCTTACTTGAAGAAAAGGCTCCATTAAGAGTGGAACATGATGGACTTGTTCACATGGCAGGGTGTGCGTGTGCTTGCAGGCTGTGCCCTGTGATTTAAGGGGGAAATTTTTTTGAAAAAGCGAATGCCGACTCACCTATTCTTCTCCAGCTCATTATGTGTGGACCTGCAAAGACAGAAAACAAAAGGATGTCAAATGAAGAGCCAAAGTAGACAGTATGCATGCTTACGGAGCAAAGCACATACCTCCTGAAAAGGCAATGCATTATGTTCACGGAAATAATATTAAAGCAATAATAAAGTAAATAACTAATATGAGATAGACAAACAGGGGCCGAGAGAAGCACAGTGAATAATAACCCTGGCGAAAAAATGTATTTATAATTGTATTAATTAGTCCCAAAAGAGACCAACTCCAGGCCCTGTGCACTGGAGCCTTTACATCAACAAACATCATGGTGACAGCCGGGCATTTACTGTGGCATCACACAGCAGCCTCTCCCTCAATAATGTACAGCAAAGCTGGGAGGATATGTGTGTGTGTGTGTGTGTGTGTGTGTGTGACACTGCATCAGCCACTTATACTCACTAAAGCATTTGCACACACACACACACACACACACACACACACACACACACACACACACACACACACACACACACACACACACACACACACACACACACACACACACACACACACACACACACACACACACACACGCACACGCACACGCACACGCAGCAGTCAGTGTTCAGTCCTCTGTTAATAATGTAAAGTGAATCAGCTGGTTCTTGAGAGTCTCTTTGTGTGGCAACATACTGAAGGGAGACAAGCCCTCCTCCCTAGGCATAAATGGCCAAGTTCCCGTCCACCCAAACTGCACTCACACACACACTGCTTGCCTGAGAAGGGGGGGGGGGAGCTGATGATGGACACTCAACCCTCAACCTCTCCTGAGTCATGTACACAACAGCACTTCTCTCAATTGTAGCGTATCAATACTGCAATATGCTCTCCTCGTCTGTTTCCTCTTTCTTTCAATAACTGAGCTCAGCTCACAAAACCAGCAATCTCTTTCATTAAGACGGAAGAAGGAAATATGGAAAAGTTGGAGATCAAAATGTGTGGAGGAAGAAGGTAGAGAGGGAGGGGGTTAAGAACAGAGGGCCTCACCACTGTCCAAGGCTGACATGTTCTTTCCCCCCAAGTTGAATTATTTACACCAATTAAAAGAACCATATGTTCCTATTTGAATCCATTACTGTTCATGTAGTTGGGTCAACTGTGGCAGTGCATTTGATTTAACATGACAAGGTTCTATGGACAGGTTTGAGTATTTGATATCACAGCGTAGCATGTAAGCTGGCCTGGGCAATTTCCTCCAAACCTGAGAGAGAGCCTTAAGTGCTCACACGTGCATGGTCTTGACAGGCTTCAACTTACATATTCTACAACCCTGTGCTAGTCATGCATGGCTGTGTGTGCTCTCTGCATCAGCCGACTAGTCACACAGAAATCAAAAATACACAAAACTGATAAATGTAAAACCAGCTTGATTTCTTCTGTTCCTCCACGTACTGCCCTTATACAGTAGATGGCATCTTGTAAAAAAAAAAAAAGACAAAATTGTTGTAGGGAAAAGGTGTTCAATGCAGGCTTTTATGTACGCAATAACTACGTAATGGCGCAGTGCCCAACCGTGCTGCTTAGAAACCCTCATCCCCGATCTGTAATCCTTTCCCAAACTCTGAGCATTTCACCACAATCGGGTTCGCTGTATAGTGTGTAAATATGACAGTTTGGCTGACTATCACTCTTTTAAAGGTGCACTATGTAACTGTCACTGTGTCAGAGAAGTAAACAGTGTCTAAGGTACATTCTCATACATTAATAAACACACTTTCCTCACAGGAAAATTGGATCCTTGGAGCACTCAGAAAGCTTCCTTAAAAGTTACTGTTTCACTGTGGTTGTTTAAAGCAGCAGGACCCATAGTTTTTGTTTAAAAAAATTATTCTAGTCTTACATTTAGTTCCAGGTTCCTCAAAATAATTTGTTTGACTTATGATAGTGTAATTATTCAATATTGAGAATATATGTTTTGTAAACTAACTGCAGGCTCCGCTAATTTTTTAACAAAATCCCCCTCCCCTAAACTGCATAGATACTAGTGCACCTTAAATATAATTGAAAGATGTATTTTGGGGGACTATTACAACTGTGCCCACATCAGATGATGTAGGAAGTGTTTTGCACAAGGATAGCTTCATCTTGAAATGGACTGCAGGAAACCAAAGATCAGAGTGTTATTAAAGATTAGGGCCCGACCTATATTGATTTTGGAGTGCCAATGTCGATCCCGATTATTTTCAGAGAAAAATTACGATTACGATTAAATCGGCCGATTAAAAAAAAAAAAATCCCCAAAATATATATTGAAAAAATTAACTTTTTTGAACCCTTAAAAATATATATACCTTTTACTGTTGAAAATATGTACAGGAACTTTTTCTTTATTGCAATACGCATTGTCTAAAAAAAATAAAGTGTAACAAATATGTCTAAATTCAGACATTATGCATTTTATCTTACTGCACCCAACCCTCTGGAACTCCCTCCCCCCAAACATCAGCATCTCACACTCAATAAACTTATTCAAAAGTCAACTCAAAACTCACCTCTTTAAGGAAGCATAATGACACCTGACTCCACTTCAAACCTTATTTAATTTTTTTCTGTATTTTGTTTTCTTTTTCTACATGTATGATTCTCTATGATGTAAAGTGTCTTTGAATGACCTCCAAAAAAGCACCATATAAATTCTATCAATTATTTTTATTATTACCTGTCAAGTGATGACCAATGCCTCTATTGGTTGCAGGGGGAACTGTCAAGTGTAAATTAATGTAATGTATTACAACACACCTGCTGCTGCTGTAAATAGGCTATAGCATTAATGCTATTCATTTAGGCTACCTCCAGGGCAGCAATACATTTCACACATGATTGCTTAAAAAAAATAAAAAAAACGGACGATGCCGATAATTCCGAAATATGCAATAATCGGCCGGCCGATAAATCGGTCGGGCCCTATTAAAGATAGCAATGATGGGAGGTAAAAACCCTTAAAGTTTGAAATGCTGGAGATAATAGGCCCAATGGAAAAGAAATGTATTTATTTTCCCATGGCAAAATAACTTAAGAATAGTAAGTCCATTTAAGGGCAATGCTGATGTCACTTCCACATCTATTACTATGAAAATGAAAAGGGCCCTGTGGTCAGCCCTTGTTCAAGCCCCCTATCAAGGAACAAACAGACACACACAATAGATTTTAGAATGGCCTCTCATTCAGAGAGATTGATCTAAGTCAGCTTGCTTTAATCATCACAAGGCCCTTTCCCCTGTCTCCTGAATCAGATATCTGCCTGTCTGCAGCTCAACAACAATGCAATGCATATACTAAACCGGCTCGACGCAGGCACAGTTCCTTCTGCAGGCTTTGCAAATGTGTGTTAATGTATACGCACACACAGAGTGGGTCAAGGAGATAAAGCACCACAGCTATAAATGGTAGGCAGGCGAGGACAGTCAGATAAGTCCATCACTTTAAGCCTTAACACGCCACGGCGAAGGTATACAGCTGGAGCGGGCTAGGGCCAGCAAACTGTGTCAGGGACTGTTACAGTTATTCTAATAATAATCTGGATTTCCATACTCAGTTTAACATGCCTGTCTGCCCTCTTCAGTGGACACTGTAAAACGTGCAATGACATTGCGTGGTGGTGTTGAAAGTGGCTCACAGCTGTAATTAACAAGGTGTCTAATGTGTGCCTGCGGGCCATGAATGGAAGTGTTGAATAAAAGTAGGTCCCTAATGATGCAGATGTGTGCCTCATCAGTGACCTCACCCTGACAACATTGGGGATAGACAAAAATAATAATAATGCTGTTTTGTTTTGTTGGTTGGCAAGGGGTGTGCAATTCCAGTGGGAATTAAATAAAGTAGATCACAACGAGGCGTATAAACGGTGTTAAATGCTTAATGGTGTTACCTCACTGAGCCACTTGTGAACATGTATCTCTGTAGAGAGCAGGACAAAACAGCAATATTCTCTGTGACATTTTCTCTTTAACGGAGATCTTGGTAGCAGTGCGACCTCTCACTCCTTACGAGTTGTGAGTTGCATTAAGAGTCGAGAGGTTTCTTGAAAAGCTTGAGCTCATTTGACATTGAGGAGGACGTCGTATCGAAAACGTCATTATTCTACGTAATAACAAAAAGGTATTTCCCTATCAGGACCGACTCTTATGAAGCTTTATGAATACGGCTTCAGACCTATATCTGATCATGACTGTTGCCATGCAGAAGTAGGCAGCGCTCTTGATGAGTAATGCGCAGTTCCTGTTTGTGGCCCGCTCTTACATTAATATTAAACGGCTTAGAGAGAGAGAGAGAGAGTGAGACAGAGGGAGAGAGAATGGCTTGCTTTGGATGCATCGCTGTCAATGCACAGATTAATGTAAGCAGCCTAAACACTGAGAAAAAACACAATTCCAATGGGTCTTAACTTTGGAGACCCTTCGCTGCTTCTCCTACTAATGCAGGTTCCTATCAATGGTGAAAGCACTGTGCTTAACAACAAATAGCCTTAATCGTAGGATAATGGTGTAACACAGCATTGCATCCAGCTACACAATAGGATAAACTATTAAACATTTGTTCCATACACATATATCTTGCTGTGTGTGTATGTGTGTTGTGTGTTCTTGATGCTGCCAACATAAGCAGAGAAGACATGTGGTGTACACACATGCTTTTCTTTCTAGGACAGCGTTTATAAACCGGTAAAACAGTGAATAACTCTCTACAATAAACATCCTCAGTCCTGAAGAAGGATCCACGCTTTCACCTTTGGATGTCTGCAAACAACACTGGCCATAAATAGCAGCCTTTTCCACCTTAGGGCCAAAGACAAAACTACACACCTCTCACAAAGTGTAGAATACCTTTTAGCATGGAGACATTTTTTGCAGGACTCGCACAGATACTGAAAGAATAACTCAGTTTTAAATAAGATACAACCCTATGGGGGTTGATTTAACTAGGGCTGAGGGGTATGCACAACGTTACGAATGACATTTTTCGTTTCGACACCGTCACTTTCGCCACGATCCCTAACCCTCTGCCACTGCAGTTTGTTTGACAAACAGCTGATGAAAAAAAACCAGCAGAGCCTTTGGAGCTTCCCTCAACCCCCCAAAGCCAACTAAACAGCGCTGTGGACGGTCATATGTGTCCCTATCGAACACCGTTCTGCAACTTCGTCAAATACTATCAAACCTATTGTTTTTTTTACGAGGAAAGTGTGTTTTCCGGACCTCGAAAACGCTGACAGCTCGCGTGTTGTTTACCAAACGTTTCAATAAAGCCGTGGCAGCGGGTGTGCAATCACATGTCCCGCAACACTCACCAACACAATGCATCACATGTTAAAAGGACAGTTTATATTACAAACATCTGTCAGCAAAAGCAAATGTAGGCTATATGCGGTGTCAACATCAGTACAGCCACAAGGAAGAAGTTACCAGCGGTCCTTCTTACCTGTTGTGGTTACTGCTAAACTTCTTATTTCGGAATTTTCTTTGCCTCTGGTAGTTCGTGTCCTGGTTCGACGGAAATGTCGAAGCATATCCGTGTTCACACTCTGTTGGATAGAGAAAGAGAAATCAAATGTAGGCTAGGTTAGTTATCAGTTCAACACGAGCGAGTTAAGACACTTTTTCTCTCCTTAACTGTACACCACACATTCCCTTTAGGTTGAACATAGCCTACAGATGACACGTTTGTGATCCTGATCGAGGATATTAAAAAAAAATGTCTGACAACACATCCATAGTGTTTGCTATATTACAAATCAGTCAACAGAGCAGTCACTGTCACTTATTTTCCCAGCTTCACACACATTTGAACGCGTAATTTTTTTTTACCTCTGTCTCTCCTTTCTAGATAATCCGCAGCTTCCAATAACCGTTGGATATTGATTAGCTGAACAGCCGTCATTCTTCCCTGAGGCTGGCTGCCCGTTGACGTTAGCTACGCTCTCACAGTTTCCCCTAAGGTTAACAGCAATTACGACGAGTCTCTTTTTAAATATAAGGAAGACAGTGCATCAGCTAAATCTACACTGAAATGTACTTTTAAAAAAACTCGTCGTGTTATTATCTTGTTGAGTGTCTTCGCTGGTTTATCGGCAGCCTGTGTCGAAAGGAGAAGGAGAGAAAAAAAACTGTGTTTCCGAGCTGGCGAGCTACAGTCAATCCTTGCCAGGTTTCGCTTTTTAGAAAATGTGAAAACCAGTGTATCAAAGTACTAAAAGTTCGTAGGAAACACGGTATTCAATGTTTACAAAACGAGATATAAACAATATAAAATATCTCCGAGGGAGCCCGGAGCCAGCAAAGTGCCCGCTGCTGCCAGTTTCCTCTCCCCTCCTGTTTGTTTACCTAGCTGCACAGCTGAGAGGCGGTAACCCAGCGGAGGAGAGGCAGGTCCGCGCGCGGTGCATTTCGGGAAACAGAGTATTTCGGACCATTTTTATAAAACAGTCAAACATGCACAATTTCACCATATTATATAATTGTTCTCATAATTTAGCATACCTCTGCTGCGGTTTATCTTGTCATCGTCCATAATTAGTTTTTGATTTTAATGTAGCCTAAAGGCCATCATGTTCAGTTTATGTGGGACAGTGCTACAGTAGCCTACTGTACAAATCAGTACAAATGATCTAAAGATAATGTGGCGATTATTATTCTTACAAAGTTTATGACAACATTGCTGCTGATTTAAATGAGGAGAAAGCTTGTTGGAATATATAGGCTAATGAAATATTAATTATTACTACATCACAGTAGTAGGCTATCCTTGGCATAGGCATAGCCTAGGCTACTGTAGGCAAAGACGGACAAAGTTAACTAGGCCTACTATCTGCCATCAAATCACTAACGGATCGACCACAAGTGTTCCTGACTAAACATAAACACTCATTGTTGGTCACGTATTCCCCTCAGTCATTCCCTTCTTTCTGCATGTGAAACAGAGTCCTACATATCCCATAGTTCACCAGGGCTGTGGGCTTGTACTTGCCTGCTGAAGCCAGGCCCAGCAACACATGACGTAGCTACCGACCGGCCGTTTGATTGGCGTATGGATTTGACAGGCGTCGAGGGTTGAGCTCGACTCTGACCAACCGCAGAGGAGCTTCGCGCCATGTGGAAGCCAGTGCGACACGCCCACAAATAGCAGGAAGCAAACAATCAAGAGAAGAGAAGAGTCGAGCCGCTGCTGCAAATGTTCCCACGTTACATTCGCCTTTATTAGGTGATATCATTCAAATGACTTTTGCAACGCACGTCAGCCCACAAGCTCGGCCTTTCTGCACAAAACAGTGCTGCGCGGAAAGACGCACGCGGAAGCGATAGAAAAACAGCTCTTTTTCCAGTGTTTTCAAGAAGAACCGACCAGCTTACATCACCAATAATTGTTTTTTGAAAAAAAAATAGTTTTTAATTTTTGCATTTATTCAAAAATTAATACAATTGTAGGCCTATGTAGGTCTAACTGTAAATTGAGAGGCTATACCAACTGCAAGCATCCCTACATCGAGTTGGCCAAGTATTCAGGCTAAAACATATGCTATTATACACAATCAAAACAGCAGACCAGACATTGCTCTATTTTATGAATGTCCGATTCAGCATTCTGTGTCGTGCCCTTTGCGTTTTATCTAAAGTTAGGCCTAGAGGTTTTTTTCGATCGAGTCTGCGGGGGCACCATGACATCATCCTCAACTGAGTTTGAGGTTCTCTGCAATGTGGTCAGATTTATTACACCGGGCTGGTGGTCAGCATGCGCACCCACGCACACCATCATTATGTCATTCTGCTTTAACTGTGCTGTAATGTGCGAAAAACAAATCACAGATTCCTAGTTGCAAGACTTGTGCAGACGCAAGGCAATGCACTGTACCCAGGATGCACTATAACACAGTAAGATAGTCCATACAATAATTATGAGCATCTATGTTTATGCACCCCCTTTATAATCGCAATGAGAGCAATCACCCATATTAGTCTGGAGCAGGCACGGGCAGGACTCATGGGCAAGGCAGTGGGGCTTAGTTGAATGAACTCAGCTCTTTGTTGTCTGAGTCTGTTGACAATGAAGTCAATTGTTTTCCTGAAATTCAGAGGCAAATGAAAAAAAAAACAGGATCAAACGCAGCAGCAACAAATCAACTCACTTCCGTCCTTTCTCTCGGCGCTCTCCAGAAACCTCGCAGCCTCCAGCAAAACTTGCACGTTCGTCAGAAAAGTGTTGATCTGCTCCATGTGGGAGTCTTTGGAGTTGAAGACGTCATTGAAGGCGCAACTAGACATCTCGAAATCCTGCTGATCCAAGAGAGACGCCTCGGAATCAAAGAAGAACTCCTCACTCTTCAGACTTCTCCTTTGCGCCTCACTTTTGGCCATTTTTTGTAATGCCTCTGAAGTTAGTTTGGCGTTCTGTGTTCTGGCGACGGCACTGAGCAGCAGTAAACAGCGAGGCAGTGGATGCTGCTCTTGTCAGATGGTTCCTCTTTCTTTTTTTTCTGTTATTTTATGAATGCGGGGTGTTTAATGTGGAGCAGTGGCCAATGTCAGTAGATGGTGGTGCATGGGAAAACCAGAGCCCGGCCCCCTAGTCTGTTTGAGGAGTCTGCATGGTCCTTGTGCCCGTCTCTCACACTTTTCTGTTGTAGGCTATCTATATGGAATAAAAGTCAAACGAATTATAACGAAATGTAGTGTATGGTTATAAAATATACAATCTAAGTTTTATCAGAATAACAGAATACGCAATGGCAATAGAGTTATAGCAGAATATAGTATTATCATTATTATCATTATTATTATTATTATTATTATTATTATTATTATTATTATTATTATTATTATTATAAACGAGTCATTCTCACTGTGCTCATAAGTTGGAAAGTTAAAATGAAAAAAAATACTAAATATGATCAATTTAAATAATATAAATCCTGGATGTTTTATTGATATTGTAGGCTACTTTAGACATGGTATTTAAGGAGCCTTAAGAAGTGGAAAAACTAGAACTAACATTCTGCGGTGAAGCCACCAACACCAGTGCAGATGTAATAATGTAGATGTTATTGCAGCAGAAAAGACAGTAAGGTAGGCTATACGTTGTTGCAGTAGTACAGTAATTCTTTGACATTTTAAGGCTCATAGACATCAAGCCCGAGATTGCTTTTTCTACAAAACCCAATTCCAAGCCCAGAAGAGAGGCGTGTGAGGGGACCTGCAAAAAACGATGACACTAAAGTGAGTCTACAGATCCTTCATTATGTGACAGGAATGGTAACAGAGAGATAAGTCCTTAGCCTTGATCTTGTGCATTCTCAGACAGAGACCTTTAGCTGAGCTGTTTTTGCACTGCGGCACAGTCCGTTTTTGAACCGGAACATGTCGAGGCAGAGGCCTCTGCCACTTCAAAGAGCCAGCAGCAGCCCAGGACCGTTTGATGTTAAGTTCACAGAGACAGAAACTTTCAAGTCCAACGCACAGGGGAATCTCTGAAGGCCCCCCCCCCCTGCCCCATCTCTCCCCCCACAGTGAGGGGTATAGCTGGAGAGGAAGGAAACCCATTTGAGAGGGGAACCCTGTTTGGAGTTAGGAAGGTGCCACCAAGCTAGTGGACTTTGAGAAGGACTCGGCCACATCCTCTTTAGGATTTAAGGCCAGCTTCCACATTATTAGGTTACTGGGTTCAGCTTTGTAGGCTGTGCTTTTTTAGGTTACATTTGCCCCCTGCAATGCATAGCTGCAGGGGAACATCCCCTCAATACACAGGCAGTATAGATGCGACAGCAGAGATTAAAAGTCCAATGATAAATTGCCAGGGCTTGATCATAGTATTTTCACAGTTAAAGGTCCCAGGGGGTCACAACAAGCCAAACTGGTTGTATAAGCCACTGTTGGAGCAGTCAGCTCATGTGCTGCTGGGAGGGAGAAAAGAGGATTGAAGAAAAGCAGGACAGAGTCATGTGTCCCAGTAGGGAATACTGGTCACACTATGGAGGTAAAGACCAAAGAGAGACAATAGCTGCAAGGAATGGATGTCCTACAGACACATTGTTTGTGACCTCCCCCTCCTACACACACACACACACACACACACACAGGTCAAAGCATTCCTCTTCACGCTATCATTCCAATTACAGGAGCTCAAACATTTTTATTAAGACAAACCCATCTTCTCTGAGCCTAGGGGGCACACCACAACAAGCACCAGCTCATGTGTGTGTTGAAGGAGGGAAGGCAGCTAAACGGGGCTAAAGAAATGCTAATGTAACCCTAATGGAAATGAAATGCTGTAACAAGGATCGTCCATTAACTGTAAAATGATTTCATCATCTGAGAAAAAAGAAAGGGCCCCATTTAATGAACTTTTAACCTTTTGATCATTTTGAATTGGAATTGGAATTGCCCATCACAAGTTCCCACAGCCATAAGCAGGGCCGCCTTAATGCACAGGCTTACCTGGGCTGAAGCCCCAGGGCCTAATGGCAGGTAAAAGCAGCCCTGGCCATAAGGTGATGTTTTCAAATGATTGCTTAGTCTGACTTATTGTCATAACACCCAAAAGTGTTCACGTTAAAATGATATTAAACATATAATCAGTGAATCCTCACATTGAATAAGATGAAACCAGGGAATATACTGTATGCCATTTGCTTCATGTGTCATAGGGATGGCAATGTAGGACGGGTTGATCCTACACTTAGTCCAACATCTAGGCTACAACTACTGAATTGATTGACATGCCATTTTGTGCAATCTTGTAACATCATCCATTCAAAATGGCCATTATTCCCCCAATACTTCTGGTGATGCAAAACTAAGGACATTGGGTTCAGTGCAAATTGAAAATGAAGGCGGAGGATATGGCAAGCATTTTACCTGCTAAACATCAGCATGCTTGGGATTGTGAGCACGTTGGCACGGCGACGTTAGCATTTAGCTCAAGTTATTTGCCTTATAGTTCAGCCTCTTAGAGCAGCTAGCATGGTTGTTTTCTTCATCTTTTTACTTGGTAAATACAGTCAAACAAAACATGTTTTTGCAACATGTGAAGATTAAAGTGTGTTTTTTTCAGTTGAGTATCATATTGACAGTTTAAATGAATCGCAGCACAGCTGACATTGCGGCTGACAATGATGCTGACATCAACTTAAAGACCTACTTCACTGGTGGAAATATGAAGGTGTATTGATCCTATGTAGAATAAATGTGCAAACAATTTTAGAAATCGGTTCAAGAGCGTTTTATGGTCTCACTATCTAACCTTACATTTTCCCATGCATGACATCACACATGGTAAAATGTAGGGTTAGGTTTAACAGGACAGCTGGGCCAAGGGAAGACTGAGGGAAGAAAACCTCATTCATTATATTATAATAGCGATTTTATAATTATAGAACGCCGGTTCCATATGGGTGAAGTATTCTTTTAAGCCCAGGATTTATCATCAGCAACTAGGCCTTTTGTTTTCCTAAAAATAAAAAATAATACACATTGGGGCACAGTGAACACTGTTCTAACCTCAATTCGCCTGGGAGACATTTTTAAAGTTTGTTTTGCAGTATAGCCAATCTACATCATCCCTGAGTCAACATCATCTATTCAGTCTGTGGATTGAGGATATATTGTAAGACTTCCTCCCACAAAATGAGACTCTCAAATCTTCTGAAGGTGGCAAACGTCGCTGCGGTAGACACATTGATCCAATAAAAACCCTGGGCTTTAAATGGCTCCTTCTCGCCCGTTATAACTTCCACCAGGAAAACTCACTGACATTTTCGCAAATGCCGCCGATTTACATCATTGTCTGGGGAGCACTTGGGCTGATGGTGTTCATGGGGTAATAAGAGAACGTCCACCACCAGCTCCTACGCACTTGGGGAGACAGAGAAATTGGGACTGGAGTGATATGAAGAGGTGAAAAAAAGGGTGAAAGGAATAGAGTGATAGAGAGAGAGTTTCATCCAATCATCGGAACATGCCCAGACGACCTGAGTGAAACCTTTGTCCGTAGAGATTTGAAGAGTGGCCATTCATACTGCTGACCTTTTATTTACAGCCTTGTGTTCCTGTCTGTTTAGCTTTCAAAAACACCTCAAGCACCCTTCTGCTTTCCATTCACACAGTCAGCCGTTTAGATTAGATGCTGTTTCCACAAGGTAAATGAGTAAAAGTATCAACCTGTAATTGTAAACGAATCACAGGTTAAAAAATAAATAAAAATCTAAACTCAAATAAACAAAACAAGACCACATGCTTAAAATGTGACATTCTAAACTGTGACATCATGTGAGTGCCAGCTGCAGGGCACCACTACCCTAAATCACCCTCTCCTTTGTTTTGGCCTCTGTCCACTGGTGTGGTTAACAAGGCCTCTGAAAGAGACCCTCATCCTTAACCTTTATGTCCTCTCCTCATCAGTCACAAAGGCTATTCCTTCTCCATGGGAGGTCAAGCCTGATCACTCCAGCACTAAATACATGTCCTGTCTGCCTGTTTTCTTTTTCCCCCAGCCTCCACGGATCAATGACAGTACTTCTTGGCTTACATGGGAAACAGCCATGGTGGCTCTTTACATTTACATACACACAAAAAATCTGCAGATCCCATTGAATTGTCTCTGCTTCACAACAAATACCTTCCCCTGTGTTTCTGTTATTTACCAAACTCCCTGAGCAAACTGAAAGCAAAGCGAGCACAGGTGCCTGAGCGTAATAGCCGCCTGCTCAAAACACACCGTCCATCAGATAGAGGGAGTGTCGGTTCAAGAGAAAATGACTGGGTGAGAGTGACAAAGCATTTCTTCTTTTCTAACGTGGGAGCGTCTTGGACTGACCTCGTGTTGACACCGCGGGTTACGCTACTGTCAGTGTGCTTATTTTCCCAAGGGCCCCCGAGCTGTGCGGTGCTCTGCTTTGTCAGGGCTTTCTAGCCAAAGATCCTAATCTAGTCTTCCATCAAGATTGCAGTCAGGCTTTTTCTTTTGTTTGGCTCTCATCGTGCGGCTGCTGGGGAAAGGCTTCCTGGGTATTATCTCCATTCCAGGATATTCTCAGCTTTTCCTTGTGATACAGTATCAAAACAAGACATTATCCAGCCACACCCCGCCCTGTTCCTCAAAGCAGTCGCTGCTGATGCCACTATACTACTGCACCTCTCAATCTCAATTCTCACGTCCGCTCTCCCCTTGTGCACATGTTGCCTATTTTGGAAGAGAAGGTCCCTTCAGTGGGAGAGGAGACACCCTCAAACACTCGCCAACATGCTGATGAAACGAAACACAAACCTGTTAGGCGACTGACTGGTGAGGACCCTCCCAAGGCGATTGCCCTTTGGCTCTCGGTGACCATTGTTTGCCTCTGTTCCCAGGCAGTGACATCTGGTGACAATGGCCACGTTGAGAAAGAGGAAAGAGAGCCTGCGAGTGTGCATCTACATACAGTACATACAAACACACAAAGATCCACAAATTAAAAAGAAATATCAAACTTTGGTGCCTATACAGAACTGAAAGCAAAGGGCAAAACTGAGTGAACATTCACATTTGTACGAATTTATGAACAAACACAGCTCAACCAAATCACTGCACTGAAAACAACTTGAAGGCGAGAGCTGGATCATAAGTGAATGATAATGCCAGTACACACATTCACATTGACAGACGATTACACTCACAATGCCCCAGGCGTGGGAAGGGGTGCACTAACACACAAACACACACACACAAGCAGGGGGTATACAAGCAGAGCTAAACAAGTCAATAATCCACAGACAGGTCAGATGTGTAAATGCTTATTAAGAGTTTAAGGGCTCATATAAAACCAGCATACACACACACACACACACACACACACACACACAGTTCTCGGGGGAAAGTCAGACGGACTGACAGACAGAGTGGGGGAAACATGCACATCCAGCATGTCCTTAATCTGCTGTCAGTGGCAGCAGCGAGGACACACCAGTGAGAATAGTGTTTTTCTCCAGGTCCCATGCTAACCTGTCATTTATCCGCGGGGGCCTCAGACTGCTGTCTCTGTGTCTCCACAGCCCCCGCTAGAGGTGTGGCACCATGTGCCCCCTAAAACATTCAAAAACAACCCCCTACTCCAGCAACCGTTTCTCTGATGTCGAGGGGCACAGCCAAATTAGCCAGGAGGGCCTTGGGGCAGTGAGTCTCCTCTGCAAATTAGAGGGGAAAAAGAGAGAGAGAGAGAGAGGGTTGCACGGCACACACAGACAGACAGACATACAGACAGAGAGAGAGGGTTGCACGGCACACACAGACAGACATACAGACAGACAGAGAGAGAGGGTTGCATAGGACAGACAGACAGAGAGAGAGAGAGAGAGAGAGAGAAAGAGAGAGAGTGGGTTGCACCGGACAGACAGACAGACAGACAGACAGACAGACAGACAGACAGACAGACAGACAGACAGACAGACAGACAGACAGACAGACAGAAAGACAGACAGACAGACAGACAGAGAGAGGGTTGCACGGGACAGACATACAGACAGACAGACATAGAGAGAGAGAGAGAGAGAGAGAGAGGGTTGCACGGGACAGACAGCCAGAGAGAGAGAGAGAGAGAGAGAGAGAGAGAGAGGGTTGCACAGGACAGACAGACAGCCAGAGAGAGAGAGAGAGAGAGGGTGGCACGGGACAGACAGACAGACAGACAGAGAGAGAGAGAGAGATGGCAGGTTCAAAGAGCTAATGACCTGCGTAAGAGGAGAGTGGTAATGGGAGTCGTGCAAAGGGAGTATACGTGGAGAAATAGGATGAGAAAGAGACATGACCTCATCCCTGTTTGCTTGTTTAGTCTGCCGAGACCAGAGAGCTGTTACAACAACATTTGTTTATGCATCTACTCACAAGAAAGTATATAACGGAAGCTTATCGACGTGTGCCTAGCTCTGGCTCACTAACCAGATAATAATACTGATCATATAAATATTTGCACTAACTCCAGCAGAGGTTATAACAAAGATGCCTTGGTGTGATAAGCCAATAGGATAGCTTTCTTATACAGTAAAGGCCACAACTGCGATTTGGTTCAACGCACATTTTTAAAACCACACAAAAGTTGAACTCAAAAATCTTAAATCATATATGCTAATGTCTCTGAGCCTTAAAACTGGTTTAGTATTTTTTAGGATTTATCAAATAAGAAATGTTGACTGCATAGCTGAAATGATCTTTAATACTTTTTATATTGTCAGAAATGACGTCGAATAGACATTAAGTATCAATCATTTCCTTAAACAGCTGTAGTTTTTTTTAAATCAAATGTAACTCATAGGAGTAAATAGTGCACTATTTGCAGCAGTGAATTAAAACAGATTTGGTGCAGTAGGGAGTAAGTTACAGCAGCCGGATGGTGTATGTTTGTAAGTTTATCAAAAAACAAGTGGACAGGTGGATAAATGATTTATTCTCAATAGTTGTTGGACAACATTATAGATCTAAGCACAGCAATAAACTACATCTTATCAGGACTTGACTACACTGACAGTACTTGTCAGTTTGATAAACATGTTGTTGGTTTTAGTCTTTTTATGGTTTTGTTTAGGAAAAATATGGGTTGCGTTCCGAATCCCATACTCTTTCTTTTTTCTATTCTACATACTACATCCGACGATAAAAATAATCTAGTTAGGATGCAGTAGGCATACTTTTGGGACATACTTTACTCTCTTATTTCATCATAACATTGCGCCTTGATCTTGCCTCTTGCTTTTATATCCGTCGCATCCCCGTTTGTTTTCATATGGAGGCTTCGTCGATGTGACGTCACTTCACGTGCGCACTGGATTGTGGGTCAGAATCGCCTAAATAGGATGCAGTTTTCAACACTAACAATCTTGGCCGCATGAAGTAGGACATCCGGGTACTTCTAACCATCCTAAATCTGGCCACAAGAATCGGGACATCCTAAATCTTTTTTCTACATACTATTTAGTAGAAAGTATGCGATTCGGAACGCAACCATGGAATACGATCTCCCTTCAAGTATTTAGAAAGGAGAAACATATTTTCTTCCTGATAATGAAATCAAATGCATGGTGGTTGCCTTACATCTTCAGATTGAAGTATTTAACATGGCCAATATCAGCTTATCCTTGTTCTAACACAAGGGCCTTTGTCCACACACAGTTACAGTTGCTCTCAACTTTCCTGTAGGCTGAAGTAGAGCGGCCACAGGACCCTGGAGACCCCACGCCACCACGGTTGGGTGATGATTGTGTGCACTTAGAGAAGCAGTAGGGGAGGTGAGAAGAGGAGGCAGAGAAAACCAAGAAATCAACAAGGAAACAGAGAGGGGGGGTTGGGGGGGGGGGACAAGAGCTGGGAGGGATGCTGTGGGAATCCTCCCTCTGTCGTTTTCACACTGGCTTCCTGTTGTCTACACTACCATTTCCTGTCCCAGAGGAGCTCCCCTCATTATTCTGTTAGCTAAAGCACATCTCACACAATCTGTGTTTATTTCCCCTCCTGGTCTGTTCACGCAATGTTTTTTACTTTTTTTCTTGGGGGGGGGGGGGGAGGGGGGGGGGGGACTACCGGAGGAATTTCAGTCAGAATTCATGTGTAAAAAAAATAGATGGTTCTTTGTTGCGAGACCTGAAATGGATTTCCATTGAGCACAAGATGAGCATGTTAAAGTTGACATATCTCTTCTTAAAGACCTATACATTAGTTGAACAAATGGATTGATCTGATTTGATCAACATTTATCTTATCTTTCCTTTAGCCATACCTCTAGCAGCAGTCTCTTTTCTCTTTTTATTGTTTTGTTTTACTTCTTCCTTTTGAGCAGTAGCTGTCCTTTTCACCTTCCTTCCCCCCCAGAGTCTGTCTGTGAATCTCCTCCTCTTCTTCCCCTCCTTCTCCTCCTCTGTGCTTTTCTGTCCGTCTGTTTTTCTTGGGTGGGGGTGGGTGGGTGGATTGGGAGGGTTTTGCTGTCTGGCTGAGGAGCAGTATAACCTTTTCTTTGGGTCCTTGCTGATTTCATTATTTTCATTATAGAGAGACTTCCACCATGGCAATCCCATTAGGATGAGACGGGGCCCAGCGGGAGAGGGGTTTGCTGCTTGAGGGGTGTCGTCTGTGTGTGTGTGTGTGTGTGTGTGTGTGTGTGTGTGTGTGTGTGTGTGTGTGTATGGTGTGTTTATGGTATATGGGGCTCCCGCAGGATAAGACACTAGACCAAAGTATGACTGCATTTACCCGGATTATCAGGCCATCTACATCTTAAATGTCTCAGTTGTGATATATATTTGACCTTTTTACTTGAATAGATGTTTCTATTATTCATAAAAATCATCGATCTAAATATATGATAGTTTGAACTGGGCTAATATTAGTAACATACAGTACATACAGTAGGTTGGGGTTAAACTGAGATTTCAAATATTTTTCTTAAACTAAAACGAGACCCTTTGAGACCTTGCTAATTATCCAAATACAAACATTTTCAAATTGATCATGTATGAGAGCCAATAGGGTTGTAAGCTACATGTAAAGGTGACAGGTGCATATATGCCATCATTCAGTAAATACCCTCAGAAGCAATAATTGATAAAGAAGAAAACCCTACATTATACAAAAGCATCAAATGTAGCCATCACTGTATGTACTTTTATTGTTAGCTACTAGCTAGTGTGCACCTCTTGTGACTTATTTGCCTGTAAGCAAATACCACCAAGGAAACCTGCAACCAGTGCTTCCCCTTATTCACATACTCATCATTATAATCCTTGTATATCTGGATAAGCATGGTGTGCTACATACTGTATATGGCATTCTGCTTATCTAATCAGCCATACATGACCTGTACATAACGGCAGTTATGAGGAAGTCATAGAGGCATATTAATCTGCTCTTAATATCTGATGTATATAACTAGACATTGTCAATCATTTAACCTAAAATAATAAATAAATAAAATACATGTATCAAATTGCACAAGTTGCAAACACAAACCTTCCGACTATTTAACCTCTTTTCCAGCAAATGGGTCGGTGGATACTTTCATATTTTTCATGATCTAGCAGATGTCTGTTTTCTGCTGAGAAAGATTCATTGTTTTCCCCCAGGACGACAGAAGACATGACAGGAAAAGCCCCGGTGTAACTAAAGACATTAATAATGGCCATGTTCCACTTAGTGTGCCAGAAGGCAAAGCCAATGCTACATATCTGCAATGCTCTCAAACGTGCGCACCAAAATGAAGTGCGCTCTCCTTTTATGTTTTTAAATTATTAACATCTGTGCCTGTCCTGCTGAGGGCGGCATGTCAAAATGTCTGCTGTGACAAAGGTCCACTTCCATAGACTGCTGCTCTAGCCTGGCACCGCCCGCCTACCTACTTCCGCTCAATTTTCATTTCACTTCAGTAGTCAGTCTGGGGCTGAAGTGTATTCATGGGTTCCTGCTCAGGCAGATTTCTGCCGGTCCAATCAGCGAACAGAGCGAGTGGCTGAGAACGATGACGTCGAAGTCGTGCTCCAGTTTCAATTGAAGTCAGAAGCCTGTGTGTGCTTGTAGGCCATTTAACACAAATACCAGCCTAGAGTGCTAGTCCATGCCTCGTTGCTACAGCTTCAGTGGCCATCAATGAATCACCAAAGACAGGCTCGGTGACTGTAACACAACTGGATGTTTACAGAGATGTGATAACTGCACAGACACTGGTCGAATAGTATCAATAGGCTGTTATTTTTGGGAGCTTGAGGAAATTGAAAATGAAATTCATTTTATTTTGTAATGTCCGTTTTACCATGATTTGAGATTACGTTTATTCAAAAAAGTCGATGTTAAAGAAGTTCATTATATGTGTGATACTGATATGTTAGCTTGGCTGTTCCAATATAGAACTTTTTAAATTGCTGACTTTATTGAAAAGGCGTGGGCTAAGAGGAACAGGTCTCTTTATATTTAGTGTTTATTCTGTGTTGTGGTACTCTAATGAGGTGCAGACGTTCCTCTCTTTGGTAGCCGACGAACGGGGAATGCGAAAGAGGCGTTGCTTTCATGTGGCGTCGCTATGACAAACAGCTACATCGAGTGGTATTTAAATCTCTACTGGATAACAAAGCAAAAAGCGGATTAAGAGAATGTCCGTACCCATAGTGGAAAAGAGCAATTAGATGCCAAGTTAGAAAAACTTAATATTTTCAGTTTGCATAATCCGTTTAAAATTTATATAAATTCTTTGAGTGTCAAGATCCGGTCCTCATTCAAGTGTAAGTTATGTCATACAAGAGAGACGATAATAGTCAGCTATCACCTCAACATGAAGGAAAACTTCCTTCAATATTTCCGTATCTGGCTGTCAGCGGTCAAAGACTGTATGGTAGCGACACATTGATTTTTCTCCAGTCTAATTTACTTAAATGTTAGTAAAGATGAAAGCAGTAAGGCATCCTCCCTTCTTATAGTCCAGGCAAAATAGCGTTTTTCGACAGACAAATTGTAAAAGAATTTTTTTCAGCTCAGATCATTTCTATGAGGTGTCCAGAACAACATACTAAAAGTCCTAAGAAATCCTAGTTGAGGAAATATGTTTAATTCTCATCAATCCGAGATGTGTGCCAATAAGGCGAGACACCAATAAATCCCAATAGGGCTATTTTTTTCCTTTAGTCCTATCAAAATGAAACTTTACACAATGAAAGTATCCATGATAATTAACATTTTTTGTATTACAAGTTTCTTTGAAAATTAATTGTAATATGCAAATGAGCTATACACTAATCGTCCACGCCCAAAATAAACCCAAATAGGCTTAATTTTTTCCTTTACTACTACCACAATAAAACTTTACGTAGTAAAAGTATACTAGAAAAGTCACTTTTTTTGTATTACAAGTTGCTTTTTAAATGCATTTGAATGTGCACATGAGCTCCACACTTATTGAATATCCAATCATCCTACTGCCAATGGGTGATGGCGATGCTGTTTTTAGACTGGCCTCAAACCTGAAAAACTGCCTGGCTTACCTGCCAGGGGTATAACAGGTGCCTCTCATGAATTAGATTAACCCCTCCCTTAGCTAGTGTAATTTTTTACTTTTTTCAGTGCCATTCCCTTTCATATGCCAAATAGACGAGACTGAAATGGCATGGATAGAGGAGATTGTCACACACCTTGGGACCAAGTAACTCCTTTGTCTACTTTATGCACGATACAGTGCTGCTTGAAAGTATGTGAACCCCTTGAGCCTTTATGAATTTTATTTATCAATACCAGTATTTTTTATATGAAATAACAGATTTTTGTTTATCAATTAAACATTTTTCTTTTCCAGAAATCAATTGTTAAAACAGATTTAAAAAAATTATTTGCCAACTTTTGTATGTGCAAAAGTTTGTGAACCCTGAGCTGCATTGGTAATCAGGTGGGCCAAATTTGTGATGAAATGGACCAATGTAATAAAGAAATTGGGCGGCACTAGATAAAACAGAGATCAAACCAGGTCAGTGTAGGCCCACCAAAGTGAACCCATACAGATCAGACTTGCCAAAAGGGAAAGACAATCTCAGAGGATCTCAGGAAGAGAGATGTGATGTTGCACATTTGTCTGGGGACAGCTATCAATTAATTTATTTGGTTCTTGTGCCATAAACAGCTTGTGTGCATTAAGATCAGCATGATGAAACAAGAGTACTAGCAAGTCTGTGTCATCACCTACTGAGACTGTGTCTTTTGTTCTGGCAGAGGCAATGGCAGTTTGGACAATGAGCACATCTGCATCGTGCTTTGTATGGTTTGTGATACACCATTTTTTGTCTTACAAGTTTCTTTGAAAATGAATTTTAATATGCAAATGAGCTATACACTTATCAAATATAGGCTATCCAAATTATATCCGCATAGGCTTAATTTGAACCTTTACTCCTACCACATTAAAACTTTACACAATGAAAGTCTACATGAAAAGTAAAACATTTGTATTAGAAGTTAACTTATAATGGTCAAGGCTTTCCAGAAGGGGTTGGTCGAACGTCAGAACAGGGGTCACATCATACTGCAGAGCTTGAGTTGCCACAAACCTCAATGTTGAGTATATGCAGGATTAATCACTGGGATCAAGATCAATCATTGGAAGGAATGTTACTGAAGCTCTCCCAGGGTGTTCATCTCTAGAAGATGCAGGATCTGCATCATGATGGCCTTTGAGAGTGAAGGAGGAGGGTTGTCTTCCACAAAACATTCAGCTGTGATGTTTTGTTATCTGCTGGCAACAGAGCCAGTGGCTGATACACAATAGGTTCACGTATAGGAGGAATCATAAAGTACTGAATGTGTATGCGACCAACTGCAGCAATATCTGCAGCAGTCACTTGGATCTTTAAAAGAAAAAATGAAGCCTATGCGAATATATTTTGGGTAGCCTATATTTGATTAGAGTATAGCTAATTTGCATATTAAAATCAATTTTCAAAGATAAAAATGGAATATCACAAACCATGCAAAGCACAATGCAGATGTGCTCATTGTCCAAACTGCTATTGCCTCTGCCAGAACAAAAGACACAGTCTCAGTAGGTGATGACACAGACTTGTTAGTACTCTTGTTGCATCATACTGATTGAATGCACACGAGCCGTTTATGGCACAAGAACCAAAGAAAGCAACAAAAACAAGAGGGATATGGTGCATAAAGTAGACAAAGGAGTTACTTGGTCCCAAGGTGCGTGACAATCTCCTCTTTCTCCATGCCATTTCAGGCTGTGATTCTACGTCTCGTCTATTTGGCATAGGAAAGGGAATGGCACTAGCCTGGAAATCCAGACCTGCCACTAGGCGCTGGCAAATTAAATGTGATGCGCCTGTTGGTCTGGGCACTCTCCATTGAAGCTCATTAAATATGTCAAGAAATCCTGAGCTACATTTCAATTGGTTCTATCTGATATGGGCGGGACAGAGCCCTATGTATGGTGCTCTGGGGCGGACGTAAACGGATGACGACAGTGCGCCGTCGAAGCCGTGATAGTAAACATCAAAGATAGCTGCGGATATGTTGTTTGAGTTTGAGACGGCTTTGGCTTCGACCCTTTACAATTTGGAAGACGGCACTCAATCTTTCATTAGCAAGTAAGAGGAATATTCTGTTTTGCAGACGACCACGGCAAAAGTTAAATTTAACAGTTAATCCCGCTGTTCGCTAAATGATCGGGGCTTAATACGGCACATTGTTCATTGCTCTGATTGGTTGTAGTGCTATCAAATTGCGTGCAGTGGCATTTGAAGAGACAAATCTAATTCATGAGAGGCACCCCTGGCAGGTAAGCCAGGCAGTTTTTCAGGTTTGAGGCCAGTCTAAAAGCAGCATTGCCATCACCCATTGGCAGTAGGATGATTGGATATTCAATAAGTGTGGAGCTGATGTGCATATTCAAATTCATTTAAAAAGAAACTTGTAATACAAAAAAAGTGACTTTTCAAGTATACTTTTACTATGTAAAGTTTTATTGTGGTAGGAGTAAAGGAAAAAATTAAGCCTATTTGGGTTTATTTTGGGCATGTACGATTAGTGTATAGCTCATTTGCATATTAAAATTAATTTTCAAAGAAACTTGTAATACAATTTATTTTTATTTTCATGGATACTTTCATTGTGTAAAGTTTCATTTTGATAGGACTAAGGGAAAAAAATAGCCCTATTGGGATTTATTGGTGTCTCGCCTTATTGGCACACATCTCGGATTGATGAGAATTAAACATATTTCCTCAACTAGGATTTCTTAGGACTTTTAGTATGTTGTTCTGGACACCTCATAGAAATGATCTGAGCTGAAAAAAATTCTTTTACAATTTGTCTGTTTTTTGGCCCAAAAATGGGTTACTTTGCCTGGCCTATTAGGCTAAAATGTGGAAGTGCACAATGATGTGAACAACTCATTTTAGTTTTTATAAAGTCGCTAGAATTAGGGGAAACAGTGTCTTTGAAGCTAAATGTTTTCGGGGGGGGACCCCCAGAAGGCATTACTTTAGTGTAATTAACCATTTATTAATGGACTTTGTGACCCTTATTGTAAAGTGGGAACCATTGCTCATGAATTAACACTTAATAAAGGCATACTAGTGCTGATTGAGCATCACTTAAGCATAATTAACCATTTCTTAATGTTATGTGTGACCCTTATTGTAAAGTGGGAACCATTGATCACTTGTTACACTTAATAAATGCAAAATAGTGCTGAATAAGGATTACCTAAATACAATCCATCAAGCGGAAATACGTAGAAAATGCATCACTGGCGGCAGCAACTAAAGGTTTTAGTGTGAGCCCAGTTAAAAGTATTGCAAATGACAAGCTATCTGTCCTGTTTTCATTTCACAGAGTAAAACTGATAACACGGAAGTCGCTGATTTTTTTCTGGTGCCCTGCAAGCTGCAGGCATGTGTAGCGCTAACTTCCTGTTCTTATCTGCTTCAAAATAAAGGTCAACTCGCGCTTGGCTAGTAACAGGCTTTTAAAGTGAAGGTGTACAGGAAATGTTCTGTTTGCACAAGGAATAACTTAAAGGATTACTTCACCGATACGGAACCGGCGTTCCTTCATTATAAAATGGCTATTATAAGTATCAGTCTTCCCTCGGCCCAGCTGTCCTGATAATCCACACCCCACATTTGTGATGTGTGCCAGAAGGCCCGAGGACTACAGGCCTCTAGTTCCGCACATTTTTATGCCCACCAATAAGGAATGAGGGGGGCGGGAGCTCACGGACGAGATGTAAACACAACGTCCGCCATGTTTCTCCCCCGCTTAGCGGAGAAGCCGAGTCCCGAAAAACTCCGACCATGGCACACGGACATTTTCCATTTGTAACGCCTGAAGGGGATTTTTAATGTTGTCTGCAGTGAACGAAAATTCGTGTCTCCCTGTATAAACCGGATTACAGCGAGGAAGACAAGTTATAGTCGTAAGGAGGAAGAGTAAAAGCTAGCTACACTAGCAGCTGCTCGATGCTGTGGCCGAGGAGCTCCAGCCACTGTGCCTGGTGTGTTCCCGGTGTTCACTGTTAGAAACTTCACCGTAGCTTTGCAGCAATTATGGACAGAGGGACTCTGGAGACATATTTCAGTATTGAGACGGTGAACTGGAGGCGCCAGTCACAGGCCACGGGGAGAGACGGACGTCAACCACAACACAGTAAGTTTTTATTTTTACTCATTCACCGCCACACATCTTGCGTTTGCGCCTGCCTTTCTTTTTTCCCCTGGCGCTTGTGTTAGCAGATCAGAGCAGCCACACAGCGCTTTATTAATGGGAATTATCAAAGAAAAACTCATGTAACAGGCTGGTAAAAGCAGCGCTGCAGCAGTGAGAAACTGACTGTGTGGAAAAGAAACTGCGAGCGAGATGCACTGCACATATGTAGGATGTGACCCGGGCGTAAACACGCCACAAGTGTTATACCTTACAGTTTTGAATCCTGTTCTAAAATGTATTATTGGTACTACGATTTCCCATAGTTGGTAACATGGGCAGCAAAGCTAACGTGACGTAACCTTGCAGTTCTTTTTCATGTATGCGCTGCAGGCTAAAATTAACTGGCCTTACTAATGTTTTGCTCAATGTTTTATAGACAATGTCGCCGATTCATGCCATTTCCTGGCGTGAATCCTGCAGAGAGAGAGAGCACACACGACGGGCAGGACCGTGGCTATCAAGAAACCAGAACAGCTGTGACCAGAATGACCTGGGCCAACACACTACACATTTTATTTTTATAAATAGTTGTTCATATTTTTGTGATTAAAACTTGAACTCAAGTTGATTGATGTGGTTTGTCTACTAACCAGAGTGCTGTTCAACTAGAGTACTATTAGAGAAATACTCATTTCTACTGGGGAAAAGGTTGAGGACAAACTTCAGATTCTGAGCTACTGTATTTAATAAATAAGCAAATGTTTTTTATGCTATCAATATAGAAATGTGACCTGGAGTACTTCATTGAAATATATTCTGGCTAGCTTTGGTAGGAAAACTGATAGCTTAGTTATTTTTCTGTGTATCTGTGTTTTTCCTGTGATTCTATCAGTATGATGAACCTACCTTGCATCCTTGTGATTTTATAACATTTACCTCATAAATTGTATTTTTAAACAATATGACATACAGTAATCTGTGCATCAAAATCAGTAACTATTGTTGAGCCTCCAACCAACAAGTATGTAGTGGTGAACATGGGTGTAGACAGGAGTCCAAGGTAAGGTACAACAACATAAGATATTTTATTGTTTAAAAAAGGAAAATCTTGTGGCATCATGCTTAATGCTAAAGAAACCAGGTAACACACAATGAAACAATTCTTAAAAGTAAAATGTCCAATATACGAACATGATAAAGATGAGCTATAAACAAAAAATATTTACAATTTAGCCTTAAATGAGTGACTGGTGGCTGAGGGCACAGGTTGAGGTGTGAGGACATACAGGTCCTTCTCATATAATTAGCATATTGTGATAAAGTTGATTATTTTCCATAATGTAATGATAATAATTGAACTTTCATATATTTTAGATTCATTGCACACCAACTGAAATATTTCAGGTCTTTTGTTGTTTTAATACTGATGATTTTGGCATACAGCTCATGAAAACCCCAAATTCCTATCTCAAAAAATTAGCATATCATGAAAAGGTACTCTAAACGAGCTCTTAACCTAATCATCTGAATCAACTAATTAACTCTAAACACCTGCAAAAGATTCCTGAGGCTTTTAAAAACTCCCAGCCTGGTTCATTACTCAAAACCGCAATCATGGGTAAGACTGCCGACCTGACTGCTGTCCAGAAGGCCATCATTGACACCCTCAAGCAAGAGGGTAAGACACAGAAAGAAATTTCTGAGCGAATAGGCGGTTCCCAGAGTGCTGTATCAAGGCACCTCAGTGGGAAGTCTGTGGGAAGGAAAAAGTGTGGCAGAAAACGCTGCACAACCAGAAGAGGTGACCGGACCCTGAGGAGGATTGTGGAGAAGGGCCGATTCCAGACCTTGGGGGACCTGCGGAAGCAGTGGACTGAGTCTGGAGTAGAAACATCCAGAGCCACCATGCACAGGCGTGTGCAGGAAATGGGCTACAGGTGCCGCATTCCCCAGGTCAAGCCACTTTTGAACCAGAAACAGCGGCAGAAGCGCCTGACCTGGGCTACAGAGAAGCAGCACTGGACTGTTGCTCAGTGGTCCAAAGTACTTTTTTCGGATGAAAGCAAATTTTGCATGTCATTCGGAAATCAAGGTGCCAGAGTCTGGAGGAAGACTGGGGAGAAGGAAATGCCAAAATGCCTGAAGTCCAGTGTCAAGTACCCACAGTCAGTGATGGTCTGGGGTGCCATGTCAGCTGCTGGTGTTGGTCCACTGTGTTTTATCAAAGGCAGGGTCAATGCAGCTAGCTATCAGGAGATTTTGGAGCACTTCATGCTTCCATCTGCTGAAAAGCTTTATGGAGATGAAGATTACATTTTTCAACAAGACCTGGCACCTGCTCACAGTGCCAAAACCACTGGTAAATGGTTTACTGACCATGGTATTACTGTGCTCAATTGGCCTGCCAACTCTCCTGACCTGAACCCCATAAAGAATCTGTGGGATATTGTGAAGAGGAAGTTGAGAGACACCAGACCCAACACTGTGGATGAGCTTAAGGCCGCTATCGAAGCATCCTGGGTCTCCATAACACCTCAGCAGTGCCACAGGCTGATTGCCTCCATGCCACACCGCATTGAAGCAATCATTTCTGCGAAAGGATTCCCGACCAAGTATTGAGTGCATAACTGAACATAATTATTTGAAGGTTGACTTTTTTGTATTAAAAACACTTTTCTTTTATTGGTTGGATGAAATATGCTAATTTTTTGAGATAAGGATTTTTGGTTTTTCTTAACTTTTTTACCAAAATCATCAATATTAAAACAATAAAAGGCTTGAACTACTTCAGTTGTGTGTAATGAATCTAAAATATATTAAAGTCTAATGTTTATCAGTACGTTACAGAAAATATTGAACTTTATCACAATATGCTAATTAATGAGAAGGACCTATATTAGAAGAGCCTTAGATGGGATGCTCCTGAATTTGATGTAGGGGACAGATGTCCTCTCAGAAGCTCACTGCAGCCACCTTGGTGTGGGCACAGGTTGCAGTTGAGTGGGAGACAGCTATTGATCAGATTGATCAACTTTTTACCCCACTATCACAGCTGACATGGAGGCTGTAGACATCGTATTCTGAAATGTCACCATAAAATACGACAGTTAGGCTTCTATAAGTGAAACATTTAGCTTTGAGCACTCACTGAAAATGATAGTCGGATGAAAACTTTTTTCTTTAGTTGTCTTACAAACAGTGGCGAAACTTAGCTTATAGTGCTCGTTTCCTTCACTCCGTTTTACAGTGAAACCGGACACTATACATTCATACTTTAGAAAAAATCATTCATTGTGGAATCTAAACAGTGGTGGGCCGTCAGGGCCAGCAGGGCCTTCTCTGCTGGCCCTGTCAAAATCCAAATAATACATATTTTTTTGTTGTTTAAAATTATATTAATTTGTGTTTAAATGTGTCTGAATTTAATAAAAAATGTCAGTACGTTACAATAATAATAAATTTTTTTTTGGAATATAGTTATTTTTTGTGAGGCTGAGCTGGATTTCCCAGGCATATCTCATCTAAAGGCATCACAGCTATGTGGAGCAGCACTAGAAGTATTGCTAGCCTTTCATTGAAACTGCCTTCTCCTATTGGATAATAACTTTGACTGACATGTCTCATCAGCCAATCAGATTTTGATGTGTAGTGACAGCCCGCCCCAAAGCCCAGCGATATCTCAGCCGCTAGTCCCCCGTGATGTCATCAGCGAAGTTTGAAACTCCGGCGGGCTATTAGCATTGTGATGTGAATGAACTACTGTGGCCATCGCTTTCACACAACCTAGTCATCCCGTTGCCGATCTAGCGTGGCTATTTAAAGGTGATCGTTTAACATAGTTTAGATATAGTTTCGACAGGAATACTACACATAAGCTGGATGGGGGGGGGGGGGGGGGGGGATTGGAGTCCGCTACTGAAGGCCCTGACTGAAACCCCACGGTACGCTACTGAATCTAAATAGTGTCTGTATTTGTCGAGGTATCGCCCACAGCTGTATTTGGAAGTACTGGTAGTTTGTTTACCAACTCTCATCGGAGTCAGAGGTCAGACGAGACTTCAAGGAACATGTGGGCGGGGCCTTGGAGGGCTGCGAGCGCAGTGCATTGTGGTAGTCGGAGGATTTCTGACTTTTGAGCCAGAGACAGCCAGAGAGACCATAAAAACACTCTTTTTGCCTTTTCTCAGGCTAGGATGAACCGATTTCTAAAAAATGTGCACATTTATACTACATAGGAGTATAGAGTTCAATATACCTTCATGTTTCTACCGGTGAAGTAATTCTTCAACTACATAGAAAGCCAGTCCACGGCTGACAAGAGTCGTGTTGGTGACAAGAGTTTATCAGAGGCAGACGTTAGAATAGCCGCACGGCGAGCACACATCTTTCACCAGACTAAGTCATGGACATACACTCAACAAAAATATAAACGCAACACTTTTGTTTTTGCTCCCATTTTTCATGAGATGGACTTAAAGATCTAAAATTCATTCCAGATACACAATTGTACCATTTCTCTCAAACATTGTTCACAAATCTGTCTAAATGTGTGATAGTGAGCACTTCTGCTTTGCTGAGATAATCCATCCCACCTCACAGGTGTGCCACATCAAGATGCTGATCTGACATCATGATTAGTGCACAGGTGTGCCTTAGACTGTCCACAATAAAAGGCCACTCTGAAATGTGCATTTTTTTTGCTTTATTGGGGGTCTGGGGACTCAGAACCAGTCAGTATCTGGTGTGACCACCATTTGCCTCATGCAGTGCAACACATCTTCTTCGCATAGAGTTTATCAGATTGTCAATTGTGGCCTGTGGAATGTTGGTCCACTCCTCTTCAATGGCTGTGCGAAGTTGCTGGAGACGGCTTATGGTGGAGAAATGAACATTCAATGCACGAGCAACAGATCTGGGGCCGGTTTCCCAAAGCCTTCTTAGAGCCTTCTTAACGCTACGTCATTCGTAGCCCCTACGTAGAGTTCCTACTTAACGTTTCGCCTGTTTCCCGAAACGTTCTTTGCTACGAATCTCTTTCGTACATCATACGTTGGTAAGGTTGGTCTGGAGTGCCCGCAGAGCCTTCTTAGCTCTACCGTAGGGATGTTTCAGCTCTCACTTGTGTCATTTAACTAATAAATCTGACTGTATTTCATATCAAACGGACACAGCGATGACTGTATTTAATAACAAACTGTTCAAAACGATCCAACTGTATAGTGTATATCACGTATATTTAAAGTATGCTTAGGCTATTATATATTTTAGCAGAATACCATTAACTCTGATTCACAAAGTGTTCAAACTATATGAACAAGTAGCCTACTTTTTAGTCATCTAACTGACTTGACAATCAGCATTAACTGAATGGATGCGATGTCCGTCAATATGAAAATACTTTATACGTGATACACTATAGCCTACAGTCGGATCGTTTTTATCAGTTATTAAATACAGTCATCGCTGTGTCCCTGTGATATGAAATACAGTCAGATGTATAAGTTTAATGACACAAGTGAAAGTCCCTGCGATCGCTGTGGCATCGCCGGAGATACAAACCCCCACATTTCCTTCCGTAAAGCACCATGCGTAAAACGGACACGAGTGACATCCCTGTTGCGCATGGAACTGCCACAAGTCATTCATGATGAAAATAATTGCTATAAACAATCTTCATCTCCTCCGCTGTTTCTATATTTTCTATATCTTTTTAAAAAATCAGTATAGGCTATGGTAGTATGTTCGACCATGGTTAACACTAGAACCTCCGCACTGTGTTCCACACCGGCTCAGCTGACAGCTCTCAGCTGTGTACACGTGCGAAAAAATGAATGAATAATCAATTAGAGCTTACCTTAAAATAAGTGTGCCATGTTACTGTTTATTGTATTTTAGCTCATTTGGACGCTGTTTGGGCCGTCTGTTTTTATTTATATAGGCTATTGGCGATATTATATCTACTTTCAGTTTCATTACTGACCCAGCAAGTAACGTGATTAGTGTTCTTAAAGATACTTAGATTATAAAACAAAACACAGATGATGATTCAACAAACTAATTTATGACTTTATATTACACTAGAAATGCACGGGTAGATTTGATTAGACAGCATACAGATGCAGCTGCGCATGAAATGAGCAGGAAATGGATAATCGAACTCGGAGCAACCGATTTCAGCAGTGTACGAACGACGTAAGGAGTGTTTCTCCTAAGAGACCGTTCGGGAACCACGACTTTGGTAAGTCATAACGTAGGAGTCTTCGTAGCTCGCTAGAGAGGACGTTATCGGGAAACCGGGCCCTGGTTGACATTCCTGCTGTCAGCATGCCAATTGCACGCTCCCTCAATGCTTGTGGCATCTGTGGCAATTTGCTGTGAGACAAAACTGCACATTTCAGGGTGGCCTTTTATTGTGGACAGTCTAAGGCACACCTGTGCAGTGCACTAATCATGATGTCAGATCAGCATCTTGATGTGGCACACCTGTGAGGTGGGATGGATTATCTCAGCAAAGCAGAAGTGCTCACTATCACACATTTAGACAGATTTGTGAACAATGTTTGAGAGAAATGGTACAATTGTGTATCTGGAATGAATTTTAGATTTTTAAGTCCATCTCATGAAAAATGGGAGCAAAAACAAAAGCGTTGCGTTTATATTTTTGTTGAGTGTATAAAGAAAGGCCAAAGCGGCTTGATAACTTACTCGTCTAGACCAGTGGTTTTCAAACTGTGGGACGCGGGGTTATGGCAGGGGGTGCGCGGATGAATATGTGAAAAAAAAAATAAGAAAAAATAAAATTAAAAATTAATTGTGTTTGTGTTTATATTAAGATCACGGCATAGCTGGACAAGAGTTCTTCTGCTTCGTTCCTCTCACTGCATTTAAATGCATTCATTATATTACAGAGAAATAGGTCTCGTTAAAGAAAAAGAGCTCCAAGCCCAACCCAGAGGACCCTGCATCATTTTATTTTATTTTAAATTAATATTTTATTTTTAATTAATATTTTTATGGAAAATCCATGTGTCTTTCTTCAATAGCTTCTAATTCATCTGACCCAGTGTCTCCAAATTATTTGTTCACACAAAATTCCTCATATTTAGCCTCTTAATTATCCTCTCAAAGTGCACCAGATTCATGCATTTCACTTTAAAAAGGTGAAAAAAAATCTCTCGGGGGGGCATACCCCCGGACCCCCCTAGGAGGGTCTGGTTCTCCACTGGCTACTATTTTCCTCCATCAGGATACTGGAGGCTCTAGCGAAAAAACACTGGGTGTGTGAATGACATTTAACTTGTCAATAATTTGGGCAAGTCTGTCTGCCTATCTTTTTCACTCCGCTGCACACTCAGTCACTAATATCCGTGCTTAAAGGAAGCAGGATTAAAACACTGGATTACGATGCTAAAATGTACAAAAAATGTTGTTTAAAAACGCACATTTTTTTTAGAATGTTTCAAAAATGTGTTTAAATTTGTAAAATAATTAAAAGATCTTTCAAAACACACAGGGATTTTTTTTTGGAGGGGGGGGGGGGGGGCTCCGCTGAAATTTGTTCTCTGAGGGGGGGCTCACTCTCTCACACTTCGAAAACCCCTGGTCTAGACTATTTACCCGCATTTGGCGAGTGTGGAGCCCTCTAAGCAGTGTTGTGCATCTTTCCTCCTTGTCTAAATGAGACAGTAGCCTATCTCGTCAACCTAGACTTGTAATTATCTTTGCACGTGATACATTTTATTAGCAAATGCGATTAAAACTGTGGCACTGTACAGCCCTGTATGTTTACTTGTTTGAACCTTTCTTTATATTTCCATATTTGAACCCCACCGGTTAAAAACACCAATGCAAACGGAAATGATGTACGTGTTGATTTACATACAGAGCGGGTAAATGGAATCGGATCACAGCTGGACAAAGGAGTCACATGTGTTACTGCTAGGTGGGAACACAGACTGAGCTGTCCACCTCTGATCAGATCACTAAAACCACATCAATAATCCCAGGTGGAAACAGGGCCAGAAGAGACAATTTGTGTATAACATATAGTGCTGAATCTCTAATCTGTTTAGTCCAAATGGGATAGAAAAGACTGGAGAAGTTGCATGCAGACGACCAAGCTAATGAAATTAAGGCCCGAGACAGCAACATGCTGTTTGTTATCCTCTTGGTATCCATGGAGACTAACATAAAGCGTCACCTCTATGCACACACACACACACGCACGCATGCACGCAAGCACGCACGCACGCGCACACACACACACACACACACACACACACACACACAGACACATTTGGGTGGGCAGAGCCCGAGCAACGGTGGACCTGTTCATAACTAATTTATATATTTTTTGTAATGTAATGATTATCATGACAAGAAACCTACATTTTGGGGGCCGCCCCGGAACATCTCTTTTTCCTTTGTAATATTAAATCGAAAAAAGTATTAATTTTTTTTGGGGGGGACCCCCAAACACACACACACACACACACACACACACACACACAGACACACACACACACAGGCAAACATCCATGAATGTGTGCCCCGAACTAGGATCCTGACAATGATCATTTCTGAAACTTTCATTAGTCAGTTGGCCAGAAACTCGACTTAAAATAATGCTATTCCTTCTCTCCTGTGTGTGCACATTGGCAGGGGTTTGCCAAAATGTTTCCATATAACAATTTAGTATGGATGATATATGTCAGTATTGTTTTAAAAGTTTGTTCTTCCTCCATCAAGTGACTAAAAACTCAGTGCAAGGTCAAGTTGCAGAGACTTAAAACTGAACATCAGTATTCATGTATTCAAATACTCTCTTCCGCCTACCAGCACCTTTATGCACGGGCTTACCTGGGCTGAAGCCCCAGGGCCTACGAAGATTAGGGGCCTCTCAACTGGCTCATGATAGGCCCCTAATCTTCGTGGGGGGGGGGAGGGGGGGGCGGGTGTACGGAGAACAGGGGCCTATCATGAACCAGTAAAGAAAAAGGAAAAAAAAATCACATTATTTTTGGCCTATGAAGATCAAGGGGCCTATCATTCACCAGTACATTTTTGTTATTTTTGTTTAAATAACATTGTTCGGGGCAACGCAGATCAAGGGCCTATATTGAGTTGAACCATTAAAAACAAAACGAAGAATTCAAAGAGAGAAGTATCTTTGGGATAAGGGATTATTAAAAAAAAATTGGAATGCTGAATGACTGGATTTTTTAATACTTTATATTTTTGTTTCTGCTTTTTGGTATTTCTGTGTCTCCAAATTATTCCAGAAAATAGCTCACATAGGACACAGTTGATTTAGCCTTAGTTTTGCACCAGATTGATGCATTTTACTTTAAAAAGGTAAACATTTTTCTTCCGGGGGGGCATGCCCCCGGACCCCCCTAAAAGGTCCTGGGACCCCACCGCTGTCTCCTCAATAACTTGTGTGTTTGGTTATTAAAAGTCATTAGACCAGGAGGGGGTTATTTACATGTTACCTTAAGTGATTTTGTATTTCATCAATAGAGATATTGTGGTGTAGACAAACATGGCTTTAACGCATCTGTATTGTAAGACCGCCGCCCGGGGGGGCCTACGAAACCTCTCAGCCCCAGGGCCTAGTGGCAGGTAAAGGCAGCCCTGCCTACCAGTCCAGCAAATCATACCCGTTGTGACAAAAGCCACAGCCAATGGTGTAAATGAATTGGCCTCCAAAATGGCAGCCAGAAGGAGCACTACATGACCTAATGCTTCATGCTAGTTTTTACTGGCTTTAAGTCAAAGAGTATTATTTCTTCTTAAGAGTTGAAGCTAACAACGATTCTGGAAAAACGCGTTGAACCTTTTTGAAGTGCCATTACATTGCCATGGACTCACCATTTGTTGTAATATCAATAAAGGTAACTCATCTCAGCTCAACTTAAGTAGACACCAATGGCTATTTGAACTATAGTATGAAATGTGCTTCAGGACTACGATACTATCTGT
Source organism: Ammodytes marinus (assembly GCF_949987685.1). Lineage (NCBI taxonomy): Eukaryota > Metazoa > Chordata > Actinopteri > Uranoscopiformes > Ammodytidae > Ammodytes > Ammodytes marinus. The sequence goes on from NC_137235.1 coordinate 32,972,317, forward strand.
TCCCCTACTGACCTACAATGGAAATAGTGTGACCTCAGCAGTTGGCTGTCTGTGGGTAAGTAGGTCCTGGATGGGCCTCCAGCAAGACAGAGGAGGCCCAGCCAAACAATAGGAGCCCAAAGGAAAGAGTGGTGGAGAGGGTCCTCCAACCTCCACAGACAAAACTAGGTCTTCCATTCACTGAGTTGTTCTCCACAGACAATAGGACTGGATGGGGTGAGTGAGTGAGTGTGTGAGTTGGTGAGGGAAGACTTCATAGGCATGTTGAATGTGCCTGTGCCAGGCAAGCACATGCATGAATGTTTAGGGCGTGTGTGTGCACGTGTGTGCCTTGCCTTCTTTAAGGGAACCAACGTACATGAACTACATACACAAACAGATGGAGCCCCGATAGCTGAGACTTGCAACCCAGTTACTGGTTCTCTGAAATCTAACTATTTCTCCCTACTGAACATCTGTGCTTTATCAAAAGCAAATGGCCCTCCTCCATTCTTCTCCTCTTTCATACAGCCCCTGAATGGTGATTTGATGTCTATTGTTCGACCCTCTGGTCATGAACCCGCTCTGTGATATTTTACTCCCAGTGAGGTTTTTAAAAAGTGAAATGGGCCTTTAATATCCCATTTCCACGGCTGATTACATGTCAGATGTCACTTCTTTTCCACTGTTTCATCCACCCTGCTCTCTCGCTGGACGTTAAAATGAGTTATGATTGAAGCCTTGGCTGTCACCCGGGGGAGGAGTTTCTTTCTTGGTGTTCTCTTATTGCCTTTGCGTCATGTCTGATATTCAAATGTAAAACCGTAATCTACTGCGGCTTGAAAACGACACTGGTGAGAAGTTATTGCTCTTTTGAATAATTCAAACATTATCTTTGGGGGGGGGGGGGGGTTATGGTTCTTTTTTCACCCCAAAAAAGTCTGGGCAGAGACAATGAGCTATGTGAACAATTTCAGTGAGTCAATCGGCAACTCCCAGGAAAACACAGCCTCTCTTTGTGTGGGGGCAGAGACTGAAGAGAGGACAGGAGAAGGCAAGGTTGATATTTCATACTGAGAGAGTGGGACCATGGAAAACTGAACTGAGCCAGCTGCACAGGGAAAGAAATAGAAAATAAATTCTTTCTTTCTTTCTTTCTTTCTTTCTTTCTTTCTTTCTTTCTTTCTTTCTTTCTTTCTTTCTTTCTTTCTTTCTTTCTTTCTTTCTTTCTTTCTTCCTGGGGAAAACAAATACACAAACAGGCATGATATCTCCTCCACCTTCTTGCGAGCCGTTCTTCTTGTATTTGTGCACATGTGAGTGTGTGTGTGTGTGTGTGTGTGTGTGTGTCGGAAGGGGTGTGTGGAGAAGAAACAGAGAGGCTTCCCCCCCTCCTCAGACAAAGGGCGCAGATGGCTTGGCCCTCCTCAGCCTTGGGTGTGGGGTGGTGCACAGCAGACGCTTGCGACGGAGCGCCGTGCCCTCCCATGGAGTTCATTTCAGTTCCCCACTGAAAGAGCCGGCGGACAGGGGGGGCCCTGCTTATAACAAGAAGGCTTAGAGACCCTGACCCCCACCTCTCCAACCCTCCTGGCCTGACGCCCCCCTCTCCACTGGCCCATGACCTCTGCCTCCCACCAGGTCAGCTCCACAGTAACGAAGGTGGGAGGAATGCCAAAGCAGACGGAGGGAATGAGACAGGCGCACACAGGGATCATCCTGGACACGAGAACATGACGTTTTAAGAACTTATCTGATATTACACTAAAAGCTTTATGTAATGATCTGGTTATAAAAGAGAGTTACCGTCTATGTGTTAGGGAGATCTGAGCCTCAAACAGTGGGTTAAATGTAAGTGAGTTTATGCAAGTGTATGCAATTTTAACTGTAGATTTTTAACTGTAGTTTCCTGCTTCAGTATAGGCTACTGGAATGAAATATAATCAGTGACCCCTATCAGAGAGTATAGACCCCTTATCTGTTTATCAACACGGCGGATGCGCGCGCTGCATAGCTGCAGAAAGAAAATTTGTTTGGCTGGTTGCCATGGTTACCCGTTTGGTTATATTGCAGTTGCGGTGTTTCTTTATAGGTCCATGGTGTTAAATAGCGATGTTGTCAGCTTACTAAAAACAGTTTATCAGCGAGTGATAACATTGGTTATGCGGAAACATTAACACTATTGAACGAGATACGTCTTAATGACCCATACGCGTTGCCGGCAGTTGAGTAGATAAATGATGAGAAGAAATGGCCCCGACGACTTCAGTGGCCGGACTGCTGTTGGAGAGTGACAGTAAAGACCGGCAGACAGATAGACAGAGAGAGGCAGAGATGCCTTTATTTCATAATTTAGCTTTTTGATTTAAAAGTGATCATAACTAGCCGTGATCATCTGTTTTTAGACTGACTCCTGCTTTCGGGGCCGTTGGGCTCACGAGCCGACCAGCTTATCAGACCAGCTGTTTGAGACAGAGATGAAAAGGAAAGTGAAACTTATGGTGGAGCAGTTAAATAGTTAAATGAATAAATATTATAACCAAACACAATAATGTGTTGTGTTATCTGCTTTAGTAGCCTACAGTAGGCTAGCACATGTCGACCCCACTCGGTTTTCGGTTATTGATTTTTCCTAAATGGTATGATTTAGCCTACTTACCGGCTACACGTGTACACGTGCAAACCCCTACTGCCTAGTCAAACCATAGAGTCAAACACAAGGGAAGAGGACGGAGATGTATAACGTCTGGGTCATTGTAAATAAGCCTCCATTGCTTTCCATTGCTATAGCCTCGTCTCCGGTCACTGTCCTTATTGTAAACATTTCACAACTCATTTATGTAATTATACAGCGGTGCATTTGGGCATTTACTAGCTTTATCACCATTCAAACTAAAAATAAACGGTTTGTGCATCCAACAGCACAACAAGACATGATTGTGGCTCGTGTCGCTCTTGTCTCTTTCTGCGGCTGACATGCGCAGTTGAGCGGGGAGTGACGCTGTGTGACGTAGACTGATAAGGGGTCTATATGAACTAGCTTTAAGAAAGGGTTAGCTGTTAGAAGATGAGAGAATCTACGAAGCTTTGCAATACTGAATAGCATGTGTTCAAATATCAGATGCATTACTTTCGCTGAGACGACCAATAGTCCGACCACTCTCATGCCTGTACATTAAATATGAAGCTAGAGCCAAAAGGTGATTGGCTTAACTTAACTGCCCTGCCTTATATATTTTTAAACTTTGAACAGAGCCTGGCAAGTTGTTTCACCCAGCTTCCTATCTTTATGCTTAGCTAGGCTAACCACCAGCTGCTGGCTAAAGCTTCGTATTTACCATACCGTACTGACATAAGAATGGCGTTCATGTCTAGGGATGGGAATCGAGACCCGGTTCCTCTTCAGAACCGGTGCCGAGTCAACCAATTCCTTGGAATCGTTAACATGCCTGCTTAACGATTCCGCGTATCGGTTCCGCTCGTTGCAAATGTGTCATGACTTGACTCACGCTGCGTTATTTTGGTTCAGAACGCAGCAAACATGGCGTTGAGACAGAATCTCTCTAAATGTTGGTTGTTTTTCACTTGAAAAGACGACAATACGGCCACTTGCAACAATTGTAAAGTTTCCATTTCGTCAAATGACACGCGCACAAGCACGAGCGCAAGCGAGCAGACGGCGATCGTGACGGTTAAATGTTTAAATGTCCGATGCCTGTCTAGTCGACACCAGAATTGCTCATTGGACTTGTACATACAATGTGTGAGAATTAGCGTGTGTGCAGGCATCTATGTGTGGGCTAATAAAAGAGGGAGAGAGATAAAAAGGTGAGAGCAGCATAAAGCAAAGCAAAAAGGAAAGGAAACAATAGTCTACACTTAAGTTTAACAATAAACTTCATAAAGACACACTTAAAATAACGATCTCTGCCCATACAAAAAGCACTGACTTGGATAACTTGATGGAGCGATCGATGTGCAAAAACCATCCGGCACATCTGATGACATGCCGTTATATTAATAATAAACAGCGGGCGGGCTTATAAAAAAGGAAGAGAGATAAAGAGGCGAGAGCCTTTTTCTTTTTCCTCCCGTCAGCTGTTCTAATGCACCCTTTACGCACGGTGGTTGAGACGAACCCTACACTAAAGTTAAACATGAAACTTTGTAACTACACACTTAAAATAACGATCTCTGCCCATACAAAAAAAAAAGACTTGGATTACTTGAGGAGCAACCGATGTGCAAATGTGTCTGATGACGGGCCGTTATATTAATAATAAACAGCGCGCTGCACATTAGAACAGCATGTACATAAAATATCTCGTATCCTTCCTGCAAACAAATGGTTAATTTGCCAAAGTTGATAGTTGGTCTTATCTTTACAGAAGACTTCTTTGTATTTTGTATGTCAGTTGAATTTAGTTTCAAGTTGAATGCAAATGAGCACAATTAATGTTCCAAAAGGCACAAGCTCTTCCTTGACTGTTTTCAGTTTGTGTTTTTAGATTTTAGGGAACATAAAGGCATTTGGGCTTAAAAAGGCAAACCTTTTTTTTTGTCCGGACCAATTAATGTGAAAATTGACAATTTCCTAATCCTAAAGTACTCTTGATAATCTTTGCACACACTAGACTCTGCCACCTGCTGGACTTTGAGCTGCTCAGCCCCGACCACTGAGCTGGCCTTCCTGATCAGCTTGTCCAGCCTGTTTTTGTCCGCTTTGCGGGCACCTTCTCCCCAGCAAGCCACAGCAAAAAACAGAGCACTGGCCACCACTGAGTGGTAGACAGTGCACAATAGGGGTTGGCAGATGTTGAATGACCTTAGTCTCCTCAAGAAGTAGAGTCGACTTTGTCCCTTCTTGTATACCGCCTCCATGTGGCTTTTCCAGTCCAGCTCACTGTCGAGCTGCACACCGAGGTACCTGTGTTTGGCGACCATCTCCACCACAGTGCCCCCGATGCTGACTGGTGCTGGTTGAGTCCTCCTCCTCCCCCTCCTGAAATCCACAACTATCTCCTTCGTTTGTGTGGTGTTGAGATGGAGGTTATTGTTTGTACTCCACTCCACAAAGTTCTCTATGGTGTCTCTGTACTCCTCCTCATTTCCCCCTGTGATGAGACCAACAACAGCTGTGTCGTCTGAGTATTTTTGCAAAAAGAAGCTGTTGGTGTTATGTTTGTGATCCGCTGTGTAGATGGTGAACAGGAATGGAGCCAGCACAGTTCCTTGTGGAGCCCCTGTGCTGCTGAGGATGGTGCATGAGGTATTGTCCTGTAGGCGAACATACTGTGGTCTGAGATGAAGGTAGTCCAAACACCACAGTACCAGTAATGGATCCACCTTCATCATCTCCATCTTCTCCCCTAGCAGACGTGGCTGGATGGTATTGAAGGCAGATGAAATCAGTCAAATCTATTGAAAAATCTGTCTGATCAGATATTTAAGCAGGTTAATACAAATAAACACATTTGTGCTTATTTTCTCACACAATGAGAATTGATAAGAGAATCAATAAGGAATCGGATCGATAAGCAGAATCGGAATCAGAATAGTTAAATTCTTATCAATTCCCATCCCTATTCATGTCCTTAACTTTCTCTCTGCAAGACAGTGAATAAGTTAAGTTTTAAGTTGAGTTTTCCATCAACTCTCAGGTAGGGTTGCCAGTGCCACCTTGGATTTAGGAAAAACAGGGACACTCGATCAAATGTCTGGGGCGGAAGGCTCGGCCATCACTTCAGACTGACCAGTCTAATGACTTTTAACCAAACACACACACAGTGTTTCTCACAGGAATTTGGAAGACTGTGGTGTGTACCCTGGGCCTTCTAGGTGGGTTTGGGGGAATGCTCCCCCTGAAGAAAAATGTGAAAATTTTAAAGTAAAATTCATCAATCTGGTGCACGTTGAGAAGAAAACTAAGACCCTGTTTCCACCTGGCATTAACATCTGACTTTTTGAATCTGGTTACAAGTGGACAGCTCTCAGTCCGTGTGTTCCCACTTGTATTTTCAAATGTGACTTCTCTGTCTACTTGTGATCCGATTCCATTTACCCGCGCTGTATTTAAATCAACACGTTCATCATTTCCGTTTGCATTGGTGTTTTTAACCGGTGGGGTTCAAACAAGTAAACATACAGGGCTGTATAGTGCCACAGTTTTAATCGCATTTGCTATTAAAATGCATTACATGCGAAGATAATTACCAGTCTAGGTTGACGAGATATGCTACTGTCTCATTTAAACAAGGAGGCGCGATGCACAACACTGCTTAGAGGGCTCTCGCCAAATGCGGGAAATATCATAGATAGTATATAAAAGTAAAAACTCTTAGGCGAGTAAGTTATTACGCCTCTTTGGCTGGTGAAAGATGTGTGTTTGTGGGGCGCCTTTTCTAACGTCTGCTACACTCTTGTCACCACCACCAGTAGGCTACACGGGCGGCTTTCTGTATGAAGTTAAGATACTGTATGCGAACAGAATATTTCCTGTGCGCCTTCACATTAAAAGCCTGTCACTACCCAAACGCGAGTTGACTTTTATTCTTAAGCAGATAAGAACAGGAAGTCGTTGCCTTGCAGCTCTCCAGTCAATAGCAGCGATTTCCGTGTTTACAGATTTACGCAGTGAAATGAAAACAGAGGAGTAAGCTTGTCATTTGCAACTCGTTCATGAGGCTTCTATAAAAGCTGCATGAACGCCAGTGATGCATTTTCAACGTATTTCCGCCCAGGCAGGGGGCAGCAGTTGAGTAGGAGGTCCCTAAAGTGGACAAGAGTCACATTGGTGTTTCCACTACCAAATGAATGCGAACACAGCGGACACGACGTAAACCACCTCCGAATGTGGTTTTTGTGATCCGATCTCAATGCGTCTTGAGAGTGTTCTCACCTGTAGTTAGAGCTGTATTCATGTGATCGGATCACAAAAAACACATGTTAATGCCAGATGGAAACGGGGTCTAAGGCTAAATCAACTGTATACTATGTGAGCTATTTAGTACTATTTTCTGGAATAATTTGGAGACATAGACTTACCAAAAAGGATCGCAACTCTGATTTTCCACTGAGTCAAAAAGATATTCATCAACTATTCCAACAGCTCCTACGAGTGCGCACATGCGTTCAATGAGCACGAAAGAGACAGTTCCACAGGAGTACGCCCATAGATTTGAGTGTGCCTGCTTGTCGTGCCGCCTGACAGAACGCTGCGCCTTCTCTCTGCCCGCCCGCTTCTCCATTGAGAATGCATTAAGGCGCAACAAACGCCTCGGCCCGTGTGAAACGGCCTTAACGACAGAACGAAGGAAATCAAATGAGCTTTTGAAATTTGAAATGAATTGGCCTCCAAAATGGCAGCCAGAAGGAGCACTACATGATGTCGGATGTCCTTTGTTGCAAGTAATGCTTCATGCTAGTTTTCACTGTCTTTAGGTAAAAGAGTCATTTTCCTTAAGTGTTAATCCTAACAAAGAATATGTACATTGTTATCACATTGTTGTACAGCAGCGAGAAGGGAGAGTTAAACAAGCACACAAGGCAAAGGAAAATATATGGAGACAAATTTAGAGAGTACAGACAAAGCTGGTGAAAGAGAAAAGATGGACGGAGGAGAAAAATGATTAGACCATTAGAGTTAAGCTGATACCATGCCACCGCATGGTATCAGCTCAACTCGACTCGACTCAACTCGCATTTTTGGCGTTTCCACCGCAATTTCATGGTACCTGGTAGCGGCTGCTTTTTTGGTATCGCCTCGCTCTAGGTTCCAAGCAAGCTGAGCCGATGCTAAAAGGTGACATCGGCAGACGGCTGGCCACTGATTGGTCAGAGACTATTGTCTGGCCAATCAGTGGCCGGCCGTCTGCCGACGCTTCTGATTGGCCTGAGACTACCGGCTTCATTCTGTTGTTTATTCTCCCCAACTCTCCGGGACTTTTGAGTGTATTTACGCCGCGTGCAGCCTACTCTGGCTCTCTTTTATTTGATTTGCATCACAGATCCGATTTATTTTTCCATATATTCGCTAAGCTCACCCAGTGTTGGTTGTTGGGGAAGTTACTTTTAACATACGAGAGGAGACATGTAGGGCAGCTAGCAGCTAGGCTAAATAGATAGTAGTCAGCTGGGACAGACATGATAGCGAGCGATTACATTACAAGCCTCGGACTGAACTGATTACCTCAATAAAATATTCAGGTTGAGACACGGCTTGCATTTGAAAACACGTATCCTGAAACAAGCACTAAACAGTCAACTTTATCATGCCCGTGTTTACGTGCATAGGGATGTACGTGACGCATCCCTACAGCTGACTGTGTGGCAGAGTCACACATCGGGACAACAACCATCCCTTTTAATGGCCCGTAGCAATATTCTTCTACTTCTTTTAGCAAACAGATACAAGGGGGGTATTTCTTAAACATTTTTCATCTGTGTTTTTGGCGGTTGGTTCAGTTAATAGTGCAACAACTGCTCGTAATTTCTGCTTTGCTACTTTGCTCCGGAGTAGGCTTTCAGCCCCTTATGACAACCCCGCCCACGTTCAGGAGGTACTATTTGCGGTGGAAAACGACCCGTGCTGCTACCAAACCAAGTTGAACTGAGTCGAGTCGAGTCGAGTCGAGTCGAGCTACATGTGCGGTGGAAAAGCGCCATTAACATAGGCCTACTCCACAAGAACAAACTTCTCGCTGACAGAGCTGCGAGAAGTTCTTTCTGGTCTGGACATTTCATACTTTTTTTTTAAACTTATATTTTAATGGTTTTATATTTTATTTTTTTCATACAGACAAAAAAAGACAGAACAAGTAGACACAATACATACAATACACACACAACCCCCACCCCACCCCCTCCCTCACACAAACAGACAAAAAAATAAAATTAAATAAAATTAAATAAGCAAATAAGACCAAATGATTAAGAGAAAATAAGCCATTACACATTACAAGAACTTTCATACTTCACGAGAACTGAAAAGTGCCGTCGAACTCCTCACGCAGGCACACGTCACGCGCTGTTACCATAGTAGCGACAGCTGATTTTCCTCATTGACTTCAGATTGACCAATCACACAATAGTTCTAGGACAATCTGCGAGAAGAAAGTTCGGCCCGGATGATGTGTCGAGAACAAGCTGCGAGAACAGCTAAACAAGAGCTCTGTCATCGAGAACTTTGTTCTTTCTTCACGCAGAGTATGTACCAGCCTTTATACACTGACCCAGAATGATCAGTCATCTTAAATACAAACATGTTTATCTCTGGGGGAGGTTGTTCTGCTTGTGTTTGTTCTTGTTCTTTTCACAATCATCCTTCCTTTAATCCGACCCGGAGTACTTTGGTTTGCTTTGTTTTTCTTCATTCAACTCACTTCAGATAGCATGTTCGTTATACCGCTTTAACACCCTCAAAACTGTGCAACATGGGCTGATTAGCAGTGAGCCGATTCCCCCGCACATGTTTAGGCTATACACACACCAAAACATGTCAACACATACATTTTCTATACTTTCTTTAAGCAGAATTTGATTAAGGGCAACATTGGATGCGGGATAATCCTGCAGGTGATTATCTGCGCCTGATAGGGAAGAGGAGAGAGAGAGAGCGGGCGTTCACATTCATAATTCCCATGTAATACACTGCACTTAGGCCCTTTTCGACCCGTTGACCTATATCCTGGTCTTGTAGAAGGGGGGCCTATATTGTGATAGTGAAAGGCTTACAATGGCTTATCTGGTAGGGACCTCAGGCACAGTGAGACGCTTGTCAACCCACTCCTGATCCAGGGGGACTGGTCCACAATGTGTGCATTATAAACGCCAGTGGGATGTATGTATGTATGTAGGATCTGGCAGATGTCCCATACACTGTACGAAGAAAGTATAGTAGTTGTGTGTCTGTGTTAATGGAGGAGGAAAGTGAAGGAGGGGAGGGGAGGGGGGAAGACTGTTTGCAAGTCTAAGTGTGTGTATGTAATAAAGAAAGAAAGGGCGGGAAAAAAATATTGTTTTTCAGTCAAAGGGGGCATGTGTTGTGTTGTTGTGTAAATGTGCGCCTATGGGCATTAATTGTGCGTGTGTGTGCATGGGTGTGTGTATGTGTGTTTGTGTGTGTGTGTCTGTGTTTGACATATAAAGAAAAGGGGGAGAATACCAAGTCCTAAGTGTATACCTTTGCATGGGTTGCTTCCTGAGAACATGTCTGAAAGTGTGCATGTGGACAGTGTGTGACTAAGTGAGTTTTAACTGGTTCCTGCTGAGGCGTAAAGAGGACATGCACAACCTTATTAAACATTTATACACACACCCGGGCACAGATATTTTTTTGAGTATGTTACTGTACAGTATGTGCGTACGTGTGTGTATGTGTGCGTATGTGTGCGTATTGCAGAGTGACTGGGATAAAGGAGGGATTGTTATCAAGGCTGTGTGCATGAAAACATTGTGTGCAATTGGAATGAGGGGGTGGTAAGTGCGTAAGAAAAGGTTTTGTGTTGCAGTTGTACACTGTGTGTGTGCAAGTGTGTGTGTGTAGAGTCCCAGAGTATAGCTTTACAGTGAGGAGGGGTGGAGCTCTTGTTAGTAGTCACTGAATGGAGGTCAGTGTGACTCCTGAATAGAGAGGAATACATGACAGATAGAGGGTGAATCAAAAGCTCCTCTCTCTCTCTCTCTCTCTCTCTCTCACACACACACACACACACACACACACACACACACACACACACACACACACACACACACACACATAATTTGACTGTACTCCCTCCATCCCCATTAAGAGCCATGCTTTAAAGCAGTGACTACAGTACAAAGGTGCGAGCACACGCGTACAGACGCGTATAAAATCGGCCATTTTTCCATAGGGAACCATTGGTTTACGCGCGTACATGGCGCATAGATGCGTTACTCGCGCTAAAGCAACACTTTAGGCGCGTTAGCCGCGTATGAGCCGCGTATATACGCACCTAACGCAGCTACGCGTGGAGTTCAAAAAATTTAACTTTTTACGCTACTACGCATGACGATTAGCCGCGTTGGCCAATCAGCGTTGGGCTTGACCCGACGTCACATACATTGGCAGGGTCGGAGAACAGTGTACTGTACACAGAGGCTGATGAGAGACACCGAGGAGGAAAATGTATTGCGAGCGGCCGGTGCTGTATGACAGTAGCTCGGGAATAGAAGACGTGGGGAAAGTAAACCAGGAGAATGGACTTCCTGGTTAAGTCAGTGAATATGTGCGGCTGTGCTTTAGCCGATAAAACAAGTTAGCGCCGTATAGCATTAGTTAACTCACCCGGTTGTGTGCAGGCGGCTAGCGCCTCATATTATGAACCCAAACATGACGGCTATGTCCGGGGAACTTTCACAACAAGTACAGCGAAGCACAGGTGTTTATATACGCCAGCCACGGTCCCCAGTCACAGCCAGGTAGGATAATGTTGGCTACTTGCCTTTATGTTGTGCCGCCGTGCACCGATGCTGCTGTAACTGTGTTTGTTATGTAGCTGCCGTGAATAGGCAATGCTGTTTTAATGCTAGGCTATTTGTGCTGTTCAGTTTGTCTTTTGGCACAGTTGTTGGCCGTGTTGTTGTTTTTGTGCGGACATGCACGCTGTTGTGTCGGGTCGGGTCTGATCGCAGCCATGGTTGATTAGGGGAAATACAATATCGGGAGGGAGACTAGGCACGTTACGCGCGTAGTAGAACCATGTTTGACACAAAATGATCAAGCAACATTTTAGCTGCGTTACGCGTGTAAAGCATACGCGGGTAACGCGTGTATTGTGTTCACACCTTAACTGCCCTTTATCCAATAGCAGTGGTCTGTTAGTAGACTTTTTGATGTGCGTAACTTTATAAATGTAAAGCTAAAGACATGAGGTAAAAATGGCCTTTCAGCAGTAAAGTGCTAAATGCTCTATACCACTAAAGTTCATCATTGTAACACACCACGTTTAGGCGTAGCCAACATTCCCCGCTAGTGCTGCTGTATATTGGTAATAAGATCTCAATCTAAAAGACCGGACACTAGCAGGAAGTCTGATGAGAAATCCTCAAATGTTGTAAAGGATCTTTTTGTATCACTCTGTCTGTCCTCTTCCAGTTTTCCCTGGTGGAGACGAGACGGTGTGGATCATCATGACATCATGCGGGTTGAAAGCTTGCATGATCCCACATCAAACACAGTGTGAAAGTGGCCTTAGCCCCATCAGCAAATAAGGAGAATTGAATCCTGTGGGGGAGCATGAAACTGGGAAAAATTCTCTCCGGCAAATGTGATTCATTTTTCTTCTTTCTCTCAGTTCTTGGTGACCTTCAGTAATTTTTCACAGCAATATTCAATCTGTAAACCTTTTGCTCTCTTTTTTCATATATATTTTTTTACCTTTATTTATACAGGTAAATCCCATTGAGACCAGAGACTCTTTTGCAAGGGAGACCTGTTTTCCTTTCCCACGTTACCATTCACACACACATTCATACACCACATTTGTATTACCGGTATATGCATATTTTCTGTAGTACAGATAGAAAGAGAAATACCGCCCTATATTCTTTCCTATGTGTACTATGCCATTATGATGTCAGCCTGGGTATTTTCTTGCATCACGAGTCACTCCGCGTCACGTCAATGTCAGGCTAATATATATACATGCAAATAAACCGTGGAGGAAAAATTGATTCGGCTGCATTAATATTAATTTCAAAACTTGAAAAGTGACAATGGCTAAAACTCATTTTGGTAATCCACTCAGGTTATTGCTGCCGTCATTTGCTTCAGATGGAAATAACTTTTGTGTGATGCGTTTAAAAGTGCAGGTTTTTCCAGAAAATGTGAGCCGTTTCTCATCTTGCCGTCTCTCTCCTCTTCGCTGTCTATTTGATTTCTTATACACCGTACTCTGTCATGATGCGACTCACATTACAAGTAGCAGTTCAATTTCCCTCAATATAACCAACCAGAGTTGAACCTGATCCCTCACTGCAGTCCTCCAGTTCACATCTCTCCTCTGTCTGCTACACCTCTCCTCCCCTGTGCCCTTCTTTACCTCCATCCAAATCTCTCACTTTTTTGTCTTTCTTTCCTTCTTCGTTTCTGCCTCTCCCCCCCACTCTGTTGTTGTTGCCCTCCATATCTCAACTGACTAAGGAGAGCAGAAGACGGGCAGACAGAAACAAAATAGACTTCTTCTGCAGCACACCCAACCCGGGGATTGAGAGGGATTGTAAAAGGTACAGGGAGGTTTGGGAGTCTTCTCAACAAAGACATAGTTGACCCAAGTTGTTTTCCATTAATCCTTTTTAAAAATCAGGTTTTGGGACAAGGGGGTGGGAGAGGATAAGGAGGCATGTATGGGGGGAGAGAGAGAGACGAGAGAGAGAGAGAGAGACAAAAGAGGGATCCAGGCCAGACAAAACCATTGTCGGCTACCAGGGGTACGATATGGTGTCTGAATGTACATAACTCACATCTCTCAAGTGGTGGAAATCATTATGGGACTCACACAGTATGTCTTAATACCATCGGTATCCACTGAAATGAATGACGAATGCAAAGAAACACACTTCCAAGTCATTCTGCATGAAAATAGGACACCTCAATAGAAACAACTTGAAACTTTTATGAGTGTTGACCTCATCTGGCAATAATATTAGGACATGAGCTGAATTTCCCGTTATTTTTGCACTATTTGCTAGCATTGTTAGCATTCCATGATTTAACAGTGGTACAAAAGTTTAAGGTTGGTTTTATGTCTGCCAACTACACTGTCACCCCACTTCCATTAACCTGATTTCTCACGCACGCACACACACACACACACACACACACACACACACACACACACACACACACACACACACACACACACACACACACACACACACACACACACACACACATAAACATAAAAGCTACTGTTGCTCTGTGTTTGCTGGACGTGAGCTTCTGTATGTGTTTACACTTTACCCGCTGGAAACTTTATATATTGATAATATGTCAATATTGCTCAGAAGTGGCGGAAAAGAAGATAGAATGGTAGCTGTTTAACTTGTCAAGACATGTATCTTCCCTTTAAAGAAATGTAATTCAATACATTTTTTATTTTTCTTAAGTCATAACATTCCCTCAAAGGCACATCTCTCTTCGTACTCCAAGGCTAGATAAGAATGGACTAGAACTGATACCAAGGGGAAGGATCGGCATGCATTCTCAGCCATTAATCAGTGTCACTTAGGGAAATCCAAACCTCCCATTAGCGTTCCATTGTAGAGATTGCGGCTGACACAGAAGAGGAGGATCAGCCCACGAGACACAACTCACAGTAGCCTGGTTGCACCTTATTGACCCCCATTTATGGCAGATGCACCCCTTTTGTAAGGGAGTGAGGCGTCTGTCTTGGTTGTCCTCTCACTCCTCCACCCTACCCCCTTTCTTTAACGGGGTGTGGCAGATAGAAGGGAGAAAGGACAGGAGCATAGAGATAAATAAAGAAAACTATACAGTGTCTCCATTAAGGCATTGTGCCCAAACGTATACACCCTCTTTTCAGGATACCCCATGACCCCGAAATTCAGCTCAAGGATATATACCCAATGCAACACACACACACACACACACACACACACACACACACACACACACACACACACACACACACACACACACACACACACACACACACACACACACACACTATTTATCAGGCAGGAGTCAGACAACTGCAGTTCAAAGGTCAAAAGAGGACATAGAAGTAAAATCCAATTGATCTTGTCATCCCTGTGGGCCTTGCTGGTTTAGGATATCTGCAGCCAAACAAGCAGGTGTTGGTTTGACTTCTTCTGTTTCCATCTGAAGGACCTGTGTTGGAGCCAGAGCAGCCGTCTTTCTGTTAAAGGACAAGTAAACCAAATGGACCTTTTAGCTAACTTCCTGTCAGTTACTGCAGTTAGCAGTCCCCTCCCTCGTCCCTACGTCACCACATTAATGCACTGCGGTCTTCAAGCAGCGAGTTATCTAGCATCATCTCAGATACGTAAGTGTGATAAAACATGATAAAAAGCATAAAAAACAAATATTGAGTATGATTTTTACCTGCTCCGCCATTGTAGGCGCATACACATTCACCCATATATCGCTTTCTGTTCAGAGGCAGAAACTTGCCTCTTTGTAGCGTTCTCTCTTCTGATTGGATAAACGGTTGTATTATCAGCGATTACGCGCAGAGCGGTGTGACTGAAAAGCCTGTGTTATGAAGCGCGCACACTGTATAAGTGATCACTGTATGAATATAGAGCGATTTAACACTTATATTTAACATAAATATATATCGCTTATTTCTG
This sequence comes from Ammodytes marinus, assembly GCF_949987685.1. Taxonomy (NCBI): domain Eukaryota; kingdom Metazoa; phylum Chordata; class Actinopteri; order Uranoscopiformes; family Ammodytidae; genus Ammodytes; species Ammodytes marinus. Next base: position 32,987,653 of record NC_137235.1, read on the forward strand.
CTTTAACTATGACGTTAAATACGTCTCACTTTCAAGTTGGGGAAGTTTGTTGTTTAAAAGGTTGAGGCAATAGGGCTGTAGTGTCTGATAGATTGTATCCAACTACATGTAGTTTGTGTTAAGATCTAAAGTTGACTCCATGCATCACACTGATCATACACTAGATGCATCCTGAGTGACCACTTATGGCCAGATTTGGAATCCAGGACAGGAATGGCAGACTCTGCCACTAAAGGTGAATGCTACTACTATAAACAAAAGTAATAACAGAACCTAAGGTAACACTTTACAATAAGGTTACGTTAATTAATGGTTAGTTAATGCTTAATAAGGGTTAACTAACCATTAGTTAACTGTTAACTAATGTGTGTAGTAAGCATTTACTAATGGTGTTCATGTTAACTAAGGTATTCATTAATTCATTATTTAATGTTTATAAATATCCTATATTAACCTTAGTTAAGACATTAATTAAGCATGAACCAAAAGTTGATTAATAAAATAATAAGCATTAATTAACTGTTAACAAATGTCATTTTCGTAACATTAGTTAAGCATAATTAATCATTTACTAATGCTCTTTGTGACCCTTATTGTAAAGTGGGAACAATTTATCCATTAAGTGACACTTAATAAATGCACATCAGTGCTGAATAGGCATTACTGAAGTATAATTAACCATAATAGGCATTACTTAAGTGTAATGAACCATTTATTAATGGACTTTGTGACCCTTATTGTAAAGTGGGAACCATTTCTCATGAATTAACACTTTATACAGACAGTGCTGTCTGTGCTACTAGTGCTGATTAAGCATCACTTAAGCATAATTAACCATTTCTTAATGTTATGTGTGACCCTTATTGTAAAGTGGGAACCATTTATCACTTGTTACACTTAATAAATGCAAAATAGTGCTTAATAAGGATTACCTAAGTACAATCCATCAATCAACAATGCTCTTTGTGACCAGTGTACATTCTCTATAATAACAATATGAAACATACTGAAAATACTAAAATATTCCCAACTGGAAATCAATTCATGACAACAATCTGTTATCAACACAATTCAGTCACAATTTAAAAAAGAAAGAACATTTTATTTTATTTAGAATCTTTAGTTTTATTTGGAAACACGGCTCTCACATTTGACATGAATACCGTCAAAGAACTCCAAAATAGTTTCTTCAACTAATTATATCCAGTTTAATGATTTTCTCTGAAAGTAACAAACAGGAGGAAATGGATCACTAACAGCAATGGTGAAACAAGACACCCTGACTCAGCAGTTTAACAGGTAGATGTAAGATATATGTATTTTCTACTCTCTTCCTTGAAGTGTATATCAATGTTGCAACATAAACAAAAATAAAATACACAAAGAACATAACAGTTCCATTTTTAATTATGGACTGAAGATAAAACAAAATAATGATCACTCTATTGTGACTAAACACTAGTTTAACCTGGCCCTATCACTGTTATTTCAATAAGCACATGTGTATTTCATTTAACCTTTATCTATACTTGAAAGATCAGTTGAGGGGTGACCCTCATTTATAATCTCTCGCTCTCTTTAGATCCAGTTCTTGGGTTTGCTGGCCACTCCAGGCCTGGGTGCTCCTCTCCAAATGAAGCAGCTGGAATCCAAGAATCTTGTCTAATCACCCAGTTGATGTGTGGAAAAAAAGAAAATAATCAGTAAACAGTTCAAATGCATTTTTGTTTCCTTTATCTAAATCATTATAGGATAGCATTACGGTTCCACATTGAGTGGGGTCACGCCCAGGGCAACCACACCATGCCAAATAGCCTACATTTGCCCACTCTATAGTCCGACCCAGCAGTCTGGCCCACTTTGTCCTAGAATGTATTTCCAGATCCTCCTGTCACCTTAACCTGCATGACTTAAAGCAAGCGACACTCACACTGCCAAAGCCAGCTGAGATCAGCAGCACACTTCAGGCCCTCCTCTGTCTTTTCCTTCCTGGGGACCTGCTTTCTGCCGATAAGGAGGTTAAAGGGCGGTGTGTTTATTTGGTTGACAAGGGGACTATAGATCACTCTGAGTTGCCATGGGTTCTTCCCTCTTTCTGCTGAGGATGCACAAACATTTCCTTCCATGCTCCCTTCTGTAGAACAACATTGATCCCTGAAACAGTCTATAGCAGTATTAACAAATGATCAGGTCAGATTGATTAAGGTGAAAGCACAAGGCACTTACTCTCAAACACTACGCTCAGTTTAGCCAACAGTGCAGCGTTATACAGTATGTTTCTTTGTTCTAATCAAATAAATTGTGCATTTTTTTAAAGTATTGAGCAGACGTCCGGCCCCCGCTAGTGTTCTATTTAATCACTCAAAAGCAATGGGGAAATAGGATGCTATTGATCTTCAATGAAGGATTGGATTTCCAACGGCCAAAAGCATACAGTTCCCCATCCTACAAAGGGAGGAGCCTGTGACAGAGTGGCCTCTATATTACCCATAGCAGGGAGTCAATAGCCAGGGGAACAAATGACACTGTGGCTGAAGGCAATCTATGTTACTAATTCCACTCCAGCATTTGTCACATGGATCTCTTAATTGCGAGAGAGCATAGAGCAGCTTTCTATTTGTTTCCAGAGCTGGAGTCGGTGGGGACCTCCTGCGTGGTTATTGATTAAGGACACTTTCCACTATTGGTTAGCTCCAACTTGTACCCTCTGTTCCTATTTGATAGTGTTATGGTTATTTTGGAGTCCTAGTCCTTAGGGTTTGGAGTTCTTAGATATACAGTATATTGTTTTCTGTAAATCTGCCACTGCTACTTCTGTTTACTTTTTATTGTCTCTCTGTCCTGTTGCTTCTCCTGAATTTTTAAGGAAATATAAATTAACTTCATTTCTATAACTTTCAAAAAGAAAGACAGTCAGTATACAATATATACTGTATAATATACAGGATCATATTTTATCAGCTCCATACTTTGTTTGTAAACTGTTCTTGATAATGCAATTAAGCCCAATTCTGTTGTGTTGCCTCGGTTTTGTCATTTTAGTCATCTACCTGTGTTGGTGAAATGTCCAGCTTAACTTGTTGAGCTCAACAAACTTGTCCGACTTTCCCAGACAATTTAGGTATTCAAACCACTGACAACTCCATGACAAACTTGTTTTTTGAACCATCAGGCCATTGTTGAGGACACCATTGTGTCCCCTGCCCTTGAATGTTAAAAAATGGCTCTGGGTTGTCTGTCGGCGGAGCGATGATAAAACACCATGGTAATGCTGCTCAGCAGATTTCCTTGTCTATAATGTCTGTCCAACGGCCTTCAATAAATGGAAGATTAAGGGACAGTAAATTAGATCCTTACTGCAGACAGGTGCTCACACACACGCACATGCACACACACACACACACACACACACACACACACACACACACACACACACACACACTCTCACACACACACACACACACAGCCCTGCACTTTTCACCTGCTGCGTGATATAGGACATTGCTATGAGGGAACCATTATGTACTCAAGCCAACAAAGTCAATAACACAGCACTATAATAAAGACAGTATAATGCATTGTGCTTATCTTAACCTTAACCTAACTCTGTTGTGATCATTTTTATTAGATGTATAGGCTACAAGTCAATGGGACCTTAAAGGTCACATATAAATGCACTTTTTCATGTGTTCTAACATATCCATGGGTCTACGGCAGGGGTGGCCACTAGGTCGATCGCGATCGACCGGTCGATCGCGAGGGTAGTGTGGGTCGATCGCGTGGCATTCTTTAAAAAAAAAAAAAAATAATAATAATATTATTATTATTTTTTTTTTTATACTATGAAAGAGCGAACGAGCCGTGCGAGCATGCGCCGACGTTCGGTGGAGGGAGAGAGGACACCACTTTCTAATTTGACAGTGAGCTAACCAAAGCTAATCCAAGTCAAGGAAGTGGAGAGGCTTCTGCACTGTGACAAATTATACTATGTAAAATACAGCCAGAGAGAGGAAGACTGTTCACACAAACAGACCACCACATATTCTAGTGCAGGGGTGTCCAAACTACTAAACTTTTTTGCATTTCTTAGTTAACCCACTAGTGCAGGGGTGTCAAAACTGATTGATTGGGCTGTGGCACATTTAAAAAATATGATGTAATATGGCCCTTTAAATTTTTAAATAATTTAAATGCACTCATTATATTACAGAGAAATATGTCCCATAAAAGAAAAAGAGCACCAAGCCCATCCCAGAGGACCCTGCATAATATTTTATTTTAAATTAATATTATTATGGAAAATCCATGTGTCCTTCTCCAATAGCTTCCAATTCATCTGACACAGTGTCTCCATTTTTTTTCATATACAATTCTTCAGCTTTAGCCTCTTAATTTTCCTCTCAAAGTGCACCAGATTCATGCATTTCACTTTAAAAACTTTCAAAAATCTCCCGGGGGGTCATACCCCCGGACCCCCCTTGGAGGGGCGGGATCTCGGCTGGCTACTATTACCACCCAGCTGAACATTGGATGCAAAAGCAGAAAACACTGGGTGTATCAATGGCATTTAACAAGAGGGGGGGTGTATCTGTTTAATGTGCAAGGAAAGTGTTGCCGTGAAGAAGGATTACAATTTACGAAGACACTATGAAACTAAACATCAGAGCAGCTACGTCCTGATAAATGTGTTATTTTTGCAAAGTGGCCTGGCCCTTCGTAGATTTTTCTGTATGTGGCCCTCAGTGAAAATTCAATTCTGCACACATTTTTCCTCTTAACTGAGAACTGTACCATACAGAACAGAACCGTGACTTAAAAACCAAGGTACGTACCGAACCGTGACTTTTGACCCCTTATAGTAGGTGGTAGCTCACTTTGACTTGGTCATTTTAAAAGTAGCTCACAAGCTGAAAAACAGTGGCCACCCCTGGTCTACGGTGTGCCTAGAGACTGCCAAAATATAAAAAAAAATAACAATCTCTCCTTTTCTCACTCTCCCCCTTTCTGAAACCCCCACCCCTCCCCCCCAATATACTCCAGTCAGAATTCTCGCCGTTTATGACGTCATAAACTGCACAGCCACATCCCCATATTTTCTTTATATGTCCATGCTTCCCTCCCACATTAGTAACCAGAAACTTCCACCGTGCAGTGTTCTATGATAGCTCCCCTCCGCCCATTTCTTATTGGTCCACGGCCCCGAGATCCTCTGGAAAATTTTCCGAGCGACAGCCATGTTGTTTTCCCCGCTAAGCGACAAGATGCCCATAGTACAGCAAACCATGCAGAGTGTTGCATAAACCAACACAGAAGCATTCTGCTCATAATCCACTAATTTATCTTAATCACAGCAGTCTTAATAATGCCGCGTTTATAACGAGACAAAGCTTAGGGAGCTACTTGTGTAGTAATTCCATCGGTGAAACTAAAAGGAATCTCCTCAATGGTTGTTTGCCTGTTATTTACCTTGTGTAGCATGTAGCTTCGGGAGTAGCACCCAACGTTTGCTTCTATTACACTAACTTGGCTTTCCCACTGCAGTTTAATAATGCCTCGTTTTTAACACCACAAAGGGTGGGAAGTTATTCCTGTAGAAACCAAATGTGAGGCTACTGTTTTCACTGGTTTTAAATCGTCTGAGTGTTACTTTTAGCCGTTAGCGCACATGTAGCTTCGGATGTAGCACCCAACGTTTGCTTCTATTACACTAACTTAGCTTTCCCATTGGAGTTTAATAATGCCTCGTTTTTAACACCACAAAGGGTGGGAAGTTATTCCTGTAGAAATCAAACTTTGAAGCTACTGTTTTCACTGGTTTTAATCATGTCAAGTCATGTCAAACTGTTGTGTCAAAGTATGGCTTCGCTCCGGGTAAACACTGTGTTCGCAGTCACGCAGTGTCTCTCTAGTATTACGTAAGCACGGCAGAGACGGTGGGAGGGCCCGGCAGAGAGGTGGGAGGAGCCAGCCAGATCGCAGGCGGCAGACACCAATATAGGTCATCCTGAGACCAGAGGACAATCAGGGTATAGAGGCTTGCTACAATAAATGATCTGAACGGGTTTTTCAGCAAACATTTAAAAAAATAAGTATTAGGGACTACTTAGACCATATAAAATTGACAGCAAAGTGCATAATATGTGAGCTTTAAATGTCGCTGACACATTTGTGCGGCAGATGTCTTGCATGGATCACTAAATACTTCACTGAAACAGCATTGATGATTTTGTTGGCTTTTGTGGGCAGCAGAAACAAGCTTTAAACACAGTGACATTACCTTTTAAGTTAACATGGCAAACCTCTCAGCAAACAGTTGCATATTACAGTCAATAGCAAAAGATTTGAACAGATTTCTACCCCAAAGCTATCACCATACTGAACTCTGAATTTCAGGGAGGAGGCAGTTCAGCCCAAACTAAGAGGGTTTAGTTACCCTTTAGTCCCCAAAAACAGAACATTTTCAGTGTGCAATCACATATTATGTGCAATATTATCAATGAGCACTTGTTAACTGCATACACTGGCAATGCGTGTATGGTACAGAATGTGAGTATGAGTGAAAGGAATTAATGCATTATTTATTTATTATTTCTTGACTCATAAAAGAGGCCTTCTTGGATAAAGAAAAAATACCACCGGCTTGTGGTATGACTGTGTGTGTGTGTGTGTGTGTGTGTGTGTGTGTGTGTGTGTGGTCTCATGGGGTGTGCATTTGGGCTTAGACGTAACTGACCCCTTATGTTGTATATCAGTCCCTAATTCATCCCAGTGGCATCTGGGCATCACTGCAGTCTCTGGTGGCTGTTATTCATTGGGTGGTGGAGTGAGGTGGGGCAGGGGCTTGTGTGTGTGTGTGTGTGTTTGTGTGTGTGTGTGTGTGTGTGTGTGTGTGTGTGTGTGTGTGTGTGTGTAGGGGTATTGGCGGGGATTGTGAGGCCTATCATGGTTTCCACACGCCCCAAGCAGGGCATCCATCTGGACACAAGTAGGCTGATTGTTTTGACACTCACAGCGTGGCGCTGTCTGGAGAGGACAGGAGAAACCCCTCTTCACCTCTGGAACTGTGCTGAACATGATGCAATAGTATGGATCTGTGGATAATGTTAGTGTGTCAGTGTGTGTGTGTGTGTGTATCTGTATCAAATTCCAGTCAATTGCTAGTGCTTCAGTGTTAAATGGGAAACTCATAGTGTGAAAGAAATGCACTGAAAGGTTAAAAACAAGTTGCAGGGAACACTAAATATGGCTGCTATCTTCATCACTTCAATGAAACCTTTTTTCCTTCCGCAACTTATTTATATTTGGTTAGTATTGCCTTTTGTTTTCCCCCCTGATGTTCTCATGTGTTGTCGAGATGGTGAAGATTTATTTTTTGACTGTTCTGTCTATTGACATGTTGCACTTAACTAACATTGTAAACAAACATTACACAAACATTAAATAAGTAATCAATCTTCTGTTATTGAAAGACTGAATTCATTCATACATTTTTTATTTTCTGAATGGATAGAAATGACGGCATGGTTGTAACTCTGACATAGTACTAATGAATATACCTTTTATCATGTTTTGTAGTCCTCTTTTCTGCTATACACGTTAGCGAGATTAAGCTTTATTGATCCCAAACCAAATTGCCCCATGGGAACCAAATATTGTATCTCTTATATTGTTATTTGTCTCTCAATACACCATATTTAAAGAATGGTCAACCAAACAAAATGAAACACCAGTATCTTCAACTTCATCTCTCCGCCATCATTCACAGAGAAAACACAAAATGCACAAAGCCACAGGGTCACTCATAAATTTTTTTATTGTTCATACCAGGAACGTTGCCAAATAAAGTGCTACTGATGTCACTGACGCCAGCACATGATTACTGTTGTAAATATACTATACATGGAAGTTACACCTATAGCAACAGCGGGCGAATGGGCAGAAACAAAATGGAGCAGATCTTCCTCTCATCTCCTTCTTTCCTTTTCGATAATCTCAGTGGAGAGACACATTTCTGGTCAAACAGAATCTGATGATTGCGTACAAAATAATACTGGAGGGTGTTTCAGAATAGTGACCTCTCACTCTGATTATATTCAAGTAACTTTTTATCTATTTATTCGAATGTTCATCCCTCCTGTCTCCCATGTTTGGTCACTGTTTTCTTATGTTTCTTGGCAGGGTGTAACTGTAAACAGAATTGTGTTGCCCTGAAACATGTGCAATGACAAATAAAGTTGATTGATTGATTGATTGATCCAACTCAAATATCTGGTGTATTGGTTTCCTAAGACAATCTAATCAGTGACAGTAATGTTGTTTCCCCACCAGGAGAGTTCAAGCAAAGAGCTGAAGGACAGAAAATAGTCCAAAGTTAGAAAAAAAGGCATTGTTGCTTTGTTGACATTTGTAATCTTATTTTATATAAAGAGACATCATGAGAAGCAAAGGACAGTCCAGATTCAGCTAAAATCAAGCTAAATAAATGAATAAAAATTCACTGCAGAACAGCAAGGGCACATGCAGTATATATAAAGTCAACTGGCAAGTACCAAAAGACAAGAGAGATGCATCGTGCAGGGAAGTTTGCTGCACACACTATCAGGATATACATTTTGCATATTTTGTTTTGCATCTGAGGATATAAATGCAGTCAAGGCACTTTGGCTGCTCGTATGGATACAAAGTCTCCCAGTTGCCAGGAGACGTCATGGGACAGTCCATGCTCTCTGTGCAACACAGACGCCATGTTGTGTCAAGCTGTGACAAGACAAGGATAGTGCACTTGTTCTTCTGTAGACATATCAAAGAGTCACACCTACACATAAAGCAGTGGTTCACAACCCCTTTTACTTTGATTCTCTCTATGGGGGAACTCCACCAATGTAACACTCTCTGTATACAAGTCTAGGACTACAGCTACAGCGTGAAAACAAGTTTTGCTCCAGAGGAAGCTGAGAGAAATATGATAAGTGATGCCTCAAGTGATGTCACGGAGTCAACTGCGTAGGACAGAAGTGAACCTCCTTTCTGTCATGCCCTGCGTTCCAAATCACATACTTTTTCTTTTTACTACACTACATACTAAAGTACAGAACAGTTTTTAGAAGAAAAAAAATCAGATAAGGAAGTTTTTTTTTCATTTTGTCAAGAATTGTCAAGAATAAAGACAAATACTCCAACATGCTATTGGAGTTATAGGGACATTTGTGCATTTTCAGCATACTACAATCGACGTGCATGTATTGGGACATTCTAAATATTTTTCTGGCATACTAAATAGTATGGAAGTATGGGTATTGGAACGCAGGGATTACAGTATCTCTGCATCAATCGATTGAGTACATCTTTGAGTAGTGAGCATAAGGATTGTATCAGATTGTTTTATTTTAATATTTTCATAGAGGTAGAAACTATGCAGTATTTCACAGGAAATAAAAAAACAATTAAAGAAATTGCAGAAAATTATTTATTATTTCCTACACTGGTATCCAGCTGATTGATGTAGAGGTCCCGGTTGCCAGTTTGGGAATCAGTGCTTTAAAGGAGTAGTAAGGAATATGGTCCTTTTAGCTAACTTCCTGTCAGTGACTGCAGTTAGCAGTCTCCTCCCTCGCCCCTACGTCACCACCACATGAACACACAGCCGTCTTCATCAGATAGTGCCGCGATGGGATAGTCATCGTTCACGGGCACAGAGACCCGCCTCTTTATAGCGCTCTGTCTCATGATTGGATAAAAATTAGCGGGATACTCAAAATTTTAACGGGCAATTACTGCAAAGCTGAATGACTGGGAGACCTGTGTTATGAACTGTGCATACTGTTTAAGTGATTGCTGTATCAACATAGAGAGATTTAACACGTATATTAACAAAACAATATCACTTACTTCCTGTGCCTCTGTTCTAATCATTGTCACATTCATACTTGCATTTAAGTCAATCTTCACTAGAAATGTGCCATGACTTCCTGATTGAACTATTTACACATAAAGCATATTCATTCTGATCTTATATCATGAATAAAGATAAAAGGCACCAATTACGTTTTCTTTTTGCTCATTTGACACTAAATTGCTGTATTTGATAAATCCCTCTATTGAAAGCTCTTATACAATACTGTAAAATTATTATGAAGAAAATGCAGCATAAGACTTGTGATAACTGGTCCATTCATGATAATGACATAAAGTAAAATGAGTGTGCATGGGTTATGTTGAACTTAAAAAAAAAATGTTGCTGTGAGGAATGACATGAATAGTGACGCTTTGCGTTTCTTAAAATACAGTTTTATTTGTGAATTTACACTGATTAGCAGTACATCTAAAAGCAACTCCATTAGATAACCATTTATAATAGGATTTTCACAGGTCACAAAGTAGCTTGGCTCATTCTGGCATGCCAAAGCCAAAACTCATTCTTGGTTTTAAAAACAGAAAAAAAAGGTGTTTAGAGAGGCATTAATAAAGCAAGGTGCAAACAGTTAGAAACAGAAGGAGAAAAAATAAAAAGGATGCGATTGCACATTCAGTTTATCTGGGAGCAAATGTACGCTCATAAAATTGTTAATAAAAAAAGAAGCCTAGAGCTCTCTGCAAACTAAAGAGAAACAAAAGAAAGAAAGCATACTGCGATACCAATGGACCATGAAAAAACAACAACTTTCCAGGTGGAGTATGAAAACGACAGTCCGAGTGATAAAAACATGGTGCGCTAGTGTCAGGGTTCCCCCTGCCCTCTCTCTACTACACACACACACACACACACGTTTGCACTTCCATTTCCAAACACACACTTCTATTCTCCATCTTTCAGTTGTGTGACTTCAGCTCTTTGCCCGGAGCCAAACGCTGTATGGTTTAAACACGGCTAAATATGTGCCCCCAAAAGCCATTCCTCCTCATCCAATACTTCACATTGCTAGCTGGGATGTTGTTGGTTGATCTGGTTAGACTGTGGGGAGGGGCGGGGTGGGAGAATATGCAGAGTTCAACTGTGGGTCATCTGACAGTTCCTGATTGGGTTTACAGGAGAAATGACATGAAGGGAGGCTTTAGGGAAATGAAATGATGACGGGATCAATTCAAAATAAAAAATAAAATAACCTCCTAATAATGTTCCAGTTCTAGGAGGAAATAAATGGCGTAATAAGCGAGGAAGCGTAGCTGCTGTGAATGTAGCTACTGAACAAAATTAAAAAAAGCTTTTTGGGAGTTCTATGCAGTCCACTGGGGTGATTTTAAACAGAGGGTCTTTTTAGGGTTCTTGATGCCTGAGCAGGCGGACAAGATTACCAACCGCTTGTTTCATCATTAAAAACAATGGAAAGGGAAAAAGAAAATGACAATATGGTTTTAAAAAACACACACACAAACACACACCAAACAAAAAGATGTCACCGCGCCGCCACACCACGACCCATGATTCTCATTTCGGCATTACACTTCCTGTTTTTTTTTATTTTTTATTTTTAGTTGAGAAGTAGAGATCATTTCTCCCGTGTGGCACCAATGGAAGGCTTCTCTTTCTTTCTTCTTTCCACTCACTTTCCTGGGTCCTGACCTTTTCTCCAACACCTCGCCTTGCTCGCCTACTTGCACGACTTTTTACCAAATATTTCACTATCTCCTTCACTGGTGAAACCACCTGCAACTAAAAATGGTGTTATATATAACCACAGGAAAAAGTGCAGCACAATCAAATAAAAATATATAGTTAAAAAATCTATAGCCAACGTATCCAGTTTTCATATATCTGTGTTATATAGTAAATGTGTGTACTCTGAAGATTAGAATATCATTTGAGCAATCAGGCAGCACTACAGAACATAGTCAGCCATATAGATTCACTTCTTGCAGCAACGACAACAAAAAGAGAAAACATGCGTATTGTCCGTATTCTCTGTTAAAAGCTTAGAAATGAGTACAAACATGGTGGACTCATTTTGTGTTCTATAAAGAAAAGAGATCAAATTTCATGAGATGACAAAACTAGACACGGACAGTGACGCTTCACTAAAATGAGATTGTTTCTTCTTTTCCATTTAGTTTAGCAAAATAAAAACCATTGAGATGATGAGGAGAAGATATGGTAAATGCTACATAAATATTCGGAGGGAGTCAGCGGCTCTTTGAGATCATTTCAACTTAGTTGTGATGGACCGTCCGCCTTCATATCCTCACCATCTCTGTCCAGTCTTTTAACCCTTTAAATGGGCTGTAGTTCAACCCATCAGCCCAACACAAGGTTTGCATCAGAAGCTTCAAGCTCCACAGAGAAGCTGGGAGAGTGTGAGGGAGCGAGGCTGAGAGGAAAAACTTCTCTCACAGTAAATAAATCAACACAAACCAATTTTTCCAGTGACCTCAAATTTCATGTGGCCCCTCAGGTTCCGTATGGGCAGAGTCAGGTTAACAGGATGTAAAAAGAAAGGGACCAGGGGAGGCTCTTATAATAAAGAAGAAGAAGAAGAAAAAAAATAGTTTAGTTTTACCTTGTTCAGTTTTACAACACCCATGTTGCAATCTGATGGTTTCATAAAACCGAGGTTTGAGGCTAGAATTACTTTTTTTCAATTTCTGCTTTCAGCCCCTGGGAAACAACACAGGAGGAGCCAGTTAATCAGAATCTAAAAAATGGCCTCCAATGACACAGCTTTACAGCTTTCGGGGGAAACCCTGCTAAAGAGTCCTGCAATGGGGGTGACCGGGGTGTGTGTGTGTGTGTGTGTGTGTGTGTGTGTGTGTGTGTGTTTGGACACCCGAGTTACCCTACATCTGCTGCCACTTCACTTCACATTCCTATGGCGTACTGAGAACTTTCTCTTTTATGATACAAACCAATTCATTATTATCGATTTTTTTAACTTAATCCGTTCTTTTGTCTTTGTTGCACATAAACAAAACCTTTTTTGTTAAAACAATCAAATAAAATTAAAAACATTTGAAAAAAAACGCAGATAGAAATAAAAACATGAAAGACAATAGAACAGAAAAGATGGCCACCGTCTCTTTCCAATGCCGGGCCTTGTCCCTCTGTCTGCTTCTCAGGCCTCCGCCTTCTCTTTCTTTTTGTTTTTCTTCAGGAAGGACGGGGTGCGGAACTTCTTCTTCTTCTTGCCGTTGGGCGACTTGGAGGGCGAGCTCTCGGGCGACTGCAGCGCCTCCTCGATCTTCTCCCCAGAGCGCACTGTGATCTCCACGCTCTCCACCGTCAGCTGGCTCACACGGCGGGCCAGCTCCTCCTCCGCCTCCCCGTGGCTGTCTTTACCGTTCATCACCGTGTGCTTCTCTAAATGGAAGGCAGGGAGGGACAGGTCATGTGACGACAGGTAACAAGAAACACAGGGAAAAGGCCACACAACCGTATACATTCTTAAAGACCTACTTCACCAGTGGGAATATGAAGGTGTATTGAAATCTGAGATCCTATGTAGTATAAATGTGCAAACATTTTAGAAATCGGTTCATCCTAGCCTGAGAAAAGGCAGAAAGAGTGTTTATGGTCTCACTGTCTAACCCTACATTTTCCCATGTGTGACATCACGCATGGTAAAATGTAGGGTTAGGATTAACAGGACAGCTGAGCCAAGGGAAGACTGAGGGAAGAAAAATTAATTCATTCATTATATTATAATAGTGATTTTATAATGATAGAACGCCGGTCCCTTATGGGTGACATATTCCTTTAACAGTGTCAACAGACAACAATTACACATAACAAAATAATGACGTGGTGGCATAGGAGTCATGTCGACTTACAAACAACTGTGCTAATGTGGAGAAGAGTATATGATGAGGGGAAGAGTGACATGCTACACACTGGAAACAATGGAATCACAGTGTATCCAGTAAACCCACATCAGGAATAAAATGCTCTACATCATTTCTATCTCTTTTTGAACAGTGGCTGGAACCAGGGTTGCCTACTTGATTAAAACAGATCAATGTAATACAATTGGGAAAAACTATTTGTATATTGATCCAATCTAAAAGTATGACCATATAATCTGCCACCTAAAATAACAGCATTCAGTTTTGATTAAAATCCACACCTTTTCTGTCCGAACAGACAAAGTAAATATTAGAAGCTGCTCAAAAGTTGTATTTTTCTGCAGATTACTGCATTGGACTACTCTATATTTCACATCATTGTGTTTACCTCCTGAATGTCTCCCTCTTCTTGTAAAGTAAGTGTGGTGCTCTACTGTCCCTGCTGTACCAAACACACTGATACCATTCAAACTGTGTGCTAGACTTCTCACAAAGACACACGCAGCTCCTGTGCTCTACTTATTTCATAACACCCCTTCCTAAAACTCTGGTGAGCCAATAGCCCAGAGAGCCTCACTCCCTTAATGACTGTTCAAATAACAGGACTACTGGTGTTACGTCGCTTACTTTGGTTTGCAAATGTAGGTTTGGGAAATGCAGGGCAAGCGGCATCATGTTACGATTAAAAACAGTGAGGACTTTGCATAGAAATATATTTAAAAAAACACCCAGGGGGCGTCACTTAAGAAGCAGCTCGGTAACACAATTGACCTGGATTAAAAGCACGGGGCCTGGCTGACCTCAGAGCAGCGGAGTGAGAAAAAATATGGTTCCCCTGAGCCAATGTGCTGTGGTTGGGTTGATTGTTACTCATTGTGTGGTTTAGCGTGTTCTGTGTGGAGGGAAGCTGACAGCAAGTCAATCCCAGAGTGTTGGCGTTATTTACAACTTGTAAAAAAAGGGAGCGCTGTGATCTTTGTCTCTCTTGGACAAACACCAACTGGCTTCAAATGTCAGACTCAAGAATATAGATACTTGAAGCTAGATCCAAAATGGCAGTGAGAGGCATTGATTAAAAAAAACATAAATCACGTGAGGTGACGTCACTGGCCTGCTCATGTTATAACAATCTAACAAGTCGGTAACATGGATTGGTTTTTGACAATTCTAGTGAGAAGGTAACAAACACCCAATATGTATCCTTAAATGATTCAAATACTAAATATATATGCTTCTTAAAGCAGTCTGCGCCTCAATGGTTGAAAGCAGTTGTACTGGCTTCAGACAGGTGAGTTTCATTCAGCACAGTGTAGGAGTTAGGACGCTAGTGTTTGTGTTTCACACAATCAAAAACACATCTTAAACAAAGAAAAAAACACACAACATGGCAGTGAGGATCATTCAGAAAAAGTGTCTCTCTCTTGGTGTGAGTGATACCTTCTTTAGCTGGAGTGCTTTGCGGGGACTGGGTGATAGACAGACACTGAGAGAGAGTGGAGCCGTCGTCAGAGGTTAGGTCGTGCTCTCCATCTGCGGGGAGGAGGTGGGGGGGAGGGGTGAGTAGTGGGTGAGTGAGTGAGAGGATGGCAGGGTGGTGCAGGGGATTGGATGTAGTGGGACAACAGAAGGGATGAGTAGGATGAGAGGGTGGGGTATTTGGGACGAGGGGTCAGAAGGGGGGGGGGGTTCCAGAGAGATTAGTGGTAACACACATGTTAGAATCAGGCCATGCACAGCTGCTTAACTTGACTCCCCCCCCTGCAAAATATTCCCAAATCTTTGCATGGTGATTGGAAGGCCATCATTCCATTGTTATTTGTATCTGTTTGGTTGACTGTGAGTATCACTGGAACATTGTGTTGAGCCTTGATGTCCTGAACAGAAACTTAAGAAAGCTGTGAGTGTATCTTTGTGCTAAATGCTAACACACACACACACACACACACACACACACACACACACACACACACACACACACACACACACACACACACACACACACACACACACACACACACACACACACACACACACACACACACACACACACACACACACACACACACACACACACACACACACACACACACACACACACACACACACACAATCCTTCTTATCGATTTTTTACAAATTTGCTGCATCATCATGATACATTTTCTATTGATAACGGAAAATGTTCTTTTTTATATATTGCGGTATTTAAATGAAGCATATCACCTTAATGTTACGATATCTCTAGCTAAACGCAGACCTTCTGAGGTCAGAACCGGGCAGCATTTCAAAGTGAGCACGGCAATGTTACAGTGCAGCAAAGCAACCGTAGTTTTATTCATTTTCAAAAAGGGTTATTGTGAAGGAATGACATTCCCATATCATTTGAACACATTTGTTAGCACATTGAGGGTTAACATGTTCAGTTGGCTGAGGCATCACCGTCGTACACAGCACATAGTAGATTGAGGTTGCATAAGAGCCTGGCCTGCGCAGTCACAGTCAAAGTTTGTTCTGTATGTATGTGCTCATCAGATGGAACATGCAGAAAGATGAGCTTGAAGAAATTCACCTTAAAAACCCCGATTATAGTATCGTTTTGAATATTGTTTGAATTAATACCACACTCAATACAAAATGAATACACAGAGTGGACTGGATAAGACTAAACACTGGCTGGTTGTGTGTGTGTGTGTGTGTGTGTGTGTGTGTGTGTGTGTGTGTGCGTGTGTTTAGTCCAGGCTCATATCAGGCCATTACAGACGGTCTCCAGCTTGCATCCAGATTGGCCACCTGGGATTGATGGGGCTGTGGGGGCAACAGTGTCATAGCAACGGGCTGCACTCATGTGGCGGGTGTGAAGACCTGCTGTCTGTTCGGTCTGCCATCTTAGTCATACCGGCCTCTCATAAATGTGCACACACTAACACACACACACACACACACACACACACACACACACACACACACACACACACACACACACACACACACACACACACACACACACACACACACACACACACACACACACACACACACACACACACACACACACACACACACACACACACACACACACACACACACACACACACACACACACACACACACACACACACACACACACACACACACACACACACACACACAGATACCAGGTTGCATATGCACATAAGAGTATAGGGATGATCCTATAAAACATGCATGAACACATGTGCACACATACACACATAAATCTGGTCTAAAGGCCAGGACACACCGGCCCGATAATCGCCGTCGTAGAGTCGGGAGGGGGCGGGGACACGAATCTGTTTAGTGTGTGCCGTGAAATCGGTCGACGTAGATGTTGTCGGTTCAATCGGCGGCGGGCAGTCTTTCATTTGGAGCAATTTGATTGGTGGAGGGCTAGCGAATCAGTGAAGCCCGGAAGTGAGGCGGGTAGCACAAACAGCTAACAACAGTTAGCCATCATTTTAATGTGTTTGTTTGTTTCGTTCAGCGAGTACTCACATGCAGTCGGACTGGTGTGTCCTGGCCTTAAGAAGGCAGGAGCCTGCGCAGAATTGGGACTTGTGAACAACCCCCGATCACTATTTGTTCACTATTGATTTTTCTGTGAAAGGCAGAGGGACGGAGGGCTGCAAGATACCCGCTTTGTGTTATAGTTAAAAAAAAAGAATAATTGGATATTAGGGGAGATTGTTAGAAAGTAAATAACTTAGTAAAATAATGTATAAGCATCTGCACAGCTTGCATAGCAGCGGTGCATATGCATCACCCTGGGTCTTACAGGTAAAGCAAATTCTAGATGACTGTGGGTTGTCCTACATTTGGATCACACAAAAGTGCAACAACATTAACTGGTCGGAACTAACTGTGTGGCAGAGCAAGCTCACAAACATGACTTCTTGTGACACTTATGTAGAATTAAAACAAGATTTTAAATTAGAAAAGTATCTGCTGTATGAACCAAAAGTACAGACAGGCTATCTGTAACTTTAGAACCATCAACAACAGAATACCGAAAGTCACTGGAAGATATAAAGGGCTGGCTAGAAGTCAGAGAATTTGTAACCTCTGTGATGAGAATTGTTTTGGTGATGAACTTCATGTCCTGTTTGAGTGTATGAATATACTGTAAATGTAATGTATTATAGAAAAAAGTACCTGCCGAAATATTATGTTCATTTTCCATCTATGTTTTAACTGATTTTGCTTTTGAGGTCAGATAAGGCAAAAGTTATTGGTAAAAAGGAGCCTTTCTAAAATAGCCTATGTCCTACCATTGTTTAAGTAGTGTTTTAGTTTTTCGCCCATGGCGTGCACCATTGTTTTGTTGTGTTATTATTTGAATGCTGTGCTCCATACCATGTAATGGTCGAGAGCCATAAATAAATAAAAAAATAAAAAATAATATGATTAGCACGGATCATCCTCTGTGTGTGTGTGTGTGAGGGCGTTAGAAATGTAAGAGAGTCCGCTGGGAGAGCGCTGCTAAGACAACAGCCCTATAGACCCTGGATTCTAAAGGGTGTGTGTAGAAACAACAAGACTGCTAAAGGGAGGCACAGAACTAACTGAAGACACACATCAACCAATCAGCAAGTCAACATTTGAGGTTGTGTGTGGGAACAAATTTTAAGATAAGTTTTTTAGAAATTCTGATTTAAGTTCCTATCAGTTAAGTGTGAAATGGGCTCCTGCAGTTTATATCCGATTCTGAGCACTTGAAAGGGTCAACGGTGGCTACATGCCAGTTGAAAGGAAAAGCTCCTGAAGCACAAAAGAGGGCCTAGCCTGACACTAGCTAAAGGGAGGAATACATTTTAGTATATATATACAGTAGTAGTATAGTAGTATGTATATACAGTGCCCACGGGGATGCAAACTAGAGCTAAGCTGAATTTTTTAAGGCAGATACCAATATCTGGGAATGCTACAAACTACTCTCTTCCATTGTTCTACCAAACTGGTTTACAGATTGGTTATAAATGACTGATTGATGACAATCATATGTTGTTAAATGAACCTCCACAGATTGGTAGGAGTGTCTGCTGCTCACTGAGGTACAAGTCCTTGGCTTTGAGTACAAGTCACTGTGTGTGTGTGTGTGTGTGTGTGTGTGTGTGTGTGTGTGTGTGTTTGTGTGCCAGCATGTTCAGTCCATATGTCTCTCAGTGGGACTGGCCTCTTGTGGTGTTTGCAAGTTGAGCGTGAACGAGTTTCGGAATCAAACAGGCCTGAATTTAAGGGCTGGTGTATATGAGTTTGCATGTTTGTTTAAGTGTGAGTATGTGTGTGTGTGTGTGTGTGTGTGTGTGTGTGTGAGAGAGTGTGTGTGTGTGTGTGTGTGTGTGCCTTACCACTGAGGCCCAGTTGCCTCCTATCCTTGTCTAACAGCTCACTGAAGGGGTTGGGAGGCAGGGGAGCCATCTGCTCCTCCTCTGTGGGCACGTATGGCTGGGGAGGAGACAGAGAGAAGGGTGAGGATTGGAGCGCACGCACACACGCACACCCACACCCGCATGCACACACACACACGCACACGCGCACACACACACACACACACAGCACATGTACACACTCTGACATGCAAAAAACAAAGTGTGCTCAAACACACCCACACAAACAGACTGATGAGTGCATCAGAGCATACACACATGCAAATACTAAAGATCAGATCTCTGTCTTCCTGTTTGTTTTACACACGCACACACACACACACACACACACACACACACACACACACACACACACACACACACACACACACACACACACACACACACACACACACACACACACACACACACACACACACACACACACACACAAAGAAACATAAATACACACAACACAGGCGAAACACATCCATTGTGTCTGAGGGACAGTCATTCATCATTTCAACATAACGAAAGCTGCTCATATAAAGATAAAAGTGTGGACCACATCACACAGAGCTCATCTAACCACCGGCTCTTCACAAAACTTCCACTGCCCAAACCCCAAACATCTTTTTAACAAACTGTAGAAAAGAAACACTCCAACACACTAGGAGATCTGTCAGACCCATGGAACAATGTCACAGGCATGCACGCAAAAACACAAATGGCATGACACGGCTGCTTGGATTTCTGTGCAATAAATATGTCATGCTCCGACACAACATCTGTTTTCAAGAGCTCACACATGGGGGAAACAAGGAGTGCAACTTTGTCCAACGAAAAATGGAACTGGTGCAAATCTATTACAAAACTGATGTCAATCGTAGAACACAACACTAATGAACGCATGCAACGATGTTTTGGGTTCTGAACTGGCAAAAATGTGTCAAATAAATACATAAAACAAATATATAGAGTCAAATGACATCACCACTGCAAACAGTGACGATTCAAAAGAATATAAAAATGACTTGTGGATAGTTACCAGAACGTTTATCTGCACAAGATCCTTCAAGACAAGACACCAACCACAACACCATCACTATTTTGAGTTTGTGTAAACTTTAATACATTTTATTCTTATCTACATAGTGGAGGTTAAGTTGGCCTTTGCTAAATGTGTTTACTTGCTTCCACCCAGTGGTCAAAGGCTGCCATTACACTGGTTACTTTATTTTGTATTTTTACCATAAACCACTCTTTTAACTCACTCTCATTGGGTAACTGGCCAGCAAAACACAGTAACCCTGCGTTCCAAATCACATACTCTTTCTTTTTACTACACTACATACTAAAGTACAGAAGAGTTTAAAGGCCACAGGAGAGAAATAAAATCAGATAAGGAAGATGTATTTGTCATTGTGTTGAGAAATGTCAAGAATAAATATGAATACTCCAAAATGCTATTGGAGTCAGTGGGGCATTTATGTATTTTCAGCATACTACAATTGACGTGCATGTATTGGGACATCCTAAATCTTTTTTTTTGGCATACTAAATAGTAGGGAAGTATGGGAATTGGAACGCAGGGTAAGATTTGGTACATAGCTACAGCAAAGGTTAAAGTTCAACTAAAAACAAACAGTTTGCTGGTTGCGGACGGACACTTGTTAATTTCTAGACCCACTGTCTGGCACCAGTGTTTGAACAGAACAGAATCAGGCTGTGAGGCCAGCGAACAAAAGGGAATTTAGATTTTTTGTGAATATCAGAGGGTGTGTGTGTGTGGGGGGGGGGGGGGGGGGGCATTCTCACCTGACGTGGTTGATCAACAGGGATGCCTGCAAGGTGCTGAGAGCGTGGCCCTGACGTCATCACATCACATCGGTTCTGCTCTCTGATCTGTAGGAGGACGAAATAGGAAGCCGGACATTTAAACTACAGTCAAAACAATCCAGAACTCTAATTTAAATGAGTGAAATGTAAACCTTCTTACAAATGCGTTGGGAATGCAAGATTAGAAAATACAAAAACCTCCTTTGTATTCTTTATTTCTGGCCATTCACCTGACAGCCAGTGATCATTGAGACGTTTTTAGATCCTCATCTTGATGTTATAGTAACTTTATAAAAGATTTTTTTTTACTGTAGATAACAAAGCCAGATTTATAATGAATGTACGTAATTATTTGATACGCTTGTATGGTTAAACATGACTATAAATCATTATAACAACGTTTATAGGTCATAAAAGTCGAAAAGTATCATAGGTCCTCTTTAAAGCAGCTCCGAGTAACGATTAAATATCTTTTAAACAGCCTCATGTTTCCTCTGATAATCATAAATTACCTTTAACAGCAAACGAGACCATCAGTGCAAAGAAAGACGTTTTCATATAGTTTTTATTACTGCGTTTGGTCTGGTCGCACACCCAGTCCGAATTTCGGTTTGCTCGTGCAGGCTCTATGGTCACATATCCGTATTGGTCGCAGATTTCAGTGTGGCGCAGTAACGCGATTTGGAAGCCTATCCCTCCAGGTGAGGGAAGGGGAGCGGGAGCCTTGTTTGAGACAGTTATTTGTCGTCATAATGACCGATAACGGGGCTGAACCATCAAAGAAAAAAAAGAAAATGCAATGAAGAAAAGCTAAAAGGGAGAGTGGTAGACGAGCGGGAGGGCGTTGCCAAGCAACGTATACACAATTTTACGGGAGCGAACTGCAGTGTTTACTCCTAATGAATGAGCGGTAGCCTACTAAAACAAAGTTTACTTTGCCTCACCAGCATCATCAGATGACCATTATTCATCTGAAATAGTCATTATTTACAACAACATAAACATATTACCTCATCGTGATCCATACTAACTGCCGTCTCTCGTTCATTCGCTTTCTGTGAGGACACGGAGTGTTTCAGCTCCATGAGAGAGAGTAGTTAGGTGACACTGCATCAACTCATTGCAATCAGGTGTGTGTGGCACTGACTGGCATTAGTTGATGCTGTGTCACTAACCACTCTCACGGAGCCGAAAAGAGTCCGGTGACCTCACACTTTCAACACACGGACATGCACTATATTGCTTCCTGATTATTTGAATCTCGCACGCCCGGCACGAGCTAGAAAACAGCTTCACGACAGCTGGCGTCGTAAAAATACTACCGCTTTTGTCCAAAGGGGCCGCCAATGGACCATGTTACTCGTAGTGGCTTTAAATCATTTCCTCATGATGCTGGCCACCTCTGGTAAACTGGCCTTAATCCTCAGTTGAACAGATCATGTGATTCTACTTGACATAGGCCACTATACCATAGTAACACTTTGTCAAGAGTGTGATGTTTTATTTTAAGTCAGAATTTACTGTAACTTTTTCTTTTAAGGTAATTTTACAAGCTATGCTGCTGGTGTAAAATGGCTTTTGTCTCAAGTTAAACATTAATTAAAAGGGTTTATTCCTATTATGTTACAAAATTGACAGAAATTGATATCAAAATGTCATCAGTCATCTTTTGACATAACCTGTTTGAGTGAAATTATTAATTAATATCATATATTCAATCTTAAATTAAGTTTTTTGTGTTTCCTGAAAAAAATTACTTAGGCCATTATTTTAAGAGGGTGACGACATGTAACACTCCATGGTACTCAGTGTTGCCACAGTTACTTTGAAAAAGTAATCTGATTACTGATTACTCCTTAAATAGTAACTTAGTTACTTTACTGATTACTTGATGTTAAAAGTAACTAAGTTAGATTACAAGTTACTTTAAATGTTACTTTACAGGTTTTGAAACCCATATATCTCAATTTAAAACATGCACATATTAAGAATCATTGAAAATATATAAAAATAAAGCTTCTACTAGACTAGTAGCCTATAGGCATACTGTTTTCAAAATAATAAAAATTATGGTTTATAACAAAAAAAAAAAAAACGCTTTTCCCGCCATGAAAATAAATGCATTCCTCCAAAGTGCAAAGACAGTAGCAGTGTCTTTAAACTTAACTTGCTTGGCCCTTCACTCTCATGCATTCATTTGACTTTTCTCTGCGCTGTCTCATGTGTTGATAGACTGGGTGTGAGCGGCCACCGGTCGCCACGTGACTATAAGTTTCCAAGTTTTAAACACTTCTATCTCTTCAACGTCACTGTACCCGAATCCTAAATATCCCCATAGCAGACGCTATATTTCATGGGGGGAAAACGTTTGTTTTGCGCTACAGTTCAGCCTAGACTCGGCCGTAATGCTGCTGCTCACACACACACACACACACACACACACACACACACACACACACACACACACACACACACACACACACACACACACACACACACACACACACACACACACACACACACACACACACACACACACACACACACACACACACACACACACACACACACACACTGTATGTCAGAGACGAGGGGCGCTACCAAAAAGACGAGAGGAGCCGTTGGAGCAGTTGGAGCGTTTAGAGACACGTGTGCACATTTATTTACATTAAATCGCAATCGCTGTCATTTGTGCAGTTATGTAAAATGTTTCACTAAGGAAAATGACAGAAATAGTAACGCACAGTGAGTTTGATGAGTAACTTTAATCTGATTACTGGTTTGGAGATAGTGACTCGTTAGATTACTCGTTACTGAAAAAAGTGGTCCGATGCCGCGCGTTACCGGCATCACTGATGGTACTACTGACTGAGGGTAAGGAGACTCACTTTGTTCCTCTTCTGCTGCACCTCATTGGGGTCTGTGTTGAGAGGGACAAACTGGTTGGGGTCCTCGATCCGGATCGGGGTTCCCGTCTCGTCTGCCTTCATCCACTGGAGAAAGGGAGGCATGAGGAAAAACAGGTAAGATCAAAACTGTCAAAACAATATAAAAAATTCTGAAAACACTCTACCTTATTATCAAATTAGATGTTAGATTTGCTTGATTTCTTTTTAAATAGCCTACAGAGACACATGTGGACGTTTATTTACTGCAAATCGCGGCCTTTCGCGCGGTTATGACCATACACAAGCACACATCGCGCTCGCTAGCAAAAAAATTAAAATACAGTGTAGTGAGAAAGTTTGTGAACCCCTTGAGTCTTTTGGAATTTTATTTATTTTAACCATTATTAATTCATTTTTATCAATACCAGTATGTTTTATATGAAATAACAGATGTTTGTTTATCAATTCAAAATGTTTCTTTTACAGAAATCAACTGTTAAAACAGATAAAACAAATTATTTGACAAATGTTGTATGTGCAAAAGTTTGTGAACCCTGAGCTGCATTGCTTAAATCGAGCAGGTTGACACAATCAGGTGGGCCAAATCGAGTGATGAAATAGACCAATGTAAAGAGAGATCTTCAGGGAATAAATTGGGCGGCACTAGATAAAACAAAGATAAAACCAGGTCAGTTTAGGCCCACCAAACTGAACCCATACTGGTCAGACATGCTCAAAGGGGAAACAATCTCAGAGGATCTCAGGAATAGAGTTTTGATGTTGCACATTTGTCTGGGGACAGCTATAAATTCATATAAAAAAGTTTGAGTTCCATCGGCCCACCGTGAGGCAAATCATCTACAAATGGAGAGCTTTAAGAGTGACTTAACATCTGCCTAGAAGTGGACTTCCTTCAACAATATCCTCAAGTGCCACAAGAAAAGGGATTTTTCAGGTAAAAGCCAACCCAAACATTACATCTGGAGATTTGCAGACCATTTGCCAACACCGTTCTTCACTTGGGAGAAGGTTCTCTTGGTGGTAGGCAGAGTTGCGTTTTTGCCCAAACATGGCGGTTTTGGTTGTGACCAAACAGTTCAATGTTGGACAAATCTGTCCACAGAAAAGACTTCAGGTATCTCCAGGTGCTCTCTGGCAAAGTTGTGACAAGCAGTTTTGTTCTTTTTTGAGAGTAGAGGCTTCTTCAGCAACCCTCCCTTGAAAGCCATGTTGACTTATTCTTATTCTTATTGTGGAACCATGCACATCTGTCCCAGATGCTGCAAGAGAGGTCTGCAAATCACTAGATGTAATGTTTGGGTTGGCTTTTAACCGAAGAATTACTTTTTTTGTGGTGCTTATGGATATTTTTGAAGGAAGTCTACTTCTAGGCAGATATTCAGTCACTCTTAAAGCTCTCCATTTGTAGATGATTTGCCTCACGGTGGACCGATGGAGCTCAAACTTTTTTTAAATTAATTTATAGCTGTCCCCAGACAAATGTGCAGCATCACAACTCTATTCCTGAGATCCTCTGAGATTTTTTTTCGCTTTTAGCATGTCTGACCTGTATGGGTTCACTTTGTTGAGCCTAAACTGACCTGGTTTGATCTCTGTTTTATCTAGTGCCGCCCAATTTCTTCCCTAAAGATCTCTCACTACATTGGTCCATTTCATCACTCAATTTGGCCCATCTGATTGTGTTTACCTGCTCCATTTAAGCAATGCAGCTCAGGGTTCACAAACTTTTGTAGATACAACATTTGTCAAATAATTTGTTTTATCTGTTTTAACAGTTGATTTCTGGAAAAGAAAAATGTTGAATTGCTAAACAAACATCTGTTATTTCATATAAAAAATACTGGTATTGATAAAAATGAATTAATAATGGTTAAAATAAATAAAATTCCAAAAGGCTCAAGGGGTTCACAAACTTTCTCACTACACTGTATATATATTTTTTTTTTGGTCAGTTGAAAATCAAGGCCACCCGCGCCCCCACCCCCTGACAACTCACGGCGCCCCCCCCCCCCCCCCCCCCCATTTGAGAAGCACTGCTGTATGGAATGTAAAGCCCACTGAGGCAAATGTCTATTTGTGATATTGGGCTATACAAATAAAACTGATTTGATTTGATTTGACTTGACTATTATATGCAGCCGTAATGATTTAATACACATTAAACAATGTTGTTACAGCCTGAGATATGAGAGCAAGACTCAACTGTAATCATGTAATTATCATTTATTATAAACATTTTCCTACAACATGTTATCTACTTTTTGGCGAGTTGTTAAACTATCTGGATGTCAGTCAGGGAGGGTCTAATGGTGAACTCTACTGAGTTGCTTTATGGGGATTCTAAGATCCACTACTATTATAGACTTGGAGAATTGCCAAAGTAAATCCCTGGAGTAGTCTTTTAAAGTTTGCTTCATTATTAATCACTGATCTGAATGACATTAATGGTAAAACCAGCTTCAAACATCTATCAGTTTAACTGAATCAAGATCAATGTAGCTCACTGTAAAGCCACTAGAGGGCGACATAGTATGAAGTTAACCCTAAATCCTCATGTTTGGGTTTATTTAATAATTCCATATCTAAATGTGAACTCACACAAACATAAACACATACGGAACTTTTTAAAACCTCAGGAACAAAGTTTAGTGGATTATTTTTTCAAGAGAGATTAAAACAAATTAAGATTTTCCCACATTTGGACGGATACACACACACACACACACACACACACACACACACACACACACACACACACACACACACACACACACACACACACACACACACACACACACACACACACACACACACACACACACACACACACACACACACACACACACACACACACACACACACACACACACACACACACACACACACACACACAGTGGCGCAAAAAGTGGGTATGCACTAGGCTATATGCGGCGCATAGGGGCGCCAAAGCGATCGGGGGAAAATTATTTGGAGTCGGCATTTTTCTGTATTTACCAGCGTTTGTGTAAATGATATGATCAATAACAGAGGCACGTCACTGATTAGGCGCCCCCCGCTCCTTCGCCTCCTCCTACCCACACTATAGCGCTCCAGTGCGCGCCCCCTCGAGCACGCGCTGTGGCGCGAGAGCTTTAATTTGAATCGTGTTGTCATCTGATGACAGGGACCTACAGATGGATTGGATAGGCGGCAGTAAAGAAAGCTCTCGCGGGGCAGAAAACGGGAAGAGGAGAAAGATGGATGCATGGATGAAAAAAAGCTTTTCAAAGTGGTTGAACGAAAAATACACCGTGTATTGCACGGTGTATTAATGCACACTGATTATCGGCTGCGACTCGCGGATTGTCACTGCTGATTAACGTGTCACCTCAAATGTTTGAATATTGCTGTTTTCACAGTTTTAGAATGGTAGTGTAGTGATTAGCAGGTCAGCGCCCAAACAACACGCTCACCTGTTTCCCACTATTATCATATTTTGCACCGTTCCAGCGCACAACTGAGTTGTGTTTGTGTGAGAGAGAGAGACAGAAAGAGAGAGATAGAGACAGAGAGATATATGTGTTTGATTGATGGTTGTGTAGCAATGATAATGAAAATCCTGTTTGCCACAATCTTAATAGTTTATTGTAAGGGAATTTGGTGCGAAAGATTTGAGGCTCTTAAGTTATTTTCTGTCTTATTTAATGTTGTTTTTTAACGTTTTTCTTAGTAAATACCTACACACGTTGTATGGGTAAAGTCAAGAAGGTTGGCTGACTAACTTGTTTGGCTCATTTTACTATTCATTTTAACTTAAATAAAAGTTGTCTTTGTCTTTACAAAGACAAAGACAACTTTGTCTTTGTCTTTGACTACATTTTCTTCACCAGAGTTCACCAAATTGCTTATTTTACATGTTCAAATCACAAAAAAGCGCCTGCTAAGTGTCTGCATACCCCCCAGAAAGTGGGTAGTTGCGCCCCTGCACACACACACACACACACACGCACACACAGACAGAAACAGTACGCAGACACAGACGCACACACACACACACACACACACACACACACACACACACACACACACTTACCGTGGTAGTCCGGCTGTTGTAGCGCTCCTCTCCTGCCTCCAGGCTGACCTTGGTGTAGCTGTTGGGTGAGTTGAGCCAGC
This sequence comes from Ammodytes marinus, assembly GCF_949987685.1. Taxonomy (NCBI): domain Eukaryota; kingdom Metazoa; phylum Chordata; class Actinopteri; order Uranoscopiformes; family Ammodytidae; genus Ammodytes; species Ammodytes marinus. Next base: position 33,015,701 of record NC_137235.1, read on the forward strand.
GCGTCTTCTCCCTGGCCTGCCTCTGCTGCAGGAACTTGAAGGGCAGCCGCGTGGCCTCGCCGTCCTCCTCCAACATGAAGGCTGTGACCGTGGCGGGGATCTCCACGTCACTCTTGTGCCTGGGCTTCTCTCGCACGATGGGCTGTCTGTAGGCGTAGCCCGTCCTGTAGCCCTATATAGCAGGGGGGAACAAGGGGCACACATCTTTCAATTCACTTTATTTAAAGAAGGAGAGAGTGCAAATCAATAAAACACATGATCGCACATGGGTTAAGAAAGCCAGAATTAGCCAAAAGGCAATTTTTTTTCATCTGTAGTCCCCTGGCTGACACCGATGTTAATATAAAATACAATTAAACAGACAACACAGGGCATCACAGAACAAACAGAAGGTAAAACAACAAAACACAAAGCACCAGTGAAACAAAATACATTGAATACATGTGCGTTAACCACATTCACAACAAATGATCTTAAAAATACAATGTGTCCATCTTTGATCTGAAATAACAAGAGGTATAATTCATGTTTATTTGACCTCTACTCATCCGTTGACTTCTTCCTTTGCTTTGGTATCCTGTGTACCACCACGTGAGTATCATTCACATGGTCCTAGAGCATTATATACAGTACATAAAGAGAATGGATTTTTTTATCCAGTTTGTCGTTTTCACGCGAGGAGAGACTGAGCTGACTCAAAAGCAAAAACCCAAATGACCGATCATGTTTTTATTCTGTGACTTTTCCTTCCTGTCACGCTGGTGGAGCGGGACAGTTTCACCTTGAGCCAAATGGAAAAGAAGGAGAGAGAGACAGTGCTGAGACCGCACAGAGGACAGAGAGGCTGTTTGCCCTCTTTTCTCTCTCGCACTCTCTCTCTCTCTTTTTTTCAGGAAGTTCTTCACATTTGTAAACTAGTTTTGTAAAGGGTGGAGGGATGGAGAGACAGAGTCATTTCATAACCTGGATCCCTGTAAAGTTGAACAGTTTAATACGTTGCTGAAGACTCACTTTTGTTGCAGGAGTCTCGAGTCTCAACTTGTGTTAAAGGCCAATGTTGACCTTTGGCACAGGTTGAGACTTTGACACTCCTAACTTTTTTTTCTTCTTCATGTAGCCTATCTTATATGCCTTTTTGTATTGTATCTTGTACAGCACTTTGGTCAACTGATGTTGTTTTTAAATGAGCTATAGAAATAATTTTGACTTTGACTTTATAACTGTGTCAGAATCTCGTCCTGGTAACAAGACATTATGGGAAACAAATGAGTGTTCATGAGGTGTGAGAGGAGAGAGAGGGATGGACACGCGGCTATGAGCTGTTCAGCGACTCAACTAGCCGAGAGCCATATGATTCACAAAGACTTTGACCAAATCTCCCACACTTGATGGCCATGAATGAACATTGGCCTAGAAGGACAGACAGCTGCTCTATGTGCTGACGCCAGGATCATATTTATTGAATCAACACTCACCTCTTCCCAATATATCTCCCCCTCGTCTTCTTCCCCCAAATGTCCAAAAGTGTCATTGAGAATGAATCTCTCCTTCCTCTAACTGTTTTTGTAGTCGGCCCTCCTTAATAACATTGACCAGTTCAACAGCACTGCTGTTTTTTCTGTAGGGGGCGCTCTTGGCTAACTCTGTTCACCCACGGTGGCTGGCTGCTCTTGGCATATTCCTATAGTCTCCCCATACAGAAATTGTACTTAAAAACAAACCACAGACGATTTCTTCCAGTGAGGAGGCAAATGTAACACATTAACAACAATAATAAAAAGAATACATTTGATTTAAAAGGCGCCTTGCATGGCTCTGAAGAACCTGTACATTCAAACAGATATACAATCAAACACTTAAACACAAGAAACAAATAGAAATAAAAACAGCAAATTAATTAAAACATATGCAATTATTTAAAAAATATAGAGTTTCAGTCCAACTTTCTCATCTCTCTACCTTGGTTATTTTCCTGACAAGTAAAGGTGATGGCCAGAAGGTTTTTTGAAGTAAAAAAGATCCTCACATAGTGCTGTCTTCAGAAGAATGGGCCTAGTGCCGGTGCCTTTGTCAATATATTGTTACACACTTGCATCTTTTGTAAAATGAACCTACTCCATACAACTTCAAAAAGGAGTGTGTGAAAAGAAATAGGAAAAATGTTGTGTGTATTTTGCCAGTCAGATATATTACCCATCAGCATTGCATCGTGAGCAATTTTTACCTTAAAAATCATGGCGGATTTGCCATGATTTAGTGATTGTCCCTTCACCTCGTTTACCTTTTGTGTGTGCATTGCTAGTCATTTTCTCTATAGTGGTTTGTCCACTGTTTTGTACGATGTGGAACAAGAAAAGAAAAGGAGATTCACCAGATTGGTAAGGGAGAAGAAATACCCTGAGTTGTCTTATCTTCATGTCATTTTGAATCTCAGCCTCTGAGCTTATTTGTACAGAAACTACTATCAGGTAAGTGTAAGTGAAACAGCAATACAATGTGTTTACAGTATATCAGGTCAGGTCATTTAACTAGCCTTATCTTCTCAGTCTACACAATGCACATGTCAGTGGACTCACCAGGTTATCCAGCATCCTCATCAGTGACTCGAACTCCATCTCGCCGACCTTCCACTTGTACTGGCCACACATGTTGGCCCCGGCATTAGCGGCCACGTCAAACACACTGGATTTGTACTTCTCCGGGTCCAGCACTATCAGGTTGTCCACACTGCCAGCACACGAGATGGCATTCACCTAGAACCACAAAGTAAAGTGTGTGAGCCTTTACTGACCCACTGATGGCTTAAAGGAATACTTCCCCCATACGGAACCGGCGTTTTATCATTATAAAATCACTATTATAATATAATGAATGAGGTTTTTCTTCCCTCAGTCTTCCCTTGGCCCAGCTGTCCTGTTATTCCTAACCCTACTTTGTGATGTCACACATGGGAAAATTTAGGGTTAGACAATGAGACCACAAAACACTCTTTCTGCCTTTTCCCAGGCTAGGATGAACCGATTTCTAAAATGTTTGCACATTTATACTACATAGGATCTCAGAGTTCAATACACCTTCATATTCCCACCGGTGAAGTAGGTCTTTAAGCAACATAAAATAAGCAGAAATGGGTAACATAGGAGCCGATTTTTTTATGACCACTTTCCGAAAGACATCAATCCTCAATCTAAAGCTACCTAAAGGCTACAAGGGATGTACAGTGCATGGCATACAACAAACATGGTAGGGGGATTTATTTATAGATATTAAGCCAGGCTTTGCCGGATGGATTAATGTTTTATTTTCCTCAGTCGGGGGGAGAGTCAATCGGGAGATATGGTTTTGCTTGTTGCAGCGAGGGACACAACATCTCTAAATCCTCCGCCCAAGTCAACACAGAGGGTATGCCGAGAATCCAAGAATCCATACATCCGTACATCTCTACCAAGCTCTGCTGTTAAAGGTGAAGTGAGCGATATAGTATTTACATTAATATATATGTTAAATCGCTCGAAGAGAAAAATGCGGAGAGAGCGACAGATGGGTGAATGTTTATGCGCCTACAATGGCGGAGCAGGTAAAAATCCTTTCCAATGTCTGTTTTGATGGTTTTTATCATGTTTTATCACACTTACGGATCTGAGATGATGCTAGATGACTCGCTGCTTGAAGACCGCGGTGCATTAATGTGGTGGTGACGTAGGGGATGAGGGAGGGGACTGCTAACTGCAGTCACTGACAGGACGTTAGCTAAAAGTACCATTTCGCTTACTGAACCTTTAAAATATTGAGATTGGGGAAAAAGTGAAAGGTGCTGTGGAGGGATTAGAATGATTGGGAAAGCTAGTCCCCTTGCTGCTCCAATACATTAGCATGAGGATGTGCTGGGTAACCCACAACAGCAGCAGTTTGCCAGTTGGTGTTTGCGTACCTGGATTTCACAGGCGTAATGGGCGTTGTAAATGTAATGAAAGGCCTCTTCAATGGTCTCCCCGAGAGCAACCACACCGTGATTCCTCAGCACCAAAACCTGCAAAAGAAACACACAGAAACTGAGATTAGGAACGAAACAACAGTCAGAGGGTCCTTTTGTCTAACTTTGCTTCTTAGCTGAGACTGTACACTTATGCGTCAGGCCCCTTTAATTAATTAGTAACCACCAAACGCTTTTTCTGTTGTCCCGTATCAACAAGGATTGGGCCACTCGATGACGAGAGCAGGACCTGGCAACAGTTCCGTTGGAAATTCCCTTGAATTCCCTGAATTTTTAGCCAATCTAAATTCAGTTAGCTTTTCTGTGCAACACTACTGACATTTCAACAGGATGGGCTAGTGTCTGTCCAGCTACTGTTTCCTCTTTGAGATACACCACACCCTGATAATAAGCTCATTTCTCTTTCTTGACCACAAGGACAAGGAATAAAAACACTCCTTTTCCTCAGGACTGTTAAAAATACCTTTCAATATATCTCGTCTGCACATTACAGTCGTAGCACTTGCATATTTTTTCTGCCGTCGACTGAAATATTCCTTAAAAGGCGAGACACTGCAGGTTACCTTAAACATGTCATTATGACATTGCTAGTTGATACTTACATTAACATTGTATAACTAAGTTTTTCTGAAATGTTTGAATAAATATGCACACTTGGCTGACAACATTATGTGAAAATGTGCATCTGTTTCAAAACCAGAAATCTCAATGTTGGATATAGCCAAAAGCTTTTTTTGTTATTTTATAAATCCAAAAATACTATGTACTGGTTTAACAAAGGCATTTTTGGCATGTTTTTAAGATGTTCCTTAAATCAGACAATTAACAACATTATGAGCAAATCCTTGTGGCATAACCTTCGGAATAATGCTAAAACCAATGTTAAGATAATGGCCGTTAAAGATGCTTGTATAGGAGAAATATACGCAAACAGAAAATGGTGAAATAAACACCTAAATGCATTTTTTAGACCTTTTATTCATACTGAAATGAAAGAAGACAAGTTATGGAAGTAAAATAGCCAAAAATCTCAAAATTGACCATTGCTTGAAAAAGTGGTGCTGGAGGAATAGAGGAATGTTTTTGCCTGCATTGTGTTGCCCAGCCTTGAAGACTTCCCAGCTAGAAGAGCTAGAAGAGCTTACTCTCTCCTTACCTTGGCTGTGGGCCCCAGGGCCTTCTGCAGCTCCCTGCGCTCCTCCTGTCCGTCCAGGCTGCCCTGGTAGTTGTAGTAGGCGATATCACCCAGGATCAGGGACTCCTGGGAAATGGGCAGGATGCCACACTTCATAGAAGACACCTAAAGAAGAAGAAAGGTAAGAAGAAAGGCAGCGGAAGCTTTGACACGTGTGTTACAGCTGATACTTTTCACTGAACGTACCTAATGAGATGATGCAGAGATGAACACAAACACAGACCACAAACACTATAACAACGGCTTCTATTTGCAGATACATCTTCCTTTTCAGCTCAGGAGTTATGTGATGACACCATTCAAATGTCTAAACCTCCATGAAACAACTCAAAATCCAACACCTCATTATGACGTTCCATGTCAAAAAGACTTTTAGGGGTTTTGGCAACTTTCTAGTAGTAATGTTTACTTACAGCAGCCGTGGCAGGAGTGTGCACATGTATGATGCAGCGGATGTCGGGACGCATTGAGTAGATGGCAGCGTGGGGGCTGAACCCTGAGGGGTCCACCCTCAGGTTGGTGGAGCCCTGTTCAATCACATCCCCGATGATGTTTACCTTCACCTGGGGGGGACAGGGAGAGGAGACAGGGTCAGTGGATGTGCCATCTATGGATATCTGCTCTTGAACTGGAGGATGCCTTTGTCTTAAAGGTGCAGTCAGTGATTCTGGAGAAGGCTTGTTGTCAAAATCAATTAGTCAAAATCAGTGAAAATCTCCTCACGATCCGCTAAATCTGTTGTTAATACACAGTCTATGCTCTGTACAGGTATGTAAACAAAGAGGGCCCACGGTAGCTAGCAACATGCCTGATTACAAAGCTAGCAACATGCCTGATTACAAAGCATAGGCTGTGTATTAACACTGGATTTTTTTAAACCCGCTCACAATACGGACAGGTAGCATATCATGCAGAGATATTCACTGATTTTGACAAAATGTAATTCTGACAACAAGCATTCTCAAGAATCGCTAACTCCACCTTTGTGCTATGCAAAGACACTCAAACACAGGCTTTATACAAGCTTTCTGATAGCTTGCCAGCAGCATCAACTAGACGGCTATCCTGTGACGGGGAGGAGAGTGAATATGATGAGTGTGGAAGAGAACAGAGGGAGACATAGGCCTACTGTCAAACTAACTGTGCCCAGATCAGTGTATACATATATAATATAATACAATATTAAGCCCAGGGTTCCAACACACACATACCACATCCATCCCCTCACACACACAAACACAGAGCTGATAAACCGCCAACATTAACTAAAAAGACATAAACGTACGTCAATATCAACGAGCATGACAACACAAATGACATTATCAACGATTCTGTCCGCTCCTCTTCAGGAAATGAATTGGGAGCGTTACCAGGAAACACAATATAGAGAGAGTGGACATGACGTCCTTTAACTATGACAACTTCATTAGCAGCCAATCAGATTACAGGACAGGACACATGGAGGGAGAGACAGAGGTTAGAGAGCGAGAGGGGAGAGAATTGGATAAGCAGAATAAAGGGGGGTTGAGGTATAAAACCTGATGGAAGACCAACCACAACATTGACTGCAGATGGCAACCTAATAAGGAAAACAGAGAACACAGCCTGCCTCGCCAACAGACATTGAATACAAATTGTCATCAGTCTAACTAACCGCATGTAGTTCCGTGATACAAACCAAGTCGGGTTATCGCAACAGGAAAGGGCATCCATCATCCAGCCTAATGGAACACACCCAGCTCAGCTGGAGCCAGCTGAACATGGCCGGGAAAGGGTGCTCCAAAGATACCAAGAACTTTTCCATTTATTTTAGTGGCACGCGTCAAGGGGCGCATGCATTTGTTATTGGTTTATTCTTTGATAATATTTGGTATGAGAACAAACCATTGTGTTGCATTGTGCCACTTAAAGTATAATATCGATGAATTAAAACAGTCCACAGCTTGCTGTTGATCTTTGGGTCAACTCATGCTGAAAATCCAGAGACATGTCCTGAGTGGTGCTGGGCCTTTTTAACAGCCATATGGATGTTTGGATGAATGACTGTCTATTGATTAGGCCGCAGAGGAAAAGTGAATGGCACCGGTCGAGCGTAACTAACTAACTACCGCCATCTTTGTCTCCACACACTCCCACAGTGAGCAGCCAGCTGTCACAGGATCCAACATGGATTGGTGTTAACATTAACATGTCAAGTACAGCGTCAGTTCACCCTGTCACGTCCTTCATCTGCAGCCTGCCGGTCAGACCACCCTGCTGCTGAGAGGCCCCTCGGACTAACATAGCACTTCTAATTATAAAAAAGAAAAGCCAAAGGACGTGTGAGAGACAATCTGAATTGCGACTCAGTTGGATGGAAAGTATATGATAAGAAATCAGTAGAGGAGAGTGAAGAAGAATAAGAAGTGTGGGCAGATGCAACTCCAACATTAAGCCCTTGAACTTTCTTAAAGGTTATTTCAAGTCAAAACCAAGTGGACAACTGGACTTTTAACCTGCCAAACCCTATGACACAACGCTGAAACTAAACCAAAAGATGAATGTTACTTACAAGTAAAACACTAAGATGACAATTCATTCTTACTGTATTTTCTGAGTCGACTATGTTTATACATTTTATTTCTGTAATTTTAGGTTGCCTTTTAAATATCTGGCAGGGGACAACAGATGAAAACTAGCCTCTTAGGCTAACCCTGGCTCACTTACATTTTGAATGTTGATTAGTGTGCAATGTCCCTGAACTAAACCAATAAAATAAATGAAGACAACTGTGAACGTCAATGACCTCCATTGACCTCACCTTCACCTCAGAGCTAAAAACAACAACAAGCCAGAGGTGAACAGGCTGTCAGCTGTAGGGTCATGGCTGTCAGCTGTAGGGTCATGGCTGTTGCAGCAAAGGTGGAATTAAAAACACTCAATAATAAATGATTTAGCCTTATATTCAAACCCTATTGTCTTTAATAATCAGCTGTTAGCAACTACTATGTCTGAACAGGTTGTGTACTATCTTAAAAGATTTCAAAGTTTGCTATTTTATTTACTCTTTATATGATCACTGTGAACAGTGAAAAAATAGTCAATAAGACTATTTTTTCACTGTTCTTGTGATGTGAGGCTTTTAAGTTACAGCTAAAATAAGCTTAAAAAGGAACTGTGGTGTACTATTTAAGCTATTAGTGGTTAGGGTTAGTGTTAGGGTTAACCCTTAGCTCTCGGTTAGCCAAAGCTAAAGACTGTTTATATATTTGGTGGTTTGAATGTTATCAGGATTAATGTGGTTATGTGGCAGCATTACAGTATAAGGTTTCACTCCACACAGAGAGGGCCAGCCAGAGTGCAGCATCTGGTCTGGTTGTCTTGAGGCAGTTAGCTGCAGTTAGCTGCAGCCACTACATCCTATTGTCTTTGTTAAGTCGAGTCAGATGTTATTCAGACAATTCATTTATCTAGCATTTAACAGAGAGCAACATAAGCATTGCCTTCATTCTTAGATTAGCCTGAATAAGCTAGCTTGGATCCCATGTAACTGATTCACACAGCTATATTAGAGAACAGCTTGTGAAAGACAGTAACTTAGTCAAACATATGCGAATACAAACGTTTAAGGGGTATAAAATGCAAACGTTTCATCTATATTCTACATTGTACATTGTATTATATACATTGTATTGTTGTATTTTTTCATTCTCAGAATAGACACATTATGCTAATAACAAATCTGAGAATAGGGTATGTGCCCGACAGAAGCTAAACTAACCAGGACGGCCCAGAATGTGTAGCAAGAAAACATGTTTAAAAGAAAAGATGATGAAATATGATGTTGAAAATTAAAATACTAGATGCCCTCCTATTTGCCCTCAGGCCGCGGCAGAAAGCAGGTAACCAGCTGAAACTAAACATCAACTGAATTTCCCTACATATCTCTGCCTGCCATCCACTCCAGGTCAAACATTGAAATCCACCTGTTTGCAGTAAGGCTACTACATCCAGCTGTTAACCCCCACCGCTGTTTAAAACTCTGTGAAAAGGTCATTATTCAACTTTATTCATTGGAAACAGTATAAAACACTTAAATGCAGGGAAGGAGGAAGCCAGGTTGCCAACACATTACTACACACCTTATTTCACATGATATGACAAGGCATTCCCAGCGCTGTGACAATGTGTCTACTATTTCAACCGAAACTAGACGAACAAACAACTAGAGCCACAATATTTGCAGAGCTATTTCAGGACGAGAGACATAGAGAGAGAGAGAGAGAGAGAGAGAGAGAGAGAGAGAGAGAGAGAGAGAGAGAGAGAGAGAGAAAGAGAGACAGACAGAGAGCGAGACAGAGAGAAAGAGAGACAGACAGAGAGCGAGACAGAGAGAGAATGAGTGAGGGAGAGACATACAGAGTGAGAGAGAGAGAGAGAGAGAGAGAGAGAGAGAGAGAGCGAGAGAGAGAGAGAGAGAGAGAGACACCGATGCAACACTGAAATGTTCTATATCTACTATTTGGCCCCAGTACAATTCAAGGTAAATGGCTGATTAAGCAAAGTGGAAAAACATTAACTTTGTCTGGTCAAGGCCAAATCCTTAATAATCAGACATTAGCAAAATCATCCACACAGACATACTGTACTGTACAGTATATAACTAAGTACATTTGTTTTATTCTAAATCAAATAAGCTTTAAAATATATTTCCAAATAGTCTTTTTCAATACACTCATTACTCATTCATCAGCTTAAAAATAAATGTAATTATTACAGTTTTATCATCCAGTCCATTGAAATGACCACATACAATACAAATGTTTTAGGGCTTATTTTAAAAGTAAATCACTATGTTGGGAAACAGTCCAAGCCTTTTCATTGGTTCCTTACCAGGTTTGCTGCAGATGCCTCAGCGAATGACAGTCCTCTGGGGATGATGAGGATGTGGTCTTGCTCTTTACTGACTCGACCCTAAGACCAGGAAACAGTCAAATCACTTTTTGTTGAGGTGACAAATTGATTTAGATCAGATGGCAACGGCTGACTGAAAAATGTAGTCCTTAGTAGTAGGTATATAATATCATTTTTCCTCTTTCTGCTCTGACTATTGAGCGGTGAATATAGTATATACTGGTACGATAGTTAAGTGAGTGATAAGTCACAAGTCAATGTAATATGGTAATCAACACAATTCATCGATTAAATCTCCTGGAACGAACAGCATATTATTAAAAGGTGCTACAAGGAACTTTTAAATATTTCTGAAACAGTCTAATTTTTTCTCAGATGATCGTAAATTACATGTAAACGAGACCATCAGTGCAAAGAATGCTATTTTTATATATAGTCTTAAAAATGCCTTTGTCGGTGGGTACGCTCAGCCAGGAACTACAGCTGGCCTAGTAAAAACACTACCGCTTCTGTCCAAAGGGGGGAGAGGAATTAACACAAACTGAAAATACCTTGGAGCACCTTTAAGTATTATCATCTAAATCGTAAATAAAATGGCGTACATTAAATAATAAATGAAACTATATTGTAAATAGGGAATAATTTGGGAAACAGTGTCATACTGTCAATTCTTTTAAGAACTCCTGTGTTTTTAAATGTGTTTCGACATCTACAGTATTGCAGTATGTCCGTCCTGGGAGAGGGTCGGGATCCCTTACTCTGTCAACTCTCGCTGAGGTTTCTACATTTTTTAAAATCCCGATAAAGGGTTTTTTACTGGGAGTTTTTTGTCAGCCGAGCTAAGGGTCTAAGGGCGTACTGTATGGAATGTAAAGCCCACTGAGGCAAATGTCTATTTGTGATATTGGGCTGTACAAATAAAACTGCCGTACTTTTCGGACTATAAGCCGCGACTTTTTCCCAATTTTTCGACCCTGTTATTACACAGCACAGTATATGTTCTGTAGCTACTAGGGATGGGCGTTAGTAATCGAGTACTCCTCGTTTCAAATGAACTCGATTGGTGGATGAGGAAAATCGTTTTTTTTTTTTTTTTTTTTTAGTGTTTGTAGCCTTTAGGCCCCTATTTTAAAATGTTATATAGGTGTACAAAACGTCACAAAACGGATAAAATAAAGTCTAACAAAATTAAATATTTTAATGCAAGTGCAATAAACTGAGCGTTAACTTGTGTCAAAAAGCAACCGCAAATAACTGCCACCTCCGTGCCACCGCAGCGCAGCCTGTGTTCTCCACAGCACCGCGGAGCTGAACACGGTCTCTCCTTTCTCCAGAACATTGTCAGGAATATAACTGTCCAATTATTTCAAAGCAGCAAAATTAAGTTTAAAAAAGGGGAGATGACACCAGGTGTCATCTCCCCTTTTTTTAAACTTAATTTTAAACTAACTGAGAGTAACAGGTGACACCTGTTACGCTCAGTTAGTAATGATGAGAAGCCTAGACTCCAGGTGAGCATGCAAGGTGCTCTCCGCTTGGAAAGAAAAGTAAAGAAGAAGCAAGGCTTACTTCAGGCACATTCACTCCGAGCCAACAACAGTTAAGAAGCCTTCAATAGGGAATATGGGGATAAGATTCAAAAACCGACCGGTGTAACGTTCCGTTAATGAGGAATTAGTCGCGGTAATTATTCACTGACACGGAGTGAGCATTACGCGGTTGGATATACAACTACTAAGTCTACTGCTTTGGTGAGTTATTTAATGCCTATGTATTTAAATTGTAGGACAATCATTTAATATTATTTTCTGCCCTTCTTATTTTAAATGGTGACTTAGGCTATTATTTTGTTACAACTACAGCGCATACTTTTTTTCTTCCCAACGCAGACCTACTCGATCGGTTTAAATTGTGGCCCGTCTATTTAATTACTTTCAGTGAGGAAAAGGTGTTTTATACTTGTGGGAATAAATCCTTAATATCATATGGTAACTGTGACTGTTTGACAATAAGCATTGAGCGCTTTATTGCGGTGAACCGTTGTTCTGCAGACAGATGCGTTGCGTTCTAAAAATAGAAAAAAGTTTAATGAGGAATCGATTGATCCTCGAGGAATGCAAGCAATCACACGAGTAGTGAAAACACTCGTGCCCATCCCTAGTAGCTATTGCACTAAATGGTAACACTTGAATACGTTATGCAAATATGCAACTTGTTTGTTGAAATGTTAATAAATGGGAGATTCCTCAAGCAGCCATCTCTTTCCAGACAATCCCCTCTGTGCACAAACTCTTACATATGGTAATTAAACATTATAACACCTGCGGCTTATAGTCCAGTGCGGCATATAGTACGGACAATACGGTGATTTGATTTGATTGATTTCTTTCATGTTCTGGAATCAGCGTCTTACTGTGATGTAGGAGTTGGTGAAGTGTGCCCAGCTGAACAGGTCCACCAGTCTGTAGAGGCTGGCCAGCTTACAGCGCGTCAGCTTCTCACCTTTCACCAGCGTGCTGGATTCTGCTCCGTACATGTCGTTGATTGGAGTGACCATCCCCAGACCTAAACAGTGGTGCATTCAGGGTTAAGTCAAGGGGGAAAATAAGAACATGTATAAAAGCAAAAAATGCTATTCGCAGAATCGTAAAGAATGAATGATATCATCTCCTTTGCATTCGGGTTTTACAAGAACAAATTCGCTTCAAGTGTGTGCGTTGAAGGACATACACTTAACAATACTGTCCGACGTCTGTCTTTTGAACTTATGCATCTCTCACATCTGGACCCCACTAGTGCCTTATTTCCACACAGTGGTGAATTAAACACGCTTTGTTTACTGCCAACTTTGGACATATTCATTATGGGCATATTTTAGGGAAGAGTAAACTGAACTGCTATATATGCCTCAGACGGGTAAATTCGGCATTAGTCGTGCATTCCAGCGCCGTGATTGGAAGCAGACTTCACATATGGACTCCTGGACAGAACTCACAAAGGATGAAAACCCAGGGAAATATGCGCAGCTCTTCCGGAGTGTCGGGGTTGGGTCGTCTCTGAGTATTCACTCCCTTTAGCGTGCTATGCTATGTGTTTGGGTACGGCTCGCCTCACTTCAAATACAGATGCAGTGTTTTTGTTTTTCAGTGGAGTTGAAAGCGGTTGCACCCTGGGCAAGGTTGGCATTCTGTGCTAAATGTTAGTGACTGGTTGCCTGGGGTAACGTTGGGTAGGCTACTCACTGAGGGGCGAGGTGTTGAAGCCGGCCACTGAGCTGGCCATGAAGAAGTCAGCAATCTGTCTGAGAGCCAGCAGGCCGCTGGGGTTGTTCCCCTTGTTCTGCTGCTCCTGGATCAGACCCTCCAACTCCTCCTTGAAGGCCTGGAAGAGGAGAGGAGAGAGGGGACACAGTTAATAATGTCACACTGAGATGATACAATGTGTCAAAAACTTGGAAAACTGAACCCTCAGATTTGAAGACAGGAACGCATTAACAAGTGTGAATACACAGTATACAGTAAGGGTAATATATGTGGAAATCGGAACGTTTTACTTTGAATGAACCAGATATGACGCCTCAATCTAGTATTTAAACAGAGAAGAAACAACTCTCTCATTTCACTTTGAAAATGGAGCTTCAGTGTAAAAACGGCCGGCCCGGCTTCCCTAACAAGCTGAGTCAGGGTTGGCTGTCTGGCTAGCTGCTTGTACACTGGGTTATGATTGGCTACACACACACACACACACACACACACACACACACACACACACACACACACACACACACACACACACACACACACACACACACACACACACACACACACACACACACACACACACACACACACACACACACACACACACACACACACACACACACACACACACACACACAGGTGAAAATCTCTTTCACTTTACATCTAATGAAATTTCTATAAATGAAATGTTCAAAAAAGAAAAAGAAATCCTTAGACTTCTCATGAGGATCATGACAGAAAGTATCAGGGATAGTCTGAATGTAATGATGCAATAACGGTTGTGTAGCTTCTGCAGACATGTCACATTGTTACAGCTCAAACACAGTCATACTGTACAGCTGCTTATGGAAGTTAAACACTGTACTGTGAAGTGGCATTTCCCTCCATGGAGTATGTTATTTCCCATCAGCATCTCATTGTGCTGGATTATATAAATGATTTCAAGGACTGGGCACTTGAATACACCCTTGGCTCTGAGTCAGCCATTAAGAATACTTTGCTGACCTTTTAGATTGTTGCATGCCTAATTTGACGCAGACTTACTTGTGTCTCAGCAATAATTCGACGTTGGCTTTTTTTTCAGGAACATTTGAGACAATGTTTTCTTCATCTTCACAGCAATTTAAGATACATTAACCAGGGTAGATGAGCTGTCCTCACATCTCTAATTAATTAATTCATCAAAAATCCCTGTCTGGCTTGACCTGATATTTACTTTATCGTTCCTGGTTAAAATTGAAAAAAAAACAGTGATGAAAATCTGTTCTAACTGAGCCGAGTGACAATAAGCCGTGAGTGACACATTACTGTTTCCATGTGATACGTCCATGAGCAACATATACTCATTCATTTATTACATCTCAATGCTTATGCAACAGTCGACAAATCTCCAATAGAGCTGCATCGGTGCAAAAAAACCCCATCTCTGACACTTGACTTCCCCTCGTCTCTGCCACCCCTCCTCCCCTCTAACATCCCCTCAAGTCACCCCATGGGATGGTGCATTTGTTTAATGCCAATGCAGTCGGGGGTCTTTTGTTTTTCTGCCGATGTGAGGTGGTTTTGTTGAAAGTGGAGCAACCCCCGCGTGTCAGGACACATCCAGTCCCGGAGCACTGCTGATTGTCAACCCGGGCCAAGCATTCCTCCAGCCCTAGTAGCCAAGTTGCTGTGGCAACCGGCCTGCTGTGTGTTCTATAGAGGGTCAGTTTTTTCTTATTTTATTTTTTTTAATTCCGTTGTTGTTGGTGCTTTTCTGGGCATTTCTGTTGCAGTTCCCATTGACATTGAAGTCGCGGTGCTTAAAGGTGCAGTGTGTAATATGACATCATCAAGTAAGTTCTAGAAAGTTCTAGATTGATACGCTCCCTGGGTAAACCCACCCCTTTCGAATAATAACAGAAGCTACAGTGGCCTTCAAGGACAAGAACAATTCTAAATTTTAAACAATGCGCCTGATGACATTCCAACTATGACACTTCCAAAATGGCGGTGACAAGGCCTTGGTCCAAAGTATGGAGAAATATGGACATAGGGGAGAGTGGCCTAAGTTGTGCATTTTGGAAGTTGTTCCACCCCTTGTTTCTAGAAAACTGTGGAAGAAATTGGAAATGTGACCACATATTTAAGAAGAGCCATCCATTTGACTCATCCTGTAAAGAAGGGAGACACAAGGAATAAGATATAAGCACATTTAAGCTAAAAAAACGGTGTTTTGCCTTTCAAAGTAAAACTTCCATGATCAAGGTTTTTTGATTATTGTGTCTGAACAATTATAGACAAGTTTGAAAACATTTGACACATGTTTTAGTGCTTTGGTATGCTACATTTTGGGTCTATACAGTTAGCACGATGTCAGCCCTAAACTGCTACATCATGCTTATTATCTAAAATTCTGGGGATGGGGTGATTTGTGCCAAAGGGCCTGGGTGAGTTATAAGTAAGTAAGTAAGTAAGTAAAATGTATTTATAAAAGCACATTTATGACAGTTTGCACTGTCCAAAGTGCTGTACATAGTGCATTCAGTAGGTAAACAATGAAGGTAAAATAACAATAACCAAAATAAAAGACGTAAAGCCCATACATCCACATAAACACGGATAGTAGTGCAGAGGTAAGATAGTTAATGGGGAGGAAACACCAGGGTGTACATATGGGTTTTTAGCCTTGATTTAAAGGCAGAAATGTAGGGGAATCACATTTGTCAGGTGGCAGTTGGTTCCACAAGCACGGAGCAACTAGTGCAAAGTACATTTCTGAGAGTTGTGCCAGTGGCATGGCTGTATACGCTGGTCACCAAAAGAAAGTGATTGTCTACAGTAGCTCAGAAGAGAGTGACATCTCAATTCCACTTAACGACACCATTGATGACAGTTCAGATGGCCAGAAAGATGATGATGGTGACTTTGTCATTGTGAGCTTTGCAGGTAAAACCATTAGATCTGCAAGGCCTTGTTTAAGAAAATTGTCCTTCAATCTTTGTAAAATATTTACTTTATTTACTTTAAATAAACCTTAAATAAGTGATTGTCTAATGGATTTGTCTTGCATTACAGTTTATGAGATATATAGCAATTGCACAATTCACCCCATGGTATTCTCTCCAACCGCACAACTTACACCACACCGGGGGCAAGTTGTGCATCAAGACAACTTTTTTTCCGAAAGCAATATTTCTTCAACAGTTTATTCCAGATCCAAAGTTTTTATTGCCAGGGATGCACAACACCCTGAAATATATGTACATATTTGAGTTGGAGACTTTACTGTCAAGGCCTTACTTTAAAGTCACTTGGAGTGAAAAGTTGCACAACTTAGGCCACTCTCCCCTATATGAGACCCTTTCTAAGGAAAAAAAAAGAAATTCTAAAAAAAGAAATTCAGCTATTATGCACTAAATTAAATGTACTTTTCTACAAAATCTGCTAGGAAATAAAACCCAAAATTCTACACACTGCAGGTGACACACACACACGCACACACACACACACACACACACACACACACACACACACACACACACACACACACACACACACACACACACACACACACACACACACACACACACACACACACACACACACACACACACACACACACACACACACACACACACACACACACACACACACACACACACACACACACACACACACACACACACACACACACACACAGGCATCTGCTCTTCAATTCACAGACATTTGACCGTCAGGCAGATTTTGGGTTACTGACTCCATTAGAAAGGTCTTTGTTTTTGGGTCAAGCTGGAATGTTCTTGCTATAGCTTGACACTGACGGTTCGTACAAAACTAACGTGAAACCCATTAGTAGTGACAACTGTATTTTTACACATCTAGCAGGTACCAAAAATAATGAAATTAATTTGCAGCGGTGTTTCTAGTGACCTTATAAATGCAAGTCCAATCATTTCTCCTGACATGGTCTGTCTGCTAGTGGGATGAAGGTATACAGAAGACTTTAGAGCTTTTTTCGTCAAACAGCTGCCTTCTGTGGCTGTAAATGACACTAGAAGAGACGAGAGTAGAGAAAAGCAGGACATTTATGGCCCTGAAAAAAATGAGCTGAGGGAAGCTGCAGAGTCTGATGATAACATTCACTACAAGGGACCTTTTCAAGATACGAAAAGTCATGTGATACATTGCAAATATAAAACATTGATTTAAGCTGCTTTAAAGTCACATGGACTGGCGATGTGTAACAGCTTGAAAATCACCTTTGTTTTTTGAAATATTGTTCAATCAATTTCGGACACACACTTGTCCGACATTTTTTTTTGGCATTTTTATGCTTTTTTGATAGTGTACTGTAGAGACAGAGGTGAAATGGGGCAGAGAGGGGAGTGACATGCAGAGAACGACCGCGGGCGGGAATCGAACCCGGGTCTGCTGCTGGGCCCGGGCCGGGGGGGGACGCCCTACCAACTGAGCTAAGGGCGGCACCGGACACAGCGTTTTTAATGAAACCTATTGAAGAGCATGTGCGTATAAAAACACACACACACACACACACACACACACACACACACACACACACACACACACACACACACACACACACACACACACACACACACACACACACACACACACACACACACACACACACACACACACACACACACACACACACACACACACACACACACACACACACACACACACACACACACACACACACACACACACACACACAGGCATCTGCTCTTCAATTGATGTGTGTGTTATGAAGAAGATTATGACAGCAGGGATTTGATTTCCCATCATCTAAAACAGATTAATCCGTGGGGCCTAGAGTGGAGCGTGTCATAAATATTTTTTTAAAACCCCCCACACATCTGCACCAAAAAAGAACATCACACGTCAAGTGGATCTTTTAGCTGCTGTGTGGCGTGACTGCTTTGTGTATCTTATATGTTATTTTGTATTGTATCTTGTACAGCACTTTGGTCAACTGATGTTGTTTTTAAATGTGCTATAGAAATAATTTTTACTTTGACTTTGACTTCAATCCAAAGACAGGAGGTCAGGTGAACCTTCAAACTGATGTTACAATAAACTACAGTTAAAGCACAGGAGTCAAACTTGCACAAATATCCATGGTTTTAGCCTGCCAGATTAAAATCACTGACAGGCTAACAGTGCTAGCTGGGCCACTCCACTTACTGCAAGAAAAAAAAATGGGATCCTATCAGAGAAATGACGTTAATCTTTCAAATGGAGCTGCAGCCATCTTGAAGAGTATTATGCTGAAGCTTGGCCAACTTGTGTAGTGGAGAGCAGTTAAAACATGGCCACTCACCTAAAGAAACAAAATGTGGGTTTGACAATTCAAACGCTTGTTCGCACTTGAGGCATTTAAATGTTTTAGTCATGCTCTTGTACAGGTGAGAATGTGTTGGTTCTGTATAGTCTCTGGGTTGCTTCCATTGGATAAGCTGCCAGGATTCACCACTCACCATTGTGACAGTACATCAGCGCAAAATGCTTCCTGAAAAACTTTTCTATTGTAAAAATAAATGTTATTTTGACATTTATTTATTTCTCTACCGGAGCATCTGTAAAGAAAGTATTTGTAGTTACATTCTCTAAGGAACAATAGAAACCTTTCTTTGGAATTCTTACTACAGCGGGAGGTTGTGTCTACCAAGAGGTTGTGGCATATGACTTACAGCTCTTATTGTTGGTTATACAGGAGACACTTAAACTGTTGTACGTCATGCTGTGGGAAAAGCAAGAAGGGACTTTTTATGCCTTTTTTTTGAGCAAGGTCAATCCCTGCACGCCTGTGCTTGTGCACCGATCAAAGAAGTGCTTGTCGCTCCTGACGGTTTCGGCATGACATCAGCTAACACACACTCGTCGTCTCTTCATGTGAAAAACAATGAAACATTAAAGGAATACTTCACCCATATACGGAACCAGCGTTCTATCATTATAAAATCCCTATTATAATATAATGAATGAGGTTTTTCTTCCCTCAGTCTTCCCTCAGTCTTCCCTTGGCCCAGCTGTCCTGTTAATCCTAACCCTACATTTTTACCATGTGTGATGTCATACATGGGAAAATGTAGGGTTAGACAGTGAGACCATACAACACTCTTTCTGCCTTTTCTCATGATAGGATGAACCGATTTCTAAAATGTTTGCACATTTATACTACATAGGATCTCAGTTCAACACACCTTCATATTTCCACCGGTGAAGTAGGCCTTTAATGGTTTGATCTGACTCACTAAAGCAGAGTTTAGTAAGGTGCATTTAAAAAATTAAAATAACCTTGTTGTTATTCAGCCATCAAGGCTTGGGAACAACAAGTAGCTTGCATTACACAGAGCTTTATCAGCACAATATATCTAATGTCCACTTCTGTTTCCCTATACCTGTGAAGGCTGTGTATGTTTTGGGTTCATTTCCTCAAGCAGGTTAGCATTACATTCTCACTCCTACAAAACTACACCAGGGCTTATCTGGGAGGACAAAGGGACCTGCATTTTCAGGGCACTTGGTGATGTCAGCTGTGGTCAGATTGCATTCATCTCTCAATTTAGCAAAGATACCGGACAAAAGGAGTCACCTCACCAGAGTCTAGGTAAAAACAATGTTAAAGAAACATACATGCAAAGATATAAACCCCCCCTCCCCACACACAAACATGCGCGCGCGCGCGCGCGCACACACACACACACACACACACACACAAACACACACACACACACCCTATCCTTAAAGTTGGTAGACACACCAGAGGAGGCCTGTAATTTCAGTCACAGCCTCCCCAGTTATATCAGCACAATGCTGTTCTTTCAAACCGCCGACGTGACAGTGTTACAAAGTAGTTCCTGCCTGCAAGCTTGCCAACGCTATTGATCCCCCCCTCCCTCCCTATCTCACCTCAGACTGTGTGTCAGTGAAATACGTCCCCAACTCCAGCTGCAGCCAGCAACTCCCTCCCCTGGACTAAAGCTCTCTGGCCTTTTACTTAAGGGATGAACTGGTTCAACTTGACAGAGAAAGTACATGGAAACCAAAAAACAGCAGATCATTCCCACTGATCACATTGTTAAAAGTGACAAAGGAGTGAGAATGTATATAATGTCTTTAGCCAGCAACTAGTGCTATACCCTTTAGGTCACAATGACCCTGTACTATGTGTGTGGATTTAGGAAAATCCTGCGTTTCAACAAATGAGTTGCTGTTTCTCCCCCAAATGATCCTCTTAATATACCCAGTATCAACACTGTTAGCGATTCAGCACACTGAATTGGTGCATCCCCTAGTTGGTCCATTAACCAGTATCAGCAAGAAAAGGTTGCTTACATTTGTTTTGCTTTGTGAATACAAAACCTATGTCTCTGATTTTAAATGACAAATGTTTATTTCAGTTTCCAGATGGACAAAGTAGTGAATGTTAACACACAAAGCGCCGCGGGAGACTCTCCTTGACTTTTGGCCTGTCCTTTGGAGGTTGCACAAGAGCTAACGTGGACTCAGTTATGTTTCCCTCTAATCCCGAGGGCACTGCTTCACTAGTGGAGCTTTTTTCTGAGCTCAGTCGGCACCCAAGGGATGTTTCGAAAATGCCAAACTGAAATGTAGCTGTCAAGACATGGCTCTCTGAGGGGTAAGGCATTAGTTTTAAAAAAAGAGGGTCTCTGGAGTGAGTTGAAGCACTAATGTTCAAACAAATGAGACCTTTAAAACTTAAAATAGTAGAAAGGGAAAACATCATAGAGCAACCATGACATTTGCCAAAAGCACCATCAATAATCCATGGTATTTTTTTGGGGGACTTTCTAGAAAACCACGGGACTGGTGCGAGAGAAGAGAAGCTAAAGATGAGCTGAGATACGGAAACCAGAAGCGGCATGTGGGATGACGACTCCAATTCAATTTCATCTGATTGAATTTAAAAATCCTCTGGAGGGCTTTTGACCTTTTGGAGTCACAAATACAGTCATGGCAACCTAGTTCCAACGTGCAAATACAGAGAGCAAGGAAGGAGAGAGGCTCAGCCGCAGAATTGAACACTAACAAATGAATATCATGATTTACCAAACCCTGACATCATTTGGAAATTCTGCCAAAAATCTGTGAACCATCTCCTTCTTGGGCATTGAATTCAACGGAAAAACCATTTTAACGTGTCTTACAACCAAACTCGGGACATATGTAGATCAGAGCCTGTCATAAAACACAATTTATTAACCAACATTACCACAAAAGCCTTCTGAAAAATCATTCACAACTCTTTTTTATGCCTTTTCCCTTTTGCATACTCATGAACACTGAGGCAGACACACAGAACTAATGTTAATCTAAGGCAACTATAAATTGTTGCTCTAAATGATATGGAAGAAAAACACTATCAACTTTAATGTTGAAAATGTGTATATATTTAAGACCTGAGAATTTAATTTTCACAGGCATACATTACCTTCCCTCTTACCCACTTCTCTTTCTCTGTCTCAATCTGCCTGTCATGCATTGTTGTTAAGTGCGGGCAATGTTACAACTCCCCAGTGGGACACGATGGTAACAGAGGGTTCAAGGTTCAGCTGTAGCCTTTAACCTCAAAAGGTAAACAAGGTTTTATGAATGAGGCCGGAGGATGAAGCCAGCAGAGTTGATTGGGTCCCGCCTGGTCTATATTGGTCCAACTTTAACTACAACCTGCCATCTGAGAGCTAGCAACATGTAATCTGGAGCCGCCACTAGGCCCATAACACTGGAATGAAAACAAACAGAGGGAGAGAAAGGAGGGGGGAGAGAGAGAGAGAGAGACAGAGAGAGACAGAGAGAGAGAGAGAGATGCACATGTGTGGACGGCCAGCTGCTGACTCTTGTTGTTGTGGCATTACATTAGAGAGAGAGAGAGAGAGAGAGAGAGAGAGAGAGAGAGAGAGAGAGAGAGAGAGCGAGAGAGCGAGAGAGCAACAGACTGAGAAGGACGGTATAAAGGAAGGGGGACACGTGCTAGTCCAGCTGGTGGCACACACTTGTTATTGTTGACGTTGTTGAATATGAGTAAACCAGCGCGGAGAGGCCAACTGTCCTAATGTACGGGCTAGAAACCCTCTGTGGCCCACAGCGAGACACCTGTTACTGCTGACTGACAGCAAGTTGGCTCAGGTTCAACACCACACCAGGCGGGAGACAGATACATACCACTCAGTGTCCGCACACACACACACACACACACACACACACACACACACACACACACACACACACACACACACACACACACACACACACACACACACACACACACACACACACACACACACACACACACACACACACACACACACACACACACACACACACACACACACACACACACACACACAATTAGCATTTATTTGGACTGATGAATGTGTGGTCTCCACCAACTTTGGGGCGACTGTGGCTCAGGTGGTTAAGCGGGTTGGCCAACGATCCAAGGGTTGGCGGTTCGATCCCCGCCCGGCCACCTGTGTCATGGTTGTTGTGTCCTTGGGCAAGACACTTCACCCACCTTGCCTTGTGTGAATGTGTATGACTGCTGTATGTTTGAGGTGGTGGTCGGAGGGGCCGTTGGCGCTGAATGGCAGCCACGCTTCCGTCAGTCTGCCCCAGGGCAGCTGTGGCTACTCTCGTAGTTTACCACCATCAGTATGACTGTGTGTGAATGAATGGAACCTGGAACCCTGTAAGCGCTTTGAGTCCTAAGGGAATAAAGCGCTATATAAATCCTATCAATTATTAACTCTCCTGAGGGAAATAAAGGGCTCTTTTGCATCCAGATGTTCCACTATATTCACCAGCTATATTCCCTTATTTGTTTGTGCCAGATGTAGTTGAGCAGGTATGAACAGTTAGTTTGTCAGGGTGTTTACTGCAGCAGACAGCTGTGACTGGAGATGGGCTGATGACATCAAAGAGAGAGTAAAGCAAAACAGGAAAGTTGCTGGCCCCTAACACCAACACAATGATCCCAATGAACTGCAAGGTGGAGTTCTAATCACTAAACCACTATGAGCAATATGTTTAACATCACACACAGTCATAAGGAAATAACTATCTAATTAAACACAGTGTCATGAAATACATCAGGCTGTGTGGTCCTCTGTTTGTGGAATCACTGAGTTCATGGGGCTCAAAATCTTCTCTCTCTAACAGACTGCCTGTGCCATTACTTTAACATGCTAATTTGCTGCTGATAAGAACAAACTGGAGCCAGCTGTGCCAGACACGCCGCAAAAGAATACCAGTGATGGTCGGCCACAGACGCCCAAGGAAGGCCCAGCAGTTAGCTGCAGCCCACTGTCAGGGCTCTTAAATGTACTCCCTCATTTGCTCACCCCTAAACTGCACTTGTGGTCCTCAATCACGTACACAGACCCATTCATACATACGCAGAGTATCAAGTGGAAACCTGCATCAGCAGCACCATGCTCCTGCCATTCCAGACATCTCGCTCAAAGAGCAGTGTGCCAAGAAAGCCACACTGGGCATGTGCAAAATATACACACACACACACACACACACACACACACACACACACACACACACACACACACACACACACACAGAACATTCATTAATTCCATTCACTGCCTGACCTACATCTAACCATATCCTTCACTGAACTTTAACTTGACCGTATACCAATCCCTGCTTATTCTAAACTCTTCAAAGCGTGTTTTCACTGCAAAAGAAATCCAAAGTTCAAAATGCATAAAGACCACACCTTGCCTCTCTCATTGTAAAGAGAGGAGTACTTCATAGAGCAGCCTTGAGTCAATAGTGCAGAGTAAATATACTGTGTGAGGCTGAACTAAAAAGAACGGGGGCTTGTTGTAAAATCTTGACACAAGGTGAAGTAACATGTTCAAAGGTCGCAATACAAACAGCGAGATAGGAAAAAAACTGTGTCTGTAGTCTCGACATGAGCCCATGAGCGTGACTCTTTGGACGGGTGAATTGGAAGAGTGAGTTGGACTATCATAACTGGTGCGGAGGTCCTGAAATGGAATGATGCACATGCCTTCAGGGTAAAAAAGGAAACAAACTAATCCATGAAGCATGGCTCTGTCACGTGCGGTTTTTGTGTTCAAGTGTTGCCGTGGCTTATGCTCACTTTGATCTGCACCGTGTCCTAATCACAATCTTTACACTGCATTCAGATCTTTGAAGAGAAGAGGTGTCAGCAAACTAAGAAATCCACAACAAAGACACAATTCCCCAATACCTAGCCTTGATAGTATACATGAGAGCCTAAATAATTAGTATGCATGGTCCCAAAGGAGCGCAAACCTCTAGTTAGTAGAGCAACAGTAATTCTGAATAATCCTAGACCTTCAAAGAAATACGATCTAACCACAACATTGAGGGTGTTGGCTAAAATATGCCGCGCACGCACAGAGTTGTTGACTTCAGCAAAACCTGACCCAACGTGAGAGCCTCCGGTCTGGAGTTAGCCTGAGAGAGGGCGTGGTAGCTGGTGGTTATATTAGACTTGTTGCAGGCCGCTGACTGCTGTGTCTGTGGCCAGTGTCACAACATCAATACCAGCACAAACACTCAAGTGCATGTGATGCACTATCTGCTGTAACGTCTTTAGAAACTGCTTTATTGGGGAATAATAACTGACAGAAAAAAAATGGGAACTGAGTGATTTCACAAACTATTTAGCCAGGGAGGTAAAAAGTTCACTTGGGCTGTGGCAAGTTCTCCATTGGGTCTTTTGAAATCTTATATAATTCAACGGCCCTAGTCTCTGCTAAGAGATATACGAAGATACAGGCAGTGTTTGTTCTGAATCATGGTGGGTTGGGCGTATTTGGGCAAACATCTAGGAACAGGGCCAATTACTTTTTCCGTCTATGCAAACGCATTCAC
The DNA here is from genome assembly GCF_949987685.1 of Ammodytes marinus. Taxonomy (NCBI): domain Eukaryota; kingdom Metazoa; phylum Chordata; class Actinopteri; order Uranoscopiformes; family Ammodytidae; genus Ammodytes; species Ammodytes marinus. The sequence continues at coordinate 33,040,953 of NC_137235.1, forward strand.
ACGTCTACATTTTAAGTTGCCAGTTTAGGAATCCAGAGAACCCCAAGAAAACATAGGCCTGCCTCAATCGATGGATATGAACCTAAGACCTTGGTGACTGATAATAACTGTTGAACCGTACAGCCAGACTTTTTCTCTTGGTGTACTGTCTTTTTAAGGGAGTCCCATCATCTCTGGAGGATCGTAGAGGACAGTGCTGTGGCTGTAATCAACATAGAGAAGGACCTCCGCAATGAGTTCAGATCTACCTTTCAAGACTTTCTAAGACCCATGCAGTATATACCTTCCTAATAAGAACACACTTTTTCCCCAACAAAGTCATTTACCTCCGTTTTGACTGTGTAGTACAAAAACACCTATAGCAGCAGACAACAACTTTTTCAAACTCTTTTCTGATGTACTGTATGTAACATCAAGGGTCAACATTGGATTTAGTTCAAAACTGACTGGTTGACATCTCCACCTGCCCCAGTCCATTGAATGCCAAAATAAAAGTGCCATGACATCATTCAAGGTACCATTCAGTTTCTACTCTTTATGGGCATTGACACATTTTCTCTGGATAACACATTGCCCCCCCCCCCCCCTCTTTTCCCCCATTCAACTTACAGGGCTCTGCAAGATCTGCGTGACACGTTTCTTCTGCTCCAGAACGTTGAAGTCCTGCCGGAGGTCTGGCGACATGTTCCTGGACCTGATGTACTCGGGATCGTTGACGTTGACCCGGTCGAAGTAGCGCTCCTTAGTCCCTCCACTGGGCGGGGGAGGAGTGGTCACTACCACCTGATGGCTGTCCGCACTCATGCCTACAGCACCGCACTGGCTTTATGGCTGCCACTCGAACGGTCACCTGAGGACATGGAAACAAACAGGGTTACAACACAAATCATTTCATTTCAAAAGGAAAGTGTGAAAAGTTTTATATTTAGCATTAAAAAACATATGGATTTAGATGCTTTACAGTATTTCAAAGTGCAAAAGAGGGAGTTAAGGTACCAAAACAGAATGTGCAAGGGTTTACTAAAAAAACCTGGTATGAAATTAACATGGCCGTCAGAATGCGAAAACAGATTTACCTGTATAAGGCAAAATGAAAAAGACAAAATTTACAATACATAGTTTTATTGTGTATTTTTAGAAATACAATGTGTATGGTGCCTTATTTCTACCAAAAAAAACAGCACAGCCTTCAATGATGGATATACCCCTAATGTTGTTCCACCATCCCACATGATTGAGTTAGATGATAGTTGTCATTCATTCAACAAGAGTTACTTTCTAAGTCAAGCTCTTTGGTTTGACGAAAATAACAAGCTCCTCCACTGTCCTGACGGCAGGGCTTTGTTCCACACAAAACACATACAGCATGTCACAACTGCACGTAGGCATTAGTCAGGTCACACTGATACAACTAACAAAGTGTACTAGAACAGGAGCAGTTTTGTTTGAACATCCAAGGCCTTGACTGGTGAGGTGGTTTGCTCCCACAGTTCATCCTCAGGTCAGCTGGCACGACAACAAGCAATTTGCAGGATACAGGAACTTCTACTGTAAAAGCAACACGTGTGACCGACCCTTCTCCCTGTCCTTGATGTCGTGCTTTGGCCACAGCCAAAAAAAGGCTTCGAAAATATGGCAAAAGGTTGTAACTGTATGTATGTGAAAGAACTGACTTATTTTTGAAAGATTTTTTGGGGCATTTTTATTCTTTCAGTGATTCTTGAGAAGTGGGAAAAAACAGGGTGTAATGTTGAAAAAATACAAACCCTATGTTTAGGCAAATTAAACTTCATGTATGTATCCAACATGTACTAAGCTACTGAGCTAAGCTTTGACACAACCTCGTCCTTTTTTTGTCAGACAGGAAATCTGACGGAGTTGACATCTGACGGTGTTGGACATATTTATCGTTTCTTAAACAGAACAAATGGAATTTATCTAGTAGACATTTGTTTTTTCTCTTGATGTTAGGTGCTGCTAGTATGAACTACTTCAGGAAAAGAAAAAGATCAAAACATTTCAAATAACTTAACGCAGGACTTTCAAGATTTTTAATTTAAAACACTCTAAAACTGCAACACTTATCAGAGCCTGTCTGACTCCAATGTACTCTACAGAGGTAGAATGTGACAAAAGGTCCTTCATAGTGACAGCTGCCCCTTATTTTGGCTGATTTTCTTACATTTTAATGGATTGTCTGACGGTGGTGACAAAAAGTGTCACACCACTTAAGAAACTTTATACAACATGAATGTGTTGAAGAAAAACAGTTTTTATTGATACGAGAAATGATTTAGTGTTGAGCACCATCTATCCTACAAAGTCTTTAAAAAATCCTGGATCTTAAATTAACCAAAGATAATATGAAAACAATAAAAAGTGTTTATTTGTCCAAGAGTGGCATAAACTCTCCACCAATTATTTTGAAAATGATAACAGGCAAACACTGACATTAGAACAAACCTTCCTTGTTGTTGACACGACAACATGTGTAAAACTGCATTTTCCAGAATGCTTTGCTTGTGTGGTAGAAGATAAGCTGGTGATGTATTAGGGAAAGGGCGGAGCTTATGGCGGCTCTAACAGATGGTGTTTTGGCTTGAAGAGTAGAGGAATGAGAGAAAGAGAGAGCAACAAAGAGTTTAAGAAAGCCATCCCACGGTTTACACCTCTTCAAAAGCCCAGTGGTCGTCTCACAGCATGGCGGGATCAAAATGTTGAGGTTACTCTGCCAGAAATGACTGTCCCTTCCCCATTTGGGACACAGGGGGGGAGGAGAGATGATTAGGTGTGCACATGCCGCTAAGCTACTCACTCAGGACAAATGCCACTTAAAAACACGGTTAAGATTAGTGTAATGACAGTCTTTAGAAGAGTCTCGCTCAGACCAAACAAATGGTTAGCTATAGGAATCCTTTTCAAGTGGATGAATGTGTACCATGACGTGCAGTGTTTTTTTAGTGTGTTTTTCGCTCATCACTATCCTTACTTGTTCCTTTGGAAGAAAACAGGTGATGATATGAGTAAGCGCCTATTTCAATTATTTGTTATTCAGACCTTAAATTTACCCCAATATTACTCTCGCTGCTTCTTACGGAGCCCCTAAAGGGACATGGAGGAAAAAAAATTGTGGTAGAAAAAAATAAAAAAATAAAAATTGGTTGAAAAAATCAAAAAATCTAAATCAAAGTTGAGATCTCAAGTTCAAAGTGGAGATCTGGACTTTGCCTTCAAACCTCACTCACCGTCACCAATGGTCCATGCATCAAAGGCATATCAATTAATTTATGGGAAACCACACAACAGTGTCATGGAGGAGTACTTGGAGCATTCTTTTCTCACACTAACACCAAACTACAACCTATTAGGCCTGAATCTAACGTTTATTATGCACATTGGAGAGAAAAGTGACAATGCTTCACTTCATTTTGGCGCACCATGGACAGAGAGCGGAGGTCTAATTGTCAACACACACACACACACACACACAATATGTAGACGGTATACATTTGACTATATCAAAACGTGAACGTTTCCAAGACACAATGCCGCCTACACTTGAGGAGAACTCTGTTTGGCTGTATTGGCTGCATGGTCTGATGAAGGCTATTATGAGTCGCAAAGAGTCATTTGCACCGGATTAGACTCTGTCCGCGTTCTCCAGTGACTCCATATGATCGGATCTTGAAGCACTCACAATAGTGCAGGCAAAATATGAAATTCAATCGGATTATGCGAACTTTCTATTTTTCTTCACTTGGAGAGAGAAAAAGCGCTGTTCCTGTGCGCTCTGGCAGCACTACACCTGTGCCCGGCGTGAGCCTCAAACTGCGTCTTAATAGAAAAGATAACTGCAGGTCATATGACAAAACAAGCGATCGGACTAGGTTAGTAAAGCCTAATTCACCCTTTCAGCCTTTCCCAGGAAGAGATCGTGTGTGAATAAAACACAGAGTCTGGACTGGCGTATTTTTAATATAGCAGAACTTCCTTTGCTGTGCGCTGGGGAGAAACAGACACGCTGGTAACTGTTCTGCTCCAGATCTGCACATTGGACAGCGCCACGCGATCCTGACAGTTTTGCTGCTATTTAGTTAAAATTTGTGATTTTTTGGGTGCAATAGATGAATAACATGTGCCGTCGGGTGAAGCCTCTTATCTTTCTCTCTCGACCGTGTGCGAGGCAAAACAGATCAGGCGCTGTTTCTCCCCAGCGCACAGCAGAGGAATTTCTGCTATAATTAGAATTCACCAGTGCAGACTCTCCTCAAACTATTAGTTTAATTTAGTTTTTATAATCAGCGATCGATTGTTTCATTTGTACACAGAGACAAACATGTAGGCATGTAGCGGTGTGGCACATTTACGCACGAAAGCTTCCCTCAGAACGGAAGAGAAAAAAATTCGCTTTTTTATTTAATTATTATTATTGTAGTCCAGACTGTGTTTTATTCACACACGATCCCTTCCTGGGAAAGGCTGAAAGTGTGAATGAGGCTTTACTAACCTAGTTCAATCGCTAGTTTTGTCATATGACCTGCAGTTATCTTTTCTATTAAGACGCAGTTTGAGGCTCACGGTGGGCACAGCTGGTGTAGTGCCAGAGCGCACAGGAACAGCGCTTTTTCTCTCTCCAAGTGAGGAAAAATAGAAAGTTCGCATAATCCGGTTGAATTTCATATGGCCTGTGTGTGTGTGTGTGTGTGTGTGTGTGTATTGACAATTAGACCTCCGCTCTCTGTCCATGGTGCGTCAAAATGAAGTGAAGCATTGTCACTTTTCTCTCCAATGTGCATAATAAACATTAGATTTAGGCCTAATAGGTTGTAGTTTGGTGTTAGTGTGAGAAAAGAATGCTCCAAGTACTCCTCCATGACACTGTTGTGTGGTTTCCCATAAATTAATTGATATGCCTTTGATGCATGGACCATTGGTGACGGTGAGTGAGGTTTGAAGGCATTGTCGAGATCTCGACTTTGAACTCGAGATCTCGACTTTAAACTCGAGATCTCGACTTTGATTTATTTTTAATTTTTTTCTACCAACATTTTTTTCTTCCTCCATGTCCCTTTAGGGGCCTCGTAGCTTCCTCCACCTTTGGACAGCAAGCGGTCAAGTGTTTAATGTCTTGCTCAAGAGCATGTCAGGGGTAGCTCCATGTGTTTATCGCTTACTGTTCCCACCTAAATTCTCCCCACTAGGAACTTGAGTATGTATCACAATACATCTATGCAGACGATCTCCACTTTTTCGTAGGTTGCCGAGTCACACACAAACTGGTACACATTTCAGAAAAAGCAAGAAAAATAAGAAAAACAGAGGAAATGCATTCACGCGTCATAGTTCATATGACGCGTGGATGCATTTCTTCTGTAAAATAAAACATGACATACATAAATGCAATAATATCCATGGTATCCACAGAGAATCTATAGGTACACAGGAAACCTACTAAAGCTGTGATTTATACTATGGAAACGAATAAAGCCGCCCAAAAAATCCTCTTTAATTGAGTGCAGCTGGGCAGAGAGAGGGAGTTACGTAACTTGATATTGAATTTGTCCTGCTCTCATGCACTTTTCCTGTAGCTGTGCACACACACACACACACACACACACACGAACACACACACACACACACACACACACACACACACACACACACACACACACACACACACACACACACACACACACACACACACACACACACACACACACACACACACACACACACACACACACACACACACACACACACACACACACACACACACAGGGATGTAACGATATGAAATTTTTAGTACGATACGAGATTTAAACAACTTATCACCAAAACAAAGACACTGCTTCTCTATTGCTGTTTTTTAAAGAAGCTTTACACCTATATTTTTCAAACTGAAATAGGAATTTTAAATCTAAACTTAATTGAGTCACTTGTCTGTAACTGTAAAAGTATGTATAAAATAAAAATCATTTAAATAGTGTGATAATTTCCCCATTTATTTATGTTTTATTTGCTTATCAACTCTATTTTTACAAGCCATGTTTTACCTTAATAGGCCTACATTATGACAGGCACAATGAACTCTGTAAAATATTTATTTGTGATTTCTATTTGTTATTAACTTAAATTGCAGTCTCAAAAACAATGTTTTTGCAGTGCACTCCTCTCCCCCTCCCTTCCTCACACTTTCGCAACGTCACCTTCATTTGACCAAAGTAGTGTCACCTAAGTTTGACAGTTCGCCGACTTTACCGGGGATTTGTGGATTTCAGGAGGGGGAGGAGGAGGACTCAACCAGCACCAGTCAGCATCGGGGGCACTGTGGTGGAGATGGTCGCCAAACACAGGTACCTCGGTGTGCAGCTCGACAGTGAGCTGGACTGGAAAAGCCACATGGAGGCGGTATACAAGAAGGGACAAAGTCGACTCTACTTCTTGAGGAGACTAAGGTCATTCAACATCTGCCAACCCCTATTGTGCACTGTCTACCACTCAGTTGTGGCCAGTGCTCTGTTTTTCGCTGTGGCATGCTGGGGAGAAGGTGCCCGCAAAGCGGACAAAAACAGGCTGGACAAGCTGATCAGGAAGGCCAGCTCAGTGGTCGGGGCTGAGCAGCTCAAGGTCCAGCAGGTGGCAGAGGCCAGAATCCTCAACAAACTGGGTTCAATGATGACCAACCCCACTCACCCACTCCACGCCCTGAAGGTCATCAAGAGCAGTACCTTTAGTCACAGACTAATTGCACCAATGTGCAAAACAGAGCGCTACAGGAAGTCCTGCATACCAGCTGCCATTCGATTTTATAATGCACAAATATAACTTTGCACTTTTTAGTATTTATTATTGTATTTATTGTTTTTTATCTTTTAAGTATTTTAGCTATGAGGGAATGTGTGTTGTTATGTCTGTCCAGACGCTGTTTATGTGACACTGTCATTTCCTGCAAAGGATCATTAAAGCATTTCAATCAATTCAATTAACGCGCGGTTGCGGTGGATTCTATTTTTTATTTTTTTTATAATCTCATTTCCTCACGTTCGCCTGGATTCATAATGATATTATTGACCCGCGAGCAACTTTCTCTTCAGTCTGGTAAGCTACTATGTCGATCTTTTTCTCTATCTCTCCCTTTTCTCTTTCTCTCTCTTCTTCTTTGCTGCTGCGTGACTCAATGTTGTGAAGCTGCACGTGCTGGTCTGCGTAGTGTAAACAACGGCCCACGTGAGACGTGACTGTTCAGTTTAAAGTTAGAAGTCATGTTTCATCAGTGTTGGGAACCTTACTTTAAAAAAGTAATTAGTTAGTTACTCACTACTTGTTCCAAAAAGTTAGTAACTGAATTACTTTATAATAGAAGTAACTTGTTACAGTAGGCTAACTATTTGTGTTAGCCTACTGTAAAAAGAAAAAAGTTGCTATATGTCAACAAATTTGGATTTTTCTGAGCAGTTTTCACAAGTCAGTTGAAATGAGTAGAACAGACAGGTAGGCCTACTTGTAGGCTACATAACCTTCAATATGTATTGCACATCAACAGACAGCAAGAGGTTTATCCTGCACTTCAAGTATTTTGTTCTCAACAAAAGTAGTAGAGGAAACTGCTGAATGTACCGTGCTGATCTGCTATATCACTGGATTCACTTCAGGGGTGTCGGCTAAAACACCACTTAAGGCCAAAAACGTCAGACTATGAAGCATGAGACGATTTCCTTCTTTAACATGCACAGCAGCATACGGAGCCCAGGAAAAGAACAGTAGCAATATTCGGCTCCTGATGACACGCTAAACAGCTGTTGCAACCGTTTAATAACGTGCATAAATTATAATTTATAGAGATCGGGAACCTCCATGCACTTACTCACAAGGGCGATGCAAACAAACTCAGGGAGAGCACGTTTCAACCGTGGATTGATAGGTGGTTACTGCGGCAACGTGCACGCTCACACAACAGACAGAGAAAGAAAAAGAAACTTCACTAAACAGGCGCTCCGGCTGACTGACGTGACGGCGCTAACTGACAGTTATAATGTCATCCACACTGAATAAAACACAACTTAAAACACACTGGTCTCCTCACTAGCAGTTTGTGTAGTATGGAGCCAGGGGTGCGTTCGGATTACACAGTTTATTCAATCAATTCATACTAACGCATTTAACGTTCAGTAACGATAACGGCGTTGTAACGACGGAAAAAGTAATTAGTTAGATTACCCCGTTACTGAAAAAAGAACCTACCTATTATTTTAAACAGCGTTATTCCCAACACTGTGTTTCAGTGATAAGATGTTGTGTCAATGTGTTATTGTTTGGTTTCCAATGTTGGTGTGGCCCATGCAGTGTTAGATTGAGTGCTACGTTGCTCACGAGACTCTCCAAAATGACGGATCGCATTTACCATGCAAGCTCGCCTGTAATACCGTGATAAGGTATTACAAGATAAAACTTACGGTTGACATTTGTGGCCTTTTCATATCGCGAACGACCGTTTTGCGGTATACCGTTACATCCCTACACTCACACCTGCTTATTCTTCTGTTGCACTTCAGTCACCAAAATAGTCATTGAAATGGGGTGTATACAAATCGGCCACAAAGCTCAGAAACGCACCAGAGAAGCTGTGATTGACAGTGGAAGATCATGTCTGAAATTTGCTGAATGAGTGGAATTATGCGTGGCCGATAACAGCTGTCCCAAAAAATAAAGAAAACACAGCAGCCTCTAGCTCTAAACCCTGCCCCTTCCCCTCCCTTTGCTCACACACATGCACCAGTTACACCATCTCACTTCTGCTTAGACCAAAGACACACATCCAGCAGCCCTCAGCGTGAGCTTCCACCCTTCCTTCCTCTCTCTGTCTCTGTCAATAGATCATTGTCCCTGTGCCTGTCCCTCCCCCCATCCTCCCCCCACCCTCGGCCTGGTCGCATCCAGAGAGATGGATGGTTGGGTGGGAGGTTTTGGGAGGGTGAAAGGGAGGAGTTGTGGTGGAGGTTGTGTGTGTGTACTATTCATCTTAGTAAGAATGAACTCTGATGCTTGAGTCACAGCATCAATGTTTAGAATTCAAATGTCATGCCTCGTGGTAGAAGCTCTTTTTCGAGATTCACAAACTTTCAGAATAAAAAAAAATGAAGTTTCACGACAACAACAATGCCAGAAGTTTGGAATGCAGTTCACAGCGACAGACGGAAAACAAATCCAGACACAATTACCCTTTAACAATATAGCATTGGAGGACAGCGCTGTATTGTAATTGATTTACAGTCCATTAATGGTGGTAGATGGACGAGGCGGGATGTGTTGACTGAAGGGCGCTAGACTACCAACAAAGCCTGAGGCAAGGTGACCACAACCGCTCACCCTGTGACCTTTAGTGACCCACCCTCCCTCCCTCCCTCCGTCCCTCCCTCCCTCCCTCCCTCCCTCCCTTCCTCAGCAGTTCTGCAGACAGAAGCCAGCTCCATCAATTGGAAAGTTTTCCATTGAAAACCTATTTTTTTATCATTTCAAGAGATAACAACCAAATCACTGCTTTTCACACTGCCCATGTTTTAGATACTAGAAGCTTCAACCTCAACAATAGGTTGGTAATGCATGAGAGCAAGATATTTAGAATTCTCTATCTATTTAATAGAATTGTTTTATTCCTTCATTTCAATGATTTGGAGCTTACTGTATATCTCTACAAAACGGTTACCCATAATGTCTGGGGTTTTGTCTGAGGGGGTCAGACAAAACACAACCCTCCATCTCCATCTGATGATGGACAAGATAATCTGGAAACCTACGTCTGCCTGAGTATCTGTGGCTCCATCTCTCCACCCGGCCCGCTCTCTCTGGGATGAACATTTCTCTCAATCTCTCTCTGACTTTATCTCTCTACACATTTGAGTTTCTGTCCTTTGTAACGAAACAAGACAAACAAAAAACGAACTCAGAATAATGCAGTGATGAAATAGGAAACATGAAATAAGATGCCCACCAAGACAACACGCATATACACATGCGAGAACACACACCCCTCATTTCTTTATCCTGCCTGGGGTAAGCTTCAAAGCATGGCTGCTCCAGTCACAAAATAGACACTGTCTTACGGGTTGTGTTACAACACTAATGGCAACAATACTAGGAAATTATCTGTACGTTGGCTAATTATATCCCACACACACAGACACACACAGACACACACACACACTGTAAATATGAGCACGCACTCAGAGGAGTAGGTGTGTCTTGACATGCCTGCATGACAGATCCAGCAGTGAAACTGGAGGACGAAAAATGCTCAGCAGCTTACAGTTCTTACCGCGGCTTTACTATGAGACAGAGGCAACTCTGCAGAGCCCAACAACATGCCAGCAGCCAGTGTTTTTAGTTCACACATGGACGCATGACAGCGGCAGGTTGTTGAGGGGGGGTGGGGTCTTTCTTTTTACAGTCATTTAAATTAAAGCATTGATTTATACTTTCAAAAAAAGGTATGCTGAAGGCTCCATGCCGCAGTGACCCAAACATCCTCCCAGTCTTACCACACAGACTCCATTAAGTATTACTACTCTACTCCTTCTATCACTAAGCTACACGTTAGAGATAACAGCCGCAGCTAATCTTCCCCACACTCACTGCACTAGTACTGCCAAGTGTGATTATGGTGCAGGAGTGTACCATGGAATTCCCCTAAAACCACAAATCAGTTCTAGGGATCTTCTATCTAGGGAGTCATGCTTTTAGCAGCTGGTGGGAACACAAAAACAAAAGAGAAGCCTTACTGGAGTAGACTGGCTGTCTTTAAAACAAAAATAGGACACAAATAATTGCAACATAAACACACACACACACACACACACACACACACACACACACACACACACACACACAAAGGTCCAAACGTGTGATGACGCAAGAAATCATCACATAAACAAATAAGCCAAGCCCAAACCAACCTTGTGTTTCCTCCTTGGTCAGTGAATGAGAGAGTAAAGGCAGTGGTAGTAGGCGGTTGAGTCAAAACACATGTCTAGATTTTTCTCCACGGCGTGCTGTCTGCGCTCAAATTCCAACACTGAGTCCCAGAGAGAAGCGTTGAGAGACAGAGGGAGAGAGAGAGAGAGAGAGAGAGGTCGGATGGGAATGGCAAAAAAGTGAGAGCCAAGGCTGCGATCACAAAACCGGTCCGTCTGCTTGTCCCTGCAGATTTTCCATATAGATGCTCTACGGTGGGGTAGCCGAGCAGACGGCAGATTCTCACGGAATCATGCAGGGCTCTGCCTCCGCCGGCCTTCGTAGCAGAGAGAAGTATCAACAGCTGTGAGTGTGTAGTATATGTGAGAGAGAGTGTGTGTGTGTGTGTCTATGTGGCCTCTACGAATGAGGGTGTGTGTTTGTGTGGAAAAGAAGCTAAAGGGACCACGTGACGCAAGCTTAATCCCCCGCCCACTGGCTAAAGACACACACACACACACACACACAGATTCAGGCAAACACACACACACACACACACACACACACACACACACACACACACACACACACATTCAGGCAAACACACACACAGGCTGATGGACCAATCAGAGCTCAGGATCACACACTAATCACTCCCTCGCTGGCTTTCCCTCCCTCTCTCTCTCTCGCTCTCTCTCTGTCTAGTCATCTTTTTTTCTCTTTCTTTGATCCATTCATTTCTGGTCTCTCTCCCACATTCCACAATCCTCCTTCTCTCTCTCTCTTGCTTTCTATCTGTTCATGTCCCTTCTTCACACCCCCTGCCATCCCTCCAGGCGACTGCACTAAAGGTCAGTGTTTATGGCTGTGTCTGGCAGTGGCGTAGCTACAGCCACACAAGCTGCAGCATCAGGAACCAGCACTGCCTTCAGAGCCCCTTCTAAAAGAGTCAGAGGACACTGTCAAAACTAAGATGATACAATAAAAAGGTCACAGTTTAATGATCCTGGGTCCCATCCCTGCTGAGAGGTCAGGGTGAGCCCCAAACAGCTGCTGGGGATTCAGGGGTTTACAGCCAAACTGCATTTCAAATCTGGCCTCCTTTTCCCTCCATTCATTTTGCTGATGATTTGTTTGCTTTTTGTTCAATTCTCAACAAAGCGGTGAATGCTTAACCAACCCACCTCCTGCTTGTCTACAGTACACTGGCAAACCATGCTTCAGAAACAAAAGCCCAAAAGCACACACAGCGTGCAGGCTTCATTCTTCTTGCTCAATCTGTACTGAGACACAACACACACAAACGGCAGCTTGTCGTACAGTGAGGTCAGATTGTATTTGGTTATTGCTGGTCTGGTGTAGTTGACACAGAGATTACTGGCTGAGAATTAATTGTGAGTTTGACAAAGAACTTGGGTGAAATGGTTCCATGCTTCAAATAACATGGTCATGGGTTTCCATATTAATATGAATATTTTTACGACAGCGATATAAATCACTATATAGCAAATGTTTGTAAAAATCACAAAACAGTATAATGAACTGTTTCACTGTATTTTATATCAGACCTAACTCTTCAAATGGACATAACAGAAACTGTTAGAACTACTTTGTGTTAGTTTCTAATAACCAATTTGGACGACAGACTTTTTGTTATGATCATACTGTCAGAATATGATAGCACTGATGAATAAAACAGTTCTTTATAGCACATTATTGCCCAGCCAAACTGACTTCAGAGCAATTTAAAGACATGGTTTCAGTGTTTACTTGATTGATATGTGGATTGTGCACTGGCCTCTGGGTTTTGGTGAACAGAGACTTAGTAAGATGGAAAACTATACGTGATCATGGGGGTATAAAACACTTCAGGATGCACAGTGAGGATATAGGGAAGTTTCACCACCTGTTGATCCACATTCATTCAGGACCTACAAAAAAGCCCACAACCTAAACCCACAATCTGTACTCACCCAGTGAAGAAGAAGTTGGGCCACAGACGACTGAACCACCAGAGAAACACCCACATACAGAGGGAAAACAAACAATCCAGCCAGCCAGCAAGATGTCAACAACCTGTGAGGTAAGTCATGAGTGATGCCGTTTGATCTTCACAGTATTGTGCATCACCTCGGCTGCTGTGTACATTTACAGGTGGATCACTAACACATGCTACTGTGTTTCACAAAAGTGAGTACACCCCTCACATTTCTGCAAATATTTCATAATATCTTTTCATGGGACAACACTGAAGAAATTACACTTTGATACAATGTAAAGTAGTTAGTGTACAGCTTGAATAACAGTGTAAATGTACTGTCCCCTCAAAATAACTTGACACAGCCATTAACCCATTTAATCCCATCGGTCACAAAAGTGACCGTAAAAAACATTTCCAGTTTAAAGGTCCTAAAAATGTTACTGAATGGAGAATCAACCTATTTCCAGAAAATACTGATGTTAAAAAAACTCCCAAACACATTTGTGCAGTTTCATATGTTTAGTGTAAATTGTCACATGATCAGAGCTGATTACTTCCTGGTTGCACCATCCGAGGAGGATGGCTGCATCAAAGCACCAACAAAAGAGGTCAGTAAAGAGGGTTAACATAAAGATGAGACAAATATTTTTGGTACACATCATCTTCAAGGTGTCTAGTATTGACAGGTCTATTTACCTTAACTCAACTATGTTCAGTATGGTCACAGCATGAGTAAAGTTGTTGATGGCAACAATAGTGACCGGTGGGATAACACAGTGTAGCTAGCTAGCTAACTTTCTACTCTGTTCTTCCTTTTAGCTTAACTTTGAATGAAATTCTCTGTATGTTGGACCTTGTGGACCCTTCAGACAAGGCATGCAACATTACAGTTGTCCCTCAAAGTGAGAAAGACGCTGTCGTCAGTGACTGTGACAGTGATGGGTCAGACATGGACTTTGAGGGTGAGACAGGCCATTTGCCCGCTAGGCTGCTAAACGCAAGTGCTGAACTTATGCAAAGAAATTATGAAACAGATGTTATCAGTGATGATAACTCCCTCCTCACCACTACCCCACTTCCACCTCCTGTTGATTCTGAAGAGCCATGTTCATCTACCCACCAGACAGACAGGGTGCAGACAGACGAGCCAAGGACCAAGTTGCAAGTGGTCAAAAATAAAAACCGAACCTTCAAACGATCTAAGAGGCCTGTCACAGCAGGTATTCCAAAACACACAGTATACAGCCCAAATGCTGCAGAATGTGTTAAACAAAACTGCCCCAGCCCAATGGATGTTTTCCTACTAATGTATCCACCCACCCTTAGAGAGCTAACCCTTGAAATGTCCAACCTCTACTCCACCCAGACCAAGGGCAAGCAACTGAGTCTAACAATGGATGAACTCTTAAAATTCTATGGAATACTGATCACATCTGGGTACAGCTCTGTCCCAAGAAGACACATGTACTGGTCACTTGACAATGATGTACACAATGAAAGCATTTCCGATACAATGCGAAGAAATCGCTTTGATGAAATAATGGCATCAGTTCATGTGGTTGATAACACTCAAATCACTGATGATCCATTTTTTAAAGTCAGGCCCATCTTTGCTGAGCTCAATCAGTCATATAAAATCATGCCATTTCAGGAATGGCTGTCAGTGGATGAAAGTATGGTCCCATACTATGGCCGACATGGATGTAAGCAATTCATAAAAGGTAAACCAATCCGTTTTGGTTACAAGCTATGGAGCCTTGCCTCATCGAGTGGTTACATGCATCACATGGAGCCATATGGTGGTTCCCACACCCTCCTTCCTGAGACTGGGTTAGGTCAGGGACCCAGCGTAGTTCTTGGCCTTGCAGAGCAGGCTGAAGTGCCTCAAGGTTGCAAATTCTTCCATGACAACCTCTTCACTTCGCTTGCACTCCTCGGTGAAATGACAAAAAGAGGGTATGGGAGCTGTGGAACAATGAGACAAAATCGTCTGTTTGATGTCCCATTCACATCACAGAAAAAATTCATGAAATTCCCCCGGGGAACATCTGAAGTCCTGACTGAGGAAGAGAAGCTGTTGGTCCGTTGGAAAGACAACAACATTGTCACAGTGGGGACAAACATGGAAGATAAATACAGTGAGACCTCTGTAAAGAGATGGAACAAGCAGCGGCGTGCATTTGACACAGTCAAACAGCCAAAATGCATCAACCAATACAATGAGCATATGGGTGGTGTTGACCTTCACGATCTACAGGTTTCAAGATACCACATCTCGATCAGGTCCAAAAAATGGTGGTGGCCCATCTTTGCATGGTCCCTCAGCAGTGCACTAACAAACAGCCATCTCTTTTACAGAGATGTCATAGGAGGGACAATTGACCTGCTCACCTTCTCACGTACAGTGGCACAGTCTCTTATGCAAAGGTTTGGCAGAAAACCACTGAGCCACGGAAGGAAGTCTCTACTGGCTGCTTCTGTAGAAAATCAGGGAAGATTTGACAAAACTTCTCACTGGCCAATCAACACCATGCATCGATTCCAGAGATGTCGTCATTGTGACAAACGCACTACTTATGCATGTGAAAAATGCACAGCACCACTGCACATTGAATGTTTCAAGGCCTACCATGGGCAGTAGAAAAAGAGATCGGGATAGATAAAAAAAGGGCTAGAAAAGCCAATAAAAGAAAAATAGAAAAGTCTGCAAGAAATAAGGAGTAAAACATACTATAGGATGAAATGTTGACAAAAAAGAGGTTTTTGAAAAGGTCAGTTCATATCAGTCAAGCAATGACCATAGTTGTGATGCACATGCACTTAGTTCTGAGGCCTTTATGTACAGTAAGTAAAGTTTTGTTTAGTGCAGGCTTCTACTTGAATGCAAGTTACCTCTATTCTGAGTGGTCCGTTTAGTTTTAAAGACGCATATGACTACTCCATAGTGTTCAGTGAATGTTGCACTAAAATGTTACAATTACAATGTTAAAATGAATTATGCACTAAAATACTACTAGTATTAAACAAAAGTGCAAGGTCAAATGTTACAACAAAGTTACCATATGAATGTTTTAATAAATGTTAAGATAATAATGTTAATGCTGATGGGTGTCTTTTCGTTTTTGCTTTCATTTGTCGTATTCATGTTTTTCATATGTGAAACAGTCACACTAACATGTGATAAAGAACACTAGCATATTTTAATACATGCTGATACTGGTACTGCCAGTAACAAAGCTCTATATTCCAACCCAGATATAATTGAGCTGAACTATGAGAAATTTGATGACTGGAAACAAGAAAAACATAAAATCAGTATATACATTATCCCACCGGTCACAATTGTGGCCGACAATAAAACACACTTTTTAACCTATTTTTCCATGAAAATTTCCCAAAATAATGATAGACTATTTCAAAGGGTTACCAATAGCACATGATTTGGATATTTTCATGTCTGGAAAAAATTTGGGATTAAATGGGTTAATGTCTAAACTACTGGCAACAAAAGTGAGTACACCCCTAAGTGAAAATGTCCAAATTGGGCCCAAAGTTTCAATGGCCACCATTATTTTCCAGCACTGCCTTAACCCTCTTTGGCATGGAGATCACCAGAGCTTCACAGGTTGCCTCTGGAATCCTCTTCCACTGTCCGTGACATTAATTCAGATTATTTTAGATGTAATCCTGAAGAGACAGATTGTGCACACAGGTTTGATAAATTAAAGTTTATAAAATACAACTATGGGTTGATTTAATTAAAATGTGGAGTCAGCAGTTTAGGAGAACGATTGATGTCAAAATCACTTAAAGAGATCCTATTATACTACTTTTCTGGTCTTCATTTCTTGTTAAAAACTGTTATAGAGCAACCTGACACGAATCACATCACAAAAAAGCTATGTAGATTCTCTTCCTCTTACCCTAGCGAGCACAGCAGTCTCTCTCTACACACTGCTTTGAGCTTCTCCGCCCCTCTCCCCCCCCCCCCCCCCCTGCTGCAAACCCCACTCCGTTGTGATTGGTTACCTTCCTTCCAGCAGCGGGAAATTTTCAGGAAGGTGGGGGCATGCAGCCGCAGCCACACGATTCATGTCCATACTGTGTGTGCTGATACAAATCTGGTGTTAATAGACAGCCTAGGCCCCTTAAAACAGGTATGTCAATAAAGGGCATGTAAACAAAGGAGGCCCACCGTTGCAAGCAACATGGCCGTTTACAGAGCGTAGGTTGAATGTCAACTCTGGATCTTTTTCAGAACACACACAAGTACGTAGAGGGGGCGTATCATGAGAAGATATTCACAAATGTTGACATAAAGTGATTTTGACAACAAGTATTCTCCACAATGGATGAGGACCACCTTTAAATAATTTGTTATCATCTAAATGTCCAAAACAGCGTACGATGTAGGTACTCCCTTCCCTGGCTTAGTCGAAGACTGTAAATGTGAATTAGTAACTGTCTTAGTAAGATTCATTTTTAGCTTTAAACTGTCTCGTAAACACATGTCTTTATCTCATTCTGAGACAAGAATGCTGTCATAAATTGCAGCTTACAAATTACGCAATCCCCAGGCTCGAGTGCCAAGGATTTTTAAGCAGAGGGCTTTTGGCTAATAAAGAACTGTAATGCACATCCAATGCCATTGCCTGATAGCTAAGATGATAACAACTTTATTTCAGTCTCCTGACCTAGGACATAAACTGTAACAACACAGTTGCAGAGCCCGAACTCATTCAATGACCTGCACTGAAGGGAAAACCTGACAAAAATAAGCTTTACACTAACTCCTGTGTTGTGATGTGGAAACAGAATCTCAATTTACTCCTGATATCTCTTCAGACCAGCGTCCACCGGCTGGTTGAGAATGATATTTTCCATTCTGTTATACACAGGGGTGATAGTGATATGCTCGGTAGGGTTAACGTTGAACATAGTGTAACACCTGTTTAGGCATATGCATGTCTAGTCATGATATATGAAGAATAATAGATAGAACCAGTTAGTCAGCATTGATTCTGCACATATTAAAACAGCCACTCTATGATTGACAGCTTGACACAGAAGGCAGTTGAAACCTTGAAGGTGAAGTTGTAACACAGTGCAACCATGTGAACTAAAGATGACCAACTGGCAGCCATAAAACAAGAAAAATCACACAATGGTTTTGAAAAAATACTGATAAACGGTGTTCTATAACATGTTTCAAGTTTTAAAGTGTTGTTGATGCTCTTTATCTACTGCATCATTACTGCATAGTCCACTATCTTCACCTAGCTGCACCATGAATTGCATTTCTATCTGTGTCTTTCGCTCGGACGCACGCGCGCGCGCGCACACACACACACACACACACACACACACACACACACACACACACACACACACACACACACACACACACACACACACACACACACACACACACACACACACACACACACACACACACACACACACACACACACACACACACACACACACACACACACACACACACACACACACACACACACGCCCTTGTTATGCATTCCACAGACATGGGCCGAGTGCTGCTGGCAAAGTAAAACAGGCTGGTTCTTCTAAACGGCATCACATGTCTGTTAAGGAAATCAGTGGAGCGTTTGCTCGGGGGGCTGCAGCTGGTTCGTACCCACAAACAAGAGCTATCATCCTGCAGTTCATTGACGTGCAGAGGATGTTCAGAGGGCCAAGGGCTCCAAATTCATATAAGGCCATTTTTTGCATCGAATATCAAAATGTATGTATTGAAATACAAACCCATGACTGCTATAGCTAATTTAGGAGGGAGGGAGGGAAGGGGCATCTCCAGGGAGCATCCAATTCCCAATGTGGATTCAGTTAGTATATCTATATGGCTGGGCACGCTTTGGACAAACAGGAATCTATCTATTTTATCTGAAGAAAAGATAAAAACAAAATCAGAAAAAGGGCACTTATCTGTGATAAGCCAAATGGCAAGTGCCCGGGCATTTGTTCAGGTCTATGTCTGCACTTGCCTGCTGCAGCCACCACATGACTCAGTCCTCATACCAACGTGATTCTCTACACAAAGAACAATAATGTGCTCTTCTGCTAGTCTGTGAAATGACATTATAAGCCACGTTTATTGAAATTATTTAATTAAATTTATTTAATTTCAGATTGAGAATTGTCCTCTGCAGAATCGTCAAATAAATAAATGAAAAAGACACTCTTAAGGTGCAAGGCATTTGTCTCAGTAAAGCAGATCTCCCTGATTCGTTTCACTATTTTGTGTGAAGGTAAGCTGAGCTGCAAAAGCTGCATTACTGATTGATTGAAACCAATGCCTTGTCATCCTCGTTTCCATTATCAGTAAAATAACAAACTGCATGGAGGACACTTTTTCCATTTTTTGGCATGCTCAGTTCAATAGTCACACTAAAATATTTCCTTGCAAAAATTTGCCCAATGTTAGGTTTGTCTGTCATGCCCAGCCCTGTGTCTGCACACAGTTTTCTCCTCTGCAGTGCAGTGACTATGCCAAGTAAAGACTGGCATAGAAAGGGGACTGATCCCCACACATACACCTCCTCCTTCTCCTGGATGTGGTGCATCACTCAGCACTTTATGGCCAACTCCTTTCTCCACACACACACACACACACACACACACACACACACACACACACACACACACACACACACTGTGACTCAACAAACAGAGCCCAACTCACACATCTCAGCACAATACTGAATGATGCAACTTCAAACAGATTCTTAACACAGGTTTAACACAAAACTGTCTCCAATGATAAAGAACACCAAGGCTAACTTGGGAATCAGGCCCTATGTCCAACATTCCGAACTACCCCTTTAACTGACTCACTAACTATCATTCTCTATAATTTGCAGCTCACTGCATGAATTTAGAGATGTTTCTAGTGCAGTAAACAAGTAGTTTGACAAGTGAGTGTAACCCTTAAAAGGTCACATATTATGCTAAATGCACTTTTTAAATGTGTTCTAACATATCCATGGGTCCATATGCCAAAATATAAAAAAAAATAACAATCTCTCCTTTTCTCACTCTCCCCCTTTCTGAAACCCCCACCCCTCCCCCCCAATATACTCCAGAATTCTCCTCGTTTCTGACCTCACAAACTGGAAAGCCAGAAGCTTCCACTGTGCAGCCCACACTCCTATTTCTTATTGGTCCACGGCCCTGACAGACAGAGGGCGAGGCGTATCTGGCTTCGCTTCCGGACAGGGGGCGGGGGGAGCTCAAAGATTGTATATTTACGAGGGGAGCTGCAGCTCTTTTTAAAAAATAGGCCATTGTGAGATTAGCTGAACATCAGCCTAGTACAATAAATTATCTGAAAGTTTTTTTCAGCAAACAATTAAAGAAAAACGTATTAGGGGCCACTAAGACCATATAATATGGTGTATAATAGTACCGAAAAGTGTATAATATGGGAGCTTTAATTTACAACCTAGTATGCCTACTGTGTCTCTTTCCGAGGCCAACACCCCGCATCTCCATTTTGCATATGCTAACCAAACCTTTGCTCTGTGCTCCACATAAGTATGCGTGCAGTGATGTAACTCCTCCCACCCCTTTGCTCGATTGCATCGTCTCTCAGCACTCTCTATTTAACTTTATTGGCAATCTGAAAGTAGAACCGATTGCTCAACCATTTGATTGATTGTCTTTATTTCAAACATGCAATCAATACATTTTTTTTAAATAGTAATAGATGAATAAATAAAAAACAAACTGCAAAATGCAAAAAAAACAGACACACTTTCTACATGCTCAAAGGAGGAAGTAAAACAACGTATCTAGTCCTACCCCTTAACAGATCAATTTATATTTGATAGTTAGTATTATTAGTATTATGTTATTAACCTTTCAGTATAGGCTATATGATAAAAAGCTATAATAATGCATATATATATATATGAATAATTATGTGTGAATAATACCATAATTTACATAACTGTAAAGATGAAACTGAAAACTGATATATAGAAGCTCAACTTTGGTGTTGCCTTTATGACGAGAGCAAAGAACCGCCAAAGCAAAGGGAAGCCATCAAACGGGGACAGCCCATGGACAGCACCTTATAGCAGCTATGTCTCACTGGTTGATAACAGCAGGCCTGTCTCTTAATGACAGCTAATCATCATAACCCTGTTGAAACCCAAATGACTGTTATTGCTTTAGGTTGACTCATGTGACACATTAAGAGACCAGGTTAGACTAAACCCAGGCCGCTCCAGTGCGTGTGCTTGATACTCCACCGTCTCCATGCAAACTGTTTTCAACTCTGACGATTAATGACTCCCTTTGCACACCACAGTGCTCTTAAGTGATCCCACATTTCAGTTGAAGTCATCCCCCTCCTTGACCTCTGTGATAAGCTGCGGACCAAAAACAAAAACACGACAGAATGGGGGAAGACCTGAGGGTAAAATGCATGGTGATATCCATTTACTGCCATCAGCGTTCTGTCCGGCATTTCCCACAAAAACGCCCAAGCAGTAACAGGAGAGGAAGGAGTGGGCACGTTCACTGATGCTAACTGTTCAGGAATGCACAAACACTGGAGCTCATTGCTGGGACCTCTGAGCTTTTTTCACCCAAAGAACAGAAAAAAAATGTCCGACTGGTGTTTGGAGACCTCACGATGAGGAAATTGACAGATGTGGTAAAGTGTTTAAAGTAAATACAACTCGTTCAGTTTATGGTCTTCAGGCTGCCTGCTGACATGAGATAATCATTTCATCACAAAGCGTGTTTTGAATACTTCCACTTCAAACATTGTCTTTTGAAGTGATGATGATGATGATGACACATTGCAGCGAACTCAAGTGGGTAGACAAAGGTGACGGTACATTCATTGCGGTCTCTGCTAAGCCGTGAACATCTTACATGACAGCCTTTGTTTTCCTCGACCGCTTCCCTCCGTCATTTCTGCTACACTTGAGGATGGCAGACAGCAGCATTGAGCTGCATGATGCTGACAGTAGTAGTAGAGAGAGGGTACACTAGGTGAGATGTGTTGATCCAGAGAATGAATGTGATAAAACTGATGCTTTTTCTGGAGAATTCTGTCCAGTTGTACTCTACATAGGAAACAACAGGTCTTTTAAGTGCAAGCATGCAGCGTATGCTTGCAAAGCCAAAAAACGCCCAGTTATTTCCAATTTAAGCTCCTATCTAAGGGTCTATGCCAGATAATTGTTAAGTGCTGAAGAAGACTTGAAATCTTCCAAAGCAGAGTACCATGAATATCTTGATTAGCAACTATATAAAAGGGTACAACAACAGCAAGTGGAACCAAAAAGGAAGGCACCAGGTTTAGAGTCTCTTTGTTCTTGTCAGCAGCCTTTATGGTTTTCACAGTTGTTGGTTGTTGGCCAGCTTTGGTCCTGATCATTTTTTGAGCCCTTCAGGGCTAAGATAAAGGAAAGAAAAAAAGTCCATGATTGTGTCACTGTGTGTACACATACACAGGCAAACAAGATTGCCAGGAATGTTAGCAATGTTTATAGCTCTCCTGAGTGCATACCTGGAATTGCTGTACTCCTCCAAATCACCTGAGTTGTAGGCAGCAGTCCGTGCCTTAAGTTTGGCTCGGACTTCTCCATTAACCCAGGGCTTCTGATTGGGAAATGTCCGTACAGTAATCCGCGGCACGACGTCATCAATGCATTTGCCAATGTAGCAAATCACTGAGTCCGTGTGTGTGTTTAAATTGTCATCCTTAAACACATCCCACTCTGTAGTGCTGAAACAATCCCGTAATGCAGAGTCTGATTGGTCGGACCGACGCTGAATGGTCCGCGTCACTGGTCTGTCACGTTTGAGTCTCTGCCCATAGGAAGGCAGAAGCAGTACTGAGCTGTGGTCTGATTTGCCGTCGCGGAAGGGAGAGTAAACATGGTCGAGCATGTTTGCGCCTCGCGTAGGAAAGCTGATGTGCTGGCGGTATCTCGGCAGGACTTTCCTCAAGTTGGCTTTATTAAAATCCCCAGCCACAATGAAAGCAGCCTCGGGCCGTGAGGTCTCCGTCCTGTCGATAACTCCATACAGCTCGTGCAGCGCTTGGTTGGTATCAGCGTACAGTGGTATATACACCGCTGTGAGCACAACCGATGTTAACTCCCTGGGCAAATAATAAGGTCGGCATCCGATCATGAGGTGCTCTAAGTTGGGAGAACAGTCCGGTGAAAGTACCTCCACGTCTGAGCACCACTTGTTCTTCACCATGAAGCAGACACCTCCCCCCTTGCTCTTCCCCGATGTTATTGTCCTGTCCTGGCGGTGAATGGAGAATCCGTGTGAAACAATGGCGCAGTCTGGGGCCGAAGGGTCGAGCCAAGTCTCCGTGAAAACCATAACGTTACAGTTCTTAATGTCCCGTTGAAACGCCATCCTACTCTGGAGTTCATCCAGCTTGGTGTCCAGTGACTGGACGTTCGCCAGAAGAATACTGGGGAGAGGAGGCCGGTTATCACGTTTCCTCAGCCTGACCAGCACTCCAGCCCGCGACCCTCGCTTCCTCCGTCTCCTCCATTGTCCAGGTGAAGGTAGCCAAGGTAGATCGCCATTGTTTGCGGGTGGTGGTGAAAAAGTTTTTCTCTATCATATCGTATGATAGGACTCGCTTTGGCCATTTGCCTGTTACCGAGAGTTAGGCGTAAATATAAAAATAAACTAGCAAAATAAAGTAAAACAATAAGAAGGTGAGGAGGAGCTTGAGACACGGCAGCCTTCCTCAGCGCCATCTTCTCACGCGGAGAGTGATCCTAAGTAGCCTGTAGCCTGTAATCCATGTTTGAGGGGTAAAGAGGCCTTTTCCAGAGTGTCTAATGTTTAACACACTGAGACGTGTTCAGATTCACTTCCTGGAGCGCTCACTGGGAACAATGCTGTCACTGTCTGAGCAGCTGTGTTACTTAGCAAGAAGAAGCAAGCACAAAAACACCATTACAGCGACGTAGTCAAGCATGAGCGGGGAAGTCTGCCTGTGCCTCAGGGTTCAGGTCGAGAGATATGAGACCCGTATAGAGACAGAAGAGAGCGAGCAAATAAAATGAGTACTGATGGAGCTAAAGCAATACCTGGAAGTGACTCTATGAAGTCAATGTAGTGCATAGATTCTGACCTGGAGGGCCCTTAGACCGAGACCTCCTTATCCGTGGATTGCCCTGTCCCTGTCCCTCCCCATAGCAATCACAACATATCAGATAACCTAATACACACACATGCACCTTGAGTCAACAGAAAAGGACTTTTTACAAAGTTTATACTATTAGAATTTCCTTTGGTTTTAAAATATACTTTTTAGTTTGCCACTTGATCCATTAAGTACTGTAACTATGTTCATTTGACTTCAACAATGTAAATAGAAATTCCAAAAGTATTAATTTTTCTTTCAAGTTTCAATTTGCCAGTTAGATGACTGTCCATTGAAACTGTGACCTCCGCCACAGTATTGAGACTTACACAAATTTTCAAGAAAAAAAGTGCTTTGTAGGTTCACATCCCCCTGGCCAGTTCTTCTAAATCAAAAGCCCCTTTTACACAGCCAGTGAAAGCTGGGAATATGCCGGAATTTCGGCCCTCCGCCCTGCTGTATAAATGCGACCGTTGCGGAACGGGGGCCGAGAGGCGCAACAGATTGTTCCGGGAATTTTACTACCTCGGGGGGTAGTAAGATTGCCGACACAATCTGTTTCGCCTAAATCTATCCTAAGTCTGAGCGTATATCCACACTTTATTTCTGTCTACAGTAACGTGACTTCACACACTGGCCCTCATTTATCAAACTTGCGTGGAAACTGGTGCAAATTCTGGCGCAAATACCTCCCTACGCCAGGTATCGCGTGGTATTTATCAAACAGTCGTATCTCGCCAATCTCAGCATACGCCACACCATTATTGATAAATGCGGCGGCTGAAAACAATCGTTATTTGAATATCACGCCCCTATATTTTCTCAGTTTAGAGGCCTCGCCCAGAGGTTTTACGACATGGATATGCGCATTACGGCAAAGAAGAGGAACTTTTCTGAAGTAGAAATCGACATAATAACGAAATTAGAAAAAATAATTGTTTTATTTAGGAGCATTACAAGCGGCATCAAAGAATGACAGAAGGCAGCAGTTAGGAAGGAAATAACTGCTGCGGTCAACAGCGTTGGTGTTGACAAACGATCTCCAGCTGAGGATTTTGCATTTTAGGTTTACATCAGTAGGCTACTATCGCTCAAATGCTAAAAAACAGCATATACAATTATATGTCGCTATTTCTTTACATAGGCCTAGATGAAGAAAAAGTGGTCTGACTCAAAAATCGCCACTAAAAAAGCGTGTTGCTGTTCTGAAATGCAACACCAACTGGAGGTGCGGGTGGTAGAGGAGAAAAAGACGCACAAACTGTCCGATAATGGTCCCTATAAAAGAAATACACGTCTGCAGAGATTTGAATGATTAGAATGTATTGGCCCTTTTAGATAGCACTACTCAAAAGGGTTTTAAAAACTAAAAATAACACATTTTGCGTTTTACTGTATGACAGCATGCGCTTGGCACGAGTGGTCAGCCCGGCCGTCAGCTGCACAAGCCGACCCGGCAACGATCAGCTGTGAGAGCGCCCACCGTCCTGCTCCACCAGCAGATCGGAAAAACAAGCCGACACGTGCCGGTTAATGGTGGAAATAAATCGCTCGCTTAAGCGATCAATGACACATTAAAAGAGGAACTAACATCTAAAAAGTGGGTCAAATAAATAAAATGTTAAAGCGGATACGAGTAACATTTAAATATCTTTTAAACAACCTCATGTTTCCTCTGATAATCATAAATTACCTTTAACAGCAAACGAGACCATCAGTGCAAAGAAAGACGTTTTTATATAGTTTTTATTACTGCTTTTGGTCTGGTCGCACACCCAGTCCGATTTTCGGTTCGCTCGTGCAGGCTCTATGGTCACATATCCGTATTGGTTGCAGATTTCAGTGTGGCGCTGCAACGCGATTTGAGAAACCTATCCCTCCAGGTGAGGGAAGGGGAGCGGGAGCCTTGTTTGAGACAGTTATTTGTCGTCATAAATGACTGATAACGGGGCTGAACCATCAAAGAAAAAAAAGAGAATGCAATGAAGAAAAGCGAAAAGGGAGAGTGAGTGATAGGCGGGCGGGAGGACGTTGCCAAGCAACGTGTATACAATTTCACGAGAGCGAAACTAGACTGCTAAATGAATGAGCGGTTGGTACTAACACAAAGTTTGCTTTGCTTCACCATCATCAGATAACCATTATCTGAAATAGTCATTATTTACATCAACAACACAAACACATTACCTCATCGTGATCCATAGTCTACTAACTGCCGTCTCTCATTCATTCGCTTTCTGTGAGGACACAGCTCCGTGAGAGAGAGAGTAGTTAGGTGACGCTGCTGAATCAACTCATTGCAAGCAGGTGTGTGTACTGACTGGCATTAGTTGATGCAGTGTCAAAACCACTCTCACGGAGCCGAAAAGAGTCCTCACACTTTCAACACACGAACATGCACTATATTGCGCCCTTCTCAGTCCACGCTCACGCGCCTGGCACGAGCATTTGCGACAGCGGGCGTCGTAAAAATACTACCGCTTTTGTCCAAAGGGGACGCCAACGTGCCATCTTACTCGTAGTGCCTTTAAGATGAATGTTGTGCTGTGTATTTCTTATCATAAAGAGCAGTATGCTATTTATTTAATACTTAGGCTAACATTTTGAATGAATGCAGCCCCCGTGCCTCAGTGTCCCCCCAGCTGCTCCAAGTTGGAGATAACTGCCCTTACGCAGTCCCATGCAGACCTCCTAAGTGGCCGGTGTGCGCACTATTGAATCAGCTCTCCTACTCAGTTGCACACCATAAGCTGCACATTTTTAAGTGATTAATTTCTTTATTTCGGTCTGAGCAAACACTGCATTTGTATTATCTTCTAATAATTGTCCAACAAACTCATCGGCTACCCGGCACAGCCTGCACTGCGAGTCCATGCTGTTCACAAACTTGCGTACACGAGCTGAGAGCTGGCGTGGGATTTGAGCGTATCCTACGCTCACGTCCATATTGATAAATGCCGAGGTTTGCGTGGAAATGTGCGTACTCCCACTTTTCTGGTCTACGCACAGTTGATAAATGAGGGCCACTGTGTGTATGTGTATGTCTGATTGGCAGATTGCTGCCCTCACAAAGAGACTCGCTCACAGCCAACCTGTCACACAAACACACAAACACACACGCACACAGGTGAAGCAGTGAGCGGATTGATTTTGTCAGTTTGGTTAACAGTCCCAGTGATGTTGGACTCAGCGCGTAGCGAGATGAACCGGCACATCACAGGAACAGTAAAATACGGCCCTCTTACTGCAAGCTCCAGCACTTCTGCTCTCAATTCACCTGCCAGTGTTGTTGTTGTAAAGCAGCTGACCGGCGCGGCGCTAAATGTTTACGTCCCACCTGACGCTGTTTACAAGCACCTCTTTCATTCCGGAACGCTGTGTAAAAGGAGCTACTGATGCGCCAGCAGGCCGGCGTTGCTTGGTTCTGTGTAAATAACACAGAAGCAAGCAAAGCCGGCATATTGGATTGATGTTGTTCCGTCAATATGCCGCAATCTCTGTGTAAAAGGGGCTACAGCCATAAAAAGGAGGGGGATCAACCACTTTTATCTCTGCGACTGAACGCCCACATGCTTGTGGCATGAAAGAATGCCAGTGACCATCAAACCTGGCTGGAGCATGTGTGTGCGTTTGTGTATGCTTTTAAGAAGCCTTTGTGTGTGTGCCGAGTCGACACTGAGAACACAATCGGTCAATACTGTTTAGCAGGGGAGTGGTATACATTTGTTGTGACACTCTTAATTTGCCATTTGAAATGCACTGGTCAGGATGTGTCTTTTGAAATTGTTTGTATGAAGCATCAGGGTTCATGTTAAAAGTTGAAACAAGCAAGTAACAGTGAAAAAAGATTTACATTTTTAGTTTCTAACATTTGAATCATCTTCCTCAAAAGGTGGTTTTGTGGCATGGTCATTGAGACAGCTGGCTGATAAAGCTTCATCAACTCATTATACCACTGGCATATCACAAACTAGCACTGAAACTCATATAACAATATTCATTAAAAAAAAATCAATAATCATGATATGGAATATCATAAACAAATACTACACTAAGAACATCCTACAGCAGCTTTAATTGTAGTATACTTCGCCAACCAGTGCTTCTAAAGCACTTTATTTAGTACATACACCAATGTGTAAAATTGTTTATGCTATGCTAAGCTAGGCTAAGGTAACTAGTTTAAAGACAAGGGAAATCATAGATAGTTTACGAGTTAAAGCTTCGTAGCAGCTACATACAATGCTGAATGTAGGTCATTTATTATTGTTGCATTTAAGTTAATTGGGCTTGCTCTGTAAAGTGATTGTGACATTGAGGCAAGAGCAATTTGGGACAATTTGAAAAGGATTACACAAACAAACCCCAGTAAAATGTAGGAATACATCAGAAGATGCACGCACACACTGATGATGGCTAATCACCCTGTCATTATAGCTGGTAATAACACAGCAGCACAGCCCCCATTTCTTTAGCCACACAAACAAAAACAATCCATTGCCGGGTGTCGCGGCTTCTAACTGCTACCGTATGTCCTCACCACTAGACACTGGTTTATAGTCAAGCAGGGGCTTAACAGCAAACGCAGCCAGAGCTACTCCATGGCTACAAAACAATATTCTTTTATAGGAGAGCTGTGGGGGCTGAATTAGCTTCAGTGTGAATTGACCTGACATTTTCTTAAAGCTCTTACTAACATAAATGCCTGCCTGGAAAAAAAAAGAGAAAAACAAGGTGGATTCTTTGAGGTGAACTCCTCTGTATTAATCTTTAATTACATCCTGATGGATGCTACTAACAAAAACCCTTTACAAAAGGTTTTCATGGTTCCTAGTTAAGATTCAAATCACAAGCTGGGGCTCAGTCAGTCTCTCTCTCATTGAGATACAAAGCCTCAGATATCCCATCAATACTGACCGCTGTGCTGCTTTGTTTTAAAGCACAGTGGCATTTAGTGTTACCTACATGAGTACTTATTAACTCCAAATAACATTTGGAGTCTATGTGCTGGCAAGTCCATTCAAATCAACAAACCTGACACCAGTTAGAAAGCCTGTTAGCAAGTTTGCTACCGTGCTTATACCTAAATCACTCGCATGGAATTAGTGACTTACAATGTGGTCGACAGCTTGAGCCATGTTTGAAAAAATATTTACATTTTGGCAAATTGGTGCTAGTGAAAGTATGCTGAATTGCCTGTCAGCAATGAACCATGAACAGACAACTATCACTGAATTACTTTGACACTGAAGAAAAACCTCATAGCATGACTCTCAAGCGACTTCTCCAGTTGTAGGGAGTGTCTTTTTGCTACAATTTCAAAACTGATTTATGAAATGCTAATGTATCAGATAAATATTGAGCCATGAAATCAAGATCCTGTTTTTATTTAACCAAAACTGCCGTTTGTCTTTAGCTGTACACAAAAGTTTTGCAGCGGAAAATCGTGTATAACCTTTTTCCATATTTACAAACCCTGTGGAGAGATCCCTTTCTATGCTGCATTAGTTTATATGGATTCCCTGCAGTAGAGAGGACAAGAATACACTTCTGTCCTGGATAATAGAGTTCTTTTTTGGCATGAGTCTCAGGGGCAAAAGCTGCAGAATGAAGCACTGAGAAGGATTGTGTGTCACCATTACTGTAATAGTAGATATTTCATTTAGTGGGATGCATTAAAGGTGAAGTAAGCGATTTATTTATGTTAAAGGTGAAGTAAGCGATTTATTTATGTTAATATAAGTGTTAAATCGCTCTTTATTCATACAGTGATACAGTCATACTACTTACATAGATCATAAAGCCGATCTCTCTGCCAGCTGCTCTGCATGTATTCGGCAAATGAATTTTTCGGGGATCCCGAAATTAATATCCAATCACAAGAGAGAACGCTACAAACCGACACCCGTCTCACTGCCGGTGCACGTGCAGAGCAACAGACGGGTGAATGTGTATGCGCATACAACAGCGAAGCAGGTAAAAATCCTTCCCAATGTCTGTTCTGATGGTTTGTATAATGTGTTATCACACCTACTTATCTGAGATGGTGCTAGATAACTCGCTGCTTGAAGACCGCAGTGCATTAATGTGGTGACGTAGGGACGAGGGAGGGGACTGCTAACTGCAGTCAGTGACAGGAAGTTAGCTAAACTGACCATTCCGCTTACTGAACCTTAGTGGTTCATTTAAAGGCAAGGCAAATGGTTGCTATGCCAATCCCTCCAACAATCTGAGCCGTGTCTGCACCAGGTGAGCACACAATTTGCCTGAACTGACGTGGCGGAAACAGATTATGTAAATGATATTTGCACATAGATAGTAAATAATATGGATGTAGCATCCGGGCTGACCTCAGTTATTCACACCGCATCCAATAATCCTGGTTTGTGCGCGTCGCCATCTTGTGAGATTTTTACTCCGCCTCACTCCTCTTGCCGAAAAGGGGAATCGACGTCACGTCGGGGGGAGGGAGATAGCTGACGTATACCTCCGAGGCAAAGTGAGGGACAACGGGCGGAGAGCTGTCACTCAAGAGATCGCGCCAATACATTTTAACCTCCAAAAGAATAAAAACTAGTGTGGCCCAAAAAAATTCACCCCCCTCAGTGTTGTCATGGAGATATGACCTAAACAAACAGATTAAAATGGTTTTGTGGCCCAGGCTGTTAATAGGTTTAATAAGACTTTGAAAACGGCCTGTCTAACAAGTGAGTCAAAGAAAAACTGCTTGTCTTGGCGCCACGCCCAGTGGCACTTTCTGGTTACTACAGTTGTAGGTCACTTCCTTATTGGATGCCGGTAAAAATCGCTGAGGTTGGGACTTGTATTTGCACATAGATAGTAAATAATAGTGTATTTGCAACACTACAATAGCTAAGGGGGAGTTCTGTGATATGTTGCTTGAGTTAAAGCATGGTGGTTGTAATCCCTTTTCTTCCTGAATGGACAGGTTTGAAAACTAATGGAGTCAAATAATTAATAAATCTTTTTTTTTTTTTTTTTTTTTACTTGTTCCAATATTAAATGTCTGCAATTTGAACTTATACAGTTTCATATAAGATCAGCAGTAATGTTTTTTGATTTATTAAAGCTGCAGTTGAGAGTTTCAGCCGTTGGGATCCCAACGGCTGTTTTCCCAACGCTCTACCTGCTGTAGCTCCTCCCTCTGAACGACAGCTATGCGCATTCATGTGAATTCAGTTACATTGACAGGAGACAAACACCATGTCCGATTCCGAGGTGATTAAACATTAGTAGCTAATGATAACTACAAACGTACATATTGAGCATCTACATTTTAATCACAGACAGACCATGTATGTTAGCTTAAAATCATTGTAAGTGTGCTGGTAGGCCTAAGAAAAGTAGCTGTAACAGCCAGGCAAGATAGCAAACTAATTGTAACAGAGCGGAGAGGTGTGTGTGTATCTCCTGCTCTGACCGCAGCTGGGAGGGGCTGCTACGCGAGGAGCGGGCTGCCTATCAGTGCTCCCGCTGCTCGTTGAGAAGAGGTGATACTTGCTTTGGCGAAAAAAGTCACCAATAACACCAGAAAAAAAAGCTAGATTTGTTGCTTGTCGCTGTTTTGAAAAAAAAAAGTCGCCAGGGGGGCTGAAAAGCCACTAAATATAGCGACAAAATCGCTATGAGTTGGCAACACTGAGCACAGGACGAGGGATATATAGGGCCAGCGGACGTCCTGCTGCTAGCGGCAGGCAGCCTAGGGGCAGAGGAAGGGGACGAGGTCGCGGTCGGAGAGGTCTTGACGTGATAGGGCAAGAAGACATGGTCGGTGTACTTTTTTTCGAGCTCTCTCCGTCTCCCTTTTAGCAGTTAACTTTTCATCATTCGTCTTTCCTCGTTTTTTT
The DNA here is from genome assembly GCF_949987685.1 of Ammodytes marinus. Lineage (NCBI taxonomy): Eukaryota > Metazoa > Chordata > Actinopteri > Uranoscopiformes > Ammodytidae > Ammodytes > Ammodytes marinus. The sequence continues at coordinate 33,072,922 of NC_137235.1, forward strand.
GCTGTCTTAGCGTGTTAGTTGTTGGTATCCGGGGAATGGTAAATTGAGGGTTTGTTTGTGAAGACATTGTTACTCGCTGTCCACCGTAGTAGCCTAGTGTCAGACTGCTAGGGTCGTGAACGCTCACGCAACTGACGCATCAGCGTCGTTGCCAAGGTCCCACAGCCAATAAGAACGGAGAATCTGACCTTGCTCTGATTGGTCAAAATTAACATGAGCGGTGGCAATTTTGGGGGGCAGCATACAGAGGCAGGGGGGAGCAAAGTGATAAAAAAATATTTTCAGACCACTTCACCTACATATAGCTGAATGACTATTATGACAGTTTTGCCAAATATTACAGTGAAAAAACTCTCAACTGCAGCTTTAAGTGGAGTTGTGCAGAAGTAGTGAAATCGAAAAACTGAAAACAACCAGAGCATGCCCGGGTGTGCATTGTGCCGGTGCTCCTGAAAGAGCCCTTTTTTACAGTGAATGAAAGCCACAGTCACATCAGTCACATGGCTGATCAATAAGAAGGCTTGAACAACTTTTATTACTGTCTAAGTTTATGCTTCAGGGGACAAATAGATCTTCCAGAAAATGTTTTCCCCCTGCAGAGAAAGCAGCATTCTTTTCCACAAATATTTTTTTTTTACCAATGACTTGACTCTCAACTATAATAAATGCACATCAATAGTTGGGCTGCGTTCCACAATTTCACGCTATCTGAGATTACCCTAGCTGAGGAACGTCAAGTGTAAGACCCTGGGAGATAAGGTGGGAGTAGGAACATTTTGTAACAACGTCAAACACAGAAATACAGCACACAGAATTGATGAAGGGCACTGAAGTTTGACGGTTCATTGCGAGTTCATGAACTTTATTTCTCCTTTTCTGAGGAGACCAGAGAAGGGGAAAATAAATCTAATTCCATACTTAAGCAGTTTATGAAATCTAATTATCAAGTAATAATGCATTAATCCTGTTGTCAAATGGAGTTGTACTATTATTGCTGAGCAATGGGCCCCATGACTGGCCTGTGGTCAAGCACTGGGGCCCAAAACTGAAGGGGTGTTGGCCAGAGAACTGGTGTGTGTGTGCGTGTGTGTGTGTGTGTGTGTGTGTGTGTGTGTGTGTGTGTGTGTATGTGTGTGTGTGTGTGTGTGTGTGTGTGTATGTGTGTGTGTGTGTGTGTGTGTGTGTGTGTGTGTGTGTGTGTGTGTGTGTATGTGTGTGGGGGGACTTATCCATTACACGATTCGAGCAAGCAGACGGATTGGATATGTCCAGGTCTGTGTCTGGATGAGGTCATTATGCGCGAAGCAGAGCTGCAGTCCCATAACACCAGCGCAAACGCACACACACCAATACACACAGCCACACACTCACACATGAGTTTCTATGGCAACTCCAAACAAACAGTCGGCGCATGTGGTGGTGACCCAACCCCAGCAGAAACTAAGGGGGAAACTGAGACATTGGAGGCAAAAAAAAAAGACGTGAAAGTGAGATGGAAATGGAGAACGTAGTCGAAGGCAGCGGAAAGGGACGTCAAATTCCGCAGCTGCATACACTTCACTTTATGCAAGCTGGATCTTTCAGTCATAGAAGAGACATTTAAAAAGTATCACATGCATCAAAAATATCCCCTCACCACTTGCAACCATAACCCTAAAGTATCTGTAGTCATTCGAAAAGACTTGACTTCACTAGAAGACAAGAGGGACTGTGAAATAACTTCATCCCACCAGTGTCCTGTTGACCTTATATGTAGTTCCCCCCCCCCCACACACACAGAGTGACCAAAGGGACATCCAGCCCCCACAAAAGGCCTTTTTCATTTACCTTAGAGCTCCAGAAACAGAAAAGGGAACAGACTAAAGAAGACGCCACATTTGCATATTAAAAAGACACTGGCATTTAGATGTTGTGTTGGCTGAAGAACCACTCTGACCACTTGATCCTTTGGAATTTTCCTCTTTAGATTAATCCTGCCAAGATGAAAGACTGATGCTGCTGGTGAAAGGCCAAGCATGAGATATGATGAAACTAAGATGTGTTTCACCGTAATGAAGCAGGGTTGACACGGTATCACAATAAAAACACTGTCTCAGTGGAAATTCTAATCTACATTAAAATAAAATACTTCACTAGTGTCGGACAGCCAAAAGAATGTTATCTTTATATTTGAACAGAGCGGATTGTGCAGCCATACACATCCTTTAAGATAACTTGTAACAAATGGGAATTTCAGGTATTTTGTTACTAATGCCTTCTTCTCACTCAACCATGTTCCTGCCATAACAACTGCTTCTTATCTTGATAAGACAACCTTAAAAGAGGGTAGCCACCATCAATTCTCTTTTGTTTTTTTGTCTGCTGAAAGGAAGCTGCTGTCCTACCAGGTTGAATAGCCAATAAGAGGACTTATTACCAATAGTTTGTTCCCCATAAAAAAAAGGATCCACAACCAATCAAGTAAGTAGCTGACTACGATTGAATTTATTTCTGAGGATTTGATTATTTGGGCAGAAAAGCTTAGACATTTGGTAAAATAAACAAAAGAAAACACTGATATTAGTGTTCAAGTCCAAAAAGCTGCTCTCTGGGCAAGACTTGGACAACATGGTGGACCCGTGTGGACTGCCAATCAAAGGGGTGGTCTCAAGGGATTGAAAGTTGGCCAGGGGATTTTTTATTTGAAAGGAAATCTCAGCGTGTCTGTGTCACAACAGGAAACGAAACAAGCGGTGGTCTTCTCAGCGAGGCACTGTCACTGTGCTGTGACCCCTTCTATCACATATGACCGCTCAATGACATGTTGCCAGAGAGGGAAAAGCCTCCAGTGTGTGTGTGTGTGTGTGTGTGTGTGTGTGTGTGAGCGGGTCCTTCCATGTTTCCGGGCCTGTCAGGCTCGATCTTTGGGGGTTGCGACACAAATCTATACAAAGCATCCATCATGGAAACGAAAGTGACGGAAAGTGATGTTGGTGACATCCAGGAGGTCAGACATCTTGCTGCACAAGCGCCTGGGGTCCTTCCTCCCCTTGTCAACAGTTCATTCACTGAGCCCGGCTGGAATTGAGAGTCCAGCAAACATGGCTGCAGATAAAACAACAAATAATCTAGTTAGAATGCAGTAGGCATACTATTGGGACATACTTTTAGTTATATATTCCATCATAACATTGCGCCTTGATCTTGCCTCTTGCATTTATCCCCGTTTGTTTTCATATGGAGGCTCCGTTGATGTGACGTCACTTCAGGTTCGCAATGGATTGTGGGTCAGAATCGCCCAAATAGGATACTGTTTTCAACACTAAAAATCTTGGCCGGATGTAGTAGACATCCGGGTCTCTCGAACCATCCTAAATCTGGCCACAAGAATCGGTACATACTAAATCTTTTTTCTACCATTCTAAATAGTAGAAAGTATGCGATTCGGAACCCAGGGATTATCAGCTTTAAAAAGGGGGAAAGAAGTCCATTTTAGAAGAACAAGTGTCAGAAAACAAGTGTGCGTCACTGTGTTGAGAAGAATGATGTAATGTTTGATCGTATATTATTATTTTTTTATATAAAGAGAGAATTTCATATTTTTTTTAAATTGCTTAATTGTCTTACTGCTGAGCTGACCTTGCTTTCGTCTAGTATGTTTCATTGTACTGTATGTGAACCCTGTGTTAACCTATAAACTGTATGACCAATACAAGTGAAAACTGAAAAACTGAATCTGAACATTGCAATTTTGACATTAAACATGCAATATCTATTTCATGGATACAACTGAAATGCATTCTTTTGAAAATAAGTGCTGAAATGCAGAGTCAATAATTGATGAGTTGACAAATAGAAATGTATCAATTGACTACCAGAATTTAAGTTTTCAAGAAAGTGTGTTTGCCGTTTCTGTAAAAAATTATAAAATTGACTTCAAACTTTGAACATTTACTTCCCAAAGTCATATTGGGACACATAGCATCTTAGTTCTACTTCAAGACAATCAAGGAATGAATGGGTGGAAATGCTTTTGGTATGTCTGGCCTTATAGGTGGTCTCAGAGATCTCCATTAGGAAATCAGGCTGTAATTTGGGCACCATTTACCCTAATGTGTTGTCTGTATAATTCATTCCATTCATTCTATTTCTCTGTACTCCTTATCACTGTCATTCCACGGTTGTCAAAATGGCCTCCAGTCAGGATGTGGGGTCCAGCAGGGGGACAGTGGCACTTAGCCAGAAGTCACAACTTTCTGTGTGTGTGTGTGTATGTGGTGTAAGTGGTGTGAGTGTGTGTAGGTGTGTGTGTGTGTGTGTGTGTGTGTGTGTGTGTGTGTGTGTGTGTGTGTGTGTGTGTGTGTGTGTCCTTGTAGTGCATATATTCCTGTGCAATTGTCCGCGACCTGATTGCTCTGACCACTGAACGGGCATACTTCATTTCAGAGGAGTCATTTCATCGACTGTAGGAAATTCTTCTTCGACTTCAAAGAGATTGGAGGCACATACTGTGGCGGCGCTTTCATTCATAAACTCCTAAATGGCAGAGTCCAAATGAACCTGAATAATGACAATTATCAGAGTCTCTCTTGCACCAAAGCCACAGTCGAAGGCTTCCAGACGGAGTCGAGAAAGTTAGACCACCAAAGAGGAGAAAGATACTCCAGGGCCTGGGCCTTATAAATGCTTTTCAACCCCCTCCTCCTGCCAATCTAATCTTTCACCTCCTCTCTGCTCCATCCATTCATCCCCTTTGCTTTCTCTGTCTGCATTGTGTAAAATCCTTAATGCTCTGAACAAGAATTATCTCTCAATTGACCAAGAAATGTAATGCTCAGGAAAGTGCGAAGGTAACAAAGAACAACCTAGAGAACTATCAGGAAAACATCAGGGACTTAAAGGGGTAGTTCAGGATTTTAGACATAGGGCCTTATTCCCAAGTTAGCCTTGGTGTTCTTTATCATTGGAGACAGTTTTCAACACATTTAATTCAGTCCTTCTAGTTGCAGAGTGCGCTCGTGCTAAGCTAGCGCACGGCATCGGGGGAATACCTAGCCTGCTACTAAAACAGTCTTACCCACTCCACAGTACACCCGAGGCCAATCAATTATAACGCCAGACTATCGATGTAAATGTCTGTGTTGATAGAATAATTTTAGAAATAAAACCAACCTCTCATCGCATGAATTATCGCATTTTGAGGGACTACTTTCTTAGCAGCAGCGGACTTTTACTTTGCTGTGTAACCGAATCACTACAGCAGAAAGTAAACAGAGCAGCGTGGGACAGAAACTGAAACTGCACTGCCACCAGTCTACCGTCATTCTGTCCCGGTTCTCTGCTGCAGCTCCAGCGGGGGCTGTCTCTACAGACGCTCTTTCTCTTTCTGCCCTTTGAGCATCCCTCTCAATTCTTCATCAGTGTATTCCGGCTCGTACAGGTACGGGCAGCAGCAGGTAAACAAACTATTATAGAGCCTGTAACCTAGGTATTAGTCCGCCGCTGCCGCAGCCTACAAGGAATAAAGTCCCTCAAAATGCAATATGCGAGGTTGGTTTTATTTCTAAAATTATTCTATCAACACAGACATTTACATCGATAGTCTGGCGTTATAATTGATTGGCCTCGGGTGTACTGTGGAGTGGGTAAGACTGTTTTAGTTGCAGGCTAGATATCCCCCCGATGCCGTGCGCTAGCTTAGCACGAGCGCACTCTGCAACTAGAAGGACTGAATTAAATGTGTTGAAAACTGTCTCCAATGATAAAGAACACCAAGGCTAACTTGGGAATAAGGCCCTATGTCCAAAATCCTGAACTACCCCTTTAAGTGACATTGGTCAATAAACACCTTGAAATTACAATCCTTCTCAGAACCAAGATAATTATGAGTTCCCTGTCTTTGGCTATTGGATTTAAGTGAAGATAACAATCTTCCCACTGCCATGATATCTCTCTGGCAGATTCATATGATATGTTTTCATTGGTACAATTGTAATTTCAGGCCTGAAAAACTAGTTTTAAAGTGGCAGCAATTGGTCAGACACGCTCTTCTTTCACGTTGGATTTGAGTCAAAACATGCTATGCACCTTGGTAGTATTTCACGGGACCGAGCCCATTTCTGCAGAAACTTCAAAAGTGACCTCACATTCGCTATCAACTGTACGGATGTGAGCGTTGGTGTTTTCTGTGTATGTTTGTAAAAGTTGGTCCAGCTGTTTCCTCACACACACCCTTCACATTCCCTCGTACACACTAGTGCACATACAAACTACCATCCTTTCCCGGTCAGGAAGAGCTTGAAGGATATCCAAAGAGCACAAGCATATTATTGTGGTGACGTATTGTTCCTGCCAACTCGTGTGCTAAATGACTCACTGTTGCCACAGAGACCTAGACCTAGTGATGCAATCAGAAAAGGAAAACTTTGGAGCAAGCCAGAGCTGAGTGCTAAAGTCAATTCTCTGTAAAAGTGCAGTTGCCTTAAGAGCTGTTTGATGCTGCCCATGTAAAACCCAAGACTCAGTTTTCACAGCGTAATGCATTTTACAGGTCAATGTCTCTTTTTATACATTCTTAAAGATGATATTAACCATGTGTATGCTTTGCTCCATTTGAAAGAATCTCAGTTTATCAATGTAAACTGTGGTGGTAGTCAGCTGCTTGTCCCGCCTTCTTTCCCCAAATGAAAACCTTCTGGCTCCTGTATCTGTCAATACAGTGACAAGAGCTAGAACCCTTTCACGATTTACAGGTTAAACCTTCAAGAAACAACACTGTTTTTTTGGTGTAGCAGCTAGTAGCTTAGATCTTACACAGTAATCACAATAAAAAGGTTATTTTCATTGTCAAGATGAAGGATGTCAAAAAGCCCTGAACTTACAGAAATGTTCAACGCATCAAGAGTGCATCCTCGTGGTATTCATCTGGTTTGATTTGTTTTGTCTGGCTGCAGGCTGCCCTGCTTCTTTATTGACTTGGCATCATGACAGTAGGAACTTTAGATCCTCCATCGGCTACTTGCAGCGTGCCTGTGCCAACATCAAACATGTCACTGTCAACTTGAGACAGGCGGAGAACATACCATGTGATCTAATGACATATCTTTGAGCCGCTGTGAGACAGTGAGACCTTTAGACATTTAACAAGAGCAAAGCAGGACGGATTACACAACTTCAGCCAGATGATAAAGCAAAAGGGATTAACCTTTCAAACCTTCAAAAGTTGACATCTGACAAATTTCCAGTTGGGATAAAGATCACTAAGATGTAAATTCAGAAAAACCCCTGCAGGCTTATACGAGGAACTACAGCATGTCACTGTGAGTCAGTCAGTGCGTTTACATGCAGACTCATAATCGGATAACTAAACGAATAAGACCTCAACAGGACTTTTAAACTGCATGTAAACACCTTAATCCTATCTACTTCGGACACAAATCGGCACAATAACGGACAAGAGAAGTCGGATAAGAACACCTAGATAAGTTGTTCATTGTCGGCTTTCTCTCTGCATGTATACAGGGATCGGATATCGCATATCGGACTTCTCGTTCTGTGCTTGTGTGCCTGCGCGTGATAGGCTACACCATGGGTTATTGACGGAAGGGAACCGGACGTGGCTCTAAAACCACTTGTTGAAAGCATGGCTGAAAGGCCATGTATACTCAGACAAGTGACACGGTCTGTTCGAGTGTCTTGTTCGATATATGTGATAATCCAATCTAGTTGTGCCATGGAAACGCACTGACTGTCAACTCCAATTAGCTAAACTCACTTTTCTGAGAATTATACCCTTTCAAACCATAAACAAACCTAACACTCTGGTGGATCAAAATGAACATAATGTACGACCAAAGTTTGTTCCAATGAGCACCTTCCAACACAAAAATGTCAAGTGTGAGCCGAACACGTCGACAGCTAAGCAATTAAAGCTTTAAAAAAACTCTATGGGTAAAAACTCTAAAAAATGAGCTTCTCCTGGCTGAATTCCTCTGCCTCCCCTATCAATCCAGAAGCACTCTGTGTTTTATGCGGGGCTTTGCCGTCTTGACATGATAAACCAGGGATAAGGAAGCAGACTTCCAGACAATCTCTTCTAAAGGCATTCATGGTGTTGAAGTCATCTTGACAATGGTTGTGTGAGGATTTAGAGAAAGCTCGACAGAGAATTGCATGCCTGCTTTCTTCACACATGGCTCCGCACTACTGGCCAATCTGCTTAAAGTGGGCGTAATAGTAAGATCTACCGTGACCGACAATTATACAATGTTTCAGACATCGCTAGATGGTCCGACATGCTGTGGCCATTTGGATTCAAACCAGGCAACTTCTTCCCCGATTCCATACATTTTAAAATGAAGGGAAACCTTAAAAGGTATTACTCATCTCACATTACAAGAGTAAGTGATGTTCTGCCCTACTTATCATTAACTAGCAATTCAACTCAAGATTAAACTTGGAATGGAAATGTGTTCATATTTTCTCAAAGATGCTCATGAAACCAGAGTGCAACCTTAACAGACCTTTGGAGTATGTCTTCCAGTAGTAACCTTTATTTACAATGCCCCACTGTTAATTCACTTCTTTGGCATTTGGAACGCATCTGCCCCAAAGGTACTAATGTCAGGTCAGCTTTACAGACATCCCACGTAATGATTTCAATTGGAATCACAGACATGTAATCCGGCACTTGGATCTTTGTCAAAGGCCACAGCCTTCTGGGAGTGAACATTTAGGTGGGAGGGAGATACTGGGTCTCGTGTTACATCTCAATTATCCAACGATTTGTCAGAGAGGCAGGTAAATGCTAGGATCACCCCCAGGGCCCACATTGCAGTGTCACTTCCAATTAGCATGATCAAACACAGGGGGAAAGAGAGAGGAGGAGAAAGAGGGACAGAGATGTAGAGTGACCTCACTGTTCTTGAAATCTCTCTCCTGGCCCGAGATGTGGGGAGTTAACGGCAGCAAGAGAGATCACCCTGATACATTTTTCAGCTGCGCAAGGCAATACCACAGCTATGCACTACGAAATGCCACAACTCCCTTCTTTCTCCCCATCTCCTCCTGGGCTGATAGCATTGTCCCCATCCCTCATTCCCTGCAGCATCCTTATAATCGCCTGATTCACCATTGGTTATTAGATAATATATCATGGCTGAAAGATGAATTAATGGTAGCCACAACACAGCAGTTGCCCTACCTTTTTCTTGATGAGAACCATTACATCATATGGTAAACTGAAAATTGTCAGTGGTGAAATAAAGGAACGTTTGAAGTTCTTAAAAGTCGTGGCGGTGACTTGACTCAGTTTTGAAGGTGCCTGATGGAACAGACAGGCAGGTTCATTTGAGTTGTTTCGCCCACACACTCACACATTATAGTATCGCTTCCCTAGTGGTAAAACCACACTTATATCCCTTTCAAGTCATCCCCTCTGTTTAACCAATCAAAAGAAAAAAACTCCCACCATTGCAGCTGGCTGTTTTTTGGATCTGGTGTTAAAAGACGAGCATGAAGGGATCTTTCCACATTTAAAATAAAAGGCAAGGCAGATTTATGGCTAGTCGGTCAGTGATGTAAAGCATGACCATGTAGATAAGTGCACATGCAGGAACTAACTGGTCACAGAAAATGAGAAGCCATCTGAGGTCTCTTATTAACAGCCGAAAATGCTGAATGGTTTAAACAGAGGGCAGTGGTGTGGAATGACCGGCCTGGGATGTACAATGGGAAAATGATGTGATGATTTCATTTGCAGCTTCTGTCGGTATTAGAGACCCTTAAAAATGATACATCAAGATTTTACAAGTCATTCCATCTATAACAATACATGTGTATGACCAAATAAGCAACATTCAAAGTTAAGGTTTAGAAGAATTTGATATACAGTGCTAGAAACGTGAAAAAAGCCCCTTAACTCATCAGAGTACAATTGAAATGTTGCCAATGGTACACAGTAGTACATTACATGATCCATCAGATCCCAGCCCACTACAAAATTAGTGAAAAAATCACAGACGAAAAAAGAAATACAGAAAGCGTTCATGTGAAATAACCAGTACGTTGTCAAAGCTGTGTGTGCATGTCTAACCTCACTGCTCAAACTAAGGGTTGACTAAAAGTGTTGACAGCCGACACACCTTAAACAGGATAATGTGATCAAACACTGTATGATCAAGGAGTTAGCCTAGCATTAGCTAAAGGATGTACTTTGAGGCTCTGACACGACTCTATGTCTGCTTCCAGATAGATCATGTAAATACATTTGCACCCAAATATGCACCCAACCCTATTACTGTTGAAGTACTTATAAACCTCAGAGCTACTAAGATCATTTATTGGTATGCCTACACACACAGTAGCTAAATGTGTTGAAGTAAGTTATTCCTTACATCTCACTGTAGTAGAAAGTAGACGTTACATCACATTAGTCCCTTTAAAGGTGTCCCCCTTCATTTTTTTCATCTCCAAAGCCTCTCTAAGAAAAGTGCAAGAACTTGTTGCATTCCGCTAACTCTCACAGATTCCAGTTCAGTGAACGTCTTTCTGCGGCCAGGAATAAGTCGGACACTATACAAGCCTCAAACCATTCTTCACAAGACTGAAGTTCTTTCACTGTCTTTCTGTGCTCTTCTTTTATCAGTTAATATTCAATTAAATGTGTTTCTATCAATATAAACCAAATGAGAAAAAAACTGAATAAATGAGGATGAGGAATATGACATTTTATGATGTTGTCTTTTTCACCAATTGCCTCGTGTCTCTTGCTATTTTACCAACAAATTCCTTTTCACGGCTGCATGCTCCTTTTACCCAACTTGTTATTAAGTTCACTTGGCAGTTGGACAAAATGTTGCTATTGTATCTCTGTCCTTCTCAGAGTCTTCTCTCTGGCCTGCAGCCTGTGTGTGATGTGAAGCCATCCTCCTCTAATCCTCTTCCTGTACGGATCACTGAACCTCAACGTTCATTTGTGCCTTTATTTATTTGGCATCCAGAAGAGGCTATCAGCCTCTCCCTCTCCACTTCGCCATTTTCTTCTTTTAACCTCTTCCTCACTCCCTCCATCCGTATGTCCTCTACATCCCTCCTCATCTGTCTTTCATCTCCTCTGTCCTCCACCAGGTCCTCCCTCCTTCTCTCACACACTTTTCTGCTGTCCTTCTGGGCTGAGAAGGACAGCGCGGGGTCCTGGCAGCTCTCCATCCTCCCTGCCTGGGCGGAAAAATAAACAAGGGTCCACATGTTCCCAAGGAATTTTAATGACTTCCATAACTTTGGCTTCCCTACCTGCCAAACCGCAGGCAGCATGAGAGAAACAGGGGACTCTGAGTGGGCCAGTTTAGCGGCACTGATGACGAGTTTTGTGAGCATGAGCCAAGTAGTGGCCTTTGAAGAGCCGAGCGGCTTTAAAATAGGCCCGGCAAAATAAAACTTTCAACAAAACAAAACAAAAAAAAGCATGTGAGCTGTGTCATTGCAACCGATTGGCTCAACATTTGTGGTCAGCCAGAATACCACAGAGAAAGTGGCATTTATAATAGTCTCCCTATGTTCATCTGTTGGTTCTTCTGTGGATCCTGTGTAAGGTAGTCTTTCCTCACTCCAATGTTACTGTTTTTACTTTGCACAGGCAGGTTGTTATAACTGTAGCTGATCATAATGGGCACACATGAGACCTCCAATCTGCAGGGACTAAGGCTCAAAAGAGGCTCACTGTCAGGTGGGAAAAACCCTTGTTGGAAGTGTATTTTAATGGGGCCATGACCCAGAGACTGTCAGGTCAAACTCCAATGACCTGACATGGGAGTAGACTAGCAGTTGATGGAGATCTCTGTCGAGGGCCAAGGCAGGGCAGTAAATCTGCGGAATTACTCCTCACAAATGTTCAGACCTTTTTAAGAAAGAAAAAGAGACCAGTTTGTGTATGAAATACTTTTCGAACTTTACAGCCTGCTGTAAACTATAATGATTTCATTTCTGACACACTAGATTTTAAAATATGATATGTGATGCATTTGCGTCAACAGATTGTTTTTCCATCATGTCCAGAAGAGTTTTTTTTTTCAAACGTGGACAATTTGGATTAATTAAACAACACAAGAGTCTCCTGCCTGGCCTTCTGTTCACCTTCATTAGCAGCACATTACGGAATGAGACAATGTGTTTTATTACAAATGTGTCAGCGGTGGGGGGAACACCCCGCCCACTGGCAGGACCACTGTTTAGATTTCTGATCTCTCCACTTGTGTTTTTCTTTCCCTCTCAACCCGGGGACCAGCTGCAGAGGAAATGACAATACAAGGGGAAAACAACAGAGATTGATAACAAACCCTCCCCACCTCCTCGCTCATTTCTTTCTTCATGTATTCCAAACGTTTTTTTTTCCATGAATGAGGCTTGTTCGACCTCCCACCCCACTTCTCAATCTGCACTTCTACTCGTTTCATCTCTAAGGCTGTGAACCTTGACCCATGAAATTCATCCGTCGCTCTGTCTAAACACAAACTCGGGAGGCTCACACACACACACACACACACACACACACACACACACACACACACACACACACACACACACACACACACACACACACACACACACACACACACACACACACACACACACACACACACACACACACACACACACACACACACACACACACACACACACACACACACACACACACACACACACACACACACACACACACACACACACACTTATTTTCTCCCCTCTTTTCCCCTCTTTGGACCCTGTCTTCTCTCATGCGTGAGGAATCTTGGCTGTGTTCTCCGACTTCAAGCCCACAATGATTAGCAGGCCTTGGGGAGTGGACTCATAGAACTCTAATCCAACTTGTGATGTTATAGGGCATAATGACTCAACAACACAATCGTGAGATTTCTCTGTTACTCTTGAGTATAGTAAATAATAATAATAATTTGGAGGTTCATTTCATTCCTTCTTTTGCATTTCCTCAACCACTAAGAGGAGGGGAAGGCAATGATCATGCACCAGTTCAAGATGAACAGGATTCTGAGAAAAAGAAAGGATAAAGGTTGAAACTGAAACATGGATGTTGTCTGATAATGTTGTCTCCCTTTCCCATTTGGATAGTTCTATAAATAACAGATGATTTGAATGTAATTCCCTCAAAAAGGTGACTCAGCAATCGCTTCCTTTAAGCTAAGCCCAGACATAAAACAATGAGGGCAGCCAAGTGAAATGCCCTTCTACATTGCACAAAAAAATTGCTTTAAACTATTTTTTTTACACTTTAAAGTCCATAAACTTATCCTCCTTCTTCTTTTCACAGTCACTAACATATCTTGAGCATACACTTTTTCACCTTCTAGATTAATTAGCATTGCTTGACTTTTGCCCATAATACAATGCAATACAGCCTGATAATAAAATGTTGTGGTGACCTGTGCCAGTATATTCCCAATTTCCCTGCACATACCTGAGTGTCTCAAACAAAGTATCAAAGCCAATGCCTCCAGCACCTGTTTGCACTTGGTGATCTGGAGGAAAATCTAGGTTGTTAGAAGGACTGGTAAACAGAACAGTCTCTGCTTTGGCTATAGCCACACATCAAACCAAAGCTTGAATCCAGCACAGGGACCTTCTTCTTCACTCTGATGCAATTCCCTTGATGGGAGGTGTGAGACACCCTGACTGGGCTCTACTCACATATCAACTTCTGACCGGGGGGAAATCCCATCCTGACTTCATGAATGACTTCCAGGTTTAGGTTAAGAAGGAGGGAGCGACAGACCAAAGAAAGTATGGAAAGAAAGGAAAGCAGCAAAAAGAGATTCAAGGGGATATTGAAAGGCTGTGTGCCCAGCCCCCCTCACCACTATAGTCAATATTTGGCAGGACAGAAAAGCCTCCGACTGAATGATGTAGTCATTGTCTTTGGACTCTGCAAAAACCTTTTGCTTGTATCCCAGAGATGTTCTGTAAGTTTGCCGTTTGTGATGGCTTGTTGGCTGGTATGATTCTTAGTTATGTAGAAAAGCAATATACTCTTTCCTGTGTGCCCGCTCGTCCTTTTATACTCCACATCACTTTGCACAGAGCTGCCAATCCCTGCAGACAAATGTCAAAACTGAAACTAACCAAGGATTTGTCAAAAAGGTCAAATCTGCGTTGATATTCTCAATTCTCCCTCAGAGTTCGGAGTACAGGTTTCCCTTTCCCTTTTTTTTTTTTTTTTTAATTACTTTTTATTAACAAAGTTGAATATGGGATTATAGAAGTCCTTACTATTGAAGCTTTTATGCTTGACAATTGAGAAAATTAACACTTGTGACCTTGCAATTGTTAGCATTTATGGTGAAAAATAATGGGGCATTGAACCTTGCAATACAAAAAGCTAAAAACACCTTTTAAACTGTTTGTTACTTTACCCTTTTCCCACTTACCACAACTACCAAAAACAACCAAAAAAAGATTGGCTTAAGTTACATGCCAAATTGTGCTTTATTACTCCACTAGCTTGTATCAGCATTGTTTACTACTACTAAAGTTAATGAGAGGAAGGTGGCAGTTTCATACAGACAAAAACCATGATATGGAACAGCTGAACTGCTGTAGGTCACATGAGGATCCTTGTGATTGAGATACTAGTCTGCTGTTATCACTGCCAAGACATTGAGGCTGAACAGAAGCTGAGCTAGATCAGCAGAGAGAAATTCTCATCAAGTATCTGAGGTCAAAGTTGAAGTACAACTTTTACATTTTTTAATTTAACTTTTATTTTACTGGTTTTACATATTTTTACACATACGGACAAAAAACATAATATGAAGACACATACATAACTTACACAATACTTGTCCTGCCGGTCTAACAATATTCCCACAAAAGATGAAATCAAGTTTTTATCTTCCGGTGAGCCCAGCAAAGTTTTGGACATCGAATCATCTGCGGGCAAGGACTCAAAGGATGGTATATTTTGTTTGACATTGAAGTACAACTTTAGCTTTTTACGACCAGGCTCAGTAAATGAGTGTGGAGTAAAGGCATCATATTGGAGAATGGAAAAATAACGGTTTTGGTCATAACTGGTTGAAATGTCCTGTTGCATTGTGTCCCCAAGCTCTGAGTCACTTGGTTTGGTGATTACTGCCCGATTAGTCTGTTGATTAAACTTTTACTCAAGGTGTCCACTCCTGCAGCATATAGTGACGCTCTAACCTTGAGCATTCCTTCAAAGTAATTATGACTACAGAGTGATTGCCATGGAGAGGATTAGGCCTATGTTTGCATGTTGTGCCTTATTTGTCAATCATGTATTTTGCTTGCATTTATAATGATTAATCATAACTAAAGGGGTGGAAAGTTTCCGGTAAATTTCCGGAAACTTTCCAGAAACTTTCCACGGGAACTTTCGCTCGATTTTGGGAATATTCAAAATTGGGAATTATAGGAATTAACTAAATGGCAGTAGTTGAAATATTTTTTTTTCATATCCAAACATAAATCTAAACATATAAACACTATATTTTGTCATAGGCAGACATCCATGCAAAATAATACAATTAAAAAACATCCCATTTGAACAGATTTATTTGTAAGTTGAACTTTATCAAGTTTTGATTATTTTATGAACAATCAATAATTTCACTGAAAACAAAAAGATGAATGTTGAGTAAAATATTACTTATCTGTCTGACCCAACCCATTCAATAAATTAAGTAAAATGCCCCCCCATGTGATGGTGGAATGCACAGTGCATGTAGGGGGCGTGGCCTCAGTACCCCTGCAGTAAGCAGTGCTATGTGCAACTTGCCAAGTGTACTTGTATGAAATCTGGTTGTTTTAGTCAAGATTATGCTAAAATATATTTTCCCAAACTATATTTAAAATCACTGTTTAAGCCTCTGTAAACCTGGTCTAGTAAAAATCAACGTATTATATCAAGTTGGGTTTCTTAATAGGCTTTAAAGAAAATCTGATTTGAAATTAAATGTTCATAAGTATTATAATACCAATGCTGGGCTACTACACGACTTTTCACGCGATTTGACAGTCGCAGACAATCTTCCAATGTCGGACTGAAATCACGGGAGTCGTGCTGGAGTTGTGGCGCGCGCACGTAATCTCAGTCGTTTGGTGTATGGTGGTCTTCTGACCCGATTTCAGCCAGTCTTCTTCCCGTCTTGACGTTCCGACATTATCAAACATGTTTGATATTATCGTTAGTCTTAGGGGGTTGGCTCAAGCGAAATGACGTGAACACTGTCACACTCTCTCCAGCACCAAGCACGAGACAGGAGGAGTGGCATTAGTCGCGAACTGTGGCCGCCTTTCAGGTACTTTTTCGGACACTTTTACGTAGTAGCCTTGGATGGAGAACCAGGCTGACACGCGCAACCTTAAAGGTGCGAACACACTACACGCGTTACCCGCGTAAGATTTCCGTGCGTAACGCAGCTAAAATGTTGCTTGATAATTTTGTGTCAAAAATGGTTCTACGCGCGTAACGTGCGTAGTCTCCCTCCCGATATTGTATTTCCCCTAATTAACCATGGCTGCGATCAGACCCGACCCGACACAACAGCGTGCATGTCCGCACAAAAACAACAACAACACGGCCAACAACTGTGCCAAAAGACAAACTGAACAGCACAAATAGCCTAGCATTAAAACAGCATTGCATATTCACTGCAGCTACATAACAAACACAGTTACAGCAGCATCGGTGCACGGCGGCACAACATAAAGCCAAGTAGCCAACATTACCCTACCTGGCTGTGACAGGGGACCGTGGCTGGCGTAGATCAACACCGGTGCTTCGCTGTACTTGTTGTGAAAGTCCCCCGGACATAGCCGTCATGTTTGGGTTCATAATATGAGGCGCTAGCCGCCCGCACACAACCGGGTGAGTTAATAATAATAATAATAATAATAATAATAATAATAATAATGGATTGGATTTATATAGCGCTTTTCAAGGCACTCAAAGACGCTTTACAGGGTTCCAGGTTCCACTCGTTCACACACAGTCATACCGATGGTGGTAAACTACCATAGTAGCCACAGCTGCCCTGGGGCAGACTGACGGAAGCGTGGCTGCCATTCAGCGCCTACGGCCCCTCCGACCACCACCTCAAACATACAGCAATCATACACATTCACACAAGGCAAGGTGGGTGAAGTGTCTTGCCCAGGGACACAACAACCATGACACAGGTGGCAGAACGGGGATCGAACCGCCAACCCTTGGATCATTGGCCAACCCGCTTAATCACCTGAGCCACGGTCGCCCCGTATAGCATTAGTTAACTAATGCTATACGGCGCTAACTTGTTTTATCGGCTAAAGCACAGCCGCACATATTCACTGAATTAACCAGGAAGTCCATTCTCCTGGTTTACTCTCCCCACGTCTTCTATTCCCGAGCTGCTGTCGTACAGCACCGGCTCGGCTGCCTGCAATACATTTTCCTCCTCGGTGTCTCTCATCAGCCTCTGTGTACAGTACACTGTTCTCCGACCGTGCCAATGTATGTGACGTCGGGTCAAGCCCAACGCTGATTGGCCAACGCGGCTAATCGTCACGCGTAGGAGCGTAAAAAGTTCAATTTTTTGAACTCCGCGCATTGCTGCGTAGGCGCGTAGGTGCGTATATATGTGGCTCATACGCGGCTAAGGCGGCTAAAATGTTGCTTTAGCGTGAGTGACGCATCTACGCGCCATGTACGCGCGTAAACCAATGGTTCCCTATGGAAAAATGGCCGATTTTATACGCGTCTGTGTAGTGTGCGATTACAGGGTTAGGAGTGAGAGTTATTTGGGGACGAGATCAGCAAATAAAGTTGGTCAAATAACTACAGGATGTCCCCCGCTCGGAATATTGAATTCACTTTTTCTTTATTAAATATAATCACAATCGCGTGTGCCGTTTTAAACGTGATTATGCATGACATATATAGCCTACGTGATTTGCATATAGTTGTTTATACACCCAGTCCATTTTACCTGCTAAAAACAACTTTTTATTTGACTGAAATAATTTTTAATCCCCGGTAGCAGGATTGGAAATAATATTAATTTCAAAGGGAATCTAGTTGTAGTCTTGCAATATGAGACCCCCTGTCTTTTCAAAATCTCAGTCTGTGACTGAAAACTCAGAGAACTAATGACTAGTTGTCTTCAGGTGTGAGTTGATTGTCTTTAGATGTAAGACGGTTTCAGTGTTCAGTCTTTTCAAAGTCTTTTAAAAGTCCTCTAGTGTAAGCCCAGCATTTGTTGAAAAAACAGCTTTTTACAGTCTAGAACGTTTGCCAGGACTGAAATAACATAGTTAGAAGGATTTAGTGCATTTGGGTTGCTTTTAAATTGAGTAAATTCCCGTTTATTCACATTAATTCCCAAAATTCCTGTTAATTCCCATAAATTCCCATGGAAAGTTTCCAACTTTGAAAATTCCCGGAATTTTGCAACCCTAATAACTGATATTTAGTTTTATCTTAATGTAATTCATTTCTATTCATAAGGTTTTATTATGCTCTTATTTTGTCCTGCTTAACCGTCATTTAGGCATAAGAAACTTATTTTTTCCTGTCAATTAGTTTGAAGTGACAGACCGGAAACCCAGGATTTTTTTTATTCTGTGTGGATTATATTTTGAGAATAAGCAGCATTTTTTTTATTTTACATCGGCTTCGTTTCCTTCTTGGATTTTCTTTGGAGTTTAATTGGCTTACAGAAACTTCCTGCAAGAGTGGCAGATGTAGGTTGCCACTACATTGATATTTACCAGTTCAGAACTCTTAACAGTTTATTGAAGCGCCTACAGTAAGTAACAGGTGCATGTACTGAAGATACTCTCTTCTACAAATAACTTGGATCTAATTTTAGTGTGAAGTCGTGAGAGAAACATAATAGCAGGTTCTCCCTACTGGGTGAAGACAGGTTCAGCAAAGCATTCCCATGAACTCTGACCTGGCCACAGTATATAGACTAGATATACACACACACACAGTAGATAGAGTACTGTGGCCAAGGCCGACTGGGAGCCTGGGGTTAGTTAGGGGTTAGGGTCTAAACGCTGCTGTGCAAAGAGACCAGCAAGACTTTTGGCTAATTAACTGATATTATTATTCAGAGAAACATGCAATAGATATAGTAAGTACAGTTTCTCTCTGTGGCACAAATCCTGCCCTCTGAGATACAGATCCAATTTGAAAATCCAAATGAACTCCAACAAGGGGACTTGCCCTCAGTAAATCAAAGAATGATGGAACCACGCAGCATCTTTCTGTTTTTGAGGCGTTTCCCAGAATCTAATTGAATAACATGAATGTGGGAGAGGACAATGTCAACAAAACACTAGATATGAATTTAAGTCTGAAGGAAATTGAGGATCAGTAAGCCTTGTCCATGGGAATATCAAGCCTTAAAAGTCCTCAGTGTCATCCATTTTTTACATTGCTTGCTAAACGATGTTATGTTCCTGCTTTTGCTTTCTGCAAAGAAACCTGATCGCAGTGATCGGGCCCCTGCATGTGCACCTGCATTAAAGCTGAAATGTGCGCAGTCTTTTGTCAAAGCTCACGTCTAAGCCCCTCAGTGGGACCCAGCCCAAATACATTTGGTTTAACTTAGAGCTGGACTGCAGGATTCAATCAGGCCCCAATCACAATCATCAAAAGGGACAAAAAAAAAAGATGAAAAAAAGCTCACAGCTTTCATTAGTCAGAATCTGACAGCAATGCTTTCTTCACTGGGCGGGCCAACATGGTGAGGCTCCACGGAGCTTTTCCAGTGTGCACTTTTATACAAACATTTAAAGCACACATTTAAAACGTGCAAATATATACAGTTTGTACAGACACATACGCACACACGCGCGCGCACACAAACACACACACACACACACACTTGGATTTTAAACTAAATGAAATGCAGCAGACTGGGACAGCTGGAAACCATGCTGTATGACATAATCGCAGGCGGGCTGGCCAAACCATTTAACACACATGCTCACACAGTCCCATTACATAAACCAGTGATTTACAACGCGAGTTAGTAAGAAGAGTAACAACCATTTACACACACACACACCAGGGTTGATTGAGACAGCGGGACAATACTTCACCGTCTCACCAGTGTTCACCTCCT
Organism: Ammodytes marinus; assembly: GCF_949987685.1. NCBI lineage: Eukaryota > Metazoa > Chordata > Actinopteri > Uranoscopiformes > Ammodytidae > Ammodytes > Ammodytes marinus. Next base: position 33,093,045 of record NC_137235.1, read on the forward strand.
CAGCCTGTGCTTTGGGCAAAAGTAACTTTCAGCAACTTTTAATTATTATGGGACGACGTGTACAAGCGTGAGGTGCAAGAAGTTAACAGAGATAAAGCAGTCTTATTTCACCACGAAGAAATATCTTTGTATCAGAACCTTGACACGAGAGCAGGCATGCGGTGTTGAACGCAGACACACAAATGGCTTGAGAGGATATCAAGGCCGGCATGACTGCAAATCATTGGGCCTGAAACGGCAATATCTTCTCCAGGGGCTCGGTGCACACACACACACACACACACACACACACACACACACACACACACACACACACACACACACACACACACACACACACACACACACACACACACACACACACACACACACACACACACACACACACACACACACACACACACACACACACACACACACACACACACACACACAGTCATTCCTGGAAGAATGAGAAAAGTCTCGGAGAACGGCCAAAAGATGAAGCCCAAACAAAAGCTGTCACAAGGGGTCCTGTTTGATTACCTCTCTGCAGAAAAGAACACAGACAAATATTTGATTAGACTTCAGGATTCACTAGAGGACAGAGGCCATCGCCATGGCAGCGAGTGCCATGGGAGCAGCATGTGTACGCAGGTTATACTCCCTCCCCTGCAGACTGAGTACGCAGGTTATACCCCCTCCCCTGCAGACTGAGTACGCAGGTTATACCCCCTCCCCTGCAGACTGAGCTGAATGCCAAAGCAGAAAGAGTCTCTCTGAAGAGCAAGACTATCAGCAGCTGAAATTGCACTTGAAAAGGCTGTGCACGTCACTTAGTGTCAACATCCAATCCCAAATCTTAAAGGTGAAGTAAGCGATTTATTTATGTTAATATAAGTGTTAAATCGCTCTTTATTCATACAGTGATCACTTATATAGTGTGCGCGTTTCATAAAGCCGATCTCTCAGTCAATCGCTCTGCATGTAATTGTCAAATAAACTTTTCGGGGATCCCACTACTGATAACCAATCAGAAGAGAGAACGCTACAAACCGGCACCCGTCTCACTGCCGGTGCACGCCAGAGCAACAGAAGGGTGAATGTGTATGCGCCTACAATGGCGGAGAAGGTAAAAATCCTTTCCAATGTCTGTTTTGATGGTTTTTATCATGTTTTATCACACTTAAGGATCTGAGATGATGCTAGATAACTCGCTGCTTGAAGACCGCAGTGCATTAATGTGGTAACGAGGGAGGGGACTGCTAACTGCAGTCACTGACAAGAAGTTAGCTAAACTGACCATTCCGCTTACTGAACCTTTAACTAGTGAGCAAAAACCAATGTGACTAATCTTCTTTTAAGCAATAACAAGAACTAACATTCTCACAAATTCAACCAAAGTAAAAAAATAATTTTTTCAAATAATGAATCTTCCACATTATTTAATGAGTTTTAGACCAGGTTTGGGGAGACTTTAAGCATTATGCTTTCTATTACCAGTGTTTTCTTATCATTGATGACAGTATAAAGCAATTTGTGTCTTGGGAAAAACGACAGAAAAGGTGATGAAACGACGGTGGAGGACAGCGTGTTTACAACGTGTTATGAGCTAAATGGCTGCAGGTAGCATATTTCTGCACTGAGAAGAAGAGCTGCGCAGTCAATCAGACTTTATTTGCTGGTGGCTGGGGAAATAGTTCAGCTTTGATTTGTCAGGAGGAACAATTGGATGGGAGTAGGACAAAACCCAGTTTACTAATGAGCAGATAGCCACATGTAGGCTACAAAAAGAAATACAAATCAAGTTTGTATCGATCCATAAATAAGGACATGACACTAAGATGTGTTAGGATTTCTTTTAAATAGAATCATTGAGTCGGCAGGTTTATCTTGGCACTGCAGATTGGATTCATAGCAGAAAGATGTTGTGACATTTTACGCTATAGTACCCAAGGAGGAGAATGTGCTGCACAACTCTGAATCCTGTTTTCCACTTCCTCTGTAGAGGTTTAAGAAGAAACAGGCTGTGTTCGGAAAGCCATACTAACGTCCTCCCTCCTACATACTCAACATCTATATACTACATACTGTCTACTTAAAGATCGATTGTGTATGCAAGGTGCATCAAAACATTCACACTGAGGTATACTCAAGCGATAAAAAATGTCTTCTTCTTCTTATAAGATTCCGGCCGTTTAGACGCTGTTTAGCGTATTACCGCCTTACACAGGTTAAATATTGAACTAGATTTTTACATACAGTCCTGTTGTGCAGGAAATGCAGCATTGTAAATAAAAAATAAAAAAAAACCTTCCTTGTCGTTTGAAAAAACGCAATGCATTGTGGGTCGGTTGAGTAGGAAAAGTATCCTATTGATCCATACCCAAAATCTTCCCCGAAGTTAATACTCATCCGGGCAATTCTCCAAACTCTCATACCCAAACTCTCATACCCAAACCGTCACATACTCAAATTGAAGTCAAAATGAGTATGAGTAGGACGTTAGTATGGCTTTCCGAACACAGCCAGAGAGAATAAGTAGAAATGCTCTTTAACCTCAAGGCCTGGAATGCTTGTCTTCGATCATGCAAAACACCTCAAGCGATATTGAATTTGATTACAGTGGTGCGACTGTAAAGAAGTTCAGTTCAGGGCCGGCAAACAATTAACAACATGAGCAAAGAGCACATATAACCAACCCACTTTCCCATCACTCCGTTGGGTTATCCAACTGTGAAAGGGAGCCTTTGAGAGGAACACCCAGAAAACAAGGGCCAGAAATAGAAAACTAAACAGCTCTTAACGGCTTCTTATCACTGCTCAGTAAAAAGACACCAATGAAAAGACGGGGTGGACTATAAAGCACTTGACTGTCCCGCACTCCTCCTCTCCCTCAGGGGGTAGAGAGTGGGATAAGACCGACAAGACAGGAAGAAAGTTTAGAAATCCTAAACTTCTACAAACTACTTTTAGAAAAAAGGTAATAGCTTGTCTGTTATATTAATACCAAAAACAGCCCCCTCTATAAAATACATGCACGTGAACCTACCTCCCCACCCAACCAAAACCACTAAGCATGCTGTCACTTGAGATGGCGGCACCTCTCTTCCTCACACAGAAAAGCAATCTCGGGCCCATTCAACAGCTCCCAGCTCTATTATTCTCCATAGTAAAAAAGTGATCTGAAAGGAGGGAAGAGAAGGGCCTCCGGTATTTCATTTAGCACGGGGCAACCAACCAGCACAAAGTCTCCTATTCTCCCCCCAAAGCTTAAACGTTCTTCTCATATAGCCTGAACGTATGTTACTGTGCATCAGACAAAACTAAGAACTCCATGCCTCAAGCTTGAAAAAAAAGGGATAAAGTTTATCCGAGATTCTGTCTGTTTCTTTCCTTGGTATACGGTCAGCTCTGGAAAATGTCACAATTGCACAGAGGAAACAAGAGTATAGACAGCATAGAGATAGAAGCAGCTCAGCCCTGATGGTGGTGAACACAGCATCCATTATATCAGACACAGACACACACACACACACACACACACACACACACACACACCCAATGCAACAATCAGCTAGCATTGTTAAGAAATAGCACTACAAACCTGCTGAGGGCGTGGGGGGGGGGGGGGCAATAAAAGTTAAATTGCCGCTTCTGAGCCTTCCTCTTCACCAGACAGTTGAGATCCACCTGCACTGCAGCGAGTCCTCTGCCTCTACTGCTCCCTCTCTCTCTCTCTTTCTCTCTAACACGCCTCTCCCATTGTAGCTGAAGGCAGTGTCAAACTGTTGCGCCGGCTGCCTACTTTCACGCCCCTCCTACAGTGTCTCCCTATTCAATCCCTCTCTTTGGTGCTCCTCCTTCACCTTTAAAGCAGGAGCCGGTATGTGTGGGGCTGTGCAGAGATCCACACTGATAGAAAACACAACTTACCGGCAGCAAGAGCGCCAGAGGACTGGCCAGCATTGATGCAAAAGGGAGGGGTGTCACAGTGGGTGCTGATGGTTGTAGGGTGGATGGGTGAAGAGGGGAAGGGGGAGGGGGAGGGGTCAAACCTGATTTAAATTCACACACACACAAACAGGGGTGAGATGACAGGGTCCTTTCCCCTCAGGGGGCTTCAGTGATCTATTGAGGTTAAAGAGACCTTCAAACATTGTTGGGCCATTCTTCCCTCTTTCAACATTATGAATTCAATAAGCCCAGACTCCAGGACAAAGTGACTAGTGAAACAGAAAGTAAAACTTTTCAGAAAAAAAACACTGATTGGATGTCTTCCCTACTCCTCATTTATTTTGTTTATTTTTCTCCTTGCATTCCCAATTAGCTTTCCCCTTTACCCTCTCATCAGTCCTCTCTTTTCATATCAAAACTAGTCATTTCAATTATCCCCGTCATCTTTGTAGCTACATTTTCCAAAGTGTAAGAGGGGAGAGGCACATAAAAGGTCACAATTTATTTCAGCAAGGTTTGACAAGAGGAGCTTCCCCTACTTTTCCCTCCATCCCTCCCTCCCTCCCTCCATCCCTCCCTCCCTCCCTCCATCCCTCCCTCGCTCCCCATTACTCCTCCAAAAGACATCCAGCCCTTTCCCTGATAGCAGCTTAACAACCTCCTCATGTTGTGAGGAATCTCACTCGCAACACAAAAGAGTTTGAAGGGGGGATTTGCAAAAGGAAGTAGAGAGATGTCGGTATTTAGAAATTGGGGAAACTGCATTTAGATGCTTTTCCAATATTTTGTGATCTTTTCTTCTGAGCTTGTAGAGTTTCAGAATACATATGAAAGTCATGCTGTGCTTTGTCATTGATAGGGAACAATTTGATATTTTGGGGAGGGAAAATGCTTACTCACTACCTCAGCAAGAATCAGAAGAGATAATGAAAGCAGAGCTAGCAGGCGGTTAGCTTGGCTTAGCATAAACAATGTATTTAGCTTGAAGAAATAATCAGGTAAATACATAATTTGTTTTTGTTAAACTTTAGTCTTTGTATAGAATAAATAAGATAGGCTACAACTTGTTAAGCTGTGAGCTTTATGTTTGATACATTTGGACATAGACAGCTTAGGTTTACAGTATTTTGCTAAGCTAGCTGGCCAGTTTCAAATGTACTGTGCAGACAGGAGAGTGACATCAATCTACACACTCACTTCACACACTCGGCAAAATAAATAAAAAGGTGTATTTTATTACTCCGTTTAAAAGGAAGCTCAAACACAAAAATAAACGGTAAAATGTTCAATACTACTTGTACCAACATTGCGAGGACTATTAGCCCATTCCCTTTAATGAAAATTGAGACGTGTAGATGACACTGATGGTTCATTTGTTCTGTGTCACAGCTCGTCAATTTGTTAACGGAGGGGGTAAAAAAAGAGGCCAGGGGAATGACATTAGATTAGCATGTGAAAGGCTAACTTAATGATTTTCCCACTGAAGGGGCTGAGGGCATGTTCACATCTCTCCCTACCATGCCTCCTAACACACTTTCCTGGATTAAGCATGTATAGGTTACCAGAGAAAACCCCATTCCGCACATTAAAAGGCTTTTATGGACATCATTTCATTAGTTGGTTTTCAACTGATTGTACGAAAATGTATATGGAGGATAACCACTTTCCAAGACGCCTGCGCTTTCTTAGAGCTCCGTTCAGAAGATTTAAAATGGGCATCTGCTGCCATTTAGCTTCCCTAATGTAAAGGAAAATTGATGCCGTGTGTGTAATTTATGGTCAGTCAGAGCAACAAACAAATCCCAAATGAATTTTTAATTGACACTTGGGAGCTTCCATTTGGAGAGTAAAAAATTTGCCTTTTTTCGCTGACTAGCACAGACACAAGACGGACAATAATTATAGGAGACAAAAATACATGTTACTGTCCAAAGAGACGGCAGAGAGAAGCAAGTGAGACAGCTGAGACTAAATCAACTCAGAATCAATTATTCAAGCTAAGAGAGGGGGGGATTATGAGTGGACACACTCTGGCCAAGCGACTGTATACCCAGCTGTCAATCTTTAAGTGGAAGGGATTCCCTGCTTACTTCGCCTGTCTATTCGGCGAGTGCATTTTATTTTTATTTTGTCATACTATGTCAAGGATACAGAGCAGTGAATCTGCCACTCTGGAAACTATTCTGTTGTGGTGTGTTGAAGCTGCGCTGTATTAAACCACATCTTCTCTGTTGTCAGAAATCATTTGACAGCTAATGCTATCCTGCATTGTCTCATGACCTAACGCCTAACCTATAAGCCTTACTTCTTGACGGTAAGATGTTTCATATAAAAAATATATTCACACATACAGCAAAACACACACACGAACCAGCACTGCATCCACTCCCAAGGTCCCCCCCCCCAGCTCTTTGGCACCGTGCATACCAGTCCCAGAATAAACCCCTGCCCCTATGGCCTCCCACAGCATAGCCAGCGCTGGATGCCTGGTCTAACATTAGCACATATCTGAGCAAAATGCAGTGCAGGGGCCTGGCAGTCCCCATGGGTTAAAAAGGGATGCACGTCGTCTATATTATTTATGGGCGAGATCACAGTTGTTACTTTCTACAATAGCTCCTTTAATGAGAGGAAGGGGAAAGTGCTGTTTGCATTTGGCAGACTGTGTATCGAACCTCACAGGCAGGTCATGATAAAGTTGTTAAGTCAGCAGAAGAAGAAGTTATAAATCTATGCCAGTTGGTAATTCTATGTGTGTATATACAGTATATGATAGTGCATACCATAGTAGGATCCATGCTCTCTAAATCATCAAATTGTAATATGCTTGTATCGGTCAGTATCCTTTCATTCATAGATCTTGACATATTATCACTCAACTCAGCACTGCAGTACCAACATCTGTGTGTTCACGTGCATGCGTATGATTCTGCTGCCACATCTCACTGACATAAGCCTTGTCACAGCAGCAGCAGGCCGACATGTAGTAGAGCCAACATAGACCATTCTTGGATCTCTGTCCGCTTTTACATTTGTGAGAAAAGTTCACAGCCAGGAGCAGTAGAAAAAAGCACAGCAACAAGAAGAATTAAATAATATGAAAGTTTTCCTTTATTTGTCAGAATGTATTCTTCTGAAAGAGAATACACTCTTGATTGTCTAAAAGTAGAAATAATTGTGTTGCATGCCAGATTCCAGATCTGCGCATGCAAAGTGAATAAACCCTTTCTCCTCCCTACAGGCACTAGAGCAAGGCCACGTTACTGCTGACGTAAGCTCAAATCCCCCTAAAACCCAGAGGAGTTGCTACGATTCACCTGCAGCAGCCTGCAGTGGCCCACTGGCATGTGTCCAGCATTGGAATAACGTATGTTTGTGGATGAGAGTGAAGTTGATGCAAGAGGGCCTTTATTACATTGGCTGACAGCTATTTTGTAAAGAAATATGAGTCAAATATGTTGTCAAACACAGTACAGAAAAAGTGTGTGTGTGTGTGTGTGTTTAAATAAGTCATGGGTTTGATTCATACTTTATTACTACTTAACTAAACCTGACAAAATGGCCCCAAGCGCACGCCTTTATTAATCCTCCAGATTTAGTTTTCCTTGTTTATTGGCAGAATGTGGGCGACTGTAGTCCAGAGGCGACCCACCCCCACCCCCACCCCTCACAGCATGGGGTGTGGAGACTCTTGGCCTATTTGTATTGGGGAGTGAGGGGGTTCTTTTTAATTCCCCTATGTTGACTGTAACACCATGTGACAGAGGTAAACATGGCGTTTCAACTAATGAGCCCATGTCTGGCCCAAGGTCAGGAGTTGCTCATTATGGTACATTAAAAAAGCACACTGTGACAGGGACTTTAACAACACCATGTGATAGTATACATCTTTGTCCACGCTTTAAAATGTAATAATCCCATTCCTAAAAATAGCCAGGAATGTATCTTGTAGGCGTCTTAATACCAACAAATGTCAGGTTTAGCAAAAAGCTTAAAAGCCATTCAGGAGGAGGTTGAGACCCTGGTTGAAAGGAGGCCCGGGCTTCAAGTCAGCCTGGCTCCAGTGGAGACAGCAAGGGAAAGATCCAGACAAACACAGCTCTCTGCCAAGCATCGTTACTCACAACACCCAGCCTGCTCCAATCCACAGCACATTTCCACTGCTGGTTGCCAGGTTGAGTAATCATGATATTAGATAAAAACAAACTCCTTCATAACATTTTTAAAAACAGCACCTCTTGCAGAGCCAATTAAATTCATTTCAGAGAGATGAGCCATTGGAATGAAAAACATTGTCAGTGTGATTTTTATGCATTAAGTCACAATGACAATGTCAATGTCATGACAGTGTCAATATTGAATCCTTTTTGTGTCTCCATTTTGAATAATGATGGGTAATGGTGGCTGTCAGTCAATGTTGTGGGGCTTTGGATGTGCGGTTAATAAAATAAAGCAGACTGATGTTTTCATTGTGCACTTTTAGGACAGCCATGATGACGCTAGTAAAAAAAACTAATAAACATCTGGACCCTCAACGCAGAGTTGGGCAACAACTGAGACAGTAAACCCTTGGTTCTGTTTGTTCATTTATTTTTGAGTGTTTCAAGAGGAGGTCAAACACTAAACTAAACTAGCTTTATTTATTTTTTTGCCTGAAGAAGACCACACACACGCAGCACCTGGGTCATTCAGGAACAAGATATGTTATCGTTCCAAGTTCCACAAATATAACACCTGTAAAGCACTGCAGAGGTAGGTGATGTGGAAGTGAACAAGGCACTGGCACAACTTGCATGATTGTACCTGTATTGTGAGAGATCCTTGGCTGTGCTCGCCTCATTACAAGTTAAATTGTGACCAAAAACCTAATAAGGATAGGACAAGTTAAGTGACAAATATATGTTTATAGCTGACACTTATGAAGCTACAGGAATGTTGCTAATGCTCTTTCCCAAGAGGGCCCTATACTGTAACATGAAAAAGAAAGATCCAGTGCCCGACAACATTCCGTGTCCTCGTCCTCCCTTTAATACAAGTCCATTTTCTCCTCTACTGTCATGAGGAGACTCTAATGAATCAGCCTATTGAGCCGGGGAGAACTGTGCACATGCTTTGACACTGCCGAAGCGTATGTGTCTGTGTGAGAGTCAAAGAGTGTGTGTGTGTGTGTGTGTGTGTGTGTGTGTTGTGGCCCAACTTTCCCAGCCTCACCGAACACAAAGCTGTCGTTTGTACAGCACTACAAAAGGCCCCACAGGCCACCAGGGCTGAAAGTGAATGTGTGTGAGTAAGTAAGTGTGTCTTTGACTATAGGTCTATATGCGCTTGGATTGACAAATTATTTGTGTATGTGCATGTGGATGGGTATGAGCAAAAGCTATCCACAGCTTTTTAATATTAGTATTTTCACGCATGTGCATGCAACCTTTGGTGTATGGGGTCAGTATGTGACCGCATACACCAAGTCTGCATTTGACTAGGATGCGCCTAATGATTACAGACATATCATGTGGCCCAGAACCAGAGTCTGACACAAACCCAACCACCAAAGCATGGCACACAGAGACGTCCATAAAGCTAGAGATATGCAACAAGACCAGAACTGTTTCCCCACATCTCAACACGACTACAAATAGAGGCCGACCAAACATATCAAAATACGGCTGTAAAACATAAACCAAATGCAGTACATGAGCAATTTAAGGCAAAGACACAAAGCCAACTCCTCCCTCCGGGTGCTGTCAGGACTGATGAGTCAGAGGAAACAGCTGTTATTTATCAGGGGAACACCCATTCTGATTATGATTAAAGCAGTTTGTTACTATAAATCAGTGTGTGTCAGTAAGTCAGCGTGTGTGTGTGTGTGTGTGTGTGTGTGTGTGTGTGTGTGTGTGTGTGTGTGTGTGCGTGTGTCTTTTCAGGTCTACAGAGAGAGCAGTCAGTCAGAGTGCAAACTTTTCCAGATTCATCTGTGTCAAACCATGCCGTCATCTTTTTTTACGCAACCTAACCACACTACACAAAACAAACTTATGAACTAAAATTGGCAACACAGTTAAAAGTTTGGGCATTTCAAATTGAATTCATTAAAGCCCTCAAAATCAATGTACAAGACCAACAAGAAAAAAACTTGTAATAAGCTACGGGAGGTCTGGGTTGAACATTATTACACCATCATCTATATCTGATGTGCCTGGCCTTTATTGATGTACAACGCAGACTCTCCCTGAAAGTCTCACACTTCACGCCTTTTATTGTTTAAAATCCATCCCTTTGGCTGGATGCCGGCCGTCTTTTTATGTTGCTGTAGCGTCAGCTGCCCATCTCTACAGAACAAATGTGTATAATTCAAAACCTCCTTAGTCCTGCACATTCGCCCAGTGCTCTCTAAACTCAAACCAGCTTAGCGTGTGTGTTGACTGCTTTTGTGAATGAGTGAGTAAGATCCAAAACACAAACAATATGTGGGCACAGATTCTTAACTCCAGCTATCTTTTTTTAAGGTTCTAATGGAGTTCTGGATGTGTCTGTACATTTACTGTTAAATTCAACAGAAAGCCTATTATTTTACTTAAATGTATAGTGTAAAACCAAACGGTATTTTTTTTTAATTAGTTTAAAGCTTCAGTGCATTGTAAATGAAAAATAGAAAATCCCGCGGAGATTTTGAAAGTACGGGCCGCCCGCGTAAATCGGGGAAGCGAAAAAATCACGGCCGACCCCCGTGGTCCGAGAGGCTTTACAGTAGAGCACCACGCGCTGTACACGTCTGACAAACGATGTGTCGATCAGAGTCAGGGGGAAAGGGGCGTGGCCTGGCAAACATTGCATTGGTGAATTACGTTTTTCGCATTTGTGGCGCCTCCTATGGGTTAACCTCGACAAGCTTAGAGGGCCACGCTAGCACATGTCTTATGCACATATCCTGCAAGTTTCACGATGATAGGACCTATGGTCAATGAGTTATGGCCAACGTGTTATTAAGCCCCGCCCCTGCGTAAACGTTTTGGGCAATGGCGGCGAAAAAATTAATCATGGCTGACCCCTGTTGTCCGAGAGGCTATATTGTAGAGCACCATGAGCTGTACATGTGTAAGAAATTTGAAGTCAATCGGAGTCAGGGGGCATTTGTGGCGCCCCCTATGGGTTAATCTCGATAAGCTTCTATGGACATGCTACCACATGACTTCCGCACATACCCAGCAAGTTTCATGATGATAGGACCTATGGTTAAGGAGTTATTGCCAACGTGTTATTAAGCCCCGCCCCTGCGTGAACTTGTTGGTCAATGGCGGCCATGTTTTTCAAGTTGTCCTACTAATCTTTTACGGGTATGTTTATTGTAGTCCCCCGGGGCTTCACGAGAAATTTGGTGTTGATACAGTCAAATTGCAGAAAGTTGTGGATAACACGCTGTTTTTCAGTTTATGCTAATTAGCGTACAATATTTATTGAAGAATTTTTATGGTCCCAGAGGCTTTTTTGTAGAGCACCCTAACATACACCTGTGTGAGAAATTTCAAGTCAATCGGACTTACGGTGTGAGGGGCGTGGCCTCTCAAACATTCTTCAGTCGGGGCTTCATAACAGCGCCCCCAAGCGGAACTCGGAAAAACTGTATAATAGCACACTCCGTGGGGTTGGGGCGCACGTTGTGCGAAATTTTTGCATGTGCGGGGCGTGGCCTCTCAAACTTTCTTCAGTCGGGGCTTAATAACAGCGCCCCCTAGCGGAAATTTAAAAAAAATTCCTTGAGGCTATATTGTAGAGCACCATGAGCTGTACAAGTGTAATCAATTTCAAGTCAATCAGAGTCGGGTGACATTTGTGGCGCCCCCTATGGGTTAATCTCGATAAGCTTAGAGGGACACGCTACCACATGACTTCTGCACATACCCAGCAAGTTTCATGATGATAGGACCTATGGTTAAGGAGTTATGGCCAATTTGTTAATAGGCCCCGCCCCTGCGTAAACTTTTTGGGCAATGGCGGCGGAAAAATTAATCATGGCTGACCCCTATTGTCCGAGAGGCTATATTGTAGAGCACCATGAGCTGTACAAGTGTAATCAATTTCAAGTCAATTGGAGTCGGGTGACATTTGTGGCGCCCCCTATGGGTTAATCTCGATAAACTTCGAGGGACATGCTACCACATGACTTCCGCACATACCCAGTAAGTTTCATGATGATAGGACCTATGGTTAAGGAGTTATGGCCAACGTGTTATTAAGCCCCGCCCCTGCGTAAACTTTTTAGTCAATGGCGGCCATGTTTTCCAAGTTGTCCTACTAATCTTTTACGGGTATGTTTATTGTAGTCCCCCGGGGCTTCACGAGAAATTTGGTGTTGATACAGTCAAATTGCAGAAAGTTGTGGATAACACGCTGTTTTTCAGTTTATGCTAATTAGCGTACAATATTTATTGAAGGATTTTTATGGTCCCAGAGGCTTTTTTGTAGAACACCCTAACATACACCTGTGTGAGAAATTTCAAGTCAATCGGACTTACGGTGTGAGGGGCGTGGCCTCTCAAACTTTCTTCAATCGGGACTTCATAACAGCGCCCCCCTAGCGGAAATGGGAAAAACTGTATAATAGCACACCCCGTGGGGTTGGGGCGCACGTTGTGTGACGTGCAACGGTGTGGGAGGAGAAGCAGCTAGAAATGTGAGGAAGATGTCAGAAGTAAGAAGAAGTAAGAAGTAAGAACTAGAAAATCCCGCAGAGATTTTGAAAGTATGGGCAGCCCTGCGCAGGCCGCCAATCCCCGCTTCGGCGGCGCCCCGCCCGTCGGCCGGGCCAGAACGCTTCTACGAACCGCCGCTTCTTTCCGAACTCCAGTCCCGAGTTGTGGCCGGCCCCTGATGCTGTGTATACAATTTGGTGATGATAGGTTGGAAATCCACAGAGTGAATGTGACTTCACTGTATTTCAGGTCATGTAAGTTAGGGAAGAAAGAAGAGGGGGCGAGGGGCGTGGCCTGTCAAACATTACATTTTTGAATGATGGTTTTCGCATTTGTGGGGGCCCCTATGGGTTAATCTCGACAAGCTTAGAGGGCCATGCTACCACATGTCTTCTGCACATATCCTGCAAGTTTCATGATGATAGGACCTATGATCAATTAGTTATGGCCAATTTGTTATTAAGCCCTGCCACTGCATAAACGTTTTAGTCAATGGCGGCCATGTTTTCCAAGCTATCCTACTAATATTTTCCGGAGACGTGCGTCATAGTCCCCCGGGGCTTCGTGAGACATTTGGTGTTGATAAAGTAAAACTTGACAAAGTTGTGGATAAAACCCTGTTTTTCAGTTCATGCTTATTAGCGAAAATATTTCCAGGTTGACTTTAATGATCCAAGATTTTTTGTAGAGCACCCTAAAATACACCTGTGGGAGAAATTTCAAGTCAATCGGACTTACGGTGACCTCTCAAGCTTTCTTCAGTCGGGGCTTAATAACAGCATTTGTGGCGCCCCCTATGGGTTAATCTCGATAAGCTTTGAGGGACATGCTACCACATGACTTCTGCACATACCCAGCAAGTTTGATGATGATAGGACCTATGGTTAAGGAGTTTGGTAAAGGGGAGGAGCGTAATGTGGTAAAGGGGGGGGAGCGTAATTTGGTAAAGGGGGGGAGCCTAATTTGGTAAAGGGGAGGAGCCTAATTTGATAAAGGGGAGGAGTCTAATGTGGTAAAGGGGAGGAGTCTAATGTGGTAAAGAGGAGGAGCCTAATTTGGTAAAGGAGAGGAGCCTAATTTGGTAAAGGGGAGGAGCCTAATTTGGTAAAGGGGAGGGGCCTACTTTGGTAAAGGGGAGGGGCCTAATGTGGTAAAGGGGAGGAGCCTAATTTGGTAAAGAGGGTGGGCCTAATTTGGTAAAGAGGAGGAGCCTAATTTGGTAAAGAGGAGGAGCCTAATTTGGTAAAGGGGAGGGGCCTAATTTGGTAAAGGGGAGGAGCCTAATTTGGGAAAGGGGAGGAGCTTAATGTGGTAAAGGGGAGGAGCCTAATTTGGTAAAGGGGAGGAGCTTAATGTGGTACAGGGGAGGGGCCTAATTTGGTAAAGGGGAGGAGCTTAATGTGGTAAAGGGGAGGAGCCTAATGTGGTAGAGGGGAGGAGTCTAATGTGGTAAAGGGGAGGAGCTTAATGTGGTACAGGGGAGGGGCCTAATTTGGTAAAGGGGAGGAGCCTAATTTGGTAAAGGGGAGGAGCTTAATGTGGTAAAGGGGAGGAGTCTAATGTGGTAAAGGGGAGGAGTCTAATGTGGTAAAGGGGAGGAGCCTAATTTGGTAAAGGGGAGGAGCCTAATTTGGTAAAGGGGAGGAGCTTAATGTGGTAAAGGGGAGGAGCCTAATGTGGTAGAGGGGAGGAGTCTAATGTGGTAAAGGGGAGGAGCTTAATTTGGTAAAGGGGAGGAGCTTAATGGGGTAAAGGGGAGGAGCCTAATTTGGTAAATGGGAGGAGCCTAATTTGGTAAAGGGGAGGAGCCTAATTTGGTAAAGGGGAGGAGCTTAATTTAGTAAAGGGGAGGAGCCTAATTTAGTAAAGGGGAGGAGCCTAATTTGGTAAAGGGGAGGGGCCTAATTTGGCAAAGGGGAGGAGCTTAATGTGGTACAGGGGAGGGGCCTAATTTGGTAGAGGGGAGGAGTCTAATGTGGTAAAGGGGAGGAGCCTAATGTGGTAAATGGGAGGAGCCTAATTTGGTAAAGGGGAGGAGCCTAATTTGGTAAAGGGGAGGGGGCTAATTTGATAAAGGGGAGGGGCTTAATGTGGTACAGGGGAGGGGCCTAATTTGGTAAAGGGGAGGAGCTTAATTAAGGGAGAAACATGGAATAAGATATAAGCACATTTAAGCTAAAAAAAACAGTTGTTTGCCTTTCAAAGTAAAATTTCCATGATCAAGGTTTTTTGATTATTGTGTCTGAACAATTATAGACACGTTTGAAAACATTTGACACATGTTTTAGTGCTTTAGTATACTACACTTTGTGTCTATATAGTTAGCACGATGTCAGCCCTAAACTGCTGCATCGTGCTTATTATCCCAAATTCTGGGGTTGGGGTGATTTGTGCCAAAGGGCCTAGGTGAGTTATAAGTAAGTAAGTAAAATGTATTTATAAAAGCACATTTATAACAGTTTGCACTGTCCAAGGTGCTGAATTTAGTGCATTCAGGAGGTAAACAATGAAGGTAAAATAAAAATAACCAAAATAAAAGACATAAAGCCCAGACATCCACATATAAACAAAGATAGTAGTGCAGAGGTAAGATAGTTAATGGGGAGGAAAAACCAGGGTGTACAGATGGGGCAGGTACTTGGTGCCCTACGCGCTCTGCGTACCCTGCGTATAGGGAACGGCGGCCCTGGCAGGACATCAACAGGTGGAAGCAGACAGAACCAGAGAGCATGCTGGGTCTTTTTTACCCACTGTCAGAGGACCAGGGGATTCTAAATGGGACCAAAGGGAGACTCTGGAGTCCCTTTGCTGACCGGCTGAGTAGAAGACAGATTGTCTTACTGGAGGATGTGTAAAAGAGAAGAGAGAGATGGGGCGAGGGAAGCAGGAGAATAACAGATGACTAAGGCCCTGTTTCCACCTGGGATTATGATGTGATTTTGGTAATCCGATCAAAGGTTGCCAGCTCTCAGTCCGTGTTTTCACACTTGTCTTTCCACATGTGACTTCTTTGTCTACTTGTGATCGGATACCATTTCCCCGCTCTGTATGTAAATCAACACGTACATAATTTCCGTTTGCATTGGTGTTTTTAACCGGTGGGGTTCAAACAAGTAGACATGCAGGGCTGTACAGTGACACAGTTTTAATCGCATTTGCTATTAAAATGCATAACGTGGGAAGATAATTGCAAGTCTAGGTTGACAAGATAGGCTACTGTCTCATTTAGACAAGGAGGAGCGATGCACAACACTGCTTAGAGGGCTCTACATTCACATTCGCCAAATGCGGGTAAATATCATAGATAGTATATCAAAGTAAAAACTCTTAGGCGAGTAAGTTATTACGCCACTTTGGCTGGTGAAAGATGTGTGCTCGCCGGGCGGCTTTTCTAACGTCTGCCTCTGATACACTCTTGTCACCACCACCAGTACATGGCTTTCTACATGCAGTTAAGTTACTTTACGTGCGAACAGAATATTTCCTGTGCACCTTCACATTAAAAGCCTGTTACTAGCCAAACGCGAGTTGACTTTTATTTTTAAGCAGATAAGAACAGGAAGTTCCGTGTTTTCAGATTTACGCAGTGAAATGAAAACAGAGGACAGAAAGCTTGTCATTTGCAATACTGGCGGATGCAACTAACGTTCATGAGGCTTCTATAAAAACTGCATGAACGCCAGTGATGCATTTTCAACGTATTTCCGCTCAGGCAGGTGGCGGCAGTTGAGTAGGAGGTCCCTAATGTGGACAAGAGTCACATTGCTGTTACGATTTGAATGCGGACACATCAGACACAAGTGCCGTAAACCACCTCCAAATGTGTTTTTTGTGATCCGATTTCAATGTGTCTTGAGAGTGTTTCCACCTGTAGTTTGAGCTGTATTCATGTGATCAGATGACAAAATCAGATGTTAATGCCAAGTGGAAACGGGGTCTAACAGACAGAGACATTGAGAGGAGCATGTGCTAGATGTAGAATGACAGAGAAACAAGAGCAGAGACTAAAGGACAACAGATAAAGACAAATATATCAAGGACTTACAAAAGAATACGAATGACCTGTGGAAAGTCCTGACCTTAGTGTCCCCTACCACCCTAAACGCTTTAGCAGTCAGGTGGTTTTCTATCTCTTCTCTCCTCCTTTGTACTTTTTTCCTTGGTCCTTGAATCTTCATTTCAGCGCTCCCAAGTTCTGCATAAACCCTCTGAACCCCCCGAGGAGTGCTTTATTACGCCTGAACTTCCCTCAGCACTTGAATTTATCAGGTGAAATAAACAAAAAATTAACGCTAATGTTGCTCCACATTGCTCAATGTTTAATTAAGCAAGTGCTTGCTAAGGCGTCCGCTACATCAACTTTTTACAGTGATAATATGTCAAAATGTAGCTCACAACTTGTTGTCCTGCCCCCATATGGCCAAAACCTTGGTAATGGCAGATTTAAAGGATGAACAAATTAAAAAGTACTAACAAGACTCTTTACCACTTCAATCGTGTGTATGAACTCTACTATCAGTGCGGGATAAACTCAAAATCACAGAAATCCCTATCATTAAGGAATAACACCAACAGCTGTTAATCCACTTTCTATTGTTGTGTACTAGAAATGCAGCATGAGAAGCTTAGCCAGATGGCTTAGCTGTTGTTTGCACTCTAAATGGCAAACATGTCCAAAACATAAAGCTGTCAGCTCCAATCCTGAGTCATTGTTGACAATACACTGAATCAACTTGTTGGAGAGAACGATGACATTTTCTATAACAAGATTACGTCTTATTATCAAATCTGAACACATTTGTGTTAATTTGGGAAACGTCACAAATACACAACAATCATGGGTCAAGTGCTTAAAGGAGCCAATGAGGAAATGTTGACATATCTTCATACCACTTCAAGAATTCCTGCAAGGAATTGTGTTGCCTAATGTTCAAAAGAAAGAGGCAGTTCATAAAATGATGTTTCCTCCATTATTTAACTCGTATTTTATTTAACAATTACCATACGTTTGTAAAAAAGGACATTTCGCCCAGTCTGATTTGAGACCATACAAGGTTGTTTCTGCAAACTGACCCTGCGTCCTGACCACATGCTCAGTAGAAGATACAATGGTAATGTGTGTAAAGCCACTCAACATACTGCTCTAAATATAAAGAACAGTATCATCAGCAAGCAAGAGCCACCAAAGTCATCAGAGATACACAGTAATAAAATCTTGAGCACAACTTAAGCTTTCAGCAGCTTAAACCTGACAAGGGTTTCAAACTGTACCCATGCAGGGACGAAGTACCCAGATATGAGGACGACTGTCACCGCACACAGCAGAACTCAGAGGGACTCTGAACTAAAGGAGACATGACAGAGGAGAACAAGAAGAGCTGCATTGTTTTTCTTTCCCCTATGTCCACGCAAGCCCAGGACCTGGGAGATATGCCAAACTGGGACCCAGAGGATGAGAGAGTTGTGCTAAAAGTATCTGACAGACAAAGGGGGGAGAGTGTGAGGGAAAGATAAGACTGAGACACAGAGACTGGGAGACAAGAGAGGTGAGGAGTCACACAGGGTGGATACGGGGACAGAGAGAGACGATAACATGGATTCTTGTGTCCCTCATGACACATTCAACATAGTAATATCTAAAGGCCCAAGTTCCAGCTCTGTAGCAAACTGCTGCAAAACACACATGAAGATCCTTTTACTGTCAGCTGAAGATGAGTCCAACTCTGGCTGAGAACCGAGAGCAAATCAGAACTCCCTGGATTCAGTGAAACAATCGTCATTTGGTGTAGTGGCAATTCACGTGCTATGCCCCCAATCGGTCATTCATCCATAGTGTACTTGGCAAATAAAAGAGGTTCACGTTCTCATTATTTCCATGCATCAAATCAACGAGAGCCAAAATGTTTTGACAATCTCAGGAAAAAATACTTAAAATTGTACCTCAGTAAATCTTGCAGGTTGAGAAAAAATATTACAAGACTCAATAAGCCAGCCAAGATACAAAAAGGCATTAGTGGTTGTTAAAACAAGATCCTGGTAAGCTTTCCTGACCACAAGTGGGCAAAGGAAAGAGAGGAAGGAAAATATATATAAATATACATCATATTCAAGGAGAGGGAGAGACAGTTGTCACTATTTCCTTCAATGGATAACTTCCAGCATAGTAAAATGTCTGGCCAGAAGCACTTTGTAAACTTACCACTGACCAAAGCTGTCTCATTTATTCAAGGCTTTCTAAAAGAGTCACTCCTACTCCCCATTTGCCTATGGTGTCCTTGAGAAAACCAAAGGAGGAGGGCGGAGGGGACCAAAGCACTAGCCTGGCTCCGCCCGCCTACCTACTTCCGCTCAAATTTTATTTTCCCTTCAGTAGTCAGTCTGGGTCTGCGGTATAGTCATGTGTTCCTGCTCGAACAGATTTCTACCAGTCCAATCAGAGAACAGAGGGAGTGGCTGAGAACAATGACGTCGAGGTTGTGCGCCAGTTTAAGTTGTAGTCACAGAAAGACAATAGATAAGGATACGAGAGAAGCTATTCAGTCTGTTGTGGCAACGCTGCCATATATCGATAAATTAAAGTCGGAGCAAGAACAAGCTTTGCTGAGTTTTGTTGGTTCCCGGCCGGTCCCGGCGCAAGACATATGTCATGACCAAACGCTATGCGATTGTTTATGGTAGATCCGGAGTGGCACTGGGCAGATCCTATCATTTTAAACTTCAAATGACACCCGCCTCCAAGTGAGTGAAAGTTTGTCAATTGAGCAGTTCCAGACCTTCTGTACAAATGAAATGAAGTACGATGGTCTGGTAGAACCAGGCTACCAAAGAACAACCTTTCAGACAATTTTTTTAATTTTATTTCCCCAACAACTGTTAGTGTAAAATAACAGCGAGAAGCAGAGCCTTGCTGTTGATGCAGTCATCAGGTATTTTAAAAGCTTGAGCAGGAGCTGAAATTGTGAGTGTTCAAAGTAGAAATTCTTACCTCCCAGGGGACTGCTTAACTTTATAACGTCTCGCCAACTAGAAGGAAAAAACAGACACAAACACATTATTACTTTCTGCATCCAGGTCTTCTGGGGGCTGCAACAGCTATCCACTAAAACCCAGAGCCTTATAATGTGTCTCAGGTGAGGAGATCTGTCATAGTTAGGATCAGACAGATTCCTTTGCTTTAAATGTTATTTACTCCTGCTTGCTTTTGAAGTCTGTAATTCCAGGATACAAAAGTAAAAATGACATAGGAATGCATGAAATAAAAACCTGAAATCAAGGGAAGACCATTACAACTCTAAAGTCTACCTCATAGCCTGAAACGTGAACCCTTTTCATTATCCTCATAAACTCGGTATGGTCTGTAATTCAGCATATTTGACATACTCAAGAAATGTAAGATTGATGCTGTTTATCATGCTTCTCTGAGGTTCATTACTAATTGTGGAGCCCTGACCCATCACTGTGACTTGTATTCTCGAGTGGGTTGGCCCTCTTTGTCCACCAGAAGGCTGGGACACTGGTGCACTTTTATTTATAAGGCCATGTTAGGGCTACTTCCCTCCTATATTTGTAACTTAATCACACAGAAAAGTGTTGCTTCCCACAATCTGCGTTCAAACAATCAGATGCTTCTGTCAGTTCCATTTGCACGCACAGAATTAGGAAAAAGGTCTTTCATCCATTCTGCTCCCACCACATGGAACTGGCTACAAAAAGATTTTAAATTAACCGAAATTATTTCTTTGAACGCTTTTAAATCTAAGCTGAGAGCATTTCAGACCACCTCTTTTACTTGTAGTTGTTTTTTATGATTTTTAATTTACTTGGAACTGTTTTTATTATTTTAATTGAAAACAGTTTTTTCTGATTTTATTTGATAACAGCTTTTTATAATTTAAATTTTTGTCTATATGTTGTGAGTGTATTATTGTGAGTGAACATGTAACTTGTTGCTGCCTCTTGGCCAGGACTCCCTTGAAAAAGAGGTTTTTAATCTCAATGGGACTTTCCTGGTTAAATAAAGGTTAAATAAATAAAATAAATATATATATATAATTAAAGAAGATATCTTTCTTTTACCTCAGGTGACAGAAAAGGATTTGATACTTTCACATTTGCTATCTTAGGCGTCCTTTTATTAATACAGGCCAAATTACAAACTGGGCACCCGCTATTTGAGATTCAGCAGACTTACTTCAAACAACTACTTCTAACTGCCCTACAAAGAAATTCCTCCTCTCCTATGATTCATTTCCAGGAGGGAAGACTGTAGAATGGGCAGGTCATTTATTAGTATGCATTCTATACTACAGGAACCCCTACCATCTCTAGAGGCAGCTGAATAACTGCCAAGGTCTCGGTGTGTTTGTTATCGGTCACAGCGGTTTTCAGGAGTTTCCATTAGAGAGAGAGTGGGCTGTGCCTCTATACTGCACTGGAGGCTACACGGAGCAGCAGGCAGGCCTTAGGGACTTGGTCTGCCCTTGATAGTCATCTATGTCATCCACACAAACACCAACTGTGTCAACACAGGGGAGCATGCTCACCTTAGGAGACCACTAGAGCTATCAATAGCATGTGAGATGTGTTATTGCTGAGGGGTCCTGGTTCCTGCATTCCGTTACACTGGGAACTTTGGGATCTGCCCAAAATAACACATCAAAACTAGAAAATCCCGCAGAGATTTTGAAAGTACGGGCCACCCGGCGCCGACCGCCAGCCCCACATCGGCGGCGCCCCACCCGTTGGCCGGGTTCAAGCACTTCTACGAACCGCCGCTGCGCGCTTTCCAAACTTGAGTCCCAAGTTGTGGCCAATTGAAGGTTGCAATCGTGGCAAATCTTCAGAAAGATGGCCGCTCTCGCGAAGATGTTTTCGTTAAGGGCGGCCATGTTTTTGAGCTATCTCGCTAAAACTGTGTATGTTGGTCCCCTGATGCTTTGTACACAATTTGGTGATGATAGTTTGGAAAACCACGAAGTAGATCACTTGACTCTATTTCATGTCATGTAAATTAGGGAAGAAAAAAACTCATGGCTGACCCCTATGGTCCAAGAGGCTTTATTGTAGAGCACCATGAGCCGTACATGTGTAAAAAATTTCAAGTCAATCAGAGTGAGTGGGAAAGAGCCTTGGCCTGTCAAACATTGCATTTTTGAATTATGGTTTTCGCATTTGTGGCGCCCCCTATGGGTTAATCTCGACAAGCTTGGAGAGAAATGCTACCACATGTCTTCTGCACATATCCAGCACGTTTTATGATGATATAACCTATGGTCAATGAGTTATGGCCAATTTGTTAATAAGCCCTGCCCCTGCATAAACGTTTTGGTCAATGGCGGCCATTTTTTTCAAGCTATCCTACTAATATTTTACGAAAATGTGCATCTTATTCCCCCGAGGTTTCATGAGAAGTTTGGTGTCAATACAGTGAAATTTGAGGAAGTTGTGGTCAAAACCCAGATTTTCAGTTTATGCTAATTAGCGGAAAATATTCCCAAGAGGATTTATATGGTCCCAGAGGCTTTTTTGAAGAGCACCCTAACGAAAACCTGTGTGAGAAAAGTCAAGTGAATCGGACTTATGATGTGCGGGGCGTGGCCTCTCAAACTTTTTTCAGTCGGGGCTTAATAAAAGCGCCCCCTAGTGGAAATTCAAAAATATGAATAAAAACACACCCCGTGGGGTGGGGATGCACGTTCTGTGAAAATTTGGAATGTCTAAGTGCATCAGTGTGGGAGGAGTAGCAGCTAGAAAAATGTCATGGAAGAATAAGAATAAGTATAAATACAAATACTTGAGGGCCCATACTTATAAATATTTTTACTTTCGACTTCCGGGTTAGCATGTGAAGGAGAAGGACGTGCAGGACGGGGGCTCCCAAGCTTGCACTATTATTTGACATATTTTAGCACCACACACTACTTAAAATAAGTTTTTTTTGCTTGGTTATTGCGACCACTGACTGTTTGGCGTTGATGGGTCGCAGCAGGCAGAAAGAGAAAGGGCAGAATTCGCCGGAAAAAGAGGCAGCCACGATGTTGCACTGTCATGGCGGAGTCGACTCCCTGCCGCCTGATCTCGACAAGCTCCGCGCTGTGCTGCTATCCGAACTAACAACAACCCTTACAACAACCATGAAAATGGTAGTGAGTGAAGCCTTGAGGCCCATTTCCGCTGCCTTAGATGCCGTCAAGTCTACCACCGACTCGCTCAACCTGAAGATAGCCGTCATGGAGACAGCCCTGTCTGACCACAGCGACCGGATCACTGCCCTTGAGGAGAAATGTACTCGTTTGCAGTCTGAAAATACACAGCTGATGGCTAAGACCGAAGACTTGGAATCACGGTCACGTCGCAATAACCTACGCGTGATTGGAATCCCAGAGAAGACAGAGGGAGCAGACCCAGTAAAGTTTATGGTTACCTTTCTCACCGAGGTCCTCGGCGCCAGCTTCTTTTCTTCCCCACCGACTCTGGATAGAGCTCACCGCATCGGCGCAGCGCGCTCGGCTGAGGAGGGCAGGGGGTCCAGACTCCGATTCCACTACTTCAGCGATAAGGACCGTGTTCTGAGACGAGAGAGGGATGCACAGCAGCTCAAGTACCATGGACAGAAGGTTTACTTTTTCCCCGACATGACCGCTAACATCGCTAAGAAGAGAGCATCCTTTGACGGTGTGAAACGCTGCCTCTACTTGAAGCAAGTCAGGTTTTCCCTCCTGTACCCGGCCCGTCTGCACGTGGAACACCGCGGGGAGAAGAGATTTCTTGAGTGCCCGAAAAGCCCAGGCATTTTACGATTCGCACTTTTCTGCTCACTGAGGATTTACAGACTACTGAACTCTCTCATCCTGTAAGGTAAAAACAGACTTTACCCTAGATATTGGCCACTTAAAGAATATTTTCCCAGCTGATGTGTGTGGGGTGTTTTTTGTTTTTGTTTTTTTTACATATATCTAGGCTACTCCATCCCCACACGGGCTTTGGGATTTTCTTTTGTTTGTTACACATCGTTTTGTGGATTATTGTTATCCCGCCCCATCCAGTCGCCCAGAGTTTTTTTTTTTAAATACATTTATTTTATTATATAGTTATTTAAAAATTAATATACATCCAGATTAAGATATCCTTTGCAGGCTACTGATATTTTTGCTCATCACCCTGTGGCCGAACACTGATCCTTTGTGCGTCCCATGCCCCTTTTTATTTTTTTAGACCATCAGAGTGGTGCAGATGGGCTGACCAGATATTTCAATCCACATTTTCAAGCAAAGCCCACGGTGTGGCAATTATTATTAAGAAAAACATAGATTTTAAACATATCTCTACAATAAGTGACCCGATTGGTCGTTTCCTTATAGTAACTGGCTACCTTTGCTCTGATATCGATGCATGGTTAAAAAAGCTAGACATACCAAAGCTAGACAGCGCCTCCCGCGAGGCCTTAAACTCTGAATTGTCCCCTGCAGAAATCACAGACGCTATCAAATCACTGCATAACGGCAAGAGCCCTGGGCCAGATGGCTTCGTAGTTGAATTTTCTAAGAAGTTGCTGACCAAGTAACCCCGATCTTGCAGAATGTTCTCCCACTCAACCGAAGCGAATAGGCTCCCACCAACACTGTATAACGCAAACATTTCTCTCTTGTTAAAACAAGACAGGGATGAAACTAACCCGTCCTCGACCAATTTCTATGCTTAACTTGGATTTCAAAATGTTCACAAAAATTCTGACAAATAGACTAAACAATAAATGTATAGAATCCATTATCCACACAGATCAGACCGGGTTCATCCCCAATAGGTTTTCATTTTTTAATGTTAGGAGAGTCCTAAATATTATGTACCGTACTTTTCGGCCTACAAGCCGCGACTTTTTCCCCGTTTTTCGACCCTGTTATTACACAGCACAGTATATATTCTGTAGCTACTGGGGATGGGCGTTAGTAATCGAGTACTCGAGTACTCCTCGTTTCAAATGATCTCGATTGGTGGATGAGGAAAATCGTTTTTTGTTTTTTTTAGTGTTTGTAGCCTTTAGGCCGGCCGGCGGGCCGCCCCTATTTTAAAATGTTATATAGGCCTACGTGTACAAAACGGCACAAAACGGATATAAAGTTTAACAAAATTAAATATTTTGATCCAAGTTAAATAAACTAAGCGTTGTGTCAAACAGAAACCGCAAATAACTGCCACCTCCGTGCAGCGCAGCCAGTGTGTGGTCTCCACAGCACCGCGGATCTGAATGCGGTGCTGGAAAACTTGGAAAGTCACGTAAAGAAGGCAGGCTGACTTCGGGCACATTCGAGCAAACGACATTTAAGAAGCCTTTATTATGGAATATAGGATTGAGATTCAAAAGCCGACGGTGTAACGTTCCGTTAACGAGGAATTAGTCGCGGTAATTAGTCACGGACAGGAGTGAGCATTACGCGGTTGGATATACTAGCCTACTACTTCTACTGCTTTGGTGAGTTATTAAGCCTATCTATGTGTTTAAATTGTAGGACAATAATTTTATTGTATTTGCTGCCCTTCTTATTTTAAATGTCTATTTTGAATGTTAGCCAACTACAGCCCATGCTTTCCCGACAATCCCCTCTGTGCACGAACTCTTACATGTGGTAATTAAACATTATAAACACCTGCGGCTTATTGTCCAGTGCGGCATATAGTACGGAAAGTACGGTATAACAAATTCGACAGCTCTTCCAAACAAGCCGTTTTGTGTCTGGACGCGGAAAAGGCTTCCGATCAGGTTGAGTGGGGGTACTTGCTCAAGGTGTTGGAGGAGTTCGGTCTTGGGGCCCCCTTTATTTCCTGGGTGCATTTAATATATGCCCATCCCACCGCCTCCATTCTAACAAACCAGGAAATATTCACACCCTTTGCCCTTCAGAGGGGCACGCGCCAGGGTTGCTCCCTCTCGCCGCTCCTCTTTGTTGGCCATCGAGCCCCTGGCTAATAGCATAAGGGGGCACGCACTTATAAAGCCAATATCACTAAGTGGGATGGACCATAAGATTTCTCTGTACGCAGATGACATCGCCCTCTTTGTAGCCGACCCCGAGAATTCCATCCCTCACCTACTTCAGCTAATTAACTCTTTTGGCGAAGTCTCGGGTTACACCATAAACTGGCAAAAAAGTGAACTCTTGTCGTTAACAGCAGAACTGGACCCAACATTCCTAGCCAATACGCAGTTTAAAACAAATCTGGTCAGTATAAAGTACCAGGGCATTAAATTATCTAAAAACCCAAAGACACCTTTTAAGTTAAATTTTACGGAAAGGTTGAACAAACTAAAGGAGAACATAGAGAAATGGAGAACATTACCGATCTCCCTTATTGGCCGTGTGAACGCAGTAAAGATGGTCTCCCTGCTGAGATTCCTGTATCTATTTCAGAATGTGCCAATGTATATTCCTAAATCTTACTTTAAGTCAATTGATTCTATTATAATGCCTTTCATTTGGGGATATAAAGCACATAAGATCTCAAAAGCCCATCTTCAGAAACCCAGGGAGCATGGCGGACTGGGGTTACCGTGTTTTTCACATTATTACTGGGCTGCCAATGCTAGAGTCATGGTGTATTGGCAATTTACATATGAAAAAGACGTTAGAACTGATCTGCCCCCCTGGTTGGCTATTGAAAAAAGCTTGGCCCCAAAAACTTCTCTTACTGCCCTCCTTTTCTCTTCTCCCAGACCGCGTGCCTCCTTTAGAGGAGACCACTTTATCCTGTCCAACGGTAAGAGAATTTGGAACCAAATTAGGAAGGCCTGTGAACTACCGAGCACGACCATACATGCCCCAATCTGGCATAATCATGCCTTCCCCCCCATCGTTCACAGATTCAGCATTCAGAGATTGGAGACGGAAGGGAATAGTAACAGTTGAGGACCTTTATATAAATGGTCACTTTGCTTCATTTGATCAGCTAGTATCAAAGTTTTCACTGTTGAAAGCTCAATTCTTCAGGTATCTGCAGTTGAGGAATTATGTCAGACAGAATATACCATCCTTTGAGTCCCTGCCCGCACATGATTCATTGTCCAAAACTTTGCTGGGCTCACCAGAAGCTAAAAACCTGATTTCATCTTTTGTGGGAATATTTTTAGACCGGCAGGACAAGTCTACTTTAAAAATAAAGAAAGCCTGGGAAAAAGACTTAAACATTGGAATAGCTGACGATGTCTGGGAGGGAGCGCTAAAAAGCATAAAATCCTGCTCTATAAACTCAAGGCTTCAGTTAATTCAATTTAAGGTCACACTTAGATTGCACTATTCTAAGGTTAAACTGCATAACATTTTCCCAAATATTTCGCCTTTATGTAACAGGTGTAAGATTGCAGAGGGTACACTTGCTCACCACTTTTGGGAATGTCCGAATTGTTATAACTATTGGTGTGTATGTATTGTATGTGTCTACTTGTTCAGTTTTTTTGTCCGTATGCAAAAAAATTGTAAAAACCATTCAAATAAAAGTAAAAAAAAAAAAAAAAAATTGCTTTCTATGTATTAACCCATTGATGACTATAGCACCTGTAAAAAACACCTCTTAAACCCTATGGCAATCTAGGATACATATGCTTATCTCCTGAGGGTTTTCTGAAAACCAAAACCTAAATATCTAAGTCTCTGTAGCACATAGAAGCATGAAATAAAATACTTTTAAAAAGGTAAGGTTCACAGGTTTTTATTTAAACAGATGAAAAAGAAACGAAAAAAATGAATAAATAATATAAAATATAAAATATAACATAGGCTACAATTTTGTTTTTTTTTAACATGCCAACACACAGACCAAGGCACCTTGGTATGAGTGAGAGATGGGGAAGGAGTGGGGAAGGGTGGATAAAGTCCTGAGTTTGAACTGGGAACAGTCCCAGTCTCTGTACCCCATGGCTCACATCTCTCCTCTTTGGCTATTGCATAGCATTATCCTTCACAGACAGACACACTGACTGACTGACGCACGCACGTTAGGGCTGGGCGATTAATTGAATTTCGATTTCGGTTACAATTTTGGCTTCCCTCGATCATGAAAACAAGATAATCGTAATAAAACGGTTATTGTGCGGCACGCCGGGTCATGTGTAGTAAATGCAGCGCACCCTTCTGTCTCCACCTGCGCTCCGCCCCGCCCCCGCCCGAACACTGTCGCTTTCAGCGATTCCAGTGCAATTGTTTATTCAGCATAAAGTTAAAACGCTCGTCCAGGATGTTACACCGAAACACAAAAGCCTTGCGCGATTGAAGCAGCGTTTCACTCGGTGAAACATGGTGTGAGTGAGACACTGTGATGGCGGTGGGTAACGGTGTCATTCACTGTGAGAACTTGCCGGTGTGAGCCGCCGCGCAGAAAAGCTCTGTGGCTTTACGGGTAAAATGATAATCGGGGATTCCTGCACGTTAACGTTGTTGAGGGGAAAGGCTTCCGCTTTCTGATTGCATTTCTCGAGCCTGAATATATTGTGCCATGTCGGCAAACTATCTGCGCGACAAGAGCAAATATACAGTGAGACACACCCCCTCCGTTACTTTCAGTCTACAGACGAAAAGTTACAACCAGCACCTAAGCATGGACTTCGTTTAAATAAAGCGTCTAATTTTTATGATCAGCGCTCTGATGCAAGTTCTGAAGTCTGAACATTACGGTGTCAGCTGTGGTGTAGTTTTTTTTACAGCAACTCAACGTGCACTGCAAAAAAAAAGAAGGCAATAAGTCGATCTTTTTGTAGATTCATAGCCTACCTCCTCTTATAAGTCGAAGTACAAATCAATGAATGGTTCACAATCACATCCCTAGTAAAATATTAATTTTACTCTTAGATTCGAAGGTTTTACTGATTATTTATTTTGTGTGGCTTTTTAGTTGTTGTAGGCTATGTTTGAGGAACACAATTGGGAGTTTTGTTTATGTAATGTTGAAAGAATTGGCTGAATTTTCATTTTGGTGCATCCCTACAATGAATAATCGTCTTTAATAACCGTGATTACAATATCAATCAAAATAATCGTGATTATCATTTTTGCCATAATCGAGCAGCCCTAACGCACGTACAGACGGACAGAAACACACACACACACACACACACACACACACACACACACACACACACACACACACACACACACACACACACACACACACACACACACACACACACACACACACACACACACACACACACACACACACACACACACACACACACACACACACACACACACACACACACACACACACACACACACACACACACACACACACACACACACACAGAGAGCAAGTCATCTGTGGCGAAGGACGTGGCGCATGAAGCACTCGCGGTGCATAGGAAGGTCACACTGCCTGCACCCCATCTGAGTTGACCCAGGACGCACGTTGGTGCCGTAGTGCTTGACAGAACACTCATAGGCCTTTCACACCAAAATGAACCAAGAGTCAGTTCCAGGCTGGTGTTGGGGTCAGTTCAAAACTGGTTACAGCCTTATCCCAGTTATGAACCGGTTGGTTTCACATCGACCAGAGACAGCCATGGAGCCGGCAAGAGAGCAACGTCATGACGTCACTGTAAACGTGTGTGTACGTCACCCGACGCCGCTGCTCTTGTGGCTAACGCTAAAGCTACCGCTAGCTTTAACCCTTTAGGCGCCAAAGTCGCAAAATTGCGACAAGACGCTTTACTGAATCAAACAGCTGTTTTCTCTAAATAGAGTGTTATATTTTGTTCAAACTCCCCTCCACTAGTTGGCAGACATCCCATACCTAGACCTTAGCTCAGAAAAACGTCATCCTTCAATGCAAAATATTCGCGGAAATCCGGAAATCCCATCCAAAAAAAAAAAAAAAAATCCCATCAAAACTTTTTTTGTCATATCCTCCTAGCGATTTTTTCTGGTTTTATTGAAAACTTTTGTGGTGTTTGGAGACTCTGACGTGAAAGCACGTTTCACTCTGCAGTTACTGTGCTCATTGCTCAACGAGCAGCGGGTGTTGCCGAGAGCCCCTCCCCGTCTCAAAGCACTACGAGGCGGTCAGTCTCGGAGCAGCCCCTCGGAGCGAGTCCCAGCCTGCTGTCAGTGCAGAGAGGAGAAACACCTCCGCGTCCAGGCTGCAAATGAATCGCGCTGTTGTTAGGTGCGAAATCGGAGATAGTGTGCCACGAAGCTATTTATGCTGAAGTTGACGAGTAGGGAGTTGGTGTTCACTCTTTCTACGGCCCCGGTCACGGTGCGTCCATGCGCAGCAGTGGTGCAGCCATGCAACGCAGCATTATATATATCAATATTATCATATTATAATGATAATAATGATGATAATAATAATAATCATCATAATAATAATGAAGAATAGAAGAAAAAAGGAAATAAAAATGGTGGTGGGTAAAAAAATAAAAAACGCCTACTGTTTACATGAGTTTTGTTGTGTAGTTCTAGTTCTAGTTTACAACTGTTGGCTTACAACAAAGTGGACATCATTACAAATGGATGGAGGGGTGAATCTGATTAAATAAATTCAACTCTCTTTCAAAATATCAGGTATTTCATGCAAATTACATAATCCAACATGGCCGCCACCATATGACGTCATAATATGCTAATTAGATCAGAAAATGTACTCCCCAGATAAACTTTAGGTCATTCTCAATATTTGTCTCATTTACACTTTGTCTCTATCTCAAACCACTTTCAATCCAGAGCCTTCTGAAATGTAAGTGTCAAAATCTAGTATTTTTAAAAATAAAACCCGGCGCCTAAAGGGTTAAGCACAACAACAGCGGCGAATACGTCTTATTTTTACACTTGTTGGCTCTCGCTTTGCTTTCTTAAGCAAACAGGACCCATACAGGGTATTCTCGCCGGTCAATTTGATCGCTACGTTCGGTAATTATGTTATGTTTACGTCTCGTAGTAGCGGTGTTTTTAAATATGGCGGGCATGAGGTTTGAGTTGCTCTGGTTGGTCAGGATAATCCCTCCCCCAACCGTTCGCGCAAGCAGTTCTTATCAAACCCTGCTCAATCCTGGGGTATGAGTTCCCCCGGTTTTTACGGCCCGGAGCAGGCTCTCTGGCGGTGTGAAACCAAAACACTGGCTCTAACTCCGAACAAGCCCAGAACTAGCGCCGATTTTGCGGCGGTGTGAAAGGCCTATCAGTGCAGGTCTTCCTCTTGGTGTTGATCCGTTCCAGCTCATGCTCAGTAGAAGCTTCAGATGGG
This sequence comes from Ammodytes marinus, assembly GCF_949987685.1. Classification (NCBI taxonomy): domain Eukaryota; kingdom Metazoa; phylum Chordata; class Actinopteri; order Uranoscopiformes; family Ammodytidae; genus Ammodytes; species Ammodytes marinus. The sequence goes on from NC_137235.1 coordinate 33,123,896, forward strand.
CTGGGAGGGGGGAGCACAGGGGGGAGCACCTGGGGAGCACTTCTTGTAGTGACGGGGACGATCAGCTCCTGGGTCAGATCTTCCAGCCAGTCCTTGTAGCCGCTCTTCCTATACTTCCACTCAGCTCCTCCTGCAGACCTGGCAGCCACAAAGGCATTGTAGCACGCCACCGACAACAAGTAGAACATCAGCCTCCTCCACCACTTTGAAGACCGATGTTGGATCTGGTAGTAGCCCATCATCTGGTCCAGAAGGTCTACCCCCTTCATGTGTTGCTGATAGTCAGCAAGGCATGCTGGCACCCGAACCTCCATCTGGGTACCATTGGACATCCTCTTCACTGACCCATAAGCTGTCGGGTCATGGTAGTTGGAGAGGACCATCACTGCCTTGGTGTCCTGCCAGACGCAGAAGGTCAAGTCATCCTGCTGCGCCACTTTGAACTCATGCCTCTTCAAGCCAGTGTTCTTTGTGAGGTCCTTGTTCTTGGGGAGGTCCTTTCTGTTGGCACGCACCGTTCCACAAGCTTGCACCCCCCTGCTCTTGAGGTCCACCATCAACATTACACCAGTGAAGAAGTTGTCCATATATATGGACAGGTTGGACCCGAAATATGGTTCGGCCAGTTCGGAGACAATACGGTGAGCTAGGGTTTTTCTCTGTCTTTCCCTGAATTGCCCGTGTACACTTTGATTCCCTACTTCACCGGCTTCATGGGGAGGTACTGACGGAAGCCCAGGCGTCCCTTGAATTTAACCATAGACTCATCGACGGTCACAAAGCCATTGACCTCGTACAGTCCTCTAAATCTAACCAGGAGGAGGTCCATGAACCTCCGGAGCTTCCAGAGCTTGTCAGATTTGTCCACGGCAGGAGATATCTTGGAGATGGAGATATCTGAAAATGCAAATGTCAAGATCAATGAGTTTAATTGTAGTTAATTGTATTTATTTTTATGTATTATTTTATATATGTCCAGAAATAAAATAAATCACTACTAATTAATAACTATTTATTCATTATGCCATTATTGTATTTATAATATAGTAGATATAGCTATAGCACCAGGGCCGATTCAGAACTTAATTTATACATTTCTGAATATTAATAATTTTTAGTAGCTACTGTAAATATTTTAAAATTCTAAATGTATCAAGAAAATACATGTACTGTATGAGAAAATACAATTAAACATTAAAAAGGTGTGTGTGTGTGCGTGTGTGTGTGTGTGTGAGAGAGAGAGAGAGAGAGAGTCACCACTATCATAACTAGCCATGACTGAGACTTTAGTGCGCTACTGCTAACTAAGAGAAGAGAACGAAACTTGCAAGAAAGCGCAAGATAAAAATAAAAACCTACCTCCAGATCATGTCAAACCGGTCCCTTGCCATGGCCTTGGCGACGTTGGTCTGATATAGCCATTTGGTCTGCCTCCGGCAGTCCCTGCGTGCTGGTAGCTTCATAACTCCGAAGGCGAAACACAGCCCGACGAATGTCTTTATCTCCGTTTTAGAGACGGGGTTCCACTTGGATTTGGTGGGGGTCTGAAAGCGTGTCATTTCGGCGAACCAATTTGTTTCCTCCACCAACAAGGCCCAAAGCTCATCGCCAAAAATTAACAAAAAAACATCCAGGGGGGTAGCGTCCGCGGGAATCGGCTGCTTCACCCCCGCTTTGCGGGTGAACTGCTTCGCTTGGCGAGGGTGATAGCCCTCGGTTTTCCAGTCCTGGAATCCAAGGAAGTCTTCCTCCTCCTCTACTTCACCCCACATATCCCACTCCTGTTCTCGATCCAAAGGATCATCCGCCACTACACCACAAACCTCTTCCTCCCTCTCAAACTCTTCTCCCAACTCTATGTCGCTGCCCTCGCTGTCAAACTCGTCCGCTGACTCAGCCATCTCGCCTCTTTTCAAAAAAAAAAACGCACGTGTATGTCGGTTTGATTAACGTGATTTTCGGCCAACCAGACAGCATTTGGATGGTCACGTGGTTTTAAAAATTCAACACGACCCGCCTCATGTGTATTTGAACCAATGTCAGATCATTCTATGCTCCACGCGCCATGAAAATGTCAACAAAACAAAAATGCAGCGCCATGCAGCAGCCGGCAGGAGAGTTAGAGTTGCGCTACGCCGTAACCAGCGGGAGATACGATGTTGCCTCGCGAAGCATTTGTCGGCAGGAGAGTCTGAGTTGCAAAATGCAGTAACCGGCGGGAGATACAATGTGGCGTCACGCAGCAGCCGTCATCAATGGGTTAAGAGAATTACGAAAAAATGTGTTGGGAGAAAAATCTGTGCAACCATGAATGATAAAGTGATTAACCCGGCATGAATCCACGGAACTCATATTAGATTGCATTCAGCAAAACAGCCAAAAGCTGAATGTAGTATGAGTTTGAGCGGTCAAAATGATGTAACGTTGGGCACAATGACTGTGTAATGAAGTGTTTGTGACTTCTGGGAGTCTTACGAGAGGTTGTAATACACCTGAAAATGTGAGAAGCCCCAAATGGCACGGCCGTTGCTGAAACACACTTCTGCCCAGGTTGGCTCAATGAACGGGAATTGAAACCACCTGCCGAATCTGGTGGGGATGTTTTTCATATTAGTAGAGGAGGAACAATTTAGTTTTCCTTCAGTTCTCAGGTGACAATGAGAACTGTGAAAAGCATGAAACTCACGACAGCAAGTCAGCATTCTTCCATAGCTTTGGGGCCGTATTCACAAAATATTTTAAGGCTAAGAGTAGGTCCTAACGTGCTGATTTAGGAGTAACTCTCAAAAATAAGGGGCGTTTCACTCCAAATTTTAGGACTCCTAACTTTTAAGATAAGTGTAATTCACAAAGCATTTTAGTGCTAAAACTAGCTCCTAAATCTATGAAAAGCTAGGAGTCCTCGAGAGGACTCCTAAGTCACTAAGAGTAAATCACAGACACTCATTTGATGGTGTTTTGGAGAGATTTAATGCTAGTGAGCGTTACAAAAGGTACCTTAATAGCTGTCAGGGGTTAATGATCTTAGTAAAGCTATATTTAGAAAGTATAGACACATTTATATAAAAAAATATTTATTACGTTCCTTTTCCTGCAGTTGCTTTGGGTTTACGATGCACTGAAAGTTACTGTTGGTGTCACGTTTGGGTTTAATTTGTTGCTAGAGTAGGCCTATATGTGGCGCCAGGGCCGGATCTAGGCATAGGCATTCTAGGCACGTGCCTAGGGCCCATTTCCACTAGGGGGCCCAGTGAGAAAAATCTTTTTTTTTTTTTTTTTTTAGTATGTGTGTTTGATATCAACATCATATTATGCAAATGTAAGTTATCATACAAAAAAAGGAATACAGTATTTTGGTCTGGATAGTTAAAAGCCTAATAATTGAATCAGTTCATCCAAGGTTAACTTATCACTCGGTATTGCGTTTATTTAAAAAAAATGGAAATTGGGCTGCCCTCAGTTGCCCATGCACTGTGTATAGTCTATAGCCTATTTCAGCCTCATCTGTGGAAAAAAAGATAGCTGGACAAGAGAGTTCTTCTGCTTCGTTCCTCTCACTGCATTTAAATGCATTCATTATATTACAGAAAAATATGTCCCGTAAAAGAAAAAGAGCACCAAACTAGGGATGTAACGATATGAAATTTTGGGTACGATACGATACGATACGATATTGCGATTGATATCACGATATCACGATACGATATTAAGCGCGGAATTCATTTCTACCCCCTCAAATGAAATGTTGTACCGCTGATTTAAATAAAACATAAACGCAAGAATAATTCAAATTTTTTATATCTTAATATGAAGAAGAGATTTCTGAGAGATTTAAACAACTTATCACCAAAACAAAGACACTGCTTCTCTACTGCTGTTTTTAAAGAAGCTTTACATCTATATTTTTCAAACTGAAATAGGAATTTTAAATCTAAACTTAATTTAGTCACTTGTCTGTAACTGTAAAAGTATGTATAAAATAAAAATAATTTAAATAGTGTGATAATTTCCCCATTTATTTATGTTTTATTTGCTTATCAACTCTATTTTTGCAAGCCATGCTTTTACCTTATTAGGCCTACATTATGACAAGCACAATTAACTCTGTAAAATATTTATTTATGATTTTTATTTGTTATTAACTTAAATTGCAGTCTCAAAATCAATGTTTTTGCAGTGCACTCCTCTCCCCCTCCCTTCCTCACACTTTCGCAACGTCACATTTGACCAAAGTAGTGTCACCTAAGTTTGACATAGTAGGGATTCCATAGTATTGCGCAACATGCTGTTAGCTACTGTCTGCTGAGTTCACGTGAAGTTGTGATGAATATATCAAGGATCTTTGGACTTATTTCCTTCATCTGCCTTTCACGGAAGTTCGCCGACTTTACCGGGGATTTAACGCGCGGTGGCGGTGGATTCTATTCTATTCTGTTCTATTTTATTTTTATTTTTTTTTTATAATCTCATTTCCTCACGTTCGCCTGGATTCATAATGATATAATTGACCCGCGAGCAACTTTCCCTTCAGTCTGGTAAGCTAGTCGATCTTTTTCTCTATCTCTCCCTTTTCTCTTTCTCTCTCTTCTTTGCTGCTACGTGACTCAATGTTGTGAAGCTGCACGCGCTAGTGTAAACAACGGCCCACGTGAGACGTGACTGTTCAGTTTAAAGTTAGAAGTCATGTTTCAGTGATAAGATGTTGTGTCAATGTGTTATTGTTTGGTTTCCAATGTTGGTGTGGCCCATACAGTGTTAGATTGAGTGCTACGTTTATGACAACGTTGCTTACCAGACTCTCCACAATGAGGGAGCACATTTACCATGCACGCTCGCCTCAATACCGTGACGCGGTATAACAAGAAAAAACTTACGGTTGACATTCGTGGCCTTTTCATATCGCGAACGACCGTTTTGCGGTATATTGTTACATCCCTACACCAAACCCATCACAGAGGATACTGAATTATATTTTTTCTATATTCATATTTTTATGGAAAATCCATATGTCTTTCTTCAATTGCTTTTAATTCTACTTCATTCGAGCCAGTATCTCCAAAGTATTTGTTCACACAAAATTCCTCAGATTTAGCCTCTTAATTTCCCTCTCAAAGTGCACCAAATTCATGCATTTCACTTTAAAAAGGTAAAAAAATCTCCCGGGGGGGTATACCCCCGGACCCCCCTAGGAAAGTCAGGATCTCGGCTGGCTACTATTTTCACTAAGCTGGACATTGGAGGCACTAGCGATGAACTGGGTGTGTGAATGACATTTAACAATAGTCAATAATTTGCCCATGATAACATTGGAGAGGGGGGCCCTAATCAAATTCGGCTTAGGGCCTTATAAAGGCTTTGGCCGGCTCTGCTCCCCGGTTATTATTTTAGCCGTCAATATGTCCATGGTCAAACCAGAGTTTTTCTGTGCTGCAGCTCACACCGGCGATGTCTCACTGTGAATTTCGCCATTACCCACCACAGAGTTCCACGCCAGGTTTTACCAGGTGAATCGCTGCTTCGCACGCGCAAGGCTTTTGTGTTCAGGCTTGCACGAGCGTTTTAACTTTATGCTGAATAAAGCATTGCACTGCACTGCTTTTCATCCAGTTTGAAAAATTTCTCCCACACTGGACTCTGCACGCACTTTACAGAAATGCTCCTGCACTGAGCTCACGAACAGACGTGAACTTGCATACACGGTTACGTTTCTCTTTACTCCCATTTACAAACGCGCAACTCTTAAACAAATGAATGAGCATAATACTCTTGTGGCAGTTCAAATGTATGTAGTTTTTTCACCAAATCGTGAAGTATCCGTTTGGAGGGGGCCCGAAAAAATGCGTTATGCCTAGTGTACTCTTTCCTCTTAATCCGGGCCTGTGTGGCGCTTCGCAGCATCTCCTCCGTTCCACAGGTCCGCTACTGTATAGTTGCGCGTCTCGCCTTTTTCCTTCCGCATGCACTTTACGATTTCGCCGGCTGTTGTTTCTAAATGGTGAATTTCCCGGTTCGTCGCTGTCTGACTATTGCTGCATAGTCCGCCGTTCAGAGAAATACAGTGAGAGTGCATGGCGTGCAGCTGTTCAATGAGGATATTTTTTCCGATTCAAATCATTGTAACATTTAAAATGAATAGACCAGTGTCACTTGTCATTAATTGTATATAAAAAGGCCTTTAGGCTTACTTTAATAGAGCAACAAGATATGGATATCTCCCACAGTGTTTCTATCATAAATTCACTCTTAGCTCTCATTCCCTCTCAGCCAATCACTGTAGGCATAGAAGGTATGAACATGACGTCATCCATAGCAACAGGGTCAACCCCGCCCTCTAGTCTTAGCTTAGGAGTCCCTCCCATTCCTTAGTAAAAGTTGGTCTTATCAGCTTTGTGAATAGGTTTTAAGAAATAACTCCTTACTAAGAACTTTTAGTGCTCCTTAGGAGTACTGTTAGAGCTAAGATCAAATGTTTTGTGAATACGGCCCCAGATCTTTTTAGCGACTAGATTTAAAATTTGCATGGCAGCTAGGGCTCAGTAGGTAGTGAAGGTTGTCCACTAATCGCAGGGGTTGGCAGTTTGATCCATGGCCTCTCCTGCCCACATTTCGAACAGTCCTTGAACAAGACACTAGACCACAAACGCTTCAGAAGGATGCATAGGTGAATGGCTTCCCTTGTGTGTCCGAAAGCGGGGATGAGCTTCAAAATTAGTGCTGAGAAGAAGTAGTTGGACAAGGGGGCACCCTTAGCTCAGTTGGTAGGGCGTCCCCCCCATGGGCCTCGGCCAGCAGCAGACCCGGGTTTGATTCCAGCCCGCGGTCGTTCTCTGCATGTCACTCCCCTCTCTGCCCCATTTCAACTCTGTCTCTACACTATCAGTAAAGCATAAAAATGCCAAAAAAAATAGTAGTTGGACACAAAAAGGCGAAGATCTATATTGCAATCTGTGCAAATATCTTCTAAAAACCAGTCACCATAGGAAATTCTTCAGACTTTTGCTGGGAGTATAAAACAAAGTACCGGTAAGCATTGTCATACAAAGTCAAAAAAATTACTCCATCGTTCCATTCCCATCACTCGCCTACATCCTTAGAAAGAGGTAATCCTTATTGGTCCCCTAAGAGCACACCATCTTGTTGCACATCATCGCACCCTTTCTTGTAGTTTTTGTGTTTTTTTGACAAACTCCCTCAGGTTTGTTGATTCTAGCTCTCACTCCTGTGTGCAGAGATCTTTTTGAACCTTCCACTCAAACAATATAAAACAGACCAGTCAAAGGGAGTCTCTGTGATTTGGTAGATGTGACTGTCCAGCCACGCAGCATGGCCTCATTATAGAAAATCCAGACAAATTGATTGTGCTATTTTTAAACCAATTATTACCTTTTATAGTCGGAAAGAACCTGATAAGGGAAGGTTTACTTATTTTCTGTGGGCCTTGTTCGTTTTGTCACAGTTACACAATAATCCCAACATCTCATTAATGTGATTCAGTCAGACCGGTTGTGCTAGACCGCAGTGTTCTGACAGGTGATCCTTTCACTGCTGCTGAGTTGATTTGTGTAACTTGTGACTTTGAAATCAATTGAGGGTAAGTGAGTGAGCTGGAGAGACAGTCAAAGGAAAGGCAAAGAGAGGGAGGCTGAACTATAACATACCAGCATTGGTCAAATTCTGAACTGTGAGGCAAAACTATTTAGTTTAGTGTGTGAGATTTTGCTCATCTAGGTATGTAAACCAAAGTAAGGTTAAGGGTTGCATATAGGAACATTTCCTACGAAACCAATAGTTTCCTGAGCTCATTCATTTGAAAATGTGTACAAACTTCCAAACCAGAGTTTTCTTTTTTTGGTGGAGATAACCCATTGTTAACATTAGGATTTTAAAGGTCTATGAGAAACACAAACAGGCAAGAATTAACTAAACACTCATAAACACAGAGCCCAGCCCAGCAGGAACCTCTCTATCCCAGACCAACAACATTATAAACCAATTTGGGTAACCACCCGAGAAACAACTTGTTTGGGAGGAAAACACCGCCACACAGGCTGCAGAGAAACACTGGGGTTGTAAATAACTGTGGGTCGAGAGATGGTACTGTAAACGTCTGAACAACAACTTAAGTTCTGTTTGAATAAAGATGTTCCATTAAAGCTGGGGTATATAATTTGGGGAGAAAATGGCAGTTGGGATAGAAATTTGAATCCAAATACCTCAACCGCTCCACTTGTTCTCTTTGGTCCCTCCCCTATGGTCCCTCCCTGACACGCTCTACACACCAACAATGTTGTGCCAAAGTGAATGGACAGTCCCAACAGCCAATAAGAACAGAGAATCGGAGCCTCGCTCTGATTGGTCAAAGTGTACAGCTCATGTTCACTTTGACCAATCAGAAATCATATACCCCAGCTTTAAGTGGGTTCGGTTAACAGAATATAAGGAAACCCATTAGAGGTCGAGTCAATTTCATACTGTTCATTTCTTACATTGATAATACAAGGCATGCATTCAGCAGTGCTGTGTACGATGTTAAATCTTGCCTATTGTTCTGGTGAGGTGACACAGTCTCCTGCTCCTCCTCCCCCAGGTTGACCTGTGTTGATCTGGCAACCTGCCATTCTGAACAGATCACCAAACAGCTGTATTTACAGGAAGAGGGCCTCGCTGAAGGATGAGTTCAGGCAGAGTACATGACCAGCATGGCTACAGCCCCATTAAACACCCACTGTAGTTTGTTTTATTAATAATAACAAATCAAAAGTGTGATACATTAAAAAGGTAAACTCTTCTCTTCCCAGAGGCTAGGGTTGGGGTTCAGCCATACTGGAGAGTCTCTGGTTATCATATAAAAACAGATTAACAGCAGTTCCCAACTAATGAAAGACAACTAATTAGGTGTGACTTATAGGTAAGGTGGTCCACCACTAACCCAACTTCTTATCCTTCTCTTGAGTTCAAGCAGGGAACAATTTACACATGAAAAACAAACTGTAACACACGCACACTCGTCACAAGCCAAGCCTATTTGTCATCTTTTCCACTCACTGTCCCAGAGGCCATGAAACACATTTTTCCGGAACAGAACAAAACCCAGCATCAGGCTCAAACTGATGACATCATCACCATAGTGTCTTTGACCACAACATGGATGACATCAATTGTCAAGTAATCCACAACAATTGATTTTGAAAAACATATTGTGTACTTGGTCCGTAAAGGACACAGAAACACGGTTTGAGGAAGATATCACATGGCCTTGTGCTATATGTTGTGTTTGTCTGACTTCCCACCCGGAGCGTATCAGTGACCGTCGCGGAAGGACAGAACAAAAGATGGATCCCTTCCAGTGATTTCCTCTGCTGGAGTAAAGGAAATACAGCCGTCCCATTCGTCCCATCCTGCGACAAGTGTCCGAGACATGTGACACGGCACCACGCACATCTGATAGGGTATCTCTCCCTGACTCTGACCAGATACTTCCTCAATGGAAACTGGGAGTTTGTGCGACTGTGTGGGCTGTGATCCCATCAGGACAGATAACTGAAAGTGCATTTGTGAAGGAAAAACTGATCTAAAATAAAATGGAAGCAGCACTGTCGGGAGTTAAATGGGGGACTTACTTTTTCATAAGAAAACTATCTATTATTTAATCCATATTTCATTCTTTTTAATTTTATTTATTTAACCTCGAAAGATCAATTGAGGGCTGAACCTCATTTACAATGATGTCGAGTAGTATATAGAAGGATAATAAATAAATTGTAGGCATAGAGCACATCTTTGTTGGCAGAAATAGCACGTTGTCTTCTCTCTTTCTTTGTTGTGATCAATCAAAGTGTTCCCGAGTAGCGGTGTGAAGATTAATCATTTAGTTAAGTTAGGGTGATTAGAAAATGTACATTTTATTTCAGTGTGATGGAAAATGTATGGCTACCTCCCTAAAATGTATTCACATCGTGTTTTTTGTTATTATGTAGGGGCGTCCGCGATTCTAGAGAACTCTTGTTGTCAAAATCTGTTCTTCTAAACATCAGTGAATATCTCCTCATGATCCAATACCTGTCGGTACTGTGTTAGAGCTGGCTTTTTTTTTGTTAATTCACAGCCTAGGCTCTGTAAACGGGTATGTATCCAAAGGGTATGTAAACAAAGGGGGCCCACTGTAGCTAGCAACTGCCCATTTACAGAGTGCATATCACTGTCCTATAATGCAAGGTAGGAGTCATATTGGAATCATTTATAAAAAGGCAGAGAGTGTGATACATGTTGGAACATTCTCCACAACGGCTGGCTCCACCTATAGGGGAGAACGGGGGAATCTGAGGCATCGGGTAATGTGAGCCACCCCCTGTATCTAGGCAACGGAAAACATTTGTGGTCATGTGAGATATGTTTTCAAGCCCCTCTCATGTCCCCATGGCCCTGAAAGAGAGGACCTCATGGTGCTGTGGTAAGCATGTTTTTTTCACCAAAATAGGTATTTTGCATGTAAAAGTAAATTTTCTTGCTGTCAACTTAATCAACTGTTGTGCCAAAGCAAATGTATTCACGTAGAAAAACTTTTATCGTACGTGTTGATGAACCACCAACATATAAAAACCATGTGATGATATTAGCTAAAGATTAGTCTGAAATGCTAAGAGAGGTAGTTTTTTCTCAAATTGTGGTGGTGGGGGAAAGTGAGCCAAATGCTGTGGCCACCATGAGGCACAAGTTAAGTTTAGTCTTAAACATATTCTAATGTAATATTACATAACATATGTTTTATTTTAATGTCATATACATTGTAGAAAAACAATCATGCCAAGGAAATACACCAGGAAGACGACCTGGGGCAACCACACGGAAAGAGCACCTTCTCATCTTTCCCTGTAACCTTCAGGGCTGGAATTTAGAGTATGCCTAGTTGTAGAGTATGACAGGCTGATGTTATTATCCAGTTGGGTCTTCTCCTGTGTTCTGAGTCCCAGGCTGTTCTCGCTGGTTCTGATTTTCCTATGCTTTGACCCCCAGACACAAGCTGGCTCTAAGGGTCCTGTGTTCTGACCCCCAGACTGTGTTCTAATCTAACTGGTTCTATGTTTCATTTGAATCCTATTAAAACCTTTTGAATTATAATATGTTGTATTTGATTTTGTTCAGAGTTACTTTCAAGTGTTAAGAAAATTTGCTTTGCTTAATTGACCAAACCCCATCATTCTTTTACTTGTCCGACATTAGTTCTGGAATGTGTGGCTAGCATTCAGGATTCTAACAGTTACAATATGTGTTGTCTTGGTAGTTTCAGAGTGGAAAAAGTAAGTGGATCAGTTTACCCCTAGCTGGTTCACTTTACCCCCTTGATTGTTCTGGTCTGTCTCAGTTTACCCCACAGCTGGGGTAAAATGAGCCACATGACAACTTTTTTTAAAACAATCATATTTTCACTGCCATTTGTGTTGAACAAATTCTGCTAATGCAAATTTCTAGGAAACATCCTGAATTAATGGGAAATGTGTAAATTTGAGTGATAAATCATTTTAGCTCGCTTAGAGGGGAGGAAATGTAAAAAGTGGCTCAGATTACCCCATTCTCCCCTACATGGATGACCAAAAAAACAACAATGACAAAAAAAGTACTGTTTTTCGCAACTTTTCATTAGGGTGGATATTTCCTTTGTGTTGCCATATGAATGCACAGGATGTAATGCAACATCACTCCTTGAGTAACCGAAACTGGTAACAGAACACTGAGTGTGTCAGAGTAAGATCCTTTATCTGATGATCAGTGTGTTTTATTTCTGCTCAGCCTCAGCAGGTGCTCCCCTGCAGTGGCTGAGGATATACAGTATACTGTATACACTATGCATATAGACAAAAGCAAGCCCCAACACACTCTCTGACTGTAAGAAGATAAACATTTACAGTGTGCAAATAACTAGTCGGTGAATTCAAACAAATACACAAGGGAGCTCGCTTGGCTGCACGTCAGAACGTTAACACACCAAGCACAAACAAACATCAAATTGTGTAATGTGTGCACACAACGCACAGCGCAAAAAACAAAGAAACTGGCAGACTGCTCGGAGATGCCCAAAGGGGGCTACTGAACAGAAAGCAACGTGCATCAATAATGACATGCATTTACCCTCAAGCACAGGAGAAGTGCAGTAACGTTAACAACAGCACAGCTAATTGTACAGTGAGGGATTTGTCTTGCAGAAACATTGACCTGAATACATACAACACTGAGGTGACGACACAGCTTAATATCACCTCAAAGGTTGAGGAATGAAATGTACATTCATTCACAAATCACAATGTGATTCTGATTAAAGGTTCAGTAAGCGGAATGGTTCTTTTAGCTAACTTCCTGTCAGTGACTGCAGTTAGCAGTCCCCTCGCTCGTCCCTACGTCACCACATTAATGCACTGCGGTCTTCGAGCAGCGAGTCATCTAGCATCATCTCAGATCTGTAAGTGTGATAAAACATGATAAAAACCATCAAAACAGACTTTGGGAAGGATTTTTACCTGCTCTGCCATTATAGGCGCATACACATTACATTCACCCATCTGTCGCTCTGCACGTGCACCGGCAGTGAGACGGGTGCCGGTGTGTAGCGTTCTCTCTTCTGATTAGTTATATCAGTAGTGGGATCCCCAAAAAGTTTATTTGCCGATTACATGCAGAGCGGGTGACTGAGAGATCGGCTTTATGAAACGCGCACACTAAGTGATCACTGTATGAATAAATTTAACACTTATATTAACATAAATAAATTGCTTTCTTCACCTTTAAATATCAACATGTAGTCTGTCATGTTTCTCGGCCAAGTCGTGGCAATAGTGACCATGTGTACAGACAAAAAAGATTGTGTAGTCTGAACGTGATAAACATGTAGCATTTTAATGCTCTTTCATTTTGGTTCAAATGGTATCCTCACACTTCCTCAGCCTGCAGACAAACGTTGACTATGCTATCATGTTCTTGTCATTTTTATCACATAAAGATAAATCTGGATGCATGAGCTGGCCTGGCAAAAATAAAATGGCTGCTCGGTCTGCAAATGTCTATCAATCAGTTCCATTGTTAAGATCATGTACACAGGGTGTGATGCAATTCATCTGCTCACAACAATGACATTTCAGTTATGTTGCACTTCTGACTAGATCCAACAATAATGATAATAATACATTTTATTTAAAGGCGCCTTTCACGACTCTCAAGGACACCGTACAATCAGAGAAATATACAGTACAATCAATTGAATTAGAAACAGTTAAAATAAAGTGGGCAATGGATTATTGTGATATGGTGAAATGGGAAGGGAAGATCAGGAGGGGAATGCAAATTTGAAAAGGTGACTTTTGAGTTTAGATTTGAACAGTGATGTCATACTTACATAGAATAGATTAGATTAAACCTCTACGACTGCAGCATTGCTTTGCCGACAGTCAGTCGGCAAAAACAAGATTTTCCACTGGTGTTAAGTTGCTCTTTAAAACTGACAACCTCCTTTATGTGTGTTGTCAGTCCAATTGAAATGTCAGATTTAACAATATACTGTACAGCATGCTACTTAAATATTATATGTCACTTATTTCGTACAACATACATAATTGTGTTGCGTTTTATTTCACATTTCAACAAAAAACTCTTTAGAAATTGTATTTTGAATCTATCCAGTGATAAAGACTGATCTAAACCAACCATATCCAGAACAAACACAGTTACAAATGATGTATGTGTCCTGTGTGTGGTATCTTTGGACATAAATGAAAGGATGAGAGATCATATTAGCAAATGAAACTGAACAAACACAAACATAGGGCATAACAGGAATATTTAGGGTCCAGCAGGAGAGGAAATAAACAGTCTGTGGTTTAGGACCACGGTGGTCTTGCGGCTCCAGTGTCACCACACACATAGGCCTGTCGCGATATGCAATAAATCAATTAATTGCGCGATAAATTAAAATGAGCGATAATTTTTTGCCAGCTGCGATAATTTCCTTTCGCACGCTTGTTTGTTTTCCTCGTGTCTCTCTCTATCAAAGACACTGGATATCAAACTCCGGTGTATCTGCCCTCTCGCCTAATTGGTGTTTTTTTGCCCCAACTGATTTCTTCAAGGCAGCGCGCAGGGTTAGGGCATTCAGTTGGTGATGGTTAATGGTGCCTTTCCTGCAGCGCTGCCTTAAAGGCCGAGCTGAGGGCACAATGAAGGCTCGTTCGACCTGTCGCCGTCTTGCTAAGACCTGCGCAATTATGACGCTCGTCTTGCTGAGCGCACTGCATTATGGTTAGACTTTTTGTCCCACTTGCACCCGTGGCTGGCTGCGGCTCGGCTGCTTGAGACTTTGAAGTCCCGCGGTATCAAGACGGACACAGACACTGGAGCAAGTCGCTGCAGTTGCTCCCCACGGGCTGCGGGAGCGAAATGTCTGATGGGAAACGTCTTGCTGACAGGCGGAGCTGAGCGCTAATTGGGAGTTTAAACCTCGTGCCTTTGATGCGTTTCCCCAATTGGTTAGGCAAAAGTCTGACATCACCGCTCAAAATTAAATTACGATCCATTCTTTTTGATTTTAATTTATGTTTAATCATTAGGCCGCCACAATATGCATTTAAGCAGAAATGTACTTAATCAGAGTTAAACCTCTGAACCCTTGACATAGAAATAATTTGGATGTGTAACTCTCCTGTATAGATATATTTAAAAGTGAACACAAACTTGAGTCACATAAGATCTTGGTGAAGTGATTTTTATACCATTAAGATTAAATCATAGGCTTATTTCAAGTGATCTAAATGGTCTGGGAATTGTATTTTACATGTAGTGTCGCAAAGCCAGACCAAAACTACAACAAGTAGTTTGTTTGTTACACATCATAATACAGTTCATCATATCCATCTCTACAATAATAATAAGGGATCTTTTCTTAGACCTTCTTTATTTAGGCCGATCATATTCGTTATGTGAAGGGAGAAATACTAAACCTCCTTTATTTGGATTTGTAAATTATTCTTGTAAATTATTCTTTATCACTTAAAAGTAGGTGTTCTAGTAAAGTAACAAGAAAGATAAAGATGTGTGGGGAATGGGGATATTAGCTTATATCTCGTTTCTTGTTTTGAAAATGCCCCTCGCTTTTAAAGTGTTTACTCGTCTTTGTGTTGTGTTCTGCTTCTAATCGGTTGTAGCATGTGTGACTCTCCTGCGAATATGTTTCTAATAGGCCTTCAAAATAAAACTAGAAAACGAACTGCATCCGCAACAAGGACGCTACTTCCGACTCGGAGCTGTCCGGCTTCAGTCAGGCATTTTCGTCACTCCCCCGACTGCACTCGGCTACTCTCGTCTACTTTCCAGACGAGCTGAAAGTTAGGTCGAACGAGCCTCATGCAACAAGTGACTGACACGTGACAAGGTGGTTTACTCAAGGCTCGTTCGACCTAACTTTCAGCTCGTCTGGAAAGTAGACGAGAGTAGCCGAGTGCAGTCGGGGGAGTGACGAAAATGCCTGACTGAAGCCGGACAGCTCCGAGTCGGAAGTAGCGTCCTTGTTGCGGATGCAGTTCGTTTTCTAGTTTTATTTTGAAGGCCTATTAGAAACATATTCGCAGGAGAGTCACACATGCTACGGCTACAACCGATTAGTATGGAAGAGTTTATTAGACTTTAATATCTGTGAAAGCAAAACAGTTTTGTAAAAGCACAGAAGACAATTGACAAGTGTGTATCATGATTCACACGTATTTCACTATCCACAAACCTGTAATTTTTGACTTGCAAATATGTAGAACTTACTCTGAAAATACAAAGTCATATTTACGCATTTACGGATCTGTTTCTGCTTGTGAAAAGGGGTTTGCATATTTGTGGATTGCCTCCTGTGAGTTTGTGAGCCACATTACATTTTTACATAATTTTGTCCAACTTCTACCACCGAGATCTGTAGAACAAGCGTTACAAATGTGAAGTGCAATAATTTGTATGTGTGTAATTGTGTTTTGTAAAGTTATATCCACACAAAGAAAAAGCGATTTGCAAATATGTAGAATTTAGTCTGTAAATGTGTATTTTAATTTTGCATAATTTTTTAATTTTTTTTTAATGCAAATAGTTTCACCACAAAAAAAGACATGTCAACTCTTATTTACACATTTACAGAACCATTTCTACATGTGAAACTGGCTCTGCGCATTTGTGGATCGCTTCCTGTGCGCTCACGGAATATTGTCCCATTCGTGCCGCAGGGATCTGCAAAACGGCACCTGTAAAATGAGACCTGTATTTTGAATTCTGTACTTTAGGTGCAGTTAGACAGGTCCACCAGCAGATGGCGCACTCGCGGCGCAGCCTTTATCTATCGGCGAACCACATGGTCCCCTTGACCAATCAAAAGAGCTTGTTTAGGGGCGGCCACCTCATTGGTTCATTTGGAGGCCTGTCACACGAACAGAGGAGGGAAAAAAAGCTGTCCACAGCTCAAGCTCATTCTCGAGTTCGTCGGACATTATTCCTCGTTAGTGAGCAGGAAAGCAGCTGGCTGCAGACTAGCGGAGCTGAGTATCGGTGATAAGAGAGGTATGTTGTTATGCTGACCCACCATTATACTATCATACAGTAGTTTGTGCGCTGGTCACCTGCGAGGGTAATCAGCATTTCTTGCTAGGCTATTTAGCGAGCTAGCTGACATGTTACACACTAAGCATGATTATTTGAGTTTGTCGCCATCATTTTTAGCACACAGACATGCCGCGACCCGCGACAGGCAAAGCTTCTCCCTTTCATATAATATTTCAATTGTAATACAACAATATGCCAACTAATTAGATGGTCATTTAAATGCAGGCTATACATGTGTGGGGCATACCTCTAAAAAAAATTAACGTTTTACTCTTAGTAATATGTGTGTTGGTCACCTCCTGTGTATCTAGTAAATGGTGTTACAGGGTTAAAGTGATAGTATTGTGAGCTTGGTGTAGTTAAAGAATTGCAGTAACATTGCCAAAGTATTGTGATCAGACGAGTTTCATAATTATGCACTTCAGGGGAGATTGCCATTATAAGAATTTAGCATGGTAAAACATGATTAGCATCACCTTGTTTATTTTTATATTATCCATAGTTTACAACGTAACACATGCTGTCAAAGAAAGCCTCCCCCTGACTGTTATGGTGCTTTCAGCTAGACCTGATTTAAAATAAAATAATGCTAAGAATACCAAGAGCCACTCGAAGTGTAATGAGATTGTTATTAAAACATGTATATTCGTGTCACATGATTGTGTAACCTATAAGGTTTCTGTCATTCTTGTAACATATGGTATTTTTCCTCCTTTAGGAAATGCTGCTGAATCATTGACTGACTGCACTACGGACCAGCAAAGCTGTCACCATGGTGCACCTGTGGACCTAGACCATCTCCAGTTTATACTGTTACGGGACCAAACCAACTTCAGATCCCACATGCAAATCATTGGTTATGTGAAGGGTCATCTCTCTCATATCCCGGTTAAAATTACCCTATAGATATCACACTCAAGGACTAAAGGCAGTGCATTAACCCAATGCTCATTACTTGGTTACCCATGTACATTTTGCATTAGTCCATTGTATACAAGTTGGAAAATTACAGAAATAAAATAAACAAGTGAATGTAGTTGAGCATATGGTTTCATGTTTTGCATGTTGATGAAGTGGGATGTTCCACTTGCTTCCACTCATGTCAGCCCTGGGAATCTCCCAGCCAATCCAGAATTTGACCATTTTAAAGCTTGTGGAAGTGCAAACGACTAAAGGACTGTACTAACAATTACCAAAGAACTGGAAACGGAGATAATTGAGTAACTGCATGCTTGACACAGACACATACGGCTAGTTTGAAAATGGTTAAGTGGTGAAAATATTGTATTTATACTGTACACATTTTATTTGTTTTAGGGGGTAATTGTTTTTTGCTGCTTGCCCTGTTCACAGGCGTTACATTGCTATGCTCGGGCACTCCTGCCTGCTTGTACAAACTGTGTGATGTCGACCACAATCTACTGCAGCTAAAACACAATGACTATGGATAACCAAATTCTGCAAATAATCTGAACTGAATCCAAACACTGTATCCTGAGGATGTATGTTTATTTGACATGTTTCTTTACTTTTTATGCATCGCTATGGACCCATTTGTGAATCTGAAATAAATTATGGATATCCCTTGAATGGCCACATAGTGTGTTGCTGTGAGTTCACTTTGTCCATGGGCCAGACCAGAAATCGGTACAATCTTGGTGCTCATGTGCACCTCTCGAATATGTATTGATGCGATATACCTTTTATATTTTAAGCTTTATGGTGGTTTTCCCCTCTTACAGCAAAAGTAAGAGCTAGTCATTGAAGGTGAGACACTGCAGGGGAATAGGATATGTTATATTTGTAGATATCATCTTGAAACTTTTCCAGTTGATTACTAGCATTAAAACAATTCGTTTTTGTGTTACCATTTGTTCAGAAATGCTTTATAAATATTATATTCTGACTGCAGAGATGCTAATTCACGGAAAGGGGTGCATAAAGGGCAACTAGTGAGCTCTTGTAAAGCTGTTGGGAAAGTCCTAAGCCCTCAATTAATTAACATGCTGAAAATTGCTTTTAATTTAAAGGCTCTATCCATCCTGGCTTTATCCAACATCTATATTTTGGTTTGATTTTGCTTTTGCAAATGTTCACAAAATAAGTCACTGTATCCTGAGGATGGATGTTTATTTGACATGTTTCTTTACTTTTTGGCATTGCTATGGACTTATTTGTGAATCTGAAATAAAGAATGATTGGTAGGGTGAGTTGCCCTAATGTGGGACACTGCCTAATGTGGGACACCTAAGGTCTAGAGCATTTATCTTTTATTTCTAACACATGTAAATAGATAATATTGTTGTCAAATCCAAGCAGGGGTTCCATGTGATTGAAATCACATGAATTTACAATTTTGATTTTAAAGATAAGGGAGTCAAAAAGGAAGTAAACCATGTGAAGTCCAGACAAAGGACAGTGACATGGTTTGAGAGGAACTCAATGCTAAGGCTATACATTTTTCATTAACAAAACAATGTTGCCATTTGTTATCAGATTATGTTTATGATACAACTATGCATCAAAGTATGCAATGATATTGGGAAAATGTTTTAAGTTGTTTTTCATCTTCAATCAATCTGTAGCTGTCCCACATTCGGAAAGGTGTTTCCAAGAGTGGGACAGCATGATTTGCCTAATCTGGGACAGTCATTTAAATTGGGGAAATACACATGCAGGAAAATCAAATGTGCAATATGAATTTTATTCAAGGTTTACAGGTCTAATACTCTTATAAAGAAAGCATCCCTGAAGCAAATAGAAATTAACTAAACCCTGTGCCTAGGAAATAGTAATTTTCTCATGTCCTATGTTAACTCAATGCAATGTATTACAGGTCAGGCTATTATGGCAAAGCGCAGAGTTGGGACATGAAGCCAGTGCAAGAAAAGTATTGTTCAAATTGAAACCATCAAACCTGAGTAATGTACTTAAGACCATGAGTGTTAGCAGATACGTTTGATTTGAATTAGTAAAGGGGATATTGTTTTTTTCTGCATAATACAGACTGTCCCAGATTAGAGCGACACACTGTCCCAGATTAAAGCAAACACCTTTTCTTGAGCAATTTTGCACATGGACCACTAATATACGTGCCATCACTTCTCTGAGTATGATATTAATTCTTCTCTTTTAATTAGCCAACATCTTGGGGATTTCAGAATGGTATCATGTATGGGTCAAATATATTGGCTTCATATGTTAATATCGTACATAAATTGAAATTGCAAAAAGTGTCCCACATTAGGGCAACTCACCCTACCAATCATTCTTTATTTCAGATTCACAAATAGGTCCATAGCAATGCCAAAAAGTAAAGAAACATGTCAAATAAACATCCATCCTCAGGATACAGTGACTTATTTTGTGAACATTTGCAAAAGCAAAATCAAACCAAAATATAGATGTTGGATAAAGCCAGGATGGATAGAGCCTTTAAATTAAAAGCAATTTTCAGCATGTTAATTAATTGAGGGCTTAGGACTTTCCCAACAGCTTTACAAGAGCTCACTAGTTGCCCTTTATGCACCCCTTTCCGTGAATTAGCATCTCTGCAGTCAGAATATAATATTTATAAAGCATTTCTGAACAAATGGTAACACAAAAACGAATTGTTTTAATGCTAGTAATCAACTGGAAAAGTTTCAAGATGATATCTACAAATATAACATATCCTATTCCCCTGCAGTGTCTCACCTTCAATGACTAGCTCTTACTTTTGCTGTAAGAGGGGAAAACCACCATAAAGCTTAAAATATAAAAGGTATATCGCATCAATACATATTCGAGAGGTGCACATGAGCACCAAGATTGTACCGATTTCTGGTCTGGCCCATGGACAAAGTGAACTCACAGCAACACACTATGTGGCCATTCAAGGGATATCCATAATTTATTTCAGATTCACAAATGGGTCCATAGCGATGCATAAAAAGTAAAGAAACATGTCAAATAAACATACATCCTCAGGATACAGTGTTTGGATTCAGTTCAGATTATTTGCAGAATTTGGTTATCCATAGTCATTGTGTTTAGCTGCAGTAGATTGTGGTCGACATCACACAGTTTGTACAAGCAGGCAGGAGTGCCCGAGCATAGCAATGTAACGCCTGTGAACAGGGCAAGCAGCAAAAAACAATTACCCCCTAAAACAAATAAAATGTGTACAGTATAAATACAATATTTTCACCACTTAACCATTTTCAAACTAGCCGTATGTGTCTGTGTCAAGCATGCAGTTACTCAATTATCTCCGTTTCCAGTTCTTTGGTAATTGTTAGTACAGTCCTTTAGTCGTTTGCACTTCCACAAGCTTTAAAATGGTCAAATTCTGGATTGGCTGGGAGATTCCCAGGGCTGACATGAGTGGAAGCAAGTGGAACATCCCACTTCATCAACATGCAAAACATGAAACCATATGCTCAACTACATTCACTTGTTTATTTTATTTCTGTAATTTTCCAACTTGTATACAATGGACTAATGCAAAATGTACATGGGTAACCAAGTAATGAGCATTGGGTTAATGCACTGCCTTTAGTCCTTGAGTGTGATATCTATAGGGTAATTTTAACCGGGATATGAGAGAGATGACCCTTCACATAACCAATGATTTGCATGTGGGATCTGAAGTTGGTTTGGTCCCGTAACAGTATAAACTGGAGATGGTCTAGGTCCACAGGTGCACCATGGTGACAGCTTTGCTGGTCCGTAGTGCAGTCAGTCAATGATTCAGCAGCATTTCCTAAAGGAGGAAAAATACCATATGTTACAAGAATGACAGAAACCTTATAGGTTACACAATCATGTGACACGAATATACATGTTTTAATAACAATCTCATTACACTTCGAGTGGCTCTTGGTATTCTTAGCATTATTTTATTTTAAATCAGGTCTAGCTGAAAGCACCATAACAGTCAGGGGGAGGCTTTCTTTGACAGCATGTGTTACGTTGTAAACTATGGATAATATAAAAATAAACAAGGTGATGCTAATCATGTTTTACCATGCTAAATTCTTATAATGGCAATCTCCCCTGAAGTGCATAATTATGAAACTCGTCTGATCACAATACTTTGGCAATGTTACTGCAATTCTTTAACTACACCAAGCTCACAATACTATCACTTTAACCCTGTAACACCATTTACTAGATACACAGGAGGTGACCAACACACATATTACTAAGAGTAAAACGTTAATTTTTTTTAGAGGTATGCCCCACACATGTATAGCCTGCATTTAAATGACCATCTAATTAGTTGGCATATTGTTGTATTACAATTGAAATATTATATGAAAGGGAGAAGCTTTGCCTGTCGCGGGTCGCGGCATGTCTGTGTGCTAAAAATGATGGCGACAAACTCAAATAATCATGCTTAGTGTGTAACATGTCAGCTAGCTCGCTAAATAGCCTAGCAAGAAATGCTGATTACCCTCGCAGGTGACCAGCGCACAAACTACTGTATGATAGTATAATGGTGGGTCAGCATAACAACATACCTCTCTTATCACCGATACTCAGCTCCGCTAGTCTGCAGCCAGCTGCTTTCCTGCTCACTAACGAGGAATAATGTCCGACGAACTCGAGAATGAGCTTGAGCTGTGGACAGCTTTTTTTCCCTCCTCTGTTCGTGTGACAGGCCTCCAAATGAACCAATGAGGTGGCCGCCCCTAAACAAGCTCTTTTGATTGGTCAAGGGGACCATGTGGTTCGCCGATAGATAAAGGCTGCGCCGCGAGTGCGCCATCTGCTGGTGGACCTGTCTAACTGCACCTAAAGTACAGAATTCAAAATACAGGTCTCATTTTACAGGTGCCGTTTTGCAGATCCCTGCGGCACGAATGGGACAATATTCCGTGAGCGCACAGGAAGCGATCCACAAATGCGCAGAGCCAGTTTCACATGTAGAAATGGTTCTGTAAATGTGTAAATAAGAGTTGACATGTCTTTTTTTGTGGTGAAACTATTTGCATTAAAAAAAAATTAAAAAATTATGCAAAATTAAAATACACATTTACAGACTAAATTCTACATATTTGCAAATCGCTTTTTCTTTGTGTGGATATAACTTTACAAAACACAATTACACACATACAAATTATTGCACTTCACATTTGTAACGCTTGTTCTACAGATCTCGGTGGTAGAAGTTGGACAAAATTATGTAAAAATGTAATGTGGCTCACAAACTCACAGGAGGCAATCCACAAATATGCAAACCCCTTTTCACAAGCAGAAACAGATCCGTAAATGCGTAAATATGACTTTGTATTTTCAGAGTAAGTTCTACATATTTGCAAGTCAAAAATTACAGGTTTGTGGATAGTGAAATACGTGTGAATCATGATACACACTTGTCAATTGTCTTCTGTGCTTTTACAAAACTGTTTTGCTTTCACAGATATTAAAGTCTAATAAACTCTTCCATAGATTAGAAGCAGAACACAACACAAAGACGAGTAAACACTTTAAAAGCGAGGGGCATTTTCAAAACAAGAAACGAGATATAATATCCCCATTCCCCACACATCTTTATCTTTCTTGTTACTTTACTAGAACACCTACTTTTAAGTGATAAAGAATAATTTACAAGAATAATTTACAAATCCAAATAAAGGAGGTTTAGTATTTCTCCCTTCACATAACGAATATGATCGGCCTAAATAAAGAAGGTCTAAGAAAAGATCCCTTATTATTATTGTAGAGATGGATATGATGAACTGTATTATGATGTGTAACAAACAAACTACTTGTTGTAGTTTTGGTCTGGCTTTGCGACACTACATGTAAAATACAATTCCCAGACCATTTAGATCACTTGAAATAAGCCTATGATTTAATCTTAATGGTATAAAAATCACTTCACCAAGATCTTATGTGACTCAAGTTTGTGTTCACTTTTAAATATATCTATACAGGAGAGTTACACATCCAAATTATTTCTATGTCAAGGGTTCAGAGGTTTAACTCTGATTAAGTACATTTCTGCTTAAATGCATATTGTGGCGGCCTAATGATTAAACATAAATTAAAATCAAAAAGAATGGATCGTAATTTAATTTTGAGCGGTGATGTCAGACTTTTGCCTAACCAATTGGGGAAACGCATCAAAGGCACGAGGTTTAAACTCCCAATTAGCGCTCAGCTCCGCCTGTCAGCAAGACGTTTCCCATCAGACATTTCGCTCCCGCAGCCCGTGGGGAGCAACTCATGGAGCAACTGCAGCGACTTGCTCCAGTGTCTGTGTCCGTCTTGATACCGCGGGACTTCAAAGTCTCAAGCAGCCGAGCCGCAGCCAGCCACGGGTGCAAGTGGGACAAAAAGTCTAACCATAATGCAGTGCGCTCAGCAAGACGAGCGTCATAATTGCGCAGGTCTTAGCAAGACGGCGACAGGTCGAACGAGCCTATGAGGCTCGTTCGACCTAACTTTCAGCTCGTCTGGAAAGTAGACGAGAGTAGCCGAGTGCAGTCGGGGGAGTGACGAAAATGCCTGACTGAAGCCGGACAGCTCCGAGTCGGAAGTAGCGTCCTTGTTGCGGATGCAGTTCGTTTTCTAGTTTTATTTTGAAGGCCTATTAGAAACATATTCGCAGGAGAGTCACACATGCTACAACCGATTAGAAGCAGAACACAACACAAAGACGAGTAAACACTTTAAAAGCGAGGGGCATTTTCAAAACAAGAAACGAGATATAATATCCCCATTCCCCACACATCTTTATCTTTCTTGTTACTTTACTAGAAAACCTACTTTTAAGTGATAAAGAATAATTTACAAGAATAATTTACAAATCCAAATAAAGGAGGTTTAGTATTTCTCCCTTCACATAACGAATATGATCGGCCTAAATAAAGAAGGTCTAAGAAAAGATCCCTTATTATTATTGTAGAGATGGATATGATGAACTGTATTATGATGTGTAACAAACAAACTACTTGTTGTAGTTTTGGTCTGGCTTTGCGACACTACATGTAAAATACAATTCCCAGACCATTTAGATCACTTGAAATAAGCCTATGATTTAATCTTAATGGTATAAAAATCACTTCACCAAGATCTTATGTGACTCAAGTTTGCGTTCACTTTTAAATATATCTATACAGGAGAGTTACACATCCAAATTATTTCTATGTCAAGGGTTCAGAGGTTTAACTCTGATTAAGTACATTTCTGCTTAAATGCATATTGTGGCGGCCTAATGATTAAACATAAATTAAAATCAAAAAGAATGGATCGTAATTTAATTTTGAGCGGTGATGTCAGACTTTTGCCTAACCAATTGGGGAAACGCATCAAAGGCACGAGGTTTAAACTCCCAATTAGCGCTCAGCTCCGCCTGTCAGCAAGACGTTTCCCATCAGACATTTCGCTCCCGCAGCCCGTGGGGAGCAACCATGGACATATAAAGAAATGGACACCGTATTGAAACATGGCGCCCATTCATTCCTATGAAAGCTGCTCATAGGCGCAGAGAAGCAACAAGGAAGTATAATCCGGAAATTCCATACGGCCCAAAGCATGACGTAGCATCGACGTAGCTGCATTATGGACCTATCAAGAAAGAGGGCGGCAAGCGTAGCGGACTGGAGGCGGGAGTAGAATCATTCTCGTTCTGTAGCATCTAGCCTGGCGAAAACAAACTGAAAGCCGTTAAAAGCCGTTGGGCTAATAAAACGCTTGAGGTGGCGTTTTGAAATGAGAAAACTTCAGTTTTAATAGTATATGGTCTAAAGATAAGTATGAGCCTATGATTGATATCCAGAAAAATTTTGCAGAGACACAATCTTGTTCGCCGCTTGTACTGTGTGGACAGGGAAATCTGCCTACGGGCCGTATGAAAATAAGCTCCACCCCTCACCATGCAATACTAATGGGTTGGCCACATGTCCATGCTGGTTGCTCGGAGAAGGCACAGTCCTGGGGGCCTGGGAGCAACTGCAGCGACTTGCTCCAGTGTCTGTGTCCGTCTTGATACCGCGGGACTTCAAAGTCTCAAGCAGCCGAGCCGCAGCCAGCCACGGGTGCAAGTGGGACAAAAAGTCTAACCATAATGCAGTGCGCTCAGCAAGACGAGCGTCATAATTGCGCAGGTCTTAGCAAGACGGCGACAGGTCGAACGAGCCTATTGGTCTCTGTGTGGGAGGCGGAGCCCCGGCGTTACACACAGTGCAGCATGAGAGCCCCGTGAGGAAGAGAGCAACAAAACAAAAAGCCGAACGCGACAGCTGCCGTGTGGGAGCATTTCGGCTTTGAACCCAACGGCCGGGGCGAACCAACTAATCTGAGCGAGCCGACGTGTCACATTTGTTTGAAAACAATATCCTCGCTTGAGTGGGAGCCGTCTTGCTCAGACCTGCGCAATTATAATGCGTGTCTTGCTGAGAGCACAGCATTTTTGCAGCGCACTCAGCAAGAAGCGCGTCATAATTGCGCAGGTCTGAGCAAGATGGCTCCTTCTCAAACAAGGCTAATATCACCAAAACGCACCAATACAACACACACTGAATCTTCACCTTAAACACAATCACCCGATGCAGTTTTCCCAGTTTGGGAAAAAAACAAATAGACTGAGTCAATTTTATTTATTGTTTTTGGTTGTTTTGTTAATTTATTCTGGATATTTAAAATGTCTTCCAGACGTCCAGTTCCAGTGTTCTTTAAAAATGAAAGTTTATTGATCTTCTAAAGGGTGTACTTGCATTATTATGCCATTATCATTATATTAGTTGAAAATGGTCTCAAAACGGCAATATTATCGCTTATCGCAATAATTTCTGGTGCAATTAATCGCACAGAAAAATGTGTTATCGTGACAGGCCTACACACACATAGCTCACCCTCCACCACCACCACGTACCGTTCCTTTAAATACAAGCCACACACCTGCTACAAACACACACACCATGGTTAATGAGGGACAGTATTGAGCGTGTGATAGATCTCAGATGTCTTCAAAAACAGAACAACTCTGATTGTCTGCTGTGTAAAACACCAACTATCCCTGCGTTCCAATTCCCATACTTCCCTATTATTTAGTATGCCAAAAAAAGATTTAGGATGTCCCAATACATGCACGTCAATTGTAGTATGCTGAAAATACATAAATGCCCCACTAACTCCAATAGCATTTTGGAGTATTCCTCTTTATACTTGACATGTCTCAACATAATGAAGAAAAAATCTTCCTTATCTGATTTTTTTTTCTCTCCTGTGGCCCTTAAACTCTTCTGTACTTTAGTATGTAGTGTAGTAAAAAGAAAGAGTATGTGATATGGAACGCAGGGATAGTTTTGTAGGATGACGATTGGCTTGGTGTCACGGCATGAAATGCCCTAGCCTAGCACCATACCACACATCCAAGTAAAGCACATTAAACCATGCCTAAACACAACAAATAACAACACCACGACCACACTGGGCAGCGCTGACACAGCGTTTTAGTTCAGTGGCAGCCAGGATGAGAACCATCCTTTAGCTCACAGGCTGACCCAGTTAGAAACCAGACAACAGAGAAGGACAGCGCAGTACAAACCCACAACAACCACACCAGGATTCAGCAGCCAGCTAGAAGCTCAGCGCTGCCAACTATGATTTGTCGTTGGGTGTGTGATGTGACAATACCATGGGGTGTGTTTGTGTGTGTCGACAAACAGGAACAGAGGCATGGGTGTGCCTACTGAAAGCGTGGCAGATGGCATGGTAAGTGGAGATATTTTGGTCAGAGAGGCAATAAAGCATGTTTCCTGGGCACATGAGGTCAATGACAGTTCAAATATGCACAAAAGCAAAACTGGAACATACACTGGATTCCATTGTAATGAATGTAGACCAGCACAGATCAGTGGATGAATTCAGAAATTGCTCAAATGGTGGTCAACAAGCCTAGAAGGTAAACTGCACTATACAAGTGAGTTTTTTGAAGAGTTAAGTTTAGGGCACACTCACACTAGGGCCGCTGTTCCGTGCCCGAGCTCATTTGCATACTAAAGTCTAGAACGTTTGGCTAGTGTGACCACGCCATCCGTATTCCAGCACGGAACACCCCCTTGGCCACGGCACAACTGGGAGAGGTGTGCCGTGGCCAAAGTACAGATGCTAATGAGATGACACTCGCACAAACAGGCGGCGTTCCTGACGTGAATTTATTAAGGATGCATAGTCCGTTAACGTCCGCTGCCTTACTAGTCGGCACCAGAATTGCCCACCACTTGGACTTGTACATAACATGTGTGAGAATTACCGTGTGTGTAGGCCTAGGTGTGGGCTAATAAAAGAGGGAGAGAGCTAAACTATTATAGAAGCTCACATGAAAGCAATGACTGGATTTATGTTGGCTAATGAACATGGCTGACTGTACTGGACACACAAGTAGTTTTCCTTTGCCAGTAAATATGCAAAATGACAGTGAAATAATTGAGTAGATTAAGTGACCTGGAAAATTTCTGATCTAATCTCCATAATAATGCAGACCCCGGGGGCACAGTAATAGGGAGGTCCCCCCCTTCCTCCACAAACAGTGGCAGCCGACTCACTCTCGTGACTTGCAAGTGGCCCAGGCAGAACTACATACCTAGCATTTCATTGCTCATCAACAGTTAACTAAATGTTTGCAATTTAAGACTTCATGGTTGTTACTTGGCAAGGACATTATTAATAGATTGTTGTGATTTTATAATCTTGACGTCTGATGTTATGGGCGCTACGAGGAACTTTTTAATATTTCTGAAGCAGTCTCATTTTCCCTCTGATGATCATACATTACAGCAAACAAGACCATCAGTGCATAAAATTATGTTTTTTCTTAATTCCTTTGTCATGGGTCTCTCACCCTGGAACTACAGCTGGTGTAGTAAAAACACTACCGCCTTTGTCCAAAGGGGGCACAATAATTAACAAAAACCTTTAGATCATTGATATTTCCACATGGCAGAACTGTTGACTTTCAGCTCCACGGAAATACCGCATTTTGAATGATTGATTTCAAATGCGATACAAGTTTACTTATTCAGTGTTATCATTCATTTTGAGGACCCCCTCGAAAACGAGATGCTACATCTCAAAGGGCTTATCCTCAAATAAAACATTTTCAAAATGAAAAAAATGCAGACTCCAGATGATTAAGAGTACTATTGGTCTGCTTGGGTCAACATTCCCTGCTTCGTTCTTCTTATACCTCACATGTTTGACCCTCAGAGAGAGTCTTTAATAAGATGGCGGCCCCGGGATCAACAGCTTCAAAAGCTCATTTGGCCCAAAACTTGGCACCTCTTCTTCTCCCATGGTCAGAGGCTGACCCCGTTGCCGTGGTTACTCCACTCTAATATCTATGCAAGCCCCTTCTCGCTGCATGGGAAGACCCACTGCTGGCAGTCCTGTGTGTTTAAACACAAATGTATCAGAAACACAATTCATAAGAGACCACATTTACATTTATACCACACTCAAGCTAAAATATGCTCATCCAAAGTGATGGCATGTGGATGCACATGGGGTCGACGTACACAACTCCCCAGCTCCAGTATACGACATGTCTGGCCAGATTCTATCAGATATTCATCCACCCACTAGTGTATAATGAGGTTATTCTAACCCCACCCCGCTGGGAAACTCTCCGGCAACCAAACAACCCTGGAATCTAAACACTCAGCCCACACATGTATCACATCAAACAACACCCTCACTGTGGACGCACAATAGCATGAAACAAGAGACCTTCAGTCAGAGTAATCAGAGCATAAAAACAATAAAGCATTAGTACAACAGGGATACGTATACAAAATATTAACCATGTCACAGCAAAGTCATCTTAATTTGGATCTGCATTGGTACTCTGGGCCTCTGACTTAAAGGCCTACTTCACCGGTTTGAATATGAAGGTGTATTGAATTCTGAGATCCTATGTAGTATAAATGTGCAAAAAAAAAAAAATCGGTTCATCCTAGCCTGAGAAAAGGCAGAAAGAGTGTTTTTTTAACCCTATATTTCTCTTTCTCGTGACATCACAGAAAGAGAAATATAGGGTTAAAAAAAACGTACTTTGTAAATATTACTGTGATGTCACAGTAAAAGACATCACAGTAATATTTACAAAGTAAGTTTTTTTCAATACACCTTTGAAAGAAAATTTAAAAACAAACTTTTTTAAGCTTGGTTTTTATCTTGTGCTTGTTTGCCCGACTAGTGGTAGATTCAAAATAACTGTGCAGATGCGAGTCGTCAATCTCCATAATGTTTTTCATGTGATTTCCACAGGCGTAAAAAGACACATACACCCAAGCTTGTGTGCACAGGCACGGTGTGTAGCCTATAATCCTGTCCAACTGGGCAGGCCTCAGCCTTGCCTGACCAATCCCAGACCTTAACGCTAAAACAGCCAAATGAATGAAAGTCAAAACTCAGAGAGAGAGACAAGAAAATCCTAAAGGTAATAAAATGAAGAAACACAAGCGCACACACGTCCTCTAACAAAGGAAAAACAGTGGAGTCCAAGACTTCATCACTTTGCATTGCACAGGGAGAGTGGAGCCACATGTTTCTGATAAGTCCTCTAGCAGAGCAGGGTGAGGTAATGATGAAGTCATCTGTCCTCTGGACAAGTTCAAATTCACGGGGCTGAAAAGCTTCACACACACACACACACACACGCACACGCACGCACGCACACAGGCTTTGTTGTTTTGCTGGGGTGCTAAACAGTATATTTGAGATTGCAGTATGAATCAAGACCAGAAAATGACTGAAGGGGCTGTAACATGTGTGTAGCTCATCTTCTTCTAAACACCTGTGGAAGTATACGCGCTCCACAGAAACAAGCTACTTGATATCTCCCTCCTCGTTCTTCGGTTCTTGTTTCCCCAAAACATTCCTAAGCAATCAAGTCTCAGTATGGACACACCTCATTGACCCTCCCTGCAGACTGGACCCAGTCAACCGCTTGCTGCAACTCTTATCAATCTAT
The DNA here is from genome assembly GCF_949987685.1 of Ammodytes marinus. Lineage (NCBI taxonomy): Eukaryota > Metazoa > Chordata > Actinopteri > Uranoscopiformes > Ammodytidae > Ammodytes > Ammodytes marinus. Next base: position 33,154,476 of record NC_137235.1, read on the forward strand.
AAGGCTGTGTCCATTCCCCGACTGGGGGTGGACAAATGAATTGTCTTCCAATCCAAACGGCAAATTGAAACAAGGCAACTAGCAATTTGCATGAAGGGGATGCATGGAGAGACTAGTTGTAAAGGATATCAAGTGTGCTACAGAAGGTGCCTTGCAGAAATACATATTATAACCGATTTAGAAATGGAAATAACAGGTCACACTTTAGGCCTTTGAACCCATGCGTGCAATGAAACGTATACATGGTGGTTGGAGTCATTTGCATGTGCTTTTTAAAGGGGAATACAATGGGCCTGTAATGGGCATTTTGAAGGGGCTGCAAAGATGACCAATGAACCATCAATCTTTCGGGGAAAATAAGGCTATGATCAGTTTACAGAGACTGGTGTCATAAGCTTTCCTATTTGAAGCTCAATACATTTTGACATGATTTAAAACAACTTCATTGTCAAGCTTTAGAAGCGTGGCGGGCCATATCCAGTAACCCATCACTGTCTCCTCTCCCTAGAGTCTTAAACAGCTGCAGTATTCATGAGCACCTTATGAAACACTCCGAGCAGAAAATAGAGGTCACATAAAAGAAGAAGTGCGGAGGTGGGTTAGGGTTAGGGTTGGGGGGGGGGGATAAATATATGGTAAATGGAGTCCACTTATATAGCGCTTTTCCCTGGTTTTTCACAGACTCAAAGCGCTTTACATTGTTTCCTACATATTCACCCAATCACACTCATACACCAATAGCAGCAATAACCACGCAGGGTGCAAGCTAACTATCGGGAGCAATTCGGGGTTCAATGTCTTGCCCAAGGACACTTCGACTTGTGGCGGGTAGGCAGGGGATTGAACCTCCGACCCTGCACTCCAGAGGCGACTTCCCTGCCCACTTCGCCACTGCCTCAGATAAGAGTATGTTTGCATTTTTCTTTCTATTCCGTTATCAGCTCTGGGTTAAAATATTTCACCCAAAGAAAAGTCCCGGAAGGATCTTGAACGAAGGCCCACTTCTTTGATCTGAGAAAATCAGAGAATGAAGGGGGAACACTGTTTTAGACTTCATGGCCCATGGTGAACTTTCACAGCTGTTTTCAGTTTTTAAGTGCCGCACAGCAAATTAAAGAAGAGGGGGAAAAAAGAAAGAGAAATGAAAAATCAAGTATGTCAGAGTGCAGTGGTTTTTTGGAGACAATTCTCATATTTGGCTTTGGTGTGGAAGTGGATCCCCTCACAGAGTCAACGCAGGTTGAGAAATCTCCAAGTGTCAGAGGTGCTGCGGAGGTGCTCCGGGGTTGAAGGGGAAGGGGGGATAATAGAATTCCAGTAACAATATTAGGCACTGCTTGAGGCACTGTTTTTTTCTTAACATCAATGACTGAGCTTGTTTTGATCATGGACATATAAAGAAAGAAAGGTTTTGATGACATAAACTAGAAGTGAATGGTTTCCATGGACACATTAACATATTTTCTCTTTTATGTGGGACTAATTATTGAATCGTGAATAATTTACAATAACTCGGTTAACTTGAATGATTTATGGATAGTTCAGCCAATGAAGAATTGTATCTGCAACCTGATCGGAAAACTGTAAATTAAAGTGACAATAACGTTGTTGTTTTTTAATAACCTAACCTATATGTAAAACGTATAGCACAACTCATGATAACTGACAGTGAGGTTTTGGACATTTTGCTTGCTTTTCAAAGCCCCCCCTTGTGTAAGACTTGATGCTCTTACTCTGGCGACTCATAGTGGTAGACGCAAAGAACATAACTGGCCAGGCCAAATGCATTTCTCCCTGGAATTAACTAGTTTTTCAAAAGACAAAACACATTTTAAAAACCTCTATACCACTGGTGGTGGTAGCACAAGTGAAATCTCACTGATATCAATGTTTAGTCTGAGCTGTAGCTGACCCTGACCTCCTTGATTTATAAAAAGAGAGACACCCTGCGTTCCTGTGTTTTATATACTATCTATGGTTCCAATACCCATACTTCCCTACTATTTAGTATGCCAGAAAAAGATTTAGGATGCCCCAATACATGCACGTCAATTGTAGTATGCTGAAAATACATAAATGCCCCACTAACTCCAATAGCATTTTGGAGTTTTCATCTTTATTCTTGACATTTCTTGACATAATGACGAAAAAATCTTCGTTATCTGTTTTTTTTCTTTCCCATCCTGTGGCCCTAAAACTCTTCTACTTAAGTATATCGTGTAGTAAATTAAAGAGTATGTGATTTGGAAAGCAGGGATAGAGAGAGTTAAAGAGCTTTAGCCATACAGAAAATACATTTGGTTTCCCTCCAACTTAAAACATACACAATTTGTTTAGAAATCATGCATAAATAAATACAAATATATAGGCCTATTTTTTGACAGCTAATACAGAATGATAGCTCATTATTCATAATCCTATGAGATAATAATGTGGTAGCCTACACTCTCACAACACAGTAAATACACAAATGATGGAATAACTAGCCATTGCTTCAAAAGAGCAAACAGAGAGCCTCCTATCCCAACAATATCATATAAACAGGCTACTCAATGAGTAGGCTATACTATGGACTCAAAGTGAACTATATTTCAGCTATTTTGACGTTCCATGTAACTCAACTGCGGACAACAATGTTGCATATTGTCGCGAACTGCTGTACAAAGTGTCATTAGGTGGCAGCATGTTACTCATGTAAACATCAATAGAGACCTTTAAGCATGCAAAGCAGGGATATGTCGCTACACAGCCACCCGTTTCTCCCACGATATGTTCGGCTACTTAAGACCAATAGGGTTAGCCGCTATATGGATGAAATCAGACAGAAATACCTTCAGTTAGGACAACCTCAACCGGTGAAAGTCTTCCCTCCGGAACACAAGTGTCCCCCTTTGGCCGTCCCCGGACCTTCTGATTGACGGTTTGAATTCAATGGTTCCGTCTATGGTCGGAGCCATAGACATAATAAAGGATAGACGCCGCGTTGGCCGCTACTGCCTATTGGCGCTGACGAGCCGTGGGGCCACCATCTTGAACCGGTCAAACCTTCCACTCAGTGTAGTCTGTTTGGCAGGTGCAATGAACTGTCAGCGCATGTAATTAATCATATCTCATTAAATACCAAACTGATTTTCACGCGGTTTTCTTTGCTGCAAAGATCATACATGTAGCTAAGATACAGGGCACAAGTTTCGACGTGTTTTAATATTCATAGTGGGCTTAAGTCATAGAAGATTCTGATATGATAGGCTATAGGCTAAAGGCTGTTACATACTCCGCGAGAAGAAAGAACAAAGTTCTCGGTGACACAGCTGCGAGAAGTTCTTTCTGGTCTGACATTACATACTTCACGAGAACTCAACTGCCGAACTCCTCACCGCGGCGCATTGTTACCATGGTAATTTACCCAGTAGCGCCAGCTGATTTCACTTCGCTTTCCTCATTGACTTCAGACTGACCAATCACACAATAGTTCTCGGACAAGCTGCGAGAAGAAAGTTCGGCCCGAGTGATGTGTCGAGAACAAGCTGCGAGAACAGCTAATCAAGAGCTGAGAGAAGAAAATGACGTCATTTTCTTCTCGCAGCTCTGTCACCGAGAACTTTGTTCTTTCTTCTCGCGGAGTATGTAACAGCCTTTAGTAACCAGACGTCCGAGATCAAAACGAGGAACATCCCCCGAAAAGGGGGAAAACGGAGACATTTCCAGTTTGACTAGCAATCTGATTGAAAAACCTAATGAGGTGTCAACAAAACGGGAACAGGTAGTTGTTTCTGTTTAGCCAGGGACAGGCAACCAACAATGGGGACGTCTGGTCACCTTTATGATATGTGATGTAGGCTATGATAGGTATTTTGCAAATCACACACTATAGACTAAATATGATAGAGAAGCAGAAACAGATAGGGGCAGTAAAGCCAGCTATTTTAATAAGTTAACAATATATGATTAGGCTATATATAAATATATTTATTCATTTACAGTGACGAGCATAAAGACAATCACACTAAATGAACAATTAATTCAGCTAAAACAGTTACAGTCAGATGTGTAAAATTCAGAAATCATAGATTCAAATAAACCAAGAGTAGGAAGAGCAGTCATTTTTAAGTTGCTCTGCAGAGCATTCCATGAATTAGGGGCACTAGGCCTACATGAAAAGGCAGTTATTCCTAAACTGGAGTTAGCTTGGGGAAATTTAGGAGGAGTAGTCGAGCATGGTACATATGAAGGGTGGATGTTTCCCATGAAGGCATTAAATATAAATAAAAACCAGTGTATATAATATCTCATTAAAAGAGAAGGACAACATAAGTGTTCATGTAAAAATATGTTTTATTTCTCAAATTTAAAACACAAGCTTGTTAGGCAATTGCCTCATAAAAGAGGACGGGATTATTTAAAAGCAAAGTCTTCTTGGTTGTCCAATGTTCTATACTAGGGGGGGAATACCAAGTTCAGTCTAGTCTCGAGTTGGTTCCTCAGACACAGACAGGAAATCAATGCGTGCCTTGCAGCACGGTACATTTAAAAACACATTCAATACAAAACCACAGCAATCAAAAGTATTAAATTAAGGGAAAATCAAACAACAACAGCAAACAATAATAGGCTACTCAAAGTTAACCATCCTTACAATCGCATTTTACCGCGAGTTTGGCAATGTGGTGCAGCCTTAATTTGTGAAAGACAGACACAACCAATGACAACAAGTCGGAATGGTGGTTGTCGACATAGACATAATAAAGGATTTATTAAGGATTTATTATGTCTATGGTCGGAGCGCTTTGCCTGAGTGTTGAGTGAGCATGGCGGTGTGAGCCTGCTCCCCGCGGCCACACAAAGCAGTGCACATGTTGTAGGCTATAGATCTGCTGCCGGCTCAAGCAGGAACACCGACTCACAATATGGCAGGAAGTGATGTCACTCAGTACAAATAGGCGACGCATTTTTTCGAGAGGCACCTATTTGCAGACACATGGGGTGTCACTACACGATCTGAGGAGCCTGCACTATATGAGGTGCGCGTGCGCAAAATGGCCGCCATCATTGACAGCCCGCTTAGCTCAAAGGCGGCCGTTCTGCGCATGCGGTCCTCATATCGTGCAGGCTCCTCAGATCGTGTAGTGACCATGGATAGTAAATAATATGGATGTAGCATCCGGGCTGACCTCAGTTATTCACACGGCCGAAAAGGGGAATCGACGTCACGTTGGGGGGAGGGAGATAGCTGACGTATACCTCCGAGGCAAAGTGAGGGACAACGGGCGGAGAGCTGTCACTCAAGAGATCGCGCCAATACATTTTAACCTCCAAAAGAATAAAAACTAGCGTGGGCCAAAGAAATTCACCCCCCTTAGTGTTGTCATGGAGATATGACCTAAACATACAGACTAAAATTGTTTTGTGGCCCAGGCTGTAAATAGGTTTAATAAGACTTTGAAAACGGCCTATCTAACAAGTGAGTCAAAGAAAAACTGCTAGTCTTGGCGCCACCCCCAGTGGCACTTTCTGGTTACTACAGTTGTAGGTCACTTCCTTATTGGATGCCGGTAAAATCGCTGAGGTTGGGGCTTGGTAGTGACATGGGGAAACGGAGCTCCACCGGAAATACGAAATTTCTTCTTCGTTTTTTTTTTACTGGCGGCGATCACCCAGCGTTTCTTCTTCTTTTTGTTTTACTGCCGGCGTTCACCTAGCGGTGAATAATAACAAGACACAGTTTCCACCGGTTATGGTGCTAGTAGACAGTAAAATAAGTCAGTTTGTTAAGGGTCCCAAGTGCCCAGGACGGTGGTAAAAAGTAGATGTTGAGGTAGAAGATGAATGAAGCAACGAAGCTTTGTGTACATCTTCCGAAATCCGTCTCTTTAATTCACAATTATCACAAGTAGGTCAATCACATACAAATATAAACTCTTATAAATGAAACAGTCTAAAAGCAGCATTGCCATCACCCATTGGCAGTAGGATGATTGGATATTCAATGAGCTGATGTGCATATTCAAATTCATTTAAAAAGAAACTTGTAATACAAAAAAGGTGACTTTTCAAGTATACTTTTACTATGTAAAGTTTTATTGTGGTAGGAGTAAAGGAAAAAATTAAGCCTATTTGGGTTTATTTTGGGCATGTACGATTAGTGTATAGCTCATTTACATATTAAAATTAATTTTCAAAGAAACTTGTAATACAATTTATTTTTATTTTCATGGATACTTTCATTGTGTAAAGTTTCATTTTGATAGGACAAAAAGGAAAAAAATAGCCCTATTGGGATTGATTGGTGTCTCGCCTTATTGGCACACATCTCTGATTGATGAGAATTAATATTTCCTCAACTAGGATTTCTTAGGACTTTTAGTATGTTGTTCTGGACACCTCATAGAAATGATCTGAGCTGAAAAAAATTATTTTACAATTTGTCTGTATTTTGTCCCAAAAATGGGTTACTTTGCCTGGCCTATATTGTTGGACTCAGTGGTTGTCTCTTTGTCCTCTTCCAGGTTAACATGGAGGAATGAATGTGTGCCTCTGTTCTCCCTGATCTCCACGGTGAAAGAGCAACGGTGTGGCCCTTCAGCTGGCAACAACTGAAGTCCACCTACATTCACGCTATCCTCATCTTATCTGCTTGTGATAATTGTCATTGATTGTGATCTTTTGTGATATATTTTGTTCTGCACTGTCCATCCTGGGAGAAGTATTCCTGCTCTGTAGCTCTTCATCTTTCAACGTTTTCTTTGTGGGATTTTTTCCTAACTTAAGTAAAGTGGGATATAGGTATAGGTGTGTGTATGTGTGTATATATATAATAATTAGAACATATTTGTCTATTTATTTGCTTTTGTAATAAATTTGTTGAATTGTAAAGAGACTTTATTGATAGCCTGTACTTTTAAAGTAAAATGTTCCCTCCTTTGTTGGGTAAAAAAAAAGGTTTCTACCCTTGAGTCAGTGGTGAGCATCTGAGGCTTGAAATGGTCACTACAAAGACGATCTCCCCCTCTGGGTGTCCAGTTCTGTCTCTTCATGTCGGTCACCCATTTGTCCAGCCGGACAGGATCACCTAGGGGAAGGCTTTTGATGGAAAAACATTTATTTAAATTGTAAACATCGCATAATCATTACCGTTACCCCTATATTATTACATATACAGTGTAAAGCTGGGCTGTCATGCTACTGAGTTTTCAGCCATACTGTACCGCTGATGGATTGATTGATTTCTGTGTGTGGACAGGAGATAAAAAGAGAGGACAATTGTATATTTATTTTTGAGTTAATGCAGATGTAAATATATAGATGATAACCGCCGTAATATCCAAGGATAACACAGCTGCGGAAACACAGCCACAATTGTATATTTTATTTTAGTTTATTTGAATGTAAAAAAAACATATATAGGGGAGAACGGGGGAATCTGAGGCATCGGGTAATGTGAGCCACCCCCTGTATCTAGGCAACGGAAAACATTTGTGGTCATGTGAGATATATGTTTTCAAGTCCCTCTCATTTCCCCATGGCCCTGAAAGAGAGGACCTCATGGTGCTGTGGTAAGCATGTTTTTTTCACCAAAATAGGTATTTTGCATGTATAAGTACATTTTCGTGCTGTCAACTTAATCAACTGTTGTGCCAAAGCAAATTTATTCACGTAGAAAAACTTCTATCATACGTGTTGATGAACTACCAACATATGAAACCATGTGATGCTGATAACTGAAGATTAGCCTGAAATGCTAAGAGAGGTAGTTTTTTCTCAAATTGTGGTGGTGGGGGAAAGTGAGCCAAATGCTGTGGGGGAAAGTGAGCCACTGTCTCGCTTTCCCCCACCATGAGGCACAAGCTAAGTTTAGTCTTAAACATATTTTAATGTAATATTACATGACATATGTTTTATTTTAATGTCATACACATTGTAGAAAAGCCATCATGCCAAGGAGATCCACTGGCCCTGCACACACTTTTTTTTTCTTCATAATTTAGTGTCAATAATTATAATACCTGTATTAGAAAAATAAAGAAAAACTAGAAAATCCCGCGGAGATTTTGAAAGTATGGGCAGCCCTGCGCAGGCCGCCAATCCCCGCTTCGGTGGGCCATGCTACCACATGTCTTCTGCACATATCCTGCAAGTTTCATGATGATAGGACCTATGGTCAATTAGTTATGGCCAATTTGTTATTAAGCCCTGCCCCTGCATAAACGTTTTCCAAGCTATCATACTAATATTTTTCGGAGACATGCGTCATAGTCCCCCGGGGCTTCGTGAGACATTTGGTGTTGATAAAGTAAAACTTGAGAAAGTTGTGGATAAAACCCTGTTTTTCAGTTTATGCTAATTAGCCGAAAATATTTCCAGGTTGACTTTAATGATCCAAGAGGCTTTTTTGTAGAGCACCCTAAAATACACCTGTGGGAGATATTTCAAGTCAATCGGACTTACGGTGTGCGGGGCGTGGCCTCTCAAACTTTCTTCAGTCGGGGCTTAATAACAGCGCCCCCTAGCGGAAATTCAAAAAACTGTCCGAGAGGCTGTATTGTACAGCACCATGAGCTGTACAAGTGTAATACAGGTCAATCAGAGTCAGTGTCCTAATGTGGTAAAGGGGAGGAGCCTAACATGCTAAATGGGAGGAGCTTAATGTGGTAAAGGGGAGGAGCCTAATGTGGTAAAGGGGAGGGGCTTAATGTTGTAAAGGGGAGGATCATATTGTGGTAAAGGGGAGGATCCTATTGTGGTAAAGGGGAGGAGCCTAATGTGGTAAAGGGGAGGAGCTTAATGCTGTAAAGGGGAGGAGCTTAATGTTATAAATGGGAGGAGCCTAACATGGTAAGTGGGAGGGGCCTAACATGGTAAAGGGGAGGGGCTTAATGCTGTAAAGGGGAGGAGCCTAACATGGTAAAGGGGAGGAGCTTAATGTTGTAAAGGGGAGGGGCCTAACATGGTAAAGGGGAGGAGTCTGATGTGGTAAATGGGAGGGGCCTAATGTGATAAAGGGGAGGGGCCTAACGTGGTAAAGGGGAGGAGTCTGATGCGGTAAAGGGGAGGAGCTTAATGTTGTAAAGGGGAGGAGCCTAATGTTGTAAAGGGGAGGAGTCTAACATGGTAAATGGGAGGGGCCTAACATGGTAAAGGGGAGGAGCCTAATGTGGTAAAGGGGAGGAGCCTAATGTGGTAAAGGGGAGGAGCCTAACACTGTAAAGGGGAGGAGCATAACAGGGTAAAGGGGAGGAGCTTAATGTTGTAAAGGGGAGGGGCTTAACGTGGTAAAGGGGAGGAGTCTGATGTGGTAAAGGGGAGGAGCTTAATGTTGTGAAGGGGAGGAGCCTAACATGGTAAATGGGAGGGGCCTAACATGGTAAAGGGGAGGAGCCTATTGTGGTAAAGGGGAGGAGCCTAACATGGTAAAGGGGAGGAGCCTATTGTGGTAAAGGGGAGGAGCCTAATGTGGTAAAGGGGAGGAGCCTAGCATGGTAAAGGGGAGGAGCCTAACATGGTAAAGGGGATGAGTCTGATGTGGTAAAGGGGAGGAGCTTAATGTTGTAAAGGGGAGGAGCTTAATGCCGTAAATGGGAGGGGCCTAACATGGTAAAGGGGAGGAGCTTAATGTTGTAAAGGGGAGGGGCCTAACGTGGTAAAGGGGAGGAGTCTGATGTGGTAAAGGGGAGGAGCTTAATGTTGTAAAGGGGAGGAGCCTAACATGGTAAATGGGAGGGGCCTAACGTGGTAAAGGGGAGGAGCCTAACATGGTAAAGGGGAGGAGCTTAATGTTATAAAGGGGAGGAGCCTAATGTTGTAAAGGGGAGGGGCCTAACATGGTAAAGGGGAGGAGTCTGATGTGGTGAAGGGGAGGAGCTTAATGTCGTAAAGGGGAGGGGCCTAACATGGTAAATGGGAGGAGCTTAATGTTGTAAAGGGGAGGAGCCTAATGTTGTCGTTGTTCTATCACATGACTTCTGCACATACCCAGCAAGTTTGATGATGATAGGAACAATGGTTGAGGAGTTATGGCCAATTTGTGGATAGGCCCCGCCCCTGCGTAAACTATTTGGTCAATGGCGGCCATGTTTTTCAAGTTGTCCTACTAATCTTTTACGAGTATGTTTATTGTAGTCCCCCGGGGCTTCACGAGAAGGTCGTGAGCGCGCTGCAGGAGTGTCACTTCAGCATGAAGTGTCAGCTTCACATAAGAGTCCGGTGTGAGACCATTTTTTCAAACTATTGATAAAAAACAATGCAGTGCAAAATATGCAGCAAAAGTTAAACGCTCGTCTGAGACTATGACGTTAAATCACCTTAGAAACACACAATGCCTTCGTCCGAGCATAGCAGCGTTTCACCGTGAGATCTCGCCAGTGAGTGAGCCGTCGCGCAGATGAACTGTGGTTTGTGGCTAAAATAATAACCGGGGATATTCCCCCCGTTAGCGATTTCAATGGGAAAGACTTCCGCGATCTGATTGTATGTCTCGAGCCTGAAAACACAGTGCCATGTCGGCAGACAAACTGCGCGACTATAGGAACTGTCCAGTGAGCCGAGTCCCTCCGTTGGTTTCTGTCTACAACCGACACAATCACCGGAGACGCATTCACAGCGTTTAAATAAAGCCTCTCATTTGTATTACCATTGGGGCTTGCATGCAAATACTGTAACATTACGGCGGCAGCCAAAGGAAAAGCGCAGTTTTCACTTCATTTTCTGCACCTCAACCTCTGCTGTGGGAAGAAAGAAAGGGGGCAAAGTAAGTCGATTGATTTGTCGACTCGCAGGCGGACGGTAGGCAGCTCTGCCAACGGAGCGAGAGTGCGCCCGCTTGTTGCTCCGCCTGTCAAAACGCCCACGCATCGTTTGTCCACTGGCCTTAAATTAAAAAATATATTTTATATTAGGTTTATTATATTGAGTCTTAAATAAACACTGCTTTCATTACGACTCTCAACGCGCATTTCAATGAACCATGATGTAGTCTACAAAAAGATTCTGAACTGTGATTGGCCGTTACTGGCCCGGGCGGGACAGTGACTGGCCAATCAACTTGCCCTGCATATGATTTTACTGGCCCCGGGCCTACGGGCCATTCGTTATGTCGAACCCTGTACTATATTTACCCACATCATCTACGCTTTTAAAATCTATCTTTATTTATTAGAACAAGTGCAATTTACCAGTGATTTTTAACATTTGACTCGTATTTTGCAATAATATTCTTCATTTTAAACCACTCCTTTACAGAATAAACACATTTTTTAATTAGTTTTATGTGTTACGGTTGGGTCTGGAGGACAAAGGCGCAGAGACAGTGTGAGTAAAAGAAGATTTATTTTAGGAGAAAACCAGCAGGGTGTTAGGACCGGGATCCGGGGAGGGAAACTGGCTGGCATGGGGGTCCAGGGAGAGAGCAACGGGGCAAGTCCAGGGGGCTGAGTGGAAGCAGGCTAGAGCGGGCAGGCAGGAGGGGTCCGAGGAGTAGTGCTGGAGAGCTAGGGCTGGAGCTGGTGGCTGGAGTCAGGCCGGGAGAACTGTGGCAGAGAAACAGGGGTTAACCAGGAAAAAGTGGAACAGAGCATAGCTGAAAACAAGTGAGCGAGAGAGTGAACTGACTGTGTGAAAAACAGAAGCTACAATCTGGCAGTGTCTGGAAGGTAGGCCCGGGTATAAGTAGCGCAGTTGATGAAGATTGAAGGCAGCTGCGAATGTTGTTAATTGACTCCAGCACACCAGGCTCCACCCCTGCAATTAGCTCAGCACACAAACACAGGTGAAAAGGGAAAACACATATAAGGCCAAGGAGCCCAAACGGGATCATGACATTATGTTGACCACCTCGTAGTTTTTATACCCGAACACAGGGCCGCTCATAAGGGGTAGAAAGTGGGAAGGCTTTCTAGGGCCCAGACACTTGGGGTAGTGATGGGTCGATGAAGCCTCGTGAAGCGTTTCGACACATTACCAAACTGTATTGATACTGTGTCGGTACTGTGTCACTGTGCTGCTCCATACTGACATCTGCTGGATCTTTAAAATCATTACCGACAACCCAACGACAGACTCAACTGATTTAATGACCATGATAGGCTATACAATAATATAATTTAACTTATTGTATTTTATATTGTATTATTTCATATCTTAATCAAAGTTTGAATATCTTTGATATTGTAGTGAAAGTTGGGGTGTTGAGTTCTGATAGATCAAGTGGGAACTGGGAAGAACCATATGAAATTACAAGGAAATAAAAACAAATACCTTATTTGCGGATATAAGATCAGAATGGTCCCGCACGGCGGAAACTTTTATTTTTCTCTCTGGCTCCATTATGGCTTGCAGACAAGGTTTTCGTTTGAAATGATGCGTGATTGTTTTGGCACAGAAGCATCCCGTTCACAGATACGCTTCCTTTTAAACACAGTTTGGCGCGCCCGGCGAGCCGCATCGACAAACGATACTGCAACTGTATCGTCACGTGACTTTCTTAAAGCGATACGCGCACCGACACGGGGCTTCGCTCTATGAGCTCGACACATGCGCCGACGCATCGGTGTTGCCCGACCCATCACTAACTTGGGGGGCCCATGGTCTTTGGAAGCCAAGAACCTAACTAAGCTAAACTTTATTTTTAGATATTTATGTCAATATCTATTCAAAGTTGGGTGTTTACACAGAGCCGCGGCTCCGCTTACGGCCATTTAAAAAGCAGTAGAAAAGCAGAAATGTTCAAAATGTTTCAGATTGAGCACAGCGGGGTGTAACTCTTTCAAACATAATCCATCCTATAAACCCTTTGTGTGCCAAATGGTGACAAGATTGGGTTTTGATATTGCTGCGATTGATGCGATAGCCTATAATTCATTAATGGTTATTCTGAGCCTACTTGCTTGATTTCTTTTTAAATACAGAGGTTATAGGTCATTTTGGAACATGTATTTCCCAATTTAAAACATAAAAATGAAGCAGCATTGAAAATTCTGAAAATAAATCTTCTTGGCCTACACTGTTTGAAAAATAACTCAATAGTTGAAATAATAAATACAATGTGTTTTCCCCTTAAAATGACTAAATGCATTTCAAAGACAGTAACAGTGTGGCACTTCTGTAAACTTACTGAAACTTGGCTGGGCCATCACTCTCATGCATTCATCAAACTTTTATCTGCCCTGTCTGAGCTGATAAATAGGTTGTGAACTTGTGTTGCCACGGTGATGTGGAGTCTTAAACTGTTCTAGCTTTGCACAGACTTCTTTCTGTTCAGCTAAATATCCCCATAGAACTGCACTACGTTTATTATCGCCACCAGTTAAATGTCGGTTTGCTTCTGCTCGTTTAACTCTCCTGCGCACATGCCGTAGTCGCGCGCGGTGCGGTACGGTCACGCGCGCAAAGCCGCAGACACAGAGCAGCTGATCGAGACATGCTTGGAGACACATGCTTTTTACCGCAAATTGCGGCCTTTCGCGCAGTTATGACCATGCACACACACTTTGTACTTGCTAGTACATTAATTGTGCAGCACTAAAAAAAATAAAAATAATTGTTGCTAAGGCGGCCGCCTTAGCTATAAAGCGCTGGGGGAAACACTGGGTACCTTTTGTAGTTCTTCTACATTAGTTACTCTGTAATTTTAAGTTACAAAGTCTTTGAGTCTAAAAACAGGTTTAAATTCTCTCTCCACATAATGTAAATTTTTGTGAAAAATAATTTCCCTTTGGGGACTATACCTTCTAAAGGCTTTGACATAAGTCTTCAGGTTGACACGACCAGCCAAGTCTGACCAGTTTTTCAGAAACCTGGCCAATTGACCAACCAGCCGGGTCATACCACAATGAAGCTGACGAGCAGCATCATCCTGTTTTAATTATTGCCGTAACCACCAAGGTCCTGCTTTCTGTATTGTTTCTAAAAATAAAAAATAAAAATAGACCTAAAAAAGTTCTTAATGCAAAGAAAGACACAAGACACAAAGAAGTTGGAAATAATTGAAAGAACAGATTTGAGTTCAAAGATTAAGAACTTTTTTTGTAATGATTTCAGTGCTTTTGCAGTGATGAGAGCAGAATGAACTAAGCCTAAATGTTGCAACCAAACATAGGCCAACTTTATAGTTTTGAGGGTAGGTTGGTTTGGTTATTCATGTAGAGAACCGCCTTTTTTCATTTGTGTGTGAAGAATTTGTTGTTGATGTTGTTTTTTAAGTGTTATTTATTTCAACAATACCACCAACAGATTTCAAATGATTTAATGTCATGTGCAGAAATACAAAAAAGTGCAATATATGGTGCAGTCAATTAGTGTAAATGTATCTTACCAGAAACTAGTAGCATAGAAAACGTGCAAATTGTGAAAAAACTGTTTGCTTTAGTGAATACTAAAGAAGAACAATGTCTCTGTGTGAACTGGTTATTTTGTAGAGATCTGTTGATCTGTTAAACAATTGTGTGAGTGTAAGGGAATCAAAATAAATTGGTATGTATGTTGGGCTAAGTCATAAATGTGCTACTATTTTAAAATAATAATGAGCCCTTGCTCCCCCAACTGTCCCTGCAAGTCCCTGGTTGATAAGATAGTTAGTCTCTCTACAAATACATGTATGTGTTTATTGAGGGATGAGCGCACTCACACTCATTGTTGATAGGAGTAATGGGTAAGGGGGGCCCATTGACTGGAGGTTTTCAGGGACCCAGCCATTTGTGTGGGCAGGCCTGCCTGAACAAAACTATCTTTGGAATAATTTTTTCCAACTGGCACGTTGTTTGACAATTTCATTGGATGAATGCTGTCGGATCAAAACAACGTTGGTCTAATTTGATTGGATGTTGTGCCGACAGCACATACACGCACAGACACTCACACATAGGCTACATGTAGAAAAGGCCCCAAAGTTTATAGGTTACAGTGTTGTTATTTCTTATAGTGTGTTAAGATGTGTTTTGTTCAGTGTGGATGACATTATAGCTGTCAGTTAGTGGCAGTGACGTCAGTCGGCCGGAGAGTCTTTTTAGTTTCCTTTTCTCTTCTCTCTCGGTACGTGTGAGCGTTCATGTTGCTGCAGTAGTCGATCATTCCACAGTTGAAACGTGTTTATTTGAGTTTATGTGAATCACCCGTGTGTGAGTAAGTACATGCAGTCCCTGTTATAAGTTACAGTTTATGGATGTTATTAACGGCCGCGACTCGCCGGTGGCAACAGCTGTTCTAACGTCTCCTCACAAGCGGAATGTAAGCTTTTGTTCTTTTCCCACGATCTATATGCTGCTGTTTCTGTGAAAGAAGGAAAATAAAGAGCGGATCAACCATACTCCTCCTCTCCTAGTTCGCATGCTCATAGTCTTACGTTTTTGGCCTTAAAGCTCACATATTATGCACTTTGCTGTCAATTTTATATGGTCTAAGTAGTCCCTAATACTTATTTTTTTAGATGTTTGCTGAAAAACCCGTTCAGATCATTTATTGTAGCAAGCCTCTATACCCTGATTGTCCTCTGGTCTCAGGATGACCTATATTTGTGCGATCTGGCTGGCCCCTCCCACCTCTCTGCCGGGCTTTCTTTATATGTCCATGAGGCTCTCTCACCGTCTCTGCCGTGCTCTCGCGATACTAGAGAGACACTGCGTGACTGCGAACACAGTGTTTACCCGGAGCTAAGCCATAGCTGGTTGCTTGTCCCAAAGCTAATAGCTATACACCAGTCAGGCAAAACTACCAATAAAAACTATTATTTTAGTTTCACCGTTTAAAAAAAAGCACAGGTAGCTTCCTATCCGTTGTGTTATTAAAAACGAGGCATTATTAGACTGCAAGGGGAAAGCTAAGTTAGTGTATTAGGAGCAAAACTTGGTGCTACAACCGAAGCTACATGGGCGCTAACGCTAAAAATAAGACTCAGACGATTTAAACCAGTGAAAACAGTAGCTTCAAAGTGTGATTTCTACAGGAATATCTGCCCATCCTTTGTCATGTTAAAAACGAGTCATTTTCAGACTGCTGTGGGGAATATAATCAGCGTGTTATGAGCAAAAGCTGGTTGCTTGTCCCAAAGCTAATAGCTATACACCAGTCAGGCAAAACTACCAATAAAAACTATTATTTTAGTTTCACCGTTTAAAAAAAGCACAGGTAGCTTCCTATCCGTTGTGTTATTAAAAACGAGGCATTAATAGACTGCTGTGGTTAAGATAAATTAGTGGAGTATGAGCAAAAGAATTCTGTGTTGGTGTATGTAACATTCAGGCTGTACTAAGGGCATCTTGTCGCTTAGCGGGGAAAACAACATGGCTGTCGCTCGGAAAATTTTCCATCGGATCTCGGGGCCGTGGACCAATAAGAAATGGGGGGGTGGGGTTATCATAGACTAGTGCACGGTGGACGTTTCTGGGGGGGAAGCATGGACATATAAAGAAAATATGGGGATGTGGCTGTGCCGACTATTACGTAATAGTCGGCGAGAATTCTGACTGGAGTATATTGGGGGGGAGGGGTGGGGGTTTCAGAAAGGGGGAGAGTGAGAAAAGGAGAGATTGTTATTTTTTTTATATTTTGGCAGTCTCTAGGCACACCGTGGACCCATGGATATGTTAGAACACATTTAAAAAGTGCATTTAGCATAATATGTGACCTTTAAGTGGAGTTCTGCCCGACACCTCTGAAGTGAAACCAGTGATAAGCAGATCAGCGCGGTATCGGTAGGCTACATCCACCAGTTTCCTCCGCTACACTACATGATGAAAGATACAGAGCGGTTGGCCTACTTAAAAATATACTTTTTAATCTTTGTGTTTTGGGGAAAGTAGCAAGTCTTGTCAAGTCAAAAGGCTCAAGTCCAAGTCAAGTCACGAGTCATTGATGTTAAAGTCCAAGTCAAGTTGCAAGTCTCTTTACATTTTGTCAAGTCGAGTCTCAAGTCATCAAATTCATGACTCCTCTGCTGTATAGCCTATAGGCCTAGATCATCTGTATCCTATTGTTAAAGGTGCCTGTTGTGGCTCAAGCCTTATATTGTCAAAAAAAAGTGCAATGGTGCATATAATGTGTGAATATAATCAGATTGATGATCCGGGCAGCAATTTAGAGTCCAAGAAAATATCAAATTCGTCTAAAAAAAAATATGCATCACTGCCTCCACCTAGTGGCCACTTTAAGGTGCTGGTGCCAGTGCTGATCCAGGAACAGCACTTTAATTTTAAAAATAAATGGTCATGGTGATGTCATAAGCGGGGACACAAACTGAGACAGTGACACCATAACAATCTTTTACTGTACAGCAGATTCTCTTCTCACAGCTGAAAGTCTTGTTCATGTTGATTTTACATACGAACTTTTTTTTGTGTGTGTCATTGGCAAAGACGGTGTGTATCATACTTTAAACTGTACCATTCAATCCATATGTTTGATTTTGTGGTCTCTTGCTGCATCTGGATACAAAAAAAAAACTAAAAATATTTTACCTGAAAGTGAAAATAATAGAAATGGAGAACATTTAATGTGCAAACGAAAAACACACACACACACACACACACACACACACACACACACACACACACACACACACACACACACACACACACACACACACACACACACACACATTCCCTGGTGTATAAACTGGTCTAAATGTTGACCTTGCTCGATTAATTGTCATGTCATGTCTTTGCAAGTTGATCTAAAAGGCACACTATGTGTCTGTTTTTTCATTAAAAAACAAAGTATTCCCACAAAAAAAATCCTTGTCAATGATCATTTATGCCCCACTAGAATGTGTGGGCACAGTTTTTAGCTAAATTTACAAAATGATTTGCATTATATCCTCCAAGGCAAGGCAAGTTTATTTATATAGCACAATTCAGACACAAGGCCATTCAAAGTGCTTTACAGGGGCATGAAGTTTAATTAATAGAACTAATTTAATTTCTGTTATTGAAATCATCTCAAGCTGCTATTGTAAACTGGTGATTCCTTGGTGTGCTAACTGCTAATATGCATAATTCTAATTTTAAAGCTATTTATTCTAAGCCCTGGTTATTAAAGCAATATATTCACTCTGGAAAAAATAATAATATAATATATATATATATATATATATATAAACTATATGGATATCTTGTTATCGAATGGGACAAACCAAGAAGCATCTTCGAGCACCAGTTCTGCAGGAAGTTATTGTGTTAAGAAATGTTAACCAACCTCATAGTCAGACCCAAAGTGTGTGGCAGGAAAATCCCTGGACGCATGTGTACCTGTCACTTCTTTAATTAACACTCTATCACAAATGTTGTTTTAGCGATGGCATGGGTGTAACTGTTGCAAGAAAGGCAATAATGTAAGCTGGTTGCCAAGAAAAACTCAATGATCAGTGTCTAACTTGGCACAGCTCTGTCTAAAGGAATGTATCTCATTAGTGGTTTCATTTCATTTGAAAGGGTTATTTGGAAACATTCTTTGAGACTTACAAGGAAACACACAAACATGGCCCAATGTTTGTGTGTGTGTGTGTGTGTGTGTGTGTGTGTGTGTGTGTGTGTGTGTGTGTGTGTGTGTGTGTACACTGAACTTAATTATACTTTTAAGATAATACTGTATATGTATTTTACCTCAGTTGTATGCATTGTCCCTGCATTGTGGTTGCGTGTGTATTATTTTTTCTCTCTCTCTGAGTTCGATCTTATCAATAATTTGCACGACATGAGTCTGCATAGTTTATGTGTTCCTTCATCTTTTGTTCGCATCTTTTTTTGCATGCAATTTTCAGTGGAAAGCAATTTCCCATTGAAACCGATAAATGACATCCAAACACGTAAACAAGTTTATCTGCTCCACGGACTGATAGCACTGAAGATGACCTAGATGTTATTCCTGTCAGTCTTTGTCTTCCTGTTGTAGTGCGGTGGTATAGGAAACGTATTGTTCACTTTGTGGGAAAATGAGTTCCATTCATAGCATAATATATTAAGAAAAAAATCTGGATATTGGGTCTTGTTTGTTGGCATTCTGATGACCATGCATAGAACAGAAAGAAAAGAAGGGATACTTTATTAATATTCTAGGGGAAATTCACACGCAAAGATATAAAACATTAAGCAGCTGTTTCAAAGACATCATGTGTGGTGGATCTGATATCATCGCTTTAATAATGTACATTTCAAGGACTAAGCTTAAATAGAACTTGGAAATGGAAAGTGGTTGTCGGCCTATTTTAAAATTTCACTTCCATGCATGTATTGAAATCTTGAAATGATTTAAATACATCCGTGACTCCCAGGCTATTTCACCTCTTCTAGAGGCCTGTGTGATGGTCTGTGTCTGTGTGCTTATCTATGTCAATGGTGTAAATACTGCACTTCTACAGAAAGCCATCAATGAGCGAATGCAATGTGAGTAAGGTCTTCAAGTTTCTCTTGAGTATCAGCACTAGAAAGCTGCCTCTTGACCTGTTTTTCTAAGGTTCTCTGCCTAGTACAGATATTATGACAGTTAAAACCATGTATGCTTTTTAACATAACGTCATAGGTTTACTTCAATCTATATGACACTCTTGTTTATCCCCTGACCACAACAGTCTGCACTTTAACAGTCCTGGGGAAGCTATTTGACAATTTAAGCCCCAACATTTAGCATAGTCCTCTAAACTGTGATAACTTCTCTTTATACTGACAATGTATATTTTGAAGAGAGAGAATGTTGATGTTACAGTATGGCAGTGTTGTGGCAGATTGAAATCTGGAAGGAGAATGGTCAACAAGGATGACCAAATCAGAGCGGCCCTTTCAGATACAAAGCCGAACATAGCAATATATCGTTAGCCTCATAGCATAATTGCCTAAATCATATTTACTCTACATCTACTCTATTCTACATCTACTCTATTCTACATCTACATTTTGTTAGCCTAATATCATAATTGCCTAAGTCATATTTTAAAGGTTAAAAAGTAGGGTAAAGTAGATTATGCTATGAGGCTAACGATATGGCAAGTTGTATTGTATCACTCGCATTGTATCTTGATACTGTATATCATATCGTGACCCATGTATCGTGATGCTTCACCCAAACCCTGTGCTTGTCTTTGTTTTGTTGTTGTTTTAGAAAACCTGTACATGCCTTTATTACGAGTAGGCTAAATTACTATAATGGTCTCCTTGCAGGTCTTCCGGGAAAAAATAACTCTTGGGCTGTCTGTTCCTATTTTAATTACATACAAGTAGCTCACCCAGAGGTATAGCTTTAGAAATAGTGCTACGTACAGAAACTATTTAACATATTCTGCATCAATAACTGAATACATATACCCCCTCCCCATGTGTGTGTGTGTGTGTGTGTGTGTGTGTGTGTGTGTGTGTGTGTGTGTGTTTGTGTGTGTGTGTGTGTGTGTGTGTGTGTGTGTGTGTGTGTGTGTGTGTGTGTACACTGAACTTAATTATACTTTTAAGATAATACTGTATATGTATTTTACCTCAGTTGTATGCATTGTCCCTGCATTGTGGTTGCGTGAGTATTATTTTTCTCTCTCTCTGAGTTCGATCTTATCAATAATTTGCACGACATGAGTCTGCATAGTTTATGTGTTCCTTCATCTTTTGTTCGCATCTTTTTTTGTATGCAATTTTCAGTGGAAAGCAATTTCCCATTGAAACCTATAAATGACATCCAAACACGTAAACAAGTTTATCTGCTCCACGGACTGATAGCACTGAAGATGACCTAGATGTTATTCCTGTCAGTCTTTGTCTTCCTGTTGTAGTGCGGTGGTATAGGAAACATATTGTTCACTTTGTGGGAAAATGAGTTCCATTCATAGCATAATATATTAAGAAAAAAATCTGGATATTGGGTCTTGTTTGTTGGCATTCTGATGACCATGCATAGAACAGAAAGAAAAGAAGGGATACTTTATTAATATTCTAGGGGAAATTCACACGCAAAGATATAAAACATTAAGCAGCTGTTTCAAAGACATCATGTGTGGTGGATCTGATGTCATCGCTTTAATAATGTACATTTCAAGGACTAAGCTTAAATAGAACTTGGAAATGGAAAGTGGTTGTCGGCCTATTTTAAAATTTCACTTCCATGCATGTATTGAAATCTTGAAATGATTTAAATACATCCGTGACTCCCAGGCTATTTCACCTCTTCTAGAGGCCTGTGTGATGGTCTGTGTCTGTGTGCTTATCTATGTCAATGGTGTAAATACTGCACTTCTACAGAAAGCCATCAATGAGCGAATGCAATGTGAGTAAGGTCTTCAAGTTTCTCTTGAGTATCAGCACTAGAAAGCTGCCTCTTGACCTGTTTTTCTAAGGTTCTCTGCCTAGTACAGATATTATGACAGTTAAAACCATGTATGCTTTTTAACATAACGTCATAGGTTTACTTCAATCTATATGACACTCTTGTTTATCCCCTGACCACAACAGTCTGCACTTTAACAGTCCTGGGGAAGCTATTTGACAATTTAAGCCCCAACATTTAGCATAGTCCTCTAAACTGTGATAACTTCTCTTTATACTGAAAATGTATATTTTGAAGAGAGAGAATGTTGATGTTACAGTATGGCAGTGTTGTGGCAGATTGAAATCTGGAAGGAGAATGGTCAACAAGGATGACCAAATCAGAGCGGCCCTTTCAGATACAAAGCCGAACATAGCAATATATCGTTAGCCTCATAGCATAATTGCCTAAATCATATTTACTCTACATCTACTCTATTCTACATCTACTCTATTCTACATCTACATTTCGTTAGCCTAATATCATAATTGCCTAAGTCATATTTTAAAGGTTATAAAGTAGGGTAAACAGGGCTGCCAAGTTTCACCAACAGTTTGGAGTGAGATTTTTTGGCCGAGGGACCCAAAACCGTGTCCTCTTTCCCACCCAATCATTTTTGCTAGTGTCCTGTGAGTTTACATATTGTTCATAATAAATCAGAAATAAAAGACAATTGGAACATGTGATAAAACATCAAAAATCTTATTAAAATAAACGAATTCATGAATTGCAAAGTCGTAGGACATGTTTTAATTAAACATTGGGTGTGGACATATTGTAAGTGGGGTCTAGGGTCTGGGGGTTCCCCCCCAGAAAATTTTGAGCATTAAACACTTAATTTCTTGCATTCTGGTGAATTTTTATGAAGCAATGTGTGCCTTTTCTGCATTCATTTTTATGTAAAGTAAAAGAGAACATTCACGGTTTCGCTGACACAAATTTAGTTGAATAGCCTACAATGCATGTGTAGTGCTTTCAAATATCTCCTGTAGCCTATTGTTAAAACATTTGGTTAAACTGTAATAAAGGTAATTATTCTATATGTATTCAACATTGTATGGGTTATCCAATTATCCAATTTCAATTCACCATTATCAGTGTTTCCTGCAGGATTTTTTTCAGCAGCGGTGGCGTGGTCCCCGAAGCTCCTAGAGGGGTCCGGGGGCATGCCCCCCCGCCCAATTTTTTTTTGTACCCTTTACATTTGAATGCATTGATCTAGTGCACTTTGAGAGGAGAATATGCACTAATTACAATTCAGATAGATGGGATTGTTGGTGTTGCAACTTTGCCTTTTGTGTCTTTATTTACAGATTTTGACATTTTTGTATAGAAATTAATATCTAAACACAAAATGCCACAAGGCAGAAAATGATTTGCACAATTTATTTACAGTTCTTGCTTAATGCTTAAACCAGACCTGCAAACTCATAAGAGGTGAAAAAGGTGATAAATACCCGACCCCTCTAGACGACACGGTAAATTGGGGGTTTTCCTTTATTTGATTTTTTGGGGACATGGAACTAGACAGGGACATTAGGTGCTATAAATGGGAAGAGGTTCAGTAATGTCCAGAAGTAGTCCTACTGGTTATTATGAGCAATTGATAAGCAGGACCTAAGACTTTAATTTAAAATAATGTGATAAAAATTACAAAGTATCCTTATACAAAGGCCTATAGATACAAATAAAACAAAAAAAATCATGAATTTCAAGGGTGTAGGTTGTGATTAAACCTTGGTTTGGGACACATTTTAATGTGGAGGTCTGGGGGTGTCCCCCCATACATTTTTGAGCATTCAACACTTCATTTCCTGCATTCTGGTGAATTTGTATGCACCAAATATATGTAAAGTTGGCTAATTAACAGCATTTAGGTTCCTGGTGACAAAAATAGAATACAATACAATGCAGTAATATTATGCATTCTGTATTGCTTTCAATATTTATTCTCCTGTATTGTTCAAATATTTGATTTAAACTGTAAAAAAAAAGTAATTATTCGTCTCTATCATTGAGAATGTAGTGGCTGGTGGTATTTTACTTGCCTGCAATCTTCTAATATTTAAAAATAATAAAGTGCAAAATGAGGGTATAATCCTCCTTCTGCTTCCTTAAAACTAGTGGTAGTAACTAAGTGTGCAGTGGAGAGAGAAATATAGGCCCTATACAGACAGATAGAGGGAGGAAGAGATAGCTTTATTTTATAATTTAGCTTTTTGATTTGTGAGTGATCACCGCTGACTTTAGACTGAAAGTGCGAACACAATAGGCACTTTACACGCGTACAGACGCGTATGAAATCGGCCGTTTTTCCATAGGGAACCATTGGTTTACGCGCGTACATGGCGCGTAAATGCGTCACTCGTGCTAAAGCAACATTTTCACTCGCGCTAAAGCAAAATTTTTACGCGCGTATATATTACGTGCGTATATATTACGCAGCTATGCGAGGAGTTCAAAAAATTTAACTTTTGTTGCTCCTACGCGAGACGATTAGCCGCGTTGGCCAATCAGCGTTGAGCTTGACCCGACGTCACATACATTGGCAGGGTCGGAGAACAGTGTACTGTACACAGAGGCTGCTGATGAGAGACACCGAGGAGGAAACTGTATTGCATAAAACATAATGCTGTATGAAGCCGCTCGGGGTTAGAAGACGTGGGGAAAGTAAACCAGGAGAATGGACTTCCTGGTTAATTCAGTGAATATGTGCGGCTGTGCTTTAGCCGATAAACAAAGTTAGCGCCGTATAGCATTAGTTAACTCACCTTGTTGTGTGCGGGCGGCTAGCGCCTCATATTATAAACCCAAACATGACGACTGTCCGGGGGACTTTCACGACAAGTACAGTGAAGCACAGGTGTTGATCTACGCCAGCCACGGTCCTCAGTCACAGCCAGGTAGGGTAATGTTGGCTACTTGCCTTTATGTTGTGCCGCCGTGCACCGATGCTGCTGTAACTGTGTTTGTTATGTAGCTGCTGTGAATATGCAATGCTGTTTTAATGCTAGGCTATTTGTGCTGTTCAGTTTGTCTTTTGGCACAGTTGTTGGCCGTGTTGTTGTTGTTTTTGTGCGGACATGCACGCTGTTGAGTCGGGTCGGGTCAGCCATGGTTGATTAGGGAAATACAATATCGGGAGGGAGACTAGGCACGTTACGCGCGTAGAACCATTTTTGACACAAAATGATGAAGCAACATTTTAGCTGCGTTACGCACGTAAAGCTTACGCGTGTAAAATGCCTAGTGTGTTCGCACCTTGAGTCGTGCTGTCTGCTCCGTGAGGCTCGAGCCCATCAGCTTAGTGAACAGCTGTCCGACACGGAGATGAAAAACGAAACTGAAACTTAACTATCCTGTCCTGTCCTGCCTGGACTGGTGGAGCAGCCAAATATAAATGAATACATATTGTACTAAACTGTAACACAAGTAATGAGTTGTGGAATTTGCACCAGTAGCCTACAGTAGTCCACATTCTTCGCTCAGCCACTAACTGTTTCGTTAGTGAATGTTCCGCGATCTGTTTGTATGTCTGGGCTTTTATTAGTTTTGTAGTGTAACGCAGGGGGGCGTGGCCGTGGTGGTTTGCCAAGTGGCTGCTGCGGCAACGGGCTGCACACGGCCATGGGCCTATAAAGAAACCGCGCGTGCAGAAAGCATGGCAGAAAGAGGATGTCACGGAACTCAGTCCGTTTAGCTTTTCAAAATAAGACTTTCAAAGTAAAAGTACCAAAAAATATATATATATATTACGGGGATTCATTTCTCTGCATGAGAAATTGGAGGTGTGGTGTGTGAGCGTGTGAACTGGTTGATATATATATCCATGGTTGATATGCGTGTGTCTCACGGCCAAAGCGTGAGACTTGGCCGCTCTGAGGGTAAAGTAGATTATGCTATGAGGCTAACGATATGGCAAGTTGTATTGTATCACTCGCATTGTATCTTGATACTGTATATCATATCGTGACCCATGTATCGTGATGCTTCACCCAAACCCTGTGCTTGTCTTTGTTTTGTTGTTGTTTTAGAAAACTTGTACATGCCTTTATTACGAGTAGGCTAAATTACTATAATGGTCTCCTTGTGTGTGTGTGTGTGTGTGCGTGCCTGTGTGTGTGTGCGTGTGTGGGCAAAATGGAAAACCTATGTGTACGTGCAGAGACAGAGACGCTGGTCATGTCACGATTTAAGCTCCTGCCTGCAATCAGTGATCTAAACAAGCAAAGTGAAGGACCTGAGCCACTTCACAGGCCCTCCAATATGTGTAAATGGCTTTGTGGCCTACCCCAAACAGCCCACAATGATGAGCCATCGGGCATGCTATTTTTAGAGCAAGTTACTATTTTCTCCCCTATGTTTGCCCCTCAACGGTGTCATAAGGACAGCTGCAATCTATTCTGTGAGGAGAAAGAGGAAGAGGCAGAAATAGGTTCGTAAACGGGGAAAGAAAAAGAAGGCATCATGAAACTACAACTCGCAACAGGCTTAAATCGATATGATTTGATTCTGGGCACCTTATTTGTCTGCATTCCCACAAATCATACCCATATAGTATACCTGTTGTGAATTTTACAAGATAATTCATTTACTATTATTGTACTACTCTACTAGCTCAAATAGTCATGCAACCACCTAAAAGGCTGACATTTGGTTGCAGGTAGGTCTTTTTTAAGCCATGCTCTTACAGTAAACTGAACACCACAAAGTAACTACTTAATAATTCCGTTCCATCTTAACCTGACTTTACCCAACAGAAAACATGACCACTGTGAAACAACAGGTGACTATACTTTGCCGCGAGCTGAGTGTAATCAAAACAGGAACAGGCCACCTTTGCAGATACAGTCTGCCAAATATTCTCCACCCTCCCCTGCTTCCATACATGATGAGACTGTCACACTCTGGACCAATCACAGGGCTGACAAAGACAGACTGCAGCTGAAAAACAGAAGTGCAAGGGAGGCTGCACATATTTGAAAACCGGTGACACTTAGACACACACACACATACACACACACACACACACACACACACACACACACACACACAGGCTTCATCATTTTGCTGTCATTGAATGTCTCATATTCTAACTGAGCCGCTTTTTGTTACCTACACCTTCAGTGAGGAACTGCACAACAGGGAAGGTTGATTTTCTCCTTTAATTCTAAATACGCCTTTTCCCCTCTGATTTGTGTCCTGCACATATCAGCCGACATGGGCCTTCTTATAGCTGGCCTGCTGTTATCTTTACTGGGTGAGTACCATGCAACCTTTGACTTTGTCACATGGACTTTCATGAATAATTGATTGTCTCGAGCTGTCCGATGTTTTTGGGTTTTAAAATATGTGTCATGGAGGATAAAGAGTCTGTAGGTTTTCTTCAAACAGATGGTCATTTCAGCGACTTTTATTTTTTGTATTTTTACTGTGGTTGATGTTGTGTTTATTGGCTACTCATTTTCTCATTTGGAAAAAACCTGCAGATTCTGTCATTCAATGGCACATACCAGACAACTAATTAGATTGAAAGTGTTTATCCTTCTTTATCCTGTTCAACTTGTTTGTTGCTTATTGGAGAGCAACCATGCGTTGATTTGAGCTTGCAGCTCCAGTTGTATACATGTAAGCTTAGTAGGTCTGTCCGTGAATCCCACTATACCGCGGACAAGCTTGAAACGATCTAAAGTGGTACAATTATAAACATGTGATGTTGCCCTTAACTCTCTTAACGATGAGTGGGGACAATTAAGCATGTGACTCTGTGGGAAATTGACAATAACTAAATACATAGCTTGAACATTATTTCAAACATGTTGCATTTCTATATATGAGAATTCAGTCCCATTTAAATAATAAGCAAGCAATATGTTACACCTGTTATAAGCAGTCATTTTATTACCAGATGAGTCTATAACAGCATGGTGATAATTTTTTCCTAGGCAGCAAGATTTCCCAGTAAGTGTTTATTTTTTTTCTCACATAACAGACAGTGGTACAGAATCCATGTTTCTAAGTCTGTATCTATGATCATTTATGCTCTGAACCTAACCAGTTATAATGCAATGGCTCAAGGATTGAAATGAATGAAATAAAAAACTGAGAAAATAACAATGATTGTAGACCATAGTCACATTGTGAAAGTCACATTTCCATATTAACTCTCACTTCAAATGTCATACAGGCTAAAATAACATCCAAGAAATGAAAGTGGGCTGTATGTATAATATTTGCGGTATCTACAACATTCTACTGAGAATAGAAACTCAAAGGTGCACAGATTCATTTAAAGAGTAGTTCCACTATGTGTTGTCTATGTGTCACCTAACAAACAGCTTCATCTATCAAATGTTGTGCTTTTACAAGAAATGTATTTCTATTATAGGAACTACTACCGCACATTGTGTCTTGCGTAACAAAAATGTTTTAAGTCGGTAATTATAGGCAGCTTGAAACTTAGTTTTACGTGTAACTTAGTGTGATGATTATGTGTAAAGTCTGTGGTTTATGAGTCAATGTATCTTTGAATGGTGGTGACCTTGGCACAGAAATCTCACACAAATATAGCCTCATGTGTCATTCAAGCTTGCATGAATAAGTTACAGTATGTTCAATGTTAAAACACGTGTTAAAACCAGTTTAATTTTGAACCCCTTCTTACTAATTATTTTTTAGTTAGTGAGAAACTCCATTCAGACTTTAAACAGTTTAATGTTTCATATATTCTTTAACCCCTTAACGACATACATTTCAGCAGTTACTAAGTTGCATACTAATTTCAGGCCCTCTCACATGTTGCTGTCTTCTTTTACGCCATGAAAAACGTTTGACCAGAATGTTTAATTGTGGCTTTCTTGATCGATAACATGAAACTTTCCCAAACCTAAACCTGTTTAGTTGTCTTACATTGACCAGGGTGTAATGTAAGATCTTATATGAGTCTTCTGTTGGTTTAGATGGATTGTGCATTAACAAGGTATCCACCTTCACTTCCTCCTTGTCATCCTTTTTTCAGATTCCATTTCATGTGTTCAATTTATGGCCCCTCTGAACATGGGAGGGGTCACTGGACAGGTGCAATTTAACACCACCTCCAGGATGGCGACTGTCAACGTGTCTGGCACCGGATCCTGTGGCTCACTTCACTTTTCCCTCAGCCCGTTCCCCGTCAAGTTTGGCTTTTATGATCAGCCCTGTTCAGAGGCAAACATTGGCTCCAAGTTCTTCACCTTCACAGCCGATCCTGCCACAAGTCTCCCCGTCAATGTGTCCCGCCTCTTCCAACAAAACTCAAATCTGGACGACTTCTCATTGACCTTGACGACATGTAATGGCACTAAAGTATGCACGGTTGTTAGTCGAGGTCAAACACACTTGACCCGTCAGGCCAGGTTCACGGGCCCCATTGCTGGTGACATTTACATCCGCCTTAACACAGGACAGACCGACTTTAGATTGCTCACAGACTTAGTTACAATCGGTCAGGTCAATGCCTCAAAAACCAATATCACTCTCTTTGGATCTACGAACACCGTCGAAAGCTGCAGCATTCTTCTTGGAATCTTAGATCCCTCAGCTTTGACCAGCTTGGGTGTTGTAAAAGTAGGAACACCCTTACAGCCTGTGAAGTGTCGTCTAGACCTGAGCAGCTTCGACGTCAACACCGGCTTTCTTCTCATCCGCATGGGGTCAAGTTACAAGTGTGCTCAGATTTATAACATGCCAGAGAAAAGGGTGAGCGCCGTTGTGAATATGAGAGGGATCAAAGGACAATTCAGCTTCCGCCAGGCTTCCCCGTTTGATGTGACAGAGTTGAGGGTGAACCTGACTAACCTACGGAGCATGGTCGGCCCTTTCCATGTCCACGGTTTCCCGGTCCCCTCAGTCAGATCGCCTACATCAAGCCTGTGTTCAAATGATAATGTGGCCGGCCACTTGAATCCATTTTCAGTCAACACGAGCGACTCATCATACCCAAAAGGGCCTGGGTCCACACACGACAGGTATGAGAGCGGTGACCTCAGCACCAGGCACATGTCCCTTGCGGGGAAAAACAAGGTGGACATGGTGTTCATGGATTTCAACCTCCCGCTTTTTGGACAGAATAGTATAGTAGGCCGCTCAGTTGTGATTCACCTAACAAATGGTGCCAGGTATGTTTGTGCCAGCATAAGCTATCCTGGTGAAGTGATCGTGGCCAGGGCCAGATTTCAGAGCCATGTGGTCGGGGAGATCTGGTTCACCCAGCTGAAGGACAACCCTCTGTCTGACGTATCTATCTTCATGGATTTGTCATATGGAAACCCCATGTTGTCACCGACCCGAAACCACAACTGGCACGTTCACATGTACCCCATCAGCTCGGAGAGGGATGACGATGCAATGCGCTGCAGCACAACGGGAGGACACTGGAACCCCTTCAACATTGCCACAGGAGACAACAGCTATGCCCTCCACTGTGGCCCAACCAGGCCCTTATCCTGTGAGGCGGGAGACTTCTCCAGCAAACACATCACCATCGACCTCGGCACAAGAGTGGGCGGAGTGGAAGCCAAAAACTTCCTCACCGATGTCACTTCCTGGTTGCCTGGGTCAGGCATTATTGGTCGTTCTGTGGTCATCCATCAAGCAGACAGAGGAGGACCAAGGATTGCTTGTGCCAACGTCACAATGGTACGCGTCCCAAGAGCTAGCTTAGGCAGCTGGTTTGGACCTGGGATGTCCAGCGGCCAGGTGCAGTTCTCCCAGGCTCTCCCACGAGGCCCCACAACTATAAACGTGTCGTTGATGAACCTGAACTCCCTAGCTGGTGGATATCATGTTCACATGCTGCCCCTCAAACCTGGCAGCGCAGTGCCTTGCTCAAACGCAAACATCCTGGGCCACTTCAACCCCTTGGCCTGGAACGTATCAAACGACCCTCAACCTGGAGTTGGCACGGTTGACCAGTATGAGATTGGAGACATCAGTGGGAAGTTTGGGATGCTAAACGGCCTCACCCAGTCTCAAGACGTGTACATGGACCCTAACATGCCATTAACCGGACCCCACAGCATAGTGGGAAGGTCCATGGTGGTTCACTACTCCAATGGATCAAGGTGAGAATCTGTTTCCATTAATGTGTTTCTGCGAATTTCAGAGGAAGAAAAACCAACACAGCGTGTAAATGAAAAGGGAGAAGGAGATATGAGGAAATATTTCACGAGAGCCACAAGTTCCTGTATCTAAAGCAGAAACCCTGAGAACTGTAGCTATTATACTGTAGCCACTGTCCCCTTTCCTAGAACATGAATGCTTTCATATGTATTGCAGGAAAGAGAAGAGGCGTCATTTTATCTGCATTAAACGATACAGATGAAGCATAGTAGCCGTAAAGTAGTCACATGAGCACCACCTGTCTGAGCGTCTCTTTGGCACAAAAACAGACCTAACAAGTATTTTAATAGACATGATAGGTGTAGGATGTCAAAGATATTGTATTATGATAACACACAGTAAATGTACCCTTTCACTGAGAACAACTCAATATAATATTGTGAAGGAGAAAAGTGTCCAACAGGATTTAGATAATACTTTGCTCATCTTGTTTGTGTTGTTGTGTTTTTTTGTGCATGTGTGTATTTGTGTTTTATACAGAATGCGGTGTGCTGACATCTCAGCCCAACGAGATACAGACGGACAGTGGACTATCGCCAAGGTGGTTTTCAATGGTACAGTGAATGGGACAGTCAGACTGGTGAGTCAACCACACTAATGCCAGTTTATTGATATCGTTTAAATTACAGTATACTTTGTTTTGCATCAGGTCTGATGTGCATACTTCCACAACTCCACATCTTTTTTCAAACTTGTAGTCTTTTGTCCCTTTTCAAAGTGACATCTTTACACAACTTTTTCCACATGTCCAGTCGTACTTCCCGAGACCCTTCAATAGACTTATCAGCTGATCTGTATGAAAAAAGACTGTTCTGTTCTCAACACCACCTTTTTTATGATTGCATCGATCAGTGGGTGATACTAATCTTAATGAAGGCAGCTGTCTGATTTTCTGTTGCTCATGGTCATTTGCTAAACTTTGCCACATTTAAAAAAAGTCAAAACATGTTTTGAGTGAGGGAGAAAAATTATGTAATTTTGTTACACAAAGTCATGAGAGACTTTGTTTGTTGAATAAATCCTATGAGAGCCCCACCTCTGTCTGTGAACAGACTTCAGCCCACCTCTGTCTATGAACAGACTTCAGCCCACCTCTGTCTATGAACAGACTTCAGCCTTTCTTCCATGGGATGGTGAACAGGTGGTAAGCTTTCAAATGTCATGAATGCCAGTGTGTTTGCCCATGACCTGAAAGGAAACAGGATACATTGTCATATAAAATATCACCCTCCATAACAAGAATACAAGACTCAGCCTTTGTCTGCAACTTGATGCCCAGCCCATCACCAACACCGAAGTTACAAGATTTCACACGACAGCAACAAATTGAATCAGACAGAGCACATACACATTCTCTCTCTTGCTAACTGATTCAGAGCCAAACTGCCAAAAAAACATGACAGTATTTCTGCTAGAGAGACAGTGAATTCATTATGTCATGTGGTGGGTTGGAAGGTTGGAACAAGCAGCTATGGGAAGCGGGGGCGAGATTGTTAGCTTAGCTTAACATCCGTCTGCTGCAGCTAGGGGGAACCTACAGACAGACCCGCTGAACCAAGGGAACAGCTGTCTCTGTCAGCAGCCCTCCAGAGACCCCATACCGCGCTCTGCACTACAACTATGGACAGGAGCTTGGGATATCTCCAAAGAGGCTATCGAGGAGAAAATGAAAGTCTGGGCAACAAATGTGTTCCCCCAACTTAAATCTGCTAGTTTTTCTCGGAGAGTTAGATTAAGAACAAGTAAACTTTTACAATTAGTTAGTTAGTTAAAGGCCTGCTTCACCAGTGGGAATATGAAGGTGTATTGAACTCTGAGATCACATGTAGTATAAATGTGCAAACATTTTAGAAATCGGTTCATCCTAGCCTGAGAAAAGGCAGAAAGAGTGTTTTATGGTCTCACTGTCTAACCCTACATTTTTCACAGTTGTGACATCACAACCGATTTCTAAAATCTTTGCACATTTAAACTAGGATCTCAGAGTTCAATACACCTTCATATTCCCACTGGTGAAGTAGGTCTTTAATCATTAAGTAGAGTTGTCCAAAATGTCTACAAATCCCAACTGATGTTTGTAATTAAGCAAATAAAGCACCCAGTTCCTCTTGAACTATTAACCATTAGAGTAGGACAGTGGATTTAATATTTCTTTCTGCTGTAATAGTGTATAAATACTGGATTATATTTCCTTCCGTCTCCTCAGCGCCAGCAGATGTTTCCAGATGGGAGTGGAAGTGATACCACACTGGAGGTGGCCCTTCAATCATCATCAACCAATCAAGATGTAAGCACAGAGTCACATATTTTACCAGGACTCAACACTCACGTTTAAACGTGGTTGCCAGGCCAGCAACTAAGACATCAGTTTATGGTTATCTTTTTGTTTACTTAAGTTCTTGTGATCATTACACTTGAAAAATATGTTAGTTAGATAGACAGACAGACAGACAGACAGACAGACAGACAGACAGACAGACAGACAGACAGACAGACAGACAGACAGAATGAATGAATTCCACAGAATGAATTTTGATCAAGTACGTTTTGAACCTGAGCTGTAAGAAAGTTCTATTACACTATTGTCAAAATGTTTGTGAGAATTACCAACAGGTGTGGTCACCTGAGGGCTGTACTACGAAGCCCGATTAACAGGCTAGCGAACTATCTGAATGAACCCTATCAGAATGTAACTCTAACCCTAACCCTAAGCCTTCTATAAAATCACAAGTTGCAACATAAACAACATCGCAAGAGTTATTAATTCTGTGGTAGGCTATTGTCTTTCAAGGTGCAGTAGATCACACCCAAATACCATCACAGGAGTGTCATGGGAAAATGAGCCTGATGTATTTAATTGTGTTACAATGTCACGTTAGGCACTGAGAGAATGAGTGTATCAAATGCATGTATTAATTATAGGCTAATTATGATTTTATTCTTTTTTTGTAAGCGGCACGCAATTGGTATATTTTTGAGTCAAATGACGTTATCTAGTTAGTTATCTAGCATCATCTCAGATCCACCAGTGTGATAAAACATGATAAAAACCATCAAAACAGACATTGGGAAGGATTTTTACCTGCTCCGCCATTGTAGGCACATAAACATTCACCCATCTGCCGCTCTGGCGTGCACCGGCAGTGAGACCATGAGTTAGACGGGTGTCTGTTTGTAGCGTTCACTCTTTCGATTGGATATAAATTTCAGGATCCTCCAATAAGTTTATTTGCCGATTACATGCAGAGCAGCTGACAGTAATCAACAATCAACAATTTCATTAAAAGCATATCCGTTCAGCTCCAACAATTTAAGGGCAACCAGCCCCCTGTAATCTGTGAAAATTAGGTTGTGCATTGGGGACATGAAGGGTCAATTTTATTTAACATAATTTTCAACACATTGCATGTAGTATTCACTCCTATCCGTCTTGCCCCACCTTTCCAAAGACCACACATGGAACCTGTAGAGATAAAGGAGCCACACAGAAGCAGGAATCAGTAATTGATCGTTTGTAACATAATGTATACATTTATATCAATTCCCAAATGCCAACCACCCGACACACTTATCAGTCACATTTTTCAATCTTGTTACAGCTTTGAAAAGCTGTACCATAATTGAATCCCATTTTACTGTACAAATGTCCATGTTTCAGCTGAAGTCTTGCAGTTATACTCTCCAAGTGTAAATCTAGTCCTAGTATTTGTTTATTTGTTTTTGTATATTAAGCCAATATGTTAATCATTTTGGACCATCCCAAAATGTGTGGTGTCCCAGCCACAGTCCCTCCTCCAGCACATGTTGGAAGTGCTGCTACATTTTGAGATAATGAGAGAAATATCTGAAATACCTCATCTTGATCTTCCATTCAAACTCCTTCCACACCAGACTATTGATTCATTTATGTCCATCTCTACAGTCAGTCTGTTCCCATTTTTCATCCAATATAATTGTATTCATTTCTAATTCCCAATTTTTCTTTACTATCTAAACTATTCTCTATTGGCTCCTCTTGAAGTATTTTGTATGTGTGATAAAAACTTATTTGAATCAGGCTTTTGATCATCAATATATATTTGTTTGGCTTTAATTTCTCCCAATCTTTACATTACATTTTATTTATATAAGTATTTGATATTGGCATATTGATGTTGTGTGTGTGTGTGTGTGTGTGTGTGTGTGTGTGTGTGTGTGTGTGTGTGTGTGTGTGTGTGTGTGTGTGTGTGTGTGTGTGTGTGTGTGTGTGTGTGTGTGTGTAAATTGAGAAGACGTAAATATAGACAATATAATTAAAACATAAAGAAAGAATAAACATTACTTATTTTTCCTAGCAGGCCGCCATGTACATCACCAACAACCGTATGGGCGTTGAAACCAGGCAGTGCAACCAACTGGGAGACACATTCAATCCCTTCAACATGACATCAATGGTGAGACCAGAATAACATCTCAGCCTGTCCATTAAAACCAATGGCAAAATGTGAGAAAATAGCACCAACTAGTAAAAAACTAAAGCGCACAGAACCAAAAGAATAATAAAAGTACTGTTTCTTCATCTATTTGAAGGAGGGTCAAAATGTTTGGTTTTAATGGAAGTCAATGGGCCAAAAATTGCCCTTTGAATTCTTGTAAGGTGGCGGTTGATTATACAGTGCATTATAGGATTAATATATAAGATGATGTTAAAATTCATAAATTGGTCAGAAAACATTTGCCTTTGCCAAACATGATTCCATATGCATGAACACAGCCTCAACAGTTGCAAAAATGAAAAACCAAAATGCCCGAAAATGGGCTTAGGATGCGCTGAAAGTTATGTAATTAATAAATCCTAAAACGCAGCCTGATGTGTGGGTAAACTCCTGGATAGTTGTCCAATACAGAAATTCACAGAATATTTTTTAAATCTCTAAACAAATTTTTTTCAGAGTTCCCTTTAATTGATTTATCTTTTAAATGCCTTGCTCTCTTTGCAAAGCGTAGCACTTTTTCTTTCTTTTAGTGTAATTTATGTTTCTTGTTCCTATTCTATTTTTCAAATGTAATGCACTTTGAACTGTTTTGTTATAAGTGTTACCAGTACTCATAATAATACAAGACAATCAGTGTTATTGTAAAAATATTTTTGTCAAAAGAGCAAAAAATCGGAATCGTGATTTAGAAATAGAAGGTCTTGGTCGGAAGCGAGACATTTTCTTCCGAGAACATTTCCGTTGCTTATTTCTGTTAAAAATCAATGTGTGAAGATGTTAAAAGAACAATAGTATTCGTCCCACTTTGCATTCAGTTGAACATTTTTGAATATGCATACACACTGATACAAAGCTCTCAAGCAGGGCAGAGAAGGAAGTATATTACGTCTTAGTTTGTTTTTCTAACAATAAAAGATTATCATTAAATACCATTCAACATTCATCACAGACTGCATCTATATAGTGCCAAAATTGTGGTTTTGTGGCAAAGGTGTAAGTGCTTGCTTACTTATTTCTCTTACCATTTTTACAGAGTCCAAGCTGTTCCCTAGAAAACCCTCTGAGCTGTGTGGTTGGAGAGTTCTCCGTCAGACAAGGCAACGTGAGCCTGACTGAGCGACAGTCCTTCACTGACAGCCTCATCCAGCTCTCTGGAGACAGCACAGGTACCACACTGACATAGCTTTCTTCGGTAACACTTTGCAATAAGGGTACATTAATTAACCTTTAGTTAATGCTTACTTAATGCTTAATAAACATTAACGAAGCATTAATTCACTGTTAATAACTGCTAAGTAAGTAATTAATAAGCATAAACTAAGCATGAACTAACCGTTATGCAGTTAATGCTTAACTAAACATTAGTTAAAGCAGCTCCGAGTAACATTTAAATATCTTTAAAACAGCCTCATGTTTCCTCTAATAGTCATAAATTACCTTCAACAGCAAAGGAGATCATCAGTGCAAAGAAATACGTTTTTATATTGTTTTTATTACTGCGTTTGGTCTGGTCGCACACCCAGTCCGATTTTCGGTTGGCGCATGCATGCTCTATGGTCACATATTCTTATTGGTCGCAGATTTCAGTTTGGCGCAGCAACACGATCTGAGAAGCCTATCCCTCCAGGTGAGGGAAGGGGAGAGGGAGCCTTGTTTGAGACAGTTATTTGTCGTCATAATGACTGATAACGGGGCTGAATCGTCAAAGAAAAAAAAGAAAATGCAATGAAGACACGGACTCTTTCAGCTCCGTGAGAGGTGACACTGCATCAACTCATTGCAATCAGGTGTGTGTAGCACTTACTGGCATTAGTTGATGCGGTGTCACTGGCCACTCTCACGGAGCCGAAAAGAGTCCGTGCCCTCACACTTTCAACACACGGACATGCACTATATTGCCCCCTAACCATTTGACACTCGCACGCCCGGCACGAGCTAGAAAACATTTTGTCCAAAGGGGCCGCCAACGGACAAAGTTACTCGTAGTGGCTTTAACAAGCATAGTTAATTCCTAACCAAGCATTAACTAACCGTTAATAACTAAGCATTAACAGTTGTACATGCTTAATAAGCATTAACCAGGCCCGCCGCTCCCTATACGCAGAGCACGCAGAGTGCGTAGGGCACCAAGTTCCTGGGGGGGCACCCCAAAAAAAAATGTATATATATATTATTATTATAATTTTTTATTTTATTTTTTTTATTAAAAAGGAAAAAAGAGATGGTCCGGGGCCCCCCCAAAATTAAGTTTAAAAAAAAATATATAAGTAAGTTATGAACAGGCCCATCGTTGTTTTTTCTTAATTGTGTAACCTATCCAGGGGTGGATTACTGCACAGGCACACCGGGCACAGGCCCAGGGGCCCAAGGGCTCAGGGGGGCCCTTAGCTAGAGATACTGATAGTAACTTTTCATGTTGCATAGTCAAAGAGCTCAGTCACTGATGTCAATAACAGGGTCCAAAAAGGAATAGCCTAAATATAAGTATACTCAATAAATGTAAAAATGTAACAAGATAGAAATCATCATGGGCCCCTCAACTAGTAGGGGAGAAATACAAAGGCAAGTTAAAAACAACAGCATTAGTGGCTCTGTCTAAGGGGGTTGAAGGCCCCCTCACACATACACAAATACGCTTTATATGTGTGAATTCTAAATTGCTCATATCCACTCTTTATCTGTTGAAATGGGCCCCTCCATCATAGAACATGGGTCTGCAGACCAATCTACTGTTTTTACAATTGCAGAGTAAAGAGTGCTACCTGTTTAAGAAAAATCTGAAAAATAATGTTCCTTCTGCATCTCAGGATTTGATATCTCTCTAGTCTCTAAAATTTCCTCACAAAGTGCGCTAGATTGATGCATTTTACTTTAAAAAGATAAAAAAAAATCTTGTGGGAAACACTGACTTCCCTAATATGTTTTTGCCATTAATTGTATGTATCTGTGTAGAAAATTCAGTGTACCTCACTGGATAGGGACAAGTGGGGGGCCCTTTAAGAGTGTGTGCCCAGGGGCCCATTATCTCATAATCCGTCTATGATCCTATCACTCAATTCCTTTGCAAAGGCAGTTAGTAGGATACTAGGCAACTTTTTTCACAAGTTAAGCTGTTCTTTCTGTTAGTAAATGCTGTTCGCAAAAACTCATCACTACAGCAAATGTGCCAAAAAGCAGTCGCAGAGATCTTGCAAGGGCAAAAAAAATTCCGCTCTTCGAGCTTCTTGGTGTTTTTATTTTTTTTGGGGGGAGGGGGGCACAACTGACAATTTTAGCTTAGGGCACCCAAAAGCTTAGCAGCGGCCCTGGCGTTAACTAACCATTATTGGCCGCGTTTCCCAGAATCCCAAAGAGCCTCTTTGGGCAGAGTTCTTCTTTGGAGCGCACTTAAGAACGCTGTGAAAGAAGAATGCGTTTCCCAGATTCCTTCTTAGCGAAAGTAGTACTTTCACTAAGATGGAACTGTACGACGGAGCTGACCCACTCTTTCAACCTTCTTAGCGACCAAATCGTCAGTGATCATGCCGCGTAGGGAAATTTATTTCCTCCACTTTTCGAAATAATAAAACAATGCTCAATGCGGACCTGGCGCAATAAACATAAACTAATAGAGAATTTTTTTTTTTAATGAATTACAGGTTTACGTTTTCCACACACAAGAGTTTATAGTACTACACATAAAAAAACATCAACAACCCTGTGGCATTTCACAGATATCAAGGAAACAGATTGAATTGAATTCAGCTGAACCTCATTGAGAGCGGATCCACCTGCTACTCTATATAAAGGCGTTGCCAAAGTCCGCGCGTGTGAGAAACCATGGCTGCAATACAGCAAATTCTCGCTGCCAACCAGCCGCGTCGCCGTGCGCGAAGCCAGACGGTTTACATTAACGCCTACGTGCGTCAGAACTTCTCCCCACTGGACGTGCTGTCAGACCGGGCCGTCCAGGCAAAGTACCGGCTGCCCCGTGCGGAGATCCAACGACTAATAACTCTGGTGTCTCCACACATCCAGAGAGCAACCCGCTGCAATTTTGCCCTCAGCCCGGAGGTGCAGCTCCTGGCTGCTCTGCGTTTTTACGCAGTGGGGAGCTTCCTGGAGGTGGTGGGGGACGGCACCGGCCTCAGCAAGGCATCGGTGTCACGGAGTGTGGCAGCTGTGACACCAATTCTCCTGCGCCATGCCCGGACCCATATCAAGATGGCCACCACACGGGACGAGGTCCGCATGGTCCACCAAGGGTTCCACGCAGTGGCTGGGATCCCCCGGGTGATCGGTCTGGTAGATGGCACCCTTATTCCAATCCACAATCCCTCCCTGGTGGATCCGTGCTGGATTGGTCGCAAGCACTACGCGGCCATAAACACGCAGGTGGTGGTGGATCACAATGGCCTCATCACTGACATCGTCGCCAGGTGGCCAGGCAGCACTCACGACAGTTTCATGTGGGCCAACTCAGCTGTGGGGCAGAAGGCTGGCAGAGGAGTGTTTGGCCGGGGCATCATCCTAGGGGACAGTGGCTACCCTCTCCGGAGTTACCTCGTCACGCCGGTAACCAACCCAGCAACACCACAGGAGGAGAGATTCAATGAGGCCCACACAAGCACCAGGACGAAGATCGAACGGGTGTTTGGCATTTGGAAGTCCCGCTTCAGGTGCATTCATCGTTCGTCGGGGGGGCTGCGCTTGTCACCAATCAAGTGTTGCCAAGTGATTGTTGTCACCGCCATGCTGCACAACATTGCAGTGCGCGTTGGCGCAGATGAGCCGCCTCCTGTTGAAGAGCAACATTCAGAGGACGAAGCCCCGAACCCCGCCCCCCGCAATGTGCGAGCAGTACTGCATCAGGCCGGAGCCCAGACCAGACAGGAACTTATCCACCTCTTCTGAGGTCCAACAACCCCAGCCCCTACCCCTTCACCACAAGTCGCCAAGCACTGATCACTAATAAACCCACAACCATAAACCCACAACCATAAACCCACAACCATAAACCCACAACCACTGTCAGGCCTGAAGGCTGAAATAAATAAACAGAACCAGCAGATGTAGGCTACATGTAACGTCCTGCACACTGATTAATTGCTTCAGTGTCCGGGTGCTTTACCTGAAAGTATGGCACTGGATTGTTAAGGAAATATTGTTGCATACAGTAT
Source organism: Ammodytes marinus (assembly GCF_949987685.1). NCBI lineage: Eukaryota > Metazoa > Chordata > Actinopteri > Uranoscopiformes > Ammodytidae > Ammodytes > Ammodytes marinus. Next base: position 33,194,530 of record NC_137235.1, read on the forward strand.
GTGGGAGTATAGTGCCCACATTTCTGAGGTGACCATGTAACAAGTGGGAAATTAGCGCAAAACATGCTGTGCTGAAAGGGCGCACAATACGCACATGTCATGAACCTACGCTTAGATAAATTACAAATTGCCTGGGACTTTTTGTTGCTATTTGACACCCTCATTTCAATGCAAAATGATCCACACAATACATGGTTGAAAAGGAAACCAAAGTAGTTTATTGAAACCATATGATGGGGGGGGGGGGCTCCGCGCTGCATTTACTGCTGGGCCTCTGCATCACCTGCAATGAAGGGAGATTGATTAGTGAAATTGAACGGGATACATTGGGTAATGCAGATAAAACATTGAAATACCCATACCTGAATCCTGGGGAAAGATGATTGGCACCGAGATGGAGGGACGGTTGAACTGGGCCTCTGCAAGCGCCAGCTGTCTCCGGTGCAGCTCCAACCTCTCCTGCTTCATCCGGACCACCTCTTCCTGCAGGGCAGTTTGTCTTTGGAGGTGGCCCTCCATCCCCCGCAGCACCTCCAGCTTCTCCCTCTCCAGGCGCACCAGCGTCTCACTGCAGGTGCAGGTTGTTATCGCGGGCCGCCATCGTGAGCCTCCACGCATACGGACACCGGGCCCTGCTGGTTGGCGCGCAGGGACAGGCCATGGTTGTTGGGGGTCGTCCTCTCCTGGTGGCGTGCACGTCCCTGCTCTGCTCCCGGATGGCTCCTCTTCATCCTCACTTAATGAGAGCCCCTCGTCCCCCAGCACATCGATGCCCCCACTAATGCCTTCAGAGGCCGTCTTCCCGATAATTGAGAGGACTTTCTCCTCGTCGGGAGTGAGGGTCGTCCCACCCGGTGCTCCACCACCCGTGCCCATGGCTTCGCTCCTCACCTTGGCACTCTTCCTCTTAGTCTGGCTCTGGAACTCCTGCCACTTCTTTCGGATAGCGCCCCAGTCACGCAGACCACATGGGCTGGAGGGGGACATCTTTTGGGCTATGGCCTTCCAAACATGGTTCTTGACGGTGATATTTTTTTTGCCCTTTGTTCCCCCGAATAAGATATCCTGGTGCTGCCAGACCTCGTCCACCAAGACGCCCATCTCCTCTGCGGTAAACGCCGGTGCCCGCTTGCTTCTTTTGACGCCGGTTCTTTCCATTCTCACATATGTGTGCCTATATCCACGGGGGTATATATGCGCTAATGGGCCTGATTACTACTTGGATACACCTGTTGGCACACACACACACACACACACACACACTCGCACCCACACAAACGCTACATACTTAAACTAATTGAACCTGTGCGGGGGACCACGGGGCGCTGTGTGTGACTTATGCGCTGATAAAGAGGTGGGTGATCGATTTGCCTGGCATCGATTTATTCAGTTTCAGCACGACCGCGGTGGACAGCTCCCACCAAAGTACTTCTTTCGATGCTTCTTTCGCTTCATCTTACGGCTCTCCAAAGAAGGGACTTAAGAAGCCATCTGGGAAACACCCGTATCTTAACGCTCCTTCTTTGGCGAACCCTTCTTTCTTTGGCGAACCCTTCTTTCGACCCTTCTTTGGCCCCAAAGAACGATCGCATCTGGGAAACGCGGCCATTAGCATTACCTTAACATTGAATAACAGTTGATTATCGTACCCTTATTGTAAAGTGTTACCGTTTCTTCCCTAGTGAAATGAGTGAAAATGTGTTCTTATTTAGCAGTGGTAACATTTACTGCTACTCATACAGCCAAAGAAATATGGATGTAATATGTATCAATGGATGGTAATAATGTGAAAGAAGAGATGTTCAGTAGCTTGTGTTTTTTCTGTGTTCGCAGTGATCCACAGAACTCTGGTGCTGATGGCTGGCAACAGCGTCATAGCGTGTGCCGACATCCTCCCACAATCCCCTTCAGCAGAGCAGACCTTCCCCTCCGTGACTAACTTCAGCAGGTGAGTCTAATAAAAATGTTTGCTGCACGATTAATACAATTTCATCAAAATTCTCTTAGAAAAGAATATTGCCATGAGAATCAGCTTTGAGATGATTGGCTATAGTTCATTTACCAGCTGGAGTAGGTATATACAGTATCTCACAAAAGTGAGTACACCCCTAACATTTCTTCAAATATTTCATTATATCTTTCCATGCGACAACACTGAATAAATGACACTTTGATACAATGTCAAGTAGTCAGTGTACAGCTTGTATAACAGTGTAAATTTACTGTCCCCGCAAAATAACTCGACACACAGCCATTAATGTCTAAACTGCTGGCAACAAAAGTGAGTACACCCATAAGAAAAAATGTCCAAATTGGGCCCAAAGTGTCAATATTTTGTTTTACCATCATTATTTTCTAGCACTGCCTTAACCCTCTTGGGCATGTAGTTCACTAGAGCTTCACAGGTTGCAACTGGAACCCTCTTCTACCCATTCATGACGACATCAAGGAGCTGGTGGATATTAGAGTCCTTGCGCTCCTCCATCTCCCGTTTTAGGATGCCCCAAAGATGCTCAATAGGGTTTAAGACTGGAGACATGCTTGGCCAGTCCATAACCTTTACCCTCAGCTTCTTTAGCAAACCAGTGGTCGTTCGGAGGGGTGTTTGGGGTCGTTATCATGTTGCAGTACTGCCCTACGGCCCAGTTTATGAAGGGAGGGGATCATGCTCTGCTTCAGTATGTCACAGTACATGTTAGAATTCAATGAACTGTAGATCCCCAGTGCTGGCAGCACTCATGCAGCCCCAGACCATGACACTCCAACCACCATGCTTGACTCTAGGCAAGACACACTTGTCTTTGTACTCCTCACCTGGTTGCCGCTCCACACTCTTAACACCATCTGAACCAAATGAATGTATTTTGGTCTCATCAGACCACAGGACATGGTTGCAGTAATCCATATCCGTAGTCTGTTTGTCTTCAGCAAACTTTTTGTGGGGTTTCTTGTGCATCATCTTTAGAATAGGCTTCCTTCTGGGATGCCAGCCATGCAGACCAGTATGATGCAGAGTGCGGCATATGGTCTGAGCACTGACAGGTTGACCCCCCACCCCTTCAAGCCCTTCAGCAATGCTGGCAGCACTCATACGTCTATTTTCCAAAGCCAACCTCTGTGTACGACGCTGACCATGTGCACTCAACCTTTGTAAACTGGGCCGCAGGGTGGTATTGCAACATGATAACGACCCCAAACACACCTCCAAGACGACCAGTGGCTTGCTAAAAAAGCTGAGGGTAAAGGTTATGGCCTGGCCAAGCATGTCTCCAGACCTAAACCCTATTGAGCATCTTTGGGGCATCCTCAAACGGAAGGTGGAGGAGCGCAAGGTCTTTAATATCCACCAGCTCTGTGATGCTGTCATAAATGGGTGGAAGAGGGTTCCAGTTGCAACCTGTGAAGCTCTAGTGAACTACATGCCCAAGAGGGTTAAGGCAGTGCTGGAAAATAATGGTGGCCACACAAAATATTTACACTTTGGGCCCAATTTGTAAATTCTTTCCAAGGGGTGTACTCACTTTTGTTGGCAGCAGTTTAGACATTAATGGCTGTGTGTCGAGTTATTTTGATGGGACAGTAAATTTACACTGTTATACAAGCTGTACACTGACTACTTTACATTATACCAAAGTGTCATTTATTCAGTGTTGTCCCATGGAAAGATATAAAGAAAAATGTGAAGAAATGTGAGGGGTGTACTCACTTTTGTGAGATACTGTATATACAATATAAAAACATACATTCAATCTTCTAATGTAATAGTTTTATTTGATTTATCTTGCAGTTTTTATATTTCAAATAGGCATATCTTCTTTATTTCCTCTCTGTGTTTAAATGTGCTGTGTGAACAACGACAGCATATAGCTCCATGTCTCGTGGTGTTAAGTCAAGGCGTTAGTGTGCAGGGACAGTGTTGCATCCTAAGAAAATATATCAGTGTCATTGTTATCAGGATATTTACACAAGAACAAGTTCTCGCTCCGACCACTGTCAATCACCAAACTAAGTTCTGCCAGAACTGTCATGAAAACAACCTTGAAACCACAACTGTAAAACACATACCTGTAATAGCTTGCTGTTCATTTTAAAACTCTCACGCACTCCAATAATGTGTCCAAGACTCAATGACTCAATTTCTCTCTTTGCACTTCCTGCATAACACTTGTTCCCTGAGCCAAAGTAATCAGTGTGATAATCTGCCAAACTCATGCAATGAGGCTTCATAGATAATAAGAAAATGTCCTTAACGAAGAAGCATCAGTCCAATTCGCTGTCAGATGGCCTGTTTTGATATTTTAAGTGTACTAGATCTTTCTCATTCTAGCACATTAACTTCACCATAAATAGTTGATGTTGACTGCAGGAGAAGCATCTGAGTGTTGGATAAAAAACTGTTTATTTATTTCACGAGCAGGCACTGTTCTGCTTCAAGGAGTTCTGATCAAATGCATGGGTCTGAAATAACCTTTATGTCTGTGTGAGCCAGTTCTAGCTAATTTGGCTAATTGTGGATTAAAATTCATTAAATGAATGGCTCACCGAGTGGAGTGCATGCCCTGAAAGGCCAAGTCGCAGCGGCTCGGGTTTGACTCTTGCCCGGACCCCTAGCTTTATGTGTTTGCCCTTGCTTCCCTGTTTCCTCTGTCTTCACTGTATTGGAGAATAAAGTCGAAAAATGCTGAAAAAATCTTCTTAAAATTGAAAAACAGGTGTAAATGGAAGTTACATTAAGCATTAACTATATCAAATGAACTCACCACACCATTTCCTAATTCATCAATATAATCATTACGGCCCATGCATTAGCAATGCTTTTTTTTTTACCCGTATTGTACATTGTTAACTAGAAGTCACTGAAGTGCATTGAACACCATCCCTGTGTTCCAAATCACATACTTTTTCTTTTTACTACACTACATACTAAAGTACAGAACAGTTTCAGGGCCACAGGAGAAAAAAAAATCAGATAAGGAAGTTTTTTTTTTCAGTATGTCAAGAAATGTCAAGAATATAGACGAATAATCCAAACTGCTATCGGAGTCAGTGGGGCATTTATGTATTTTCAGCATACTAAAATTGACCTGCATGTATTGGGACGTCTAATCTTTTTCTGGAATACTATATAGTAGGGAAGTATGGGGATTGGAACGCATGGCATATATATATATATTTTTTTGTTTGTTGGTAAATTATATAAATGATGTGACTACAAGGCTGATGTTTCATTCCTGTTTGCACAGATATGACTTCCGTAAGAGGGTTTCCAATGTCCTGCAGTTTGACATAGCGAGAGTCACCATCCTGTCTCCATCTCCCCGCTCTGCCGCTGGTGGAAGGTGCCAGCAAGTCGACTTCATGATATCTGGTAAGGAAGAAACCCCCTCTAAAGAAGGATTTCCCCCTGTCAACACAGCAAAGTGTCTAATATGCATTTGTATTACATTACGGCACAATAACAACACTTGGAATGTGAGAAAAGATGATGTTATAAGTAAGTTAGTATGCGAGTGACTCGTTCATTCATTCCTCTTGGTCTTTTTTCAACAGTAAGGCAAGGCAAGTTTATTCATATAGAACAATTCAGACACAAGGCCATTCAAAATGCTTTACAGGGGCAAGATTAAAATACACAATACACATTAGAAAAGCGAATGAATAGAAATAAAACATTTAAATACAATAAAATTGCAGGTTAAAATGGAAACAGAAAAGTCTTCAGACTTGATTTAAAAGAGCTGAGAGTTGCAGCAGACCTCAAGTTTTCTGGGAGTTTGTTCCAGAGATTTGGTGCATACATCTTCAATAGTAATTGAACTGTGTTGCATTCAACAGTCACGACTCGTCCCATCTCTTTAGGGAAGTCCTGTGTTTGGAGGTGATTTTAGGGAGCAGTGTTGCACTTCTTAACACTTAATGTAACTGTAAAACATCTCTCTCTCTCTCTCTCTCTCTCTCTCTCTCTCTCTCTCTCTCTCTCTCTCTTAAATATCAACTAGGAGATGGGGGAGTCCCAAATGAAAAACACATTGAACACAAACAAATATTTTTTCCAAAAACAAATAGAAAAAAAATTGAAAAACAGTGGGAAACACGAGGGAGAAAAAGTGAATGGACTAAAGTCATGGACCGGTCTGTCACAGTTCACACTCTCATGGCCTACTGGGTCAAGCTGTGTTAATCTGGACAATGAACAATTATGGGCATTGAAAAATCTTTTGGAAACCCTGAAAAATTGCTCAGTAACCTGATGCTGTAGTTGAGTGTCTGTGTGTATCATATTCGGTCCCTCTCTCTATCCCAGGAGGGCAAACAGAGAGCTGTCTGTACAAAAAGTTTCACACAGTATAGCACAGGACAGGCATTTATGCCCTCAGAAGTCTCCCACAAGGGGGAGAGTTTACTGTTCCAAGAAGGTCTCCTACAGCAGAAAGAACCAGGCTTTCAACAGCTGCATGTGGAACAGAAAACTTAAATAAAAGACTAACTAAGCACTGTGTCTATTTAATTATTTACTTATTGACATTTTTGTGAAACGAATGTTCCTATGAAGCAATTGCACCTATAAATCATACCTGAAACATTTAAAATCCACTGCAGCATTCCTGGCATACAACCATTTGACTTTATATGATCAAGTTCCCAACTGCTCAAATGATTAAGCATGACAAAATCAGTATGTACAGCTTGAACAGACTTTGTGTAATTAAGCATTGCCACATGTGTTGTGTCTTAAAGGGAATGTCAGCGCAGAACTTCTGCAGTCTGTCAAAACCAGCGAGGATATGGGCATGTTCAGAGAGTCTGAATCATGTACAAGTAAGTACGCTGCATACTTTAATCATAGCCTCAAGTAGATATTTAGGTTGCATGGGTGAAGAGTGAAATTGTATGTGACACACCCCGAGCCACAGCCTCTTTTCTTAGATTCAGAATCAGAATCAAAATCAGAAAAACTTTATTTACCCAAGAAGGGCCATTTAGTTCACAGTTCCACAGTCTCACAGTAACAAAAATCATTTAATAAATACTATAAATAGCAGTATGAGGTAGACATAAACATATATCAACAGCAGTCCAACAAACACATTCAACTCACATTCATTTCAACCTGTCAGTATCAACAGGGATCACGCCTTGTGCATGAGGTACATGAGTGGGAGTACCTCACTGTTCTTGCCCTGATTGAATGATAGCGCCGCCCTGAGGGCAATAGTGTGAATTCCTCACTGAGGACATGGTCAAGCTGACTGATAATGCATTTAGCTTTCTGGACTGCATCTTAGAACAGATCTTTACAATGTTATGTAAACTATTCTGGTCCTTCACTGATTCCTTGCCTGAATAACCTGTGGTCACCTTTCTGATTTGAAGGGAGTGCAGGTCTGCTGCTGGCACCAGGAAGTGTACTCTTCTGCTTGATGTTTGCTGCTGCCTGCCTGCTGCCATCTATACTTCATTCATAACTCAGACAAGTCAGCCACAGCATGCATCACCTGTGGGGACACGCCGATCCTCATATTGTAACAATTATAAATATGTTTATGAAATGTAAGCCGGCACCAGGCGATCCTTTGTCAACCAATAATAATTATATATCAAGTTCTTGCCTTTTTTTTTACATTTTACCTTTTGTAATGATCATTTGTAGGCAACAAGCCATTCATGAATTGTACACAAAGTTTAGCCTTTTTAGAAACTTTATTTTTCCGAGGCAGATATTGCTCATATCTTTTCTTTATTCATTCAGACTATTAAACGAGTGGATAACATTAATGCTGTATATGTTCAGATGTCCAGACTTGTTTTTTTGTATTCATGCACTATCCATGTCCAATGTGGTGTAAATATCTGGAAAATTGTGAATAAAATACAATAATGTTCGTATGCCTCTGGTCAATATATACTGTAGGCTATATATATTTACTTGCTTTAAATCCCTAAAAATATCTCAGCACATGAATAAATAGTGTGCAGTGCTTAAGCTGGACAGTAAACCTGTGATGCATTTTAATAAAATAAAAGTCACATACAGATATATCATGTAGGCTACAATGGTCCACTTCCTAAAAAGGCACCAGCAAAAGAAATGTGTGAGACCTTATGGCTTAACATAAGTACTTCACCATATTGCTTTATATATCAGAAGACAAGGTTTGTGAAAACCCTTCGGGCATGTGTTCATCCTCCTCCACAACACTTGCTGGTTCTCTTTAGTTTTCCGGTAGACAGCACCAACTGATTTTTACTGACATTTATTAAATAGTATTAACAATTACAATTGAACATTGTTGATTTAGGCCTAAAACTGGTCTAATGGCTCGGTTTTCTACTTATTCTTGTATTTAAGAAATAATAATTAGAACTAATCAACCATTTTGGAGAGAACTGAAAGAATATGAAAAAAAGACAGAAAATAATTAGACTATAAGGGTGACATCAGTTACAGTTTATTGGGCCACTTTTTGGTAGATCGCCTGGGAAACTAGAATAATACAATGTATGACATTGAAATGTGTATCTGGTTAATAAGGACTGCTTTGAATATTTTTGAATCGAATTGATGTAATAAAATATTATTTTTCAGGCCCAAGAGCTTTTCAAACATCATGGGTTCAGGTAAAATGAAACTAATATCTAAACTCTAAACTAATATAACACTATATAGCATTACATTTAAACAACATTAAAATAATTTAGGGAAAATAACAATTCATGAAGAATATCGTCAACTCATTTTGGAAAATTGTGTGTGTGTGTGTGTGTGTGTGTGTGTGTGTGTGTGTGTGTGTGTGTGTGTGTGTGTGTGTGTGTGTGTGTGTGGGTGTGTGACAGCTAGTGAAAACTAACTTAAAATGCACCCTGGACCAGCTTACCCACTAAATTAGAGTGGGAAATGTGAAAGAGGCATATACACACATGTATACACTAATATAATAATATATGAATATCAATACTTTTTTATAAGAACCATCAAAATACAAGGCAAGGCAAGGCAAGTTTATTTTTAGAGCACATTTCGGACACAAGGCCATTCAAGGTGCTTTACATAAGCAATAACAAAATACATCAAGTAAGAACAAAATACATCAAGCATAGAGCACACATTCCAAAAAAAAAGAATTTAAGCAAGAACAAAATACATCAAGTATAGAGCACACATTCCAAAAAAAAAAAAATAATAATAATTAATTCAAAATGAGAAATTAAAATGTCAGGTTAAAACGGAAACAGAACAGTCTTCAGACCTGATTTAAAAGAGCCAAGTGTTGAAGCGGACCTCAAGTCCCCTGGAAGTTTATTCCAGAGCTTGGGTGCATTAAAACTAAAGGCTGCCTCTCCCTGTCTGGTCCTTACTCTGGGGACTTTCAATAGCCCAGTCCCAGACGACCTGAGAGCTCTGACTGGTTCATAAGGGACCAGTAGGTCAGATATGTATTTTGGCCCTAAACCATTTAGGGCTTTGTAGACCAACATCAATATTTTAAAATCAATTCTTTGGTTAACAGGAAGCCAATGTAAAGACCTCAGAACTGGGGTGATGTGATCCACTTTTTTGGTCCTAGTGAGGACTCGAGCAGCAGCGTTCTGAATTAGCTGAAGCTGTCTGATTGATTTTTTAGGAAGGCCAGCAAGGACACTGTTACAGTAGTCAAGTCTACTAAAATAAATGCATGGACAAGTTTTTCTAAGTCCTGCTGAGACATTAGCCCTTTAATTCTCGATATATTTTTTTAGGTGGTAGTAGGCTGACTTAGTAATTGATTTAATGTGTTTTTTGAAATTTAAGTCGGAATCTATCACTACTCCAAGATTTCTAGCTTGGTGTGTGCTTTCTAACATAACAGATTTAAGCTGTGCGCTGACTTTTGATTGTTCATCCCTGGCACCAAAGACAATTACTTCAGTTTTGTCGCTGTTTAATTGAAGAAAGTTTTGGCACATCCAGTCATTGATTTGTTCAATGCATTTACTTAGTGCTTGAATCGGACTATAGTCTCCTGGTGATATGGTTATGTAAATTTGTGTGTCGTCTGCATAATTATGGTAGCATAATTTGTTTTTGTTCATAATCTGAGCTAGCGGTAGCATGTATATGTTAAACAGAAGAGGCCCAAGAATGGAACCTTGGGGGACCCCGCATGTAATATTTGTTCGCTCGGATGTGAAATTGCCTATTGATACATAGTAGTCTCTTTCCTTTAAGTATGATTCAAACCAGTTTAGCACAGTTCCAGAGAGTCCAACCCAGTTTGCTAGTCGATCTAGTAATATGCTGTGGTCAACTGTGTCGAACGCAGCACTGAGATCCAATAAAACTAATACAGAGCTTTTGCCATTGTCTGTGTTTAAGTGGATGTCATTGAGGACCTTAACCAGAGCAGTCTCAGTGCTGTGGTGTTGTCGAAAACCTGACTGAAAGACATCAAAGCAGTTATTCATTGCTAAGTAGTTATTTAGCTGATGATGAACAGCTTTTTCAATGATCTTGCTTAAAAATGGTAGGTTGGATATCGGCCTATAATTGTTCATGAGTGATGTATCTAGATTGTTCTTTTTTAGGAGTGGCTTGATGACTGCTGTTTTCAGGGCCTGTGGGAATACACCAGTGCGAAGGGACATATTGACAATTTCTAGGACATCTGAGGCCATACAGCTAAAAACAGTTTTAAAGAAGCCTGTGGGCAGAATGTCAAGGCAACAGGAGGAGGAGTTCAGGTGTTGTATAATGTCATCCAGGTTTTTCTTGTTTATCAGAAAAAACTCTGTCATGGCATCTGAATTCGTTTTAAATGGGTACAGAGATAAAACATATCTTGAACCTGGTATTGATGCAGTGACAGCTTGTCTTATTTTATGAATTTTCTCAGTAAAGAAGGAGGCAAATTCATTGCAAGCCCTCGTGGAAAGATGCTCAGATGCTACTGACACAGGAGGGTTTGTTAGCCTGTCAACAGCAGCAAACAGGGCATGTGCATTGTTGCTGTTTTTGGTGATGATGTCAGAGAAGAAAGACTGTCTTGCATTTCTTAGTTCTACGTTAAACGTGCGTAGTTTCTCTTTGAAGATGTTATAGTGAACATTTAGATTTGTTTTTCGCCACCTGCGTTCTGCTTTACGGCACTCTCTTTTTTCAATTCTGACCTGAGGGGTATTTCTCCAGGGGGACATTTTTTTTTACCAGAGATGATTTACAGGCTAAAACTCCAGTCAAAAGGTGGCCCATTTTGGCTAAATGGCTACCTTTACACATTAAGTTAAATTGGCCACCAACAAAAAATGCCTTTTCATAAAAAATAAGTTTATTTGACAAAATATCAGCATTATATCTGATGAAGGCCATAAGGATATGAATTATGCATCATTATTTTTAGATATAGAATATATTTTTTCTATCAACCTTATCATTTACAAGTAAGAGTTGATATGCCAGGCCACTTTTGGCTAGTTTTCCTCTGTAGCCTTGATATGATACGAGGCATTGCCCCGCCCACAATAACCACAGACTAATAAAATCAATACATGTCCAGTAGCCTACTGTATTGGCAACAGTTTGAAATCATTTGCTGTTACGTTTTTAAAGAGCTGTGAGGATCAAACCTTAACTGGACCATTTTACCTGATGGCCCAATTTAGCTGATGTCACCCTATAACAAATTGTATTTCTTAGGGCTTGCCTACAGTGGTGACTTTTAGACTCATTCTGTAACGTTTCTGCCATTACATGTTATATATTTGTTGGGATATTTATCTTGATTGATCATTTTTATTAGGCTATTGATTTTTTTGTATCAGGCTTTTATTGAAAGATTATTCAACGAAAAAAAAGGAGGCGAGTCTGGATGGTCTGGATCCCTCTGAGTTTACTGGAAGAACCTGCAGTCACGTGAGCTGAAACGTCATCAATGCAATGGCAGCCTCCCGTTTTGTAAATTAGGGACCAAGCTGGCAAAGGAGCGCTTCGTTTTTTGAGTTCAATAATCTAATTTCCGAGACGAAACCACCGGGTACGTATTCAACCTTTCACCGTCCGCCTGCGGAGGGACTCGGACGTTAGCTGGCGGCGGCTAACGGTCCGTGTTCCGGGGCTCAGCCCCAGCACGGAGGGATGTTGACTGTTTTGAAACGAGGCAGACGGTCGGTCGTTCCACGCCTCAGCCCGTTGCGTCCTTTTTCAAAGCTCAGATAAAAGCGTTTACGTAGAGCTGTGCTCCTTATTTCTTACATTTTGTAAGCAGCTGTATATCTTTCCGACGTCCTACTCCTACTACCCTTTTATATACTATGCTACTACCACATCCTTTACTCAAATAGACCGCAGCACACTGAATAAATTAGTCATTGTTATGAAACTGTTGGCCTGTCAGCAACAGTAGGCTAATGTGTGAATAAAACAAAAATAAAACGTCCACTTCAACCCAAGCTCCGTGATTTTGAAGTCTCTTATCAGAATATTATGAGTGGCTGTTCATTTTTATTGTATTAAGTTAATAACCAGCTAGTCGGGCCAGCTTGTAAACAACACTCCCGTGCGGAGTGTTCATCCAATGGGAGAGCTTATCGCTGGAGAACACTGCACCGTGATTGGTCGGCTCCTAGACGTTTTTTTTTACAACGATTTCTGCAGCCAAACAGTGACAAAATGAATTTACTACCGCACAGTATCCTGGCCTTTTGATTTAGAAGAGTGTGCACGTTATAAACAGACCACAGACACACCGGCTGATATACCTGCCATCTAGTCTGTTTCTTTTAATGTTTAACTCCCGAAACAGTTACCTAATCAGCATATCACAGCGGGTTAAAGATCCAGCTATGAACTGTGACTTTGAGCTCCACGTACATAGTAAGATCGGTCATAATAGTCTGTCACTGTCTAGCTCCGTTCACCTGAAGTCAACATGGCTTCCCTAAAGTCAGGTAATGAATTGATATTCAGGGTGGGTTGCGTAGGGAACCTCTCAATGCTTGTTATTATAACGCTAGCTGTTTGAAGTGAGTGATTTTTCAAGATTGAACCGACTCTTTTCACCTCATAATCACCTAAGTCGGACACTGACTTCATGCACTTGGTGAATCCCAGCAGCTTGTATGTGCTTCTGTTGAAAAAGCGTGCTAATGTAGAAATATGTTTTTGATGTTTGAGTGTGTCATGTTTGCTCTCCATTCACAGACACAGACATGTCTCCAAAGATCACAGGAGAGCTGCTCAGGCAGCTCCGCCAGGCCATGAAGAACAGTAAACACTTCTCTGAGCCCATACAGGCTTACATCGTCCCCTCTGGAGACGCACACCAGGTAATTGAGATCAAATGGTAAATGGACTTGACTTATACAGCGCTTTATAACCGATTTTCTCAGCCCCAAAGCGCTTTACATTTCTTACCACATTCACCCATTCATACACACACTCATACACCGATGGCAGTAGCTGCCATGCAAGGCGCTCTCTGAACCATCGATACTCACACCACATACGTATACTACATTGATATTTTACGCCTTAATAAGACTACTGAACACATGGACTAAGACAGACAGGCCTGTGGTAGTTGCTCTGTTATTCTCAGTCGTCTTACTTTTTGTGTGACGTGTCCTGATTCACTTCTGATAGTGTTGTCTGACCTTCGCAACTAATTGCAGCCATTTAACTGCTGCTCCTCCCTTTTCCCCTCTCCATGCACAAGGCGTGATGTGACAAGAGCAGCGAGGGTGGCATTTAAAATGTCTGACTGGTTGATGGCCTCTTCACATTGATTGTTAATGAAGCTGATCTCTCTCTCACACTCTCTCTCTCTCACTCTCTCTCTCTGTCTTTCAGAGTGAATACATTGCACCGAATGACTGCAGACGTGAATTCATCTGTGGATTCAATGGCTCTGCAGGTATGCTTTGCTTGTGCATGAGTGGCAATGTGCGTGCGAGTTAAAAAGTCATCCGCAGTTCATATATTGCTCCCAAGTTTTCTTGCATCCAACAAAGCATCTGTGATTGGAAAATATCTAAAGAGCTTTAATTGTGTTGGTGTGTAGGTACAGCCATCGTCACAGAGAAGCACGCTGCATTGTGGACTGACGGGCGATATTTCCTCCAGGCCAGTCAGCAGATGGACAACAACTGGACCCTAATGAAGATGGGTAATGCCCTGTTGTGATTTTTGTTGTTGTACATGATGAAAATAACAACCTTAAAGGCACACTATGCAACATTTTAATGAAAAAATAAATGATAGAGTAATTTCTCTCAATGATCACTTCTGCCCCCCCCCCACCTCCACACTTTAATATGTGGTGGTGTGTTTATCTGTCCTCCTCTCTCTGGCTGTAGTTTACATAGTAACATAGCAACGCTGTGGCAGCGACCTGAGCACCCTCACAATGTTATTGGTAGAGGCTTCAACACTCTCCAGGTGTTATTGATGGAAGGTTCAACACTTTCCACGTGCACTGCTCAATTGATTGATGCCTAGAAATGTATGTAAATGTAATGCAAATTCAGCCAGTGTGGGGACTGTGCAGGTAAACAAACACACCACCACACATTCTAGTGAGGCAGAAGTGATACATTTTGGCTGAAAATGTTGCTCAGTCAACCTTTTTAAGTTGTGGTCATTTTCTTTACTCACACTTATTTCTAAAGTGCAAGACTTGTACTTATAATCTGTAATTAAGTCTGTTTTCATATACAGCACAAAGGCTAACCACAGCTAGACTGTAAGTCGGAAGGTTTGGACCTAGTTTGAGAGTGAAAAGCAAATTCCATATTTTGCCAAGCAAACAGTTATATATTCACCTGCACTGGGGTTTTTTAAGACAATAATAAGTCTTAGCTGTAGTTACTAAACCGGTATGAGGCGACTGTGGCTCAGGTGGTAGAGCGGGTCGGCCAACGATCAAAGGGTTGGCGGTTCGATCCCGACCCTGTCTGTGTCATGGTTGTTGTGTCCTTGGGCAAGACATTTCACCCGACTTGCCTCGTGTGAATGTGTATGACTGCAGTATGTTTGTGGTGGTTAGAGTGTCCGTAGGCGCTGAATGGCAGCCACGCTTCAGCCACCAGTATGACTGTGTGTGAATGAATGATACCCGGAACCCGGAACCCTGTAAAGCGCTTTGAGTGCCTAGAAAAGCGCTATATAAATCTAATCCATTATTGTTATGAGTCAGGTATATTTTACGCCAATGTCTGTGTGTGTGACAGGGCTGAAGGAGACGCCGTCACAGGAAGACTGGCTGATCAGCGTCCTGCCAGACAACTCCAAAGTGGGAGTAGACCCTTGGATCATCGCTGCTGGTGGGTTGACGCTCCATGTTTCCTCTCAGCGTTCCAAATTATAATGCAAATTAGATTTTCCCAGATTTTCTTAATAGTCGATGCAAATGACAGTCAGTATAATTTTCAAGTCATCAACCGTTAGAGTATATTTCAAATTTTATTGAACAAACCTCCCAATAATAAAAGTATTTTTTTCAAAAATAAAAAACTCCAAATACACTGTTCCAAATCATTATGCACAACAGAGTTTCAAAACATTTTATAGGTTGTAAACAACTAAAAACTGTCATTTGTTGAATTTGCAGAATGTGAAGGTCATATTTAGTGAAATCAAAAGCTATTTCAATCAAAAACATCTTAACAGGCCAAGTTACATGTTAACATAGGACCCCTTCTTAGATATCACCTTCACAATTCTTGCATCCATTGAACTTGTGAGTTTTTGGAGAGTTTCTGCTTAAATATCTTTGCAGGATGCCAGAATAGCCTCCCATAGCTGCTGTTTTGATGTGAACTGCCTCCCAACCTCAAAGATGTTTTGCCTGAGGATGCTCCAAAGGTTCTCAATAGGGTTGAGGTCAGGGGAAGATGGTGGCCACACCATGAGGTTCTCTCCTTTTATGCCCATAGCAGCCAATGACACAGAGGTATTCTTTGCAGCATGAGATGGTGCATTGTCATTCATGAAGATGATTTTACTACGGAAGGCACGATTCTTCTTTTTGTACCACGGAAGAAAGTGGTGAGTCAGAAACTCAACATACTTTGCCGAGGTCATTTTCACACCGTCAGGGACCCTAAAGGGGCCTACCAGCTCTCTCCCCATGATTCTGGCCCAAAACATGACTCCACCACCTCCTTGCTGACGTCGCAGCCTTGTTGGGACATGGTGGCCATTCACCAACCATCCACTACTCCATCCATCCGACCATCCAGGGTTGCACGGCACTCATCAGTAAACAAGACTGTTTGAAAATGAGTCTTCATGTATTTGTGAGCTCACTGCAACTGTTTCAGCTTGTGAGCATTGTTTAGGGGTGGCCGAATAATAGGTTTATGCACAACTGCAAACTTCTGGATCCTACACCTTGAGGTTCGCGGGACTCCAGAGGCACCAGAAGCTTCAAATACCTGTCTGCTGCTTTGTGATGGAATTTTAGCAGCTGCTCTCCTATTCCGATGAATTTGTCTGGGAGAAACCTTCCTCATATTACCTTTATCCGAATGAACCCGTCTGTGCTCTGAATCAGCCACAAATCTCTTCACAGTATGATGATCACACTGAAGTTTTCGTCAAATATCTAATGTTTTCATACCTTGTCCAAGGTATTGCACTATTTGACGCTTTTAGGCAGCAGAGAGATCCCTTTTCTTTCCCATATTGCTTGAAACCTGTGGCCTGCTTAATAATGTGGAACGTCCTTCTTAAGTAGATTTCCTTTGATTGGGCTTACTTAGCAAACTGATTATCACAGGTGTCTGAGATTGATTTCAATGATCCAAAGCGCCCTGAGACACAATACCATCCATGAGTTTAAATTAAATACAAAAAATGAAATGTTTATGACACTTAATTCCAATTTGCATAATAATTTGGAACACAGTGTATGTACACTGTACTCCTCCCACAAAAATGTGCTCCACTAAACAAAAGTCTTTTGAATTGTATCTTTTATAATGTATACAATAAAAATCAGCTTCATTGTGTTCCCTTACTTTTGCCTCCTAGTCAGGCAGGCAGAGATTGGGGTCCCAGTATTTCTGCCTTGTTATAGAGAGAATCATTTGCACTTGTGGTGTGATAAAGCTTCCTTGTAAGAGCCTTTGTCGTCTCATGATGTTGATCAAATATTGTGTTTCTAGTGCCACTATTTGAGCTTAACATAATGTTCTTATGTGTTTAGACCAGTGGAAGAACATTTCCAAGGCGCTGATGAGTGCCGGCCACTCTCTGGTGGCATTGCAGGATAACCTGATTGATGTGGTGTGGACAGACCGCCCAGAAAGACCCAGCACACCGCTCCGCACAATGGGACTGGAGTACACCGGTCAGTGTGAAACCGCTGTCAAATCCATGATCACAAACAAGGTTATTTTACAGTAGCTGTAGCTGCCTCAAGTTAACAGACACGGACACAAGCCCTGCATTCCAATCCCCATACTTCCCTACTATTTAGTATGCCAGAAAAAGATTTAGGATGTCCCAATACATGCACGTCAATTGTGGTATGCTGAAAATACCTAGATGCCCCACTAACTCCAATACATTTTGGAGTATTCTTCTGTATTCTTGACATTTCTCGACTTAATGATTAAAAATCTTCCTTATCCGATTATTTTCTCTCTCATGTGGCCCTAAAACTCTTCTGTACATTAGTATGTAGTGTAGTAAAAAGAAAAAGTATGTGATTTGGAACGCAGGGATGGCTTTCTTTTACGGGCATTTATTAGCTGTTCGATGCCATCAAACATGCCGTGAGAACTTTGAAATGAAATCAACAAGTTACATCAATAATAATATTCTCACAGAGAATAACACATGATAATTACACATTAAAATAACAATATACCTCATTGGCCGCGTTAACTCCAGGGGAGTCAACAAACAGGTAACACAGAGGCAACTTCTCTCTCGTGTGTGTGTGTCTCGGTGAACTAACTAATGTATGACATTATAAATCAACGAGCGGCAGTTGAAACAGTTCAAATTATTCTAATTAAACCAAAATAATGCAACTGTTTCTGCTGGCAGCTACAGTAGCCAATTAGTTTTTAACAGATACAGAGATTTTACAATCATGTAGTATTTTCGGAGATGCCTCCAGGACACATAAACATATTTTTGTTTCCAAGCTGGCTCAAATAAAGGTTGTATTTCCCTGTAACTAGATATGCCGGTTATTGAGAGCCATGAATTCAGCACCACACCTGGTTTTCTGATCCTTGTTTTTCTTTGTGTAGGAATGTCGTGGCAAGATAAGATCACAGCGCTGCGAGCCAAGATGACAGAGAGGAAGATCACCTGCTTCGTTGGCACGGCGCTGGACGAGATTGCATGTACGGATTAATTTTCTCAGGAAATGCACGTCAGTGTTCAATCACCTCTGCCAAGGTGGTATTAAAGGTTCAGTAAACGGAATGGTCAGTTTAGCTAACTTCTTGTCAGTGACTGTTAGCAGTCCCCTCCCTCGTCCCCACGTCACAACATTAATGCACTGCGGTCTTCAAGCAGCGAGTTATCTAGCATCATCTCAGATGTGTGATAAAACATGATAAAAACCATCAAAACAGACATTGGGAAGGATTTTTACCTGCTCCGCCATTGTAGGCGCATAAACATTCACCCATCTGTCACTCGCGTGCACCGGCAGTGAGACGGGTGCCTGTTTGTAGCGTTCTCTCTTCTGATTGGATATCAGTTTCGGCATCCCCGAAAAGTTTATTTGACGATAATTGCAGAGCGGGTGACTGAGAGATCGGCTTTATGAAACGCTCACATTATGTAAGTGATCGCTGTATGAATAAAGAGCGATGTAACACTTATATTAACATAAATAAATTGCTTACTTCACCTTTAAACACGTAAAAGAAAAAATTAGCAGACATCAAAATTCTCTCTTGAAGAAAAAACTCATAGCAACTTCTCATAATGTTTTACTGGGACGTTATGTTTTGTTGGTGTGGACCATGTGTTTTGTTAGGATAACTCTAAATGGGGGGGGGGGCTCCCACAAGTTCTAAAGGGGGAAACACGCCAGCACAGGGCCAGTGGATGTATAAGGCCTTGCTGCCATACATTCCAGCTTAAAAAAACAAGGTGTTAAAAGCCTTTTTGAGAGCCTATGTATAGAGTTTTATTACCATTTGGATTTAGCAGTTTTGTAATTGCTGTGTAAAAACAAGCAGCGGCCTCGCCCCAACGTCGTCACTTGTGTTACATAAGTCCCATTGGAAACACGATCACGATCCAAGGACCCGGGGATGCACGGGCGTCCCTCTAGATGCATGTTGGAGCGCCTCGTTGGCCTAATGAGCTCTTGTTTCTGATTGTTTGTTTGCTCTGAGAGTTTGTGTTAATTAGAGAGTGATGCTGATTTCGATTGTCGTCAGGTTGCATTCAAGGATGAGTAACCGTCCAATAATAACGCTAATGTTTAACAGATTGTACTGAGGTTTGCGTCAAGATATTTGACAGTATTTGACATGGATTTTTAAAGTACCTACACTGTTTTCAGTGTTGTCAGAGGTTGGCCCAAGATAGTCAAGTGGCTTCTGACATGTTCACCTTCATCACGGAATGAGAGTTATCAAATGCTAATCACAATGTAACGTTCTGTAATTTATTTTTCCTCAGGGCTTTTTAACCTCCGTGGTGCGGACATTGAATACAACCCGGTTTTCTTTGCATATGCCATTGTGGGGATGAACACAATAAGGTAACGTGTTGTATTACAATTCAGCAACATTTTGGCTACCTTTTTTAGAGGCACTGACTGATAGGAAGTGATGCAGGCATAGATGGTGATGATGAATTTTAAGTATAGTCTCTTAAACAGAAAATACAATCAACATGGGCTACAGACAAGTGTTTTAGCACGTACAGGACTCCACAGTACGTACACACTGGGCTGTAATAAGCTATGTATGAAAAAATAAATACTTCCATACAAATACAAGTACATTTTTTACAATGCTGCTAAAGAAACACGGTGTAATGCTTTTGGACCTAAATGAATATTTTCATGATTTAAAAATTGTAATATTTTGCTAATTCTATATTTCTATATTTATTTTTTAAATTTACATTTTTTAGGACACTTTGGACATTCAAGGAAAAGTAATCTATTTTTGAATGGTAGCCATTAATGAATTCATATTTAACACGTGCCAAAGAAAAAAAACAGCACGGTTGAACATTACAACCTTCCAGTCCCACCTCAAGACCCATCTCTTCTCCTCCGCCTACCCCTAGTTCACCCACCAACCCAACTCTACATGTTCTCTGTTTGTTTATTGTTGTTTTGTAAAGCGCTCTGAGTGAGAGAAAAGCGCTATATAAATACAATTTATTATTATTATTATTATTACACAAGGATCCATATTAATCAAAGTCAAAATTATTTCTATAGCACATTTATAAACAACATCAGTTGACCAAAGTGCTGTACAAGATACAATACAAAATAACATATAAGATACATGAGAAAAAAAGTTAGGAGTGTCAAAGTCTCAACTTGTGTTAAAGGCCAATGCAACAAAGTTGAGTCTTCAGCAACGTATTAAACTGTTCACCTTCACAGGGATCCAGGTTCTATTCATTCACACGCAGTCATACGGGTGGTGGTAAACTACGGTAGTAGCCACAGCTGCTCTGGGTAGAGAGAATCAGTAAAGAGCATTCTACTAAAAGCCTTGTGTGGATGCACCTGAATGTACTCGGTAACATACCTTCCCTCCATCCCTCTCTGCAGGCTCTTCGTGGACCTAAAGCGTCTCTCTGAGCCCGCGTTAAGAGCCCACCTGCAGCTGGACTCCCCCAGCACACCTGAGCTGAGCGTCCACACCTTCCCCTACGAGGCCGTCTACACAGAGCTGCAGGGAGTCTGCGGGGCACTGGGCCCCAAGGACAAGGTCTGGATCTGTGATAAGGCCAGCTGTGCTCTCACACAGGTCATCCCCAAGGTGAGAGGGCAACACACACAGACAAACAAAAACACACGCTTGCACGCAATCACACACGCACGCACACACGCGCACACTCCCACACATTTAGAAAACTATTTGAGCTAGATTGTATCAAAAGTTGGCTGCCCTCAGATCAGATCTTATCATCCTTGCTTCCTTATTCATATTTTAACAGCACATTTGAGATTATTTTCGATTTGTTTGATTTACGTATAACAACTTGCTATGCAGTTTGCTGACATCTCAGTGTCGGGGTTATATTTGAAATAGTAGGAATCATTTTTACTATGAACACACTATTTGGTTGATCAAACTACTCCTAATGTGCATCGATATTCTAGTCTGTTGTGTTTGCGTGTGACATTTCCTTGTTTGGAATTGTTTTAAAACAATAGAACCATTTGTCAAGGCAAACAAACACTTTGGTGGTCAGTGTCAGTGTTTTGGCTTTAGCAGTTTGCACAATACAGTGCTGGAAATATTTTGAATATAACGAATACATTCAAATACATTTCATAATTACATACGTATATGTTTCCTAAATATAAATAAATAAATAGGGGAGAACGGGGTA